>NW_022900949.1:9317047-9324198 GCF_012274545.1 Fukomys damarensis
GAGGTGTACAAGAACACAAAAAAAAAAAAAAAAAAAAAAAAAGATGGAGACATGTACCAGGCTAGTGGCTCTTCAGCTGGTGAGAAATAAAAGATTCTGGGATATTTGTGACGCTGGAATCAAAGGTTGTTGACGGCCTATCTCTAGGTGTTGGTGTGGTTGTTTGCTGGAAGTCCGCTTCCCTGCTAGAGTGTAAGGTTGAGGCTGTTTACATCTCGGAATCCTTAGCAAGGCACACAGCTGGAGCTCAATAAATGTGTCAATATAATCTGTCACGCCCCTCTCTGCGTCATCTGGAATGTGTGGGTAATAAATACTAGATCCGTTCAAGCCTGATGGGGTGGTGCACACCTGTCGTCTGTCTCAGCACTCTGAGAGGCTGAGGCAGGATGATCTCAAGTCCAAGTCTAGGTTGAGCAACTTAGTGACTTAGCAAGACCCTCAAAACAAAAAAAAAAACAAACAATAATAATAAAAAGGGCTGGGGGGGTAGCATGTTCAATCCCCAGTGGACTGGAAAAAAACAAATTATTCGCTCAGTTATTCATTTCACAAATGAAGTCAACCCTTGGAACACCAGCTCTGGGTTTCACACAGGACCTGGGCACAGCCTCCCACAGGCCCTAAAGCACCCCTAGGTGGCTAATGATCCCTCCTGCAGTGTAAATGCTGCAGAACTGGTTCTTACAAAGGCAATGAATGACAGAGTTTGTAGTTGTTTCTCGTGGAGATGCCATTTTTTGCTAAATATTTTCATCTGTTGTTGATTGAACCCTTGGATGTGGAACCCAGGGCTGGCTGTATCTGATGTTATCTGGGTTTTGTTTGCTTGTTTGTTTTTTCCAGTACGGGGAATGGAACCCAGGGCCCTCAAAGCTGGACAAGTGCCCACCACTGAGCTGCACGCCCAGCCCTGGACCTAATTTTCCCATGGAGCTCTTCATCCCATAGAGTTGAGAATAAAGAAAGCAGCCATTGCACATAGCCACATCAGAGTAATAAATTCTATTTTGGTGTTGTTGTTGCTTGTTTCTTTGAGACAGGGTCTCACCATGGATGGGCTTCGACTTGGCGATGGTCCCTCCTGCTTTAGCCCCGAGTGTCAGGATAACAGGTGGGCACCATCGTGCCCAGCTCTTAAACACTATTTTATTGTGATAAAATACACAAAACATAAAAGTTATCACGAGAGACACTTAATGCATTCACGACACCCAAACCACTATGTCGTAAGTAGGCAGGAGGACCGCAAGTTCAAGGCTAGCCTGAGCAGTTTAAGGACTTAGCAACACCCTGTCTCCCAACAAAAAGGGCTGGGGATGCAGCTCAGTATGAAGGCCCTGGGTTCAAACCTAAGCACTGCAAATACACGAATAGCTATGTATTACATAAACATTTTAAAAAATTTAATTCATCACTAAGATAAAAATTAAAGACAAGAGTGGTGAGTGCTTGCTTAGCATGTGTAAGGCCACTTCTGTCTCTAGAACCACAAATTAAAAATAAAAATAAAAGAAGTTGGGTTCAGTGACACAGACCTGTAACCCCAGCACTCTGGGAGGCTGAGGCAGGAGGATCACAAGTTTGAGTTTAATTCAGGCAACTTAGTGACTTAGGAGACCCTGTCTCTCAAATAAAAAAATTTAAAAAGGGTGGAGGATGTAAACTCAGTGTGAAGACCCTGGGTTCAATCCCCAGTACCACAGAAAATTAATTAATTAAAATAAAAGCCATCACTCATTTTCTCTTTTAAAGAATTTGGAGAGTCCTGTCACTTAAATTTAACCAACAGCATTTCAAACTATGACTCTCGGGAGCCACGTGATCCAAGACTACCCAATCAGAAATGACGCTGACAAGACCTGGGTTGGGCGTATCATATGACTTCAGCTTGGCCAATCAGAGCACTGCATTCATTCCATAGCAAGGCATCTGGGATGACGTGTGCCAATCAGAGCTCTCTACTCAGGCCATAAAGATGGAGTCAGCGGGGCCCGGCATTTAGCTCAGCGGTTCTGCCACCTGCCTCGCAAGCGCAAGGACCCGAGTTCGAGCCCTGGTACCAAAAAAAGATGGAATCAGGGGCCCCAGGTTCCCGCTGGGTCTTGTGTGCTAAGAGCATATGTCATTTAACTCTCCAGTAATCCAGTGTATCCTCTGGACCACTGACTCATTCAGTAACTACTCACTGAGCACTCATATTAAACATAGCAATACATAAATGCATCTGGAAGGGTTAAATCCTAGGAAGTAAAAAAAATCTCTTTCTCCCGGAACTGAGGACCCAGGGGTGCTATACCACTAACTCCATCCCAACCCTGTCCATTTTTCAATCTTTCTGCCTCCCTCGGCCTCCTGAGTAGCTGTGGTTCCAAGCGTACATTCCGTGCCTCCCTTGGAGTGGAGGAAGGGGTGAGCTCATTACTTGGATGGGAAATTGTTGGGTGGGAGAGGATGGGGCTGGGGAAGTGGGGTGCCCTCGGAAATGGCGTAGGCATGAGCTGGACCCTGGAGGGCTTGTTTTGTTTTGCTTTGGAGACAGGGTCTCACTCTGTAATTCAGGTTGGCCTTGAACTCATGGTGATCCTCCCGCCTCAGCCTCCTGAGACCTGAAATGAACCACTCAACCCTGTTCTTATTTAAAATGCTATTTGGTTCATCTTTTTTTTTTTTTTTTTTTTTTTTTTTTCCTTTTTTTTTTTTTTTTTGTTTTTATGACCTGGAACTCACTGTGTAGCCCAGATTGGTCTCAAACTCGCAGGGATCCTCCTGCCTCAGCCTCTCAAGCGCTGGGATTGCAGGCGTGTGCCACCATGCCCGGCAGAACATCGTGACTTTTTAAAACTAGTTTCATTTTGTGGTGGTTGTTGTTTTCTGTACTGGGGATCAAACTCGGCACCTTGCACTTGTGAGGCATGTGGTAGAACCGCTGAGCTAAATCCCTAAACTACCTAGTTTCTCAGAAGACTGCATGACACAAATGAGAACGACAAAGGGCTGCCCCTTGGTACTCTCCAGGAGAACTGTTATTGGATTGGGGGCCCAGCTCAGTGCTGAGCATTTGCTTGGCAGGTATGAGGCCCTGGGTTCTATCCCAGCATCAACAAAAGTGAATAAAAATGTAAAGTAAATAAAATAAAGAGGGAATTAATGAGCGTTGGTGAGAATGTGGACGCTGCACATTTCCCGCCTTGCTGGTAGGAGCATGGACCACTTTGGCGCCTGGGCAACTCTGCCCTTCCACACCTAAGCGTAGCCAGACACGGAAACCCCGTGCAGACACACACAGAGGCGCGATTCAGATGAGCAGAGTGCTGGGAACCCCCCCAAACCGCCCCTGATGGACAGATAGACACAGTGTGGTGCTATTAAAGCCAGAAATAGGAAGGAGGCCAGGTGCAGGGCTGCACACCTGTCATCATAGCCACTTGGGAGGCCGAGGCAGGAGGGCTGCAGGTTCAATTTAGCAATTCAGCCAGAACCTGTCACAAAATAAAAAATGAGCAGGGGACAGAGCTCAGTGCGAAGGCTCTGGGTTCATCCCCCAGGGCCTCTGATGGTAGCGATAATAATAATATAAAGTAATTAATAAATAAGTGCGGCTGTAAGCCGGGCATGGAGGTGCACGCCTGTAATCGCAGCACTCGGGAGGCTGAGGCAGGAGGATCGCTGTGAGTTCGAGACCAGCCTGGGCTACATACATAGTGAGTTCCAGGGCAGTCTCAACTACATAGTGAGACCCTGTCTCAAAAACCAAAACCAAAACCAAAGAACCCGCCATGATGGTATACTCCAGTCATCCTAGCATTCAAGAGGCTGATGCAGGAAGATCTCCATGGGTTTAGGCCAGCCTGAACTATACTGTGAGATCCTATCTTAAAATCCCCAAAACAAAATAAAATAAGTGTTTTATCTGGATAACTGAAATTACTGGCGCATCCTTTAATTTTTGCTAGTTTACTTTACTTATTTTTACAGTGCTCAGGATTGAGCCCAGGGGCTTCAGCCCTAGCTACATCCTGAGCCATTTTAAACTTTTTTATTTTCAGATGGAGTTGGAGTCACAGTAGTTGCTAAGTTGCCCAGGCTGGGCTTGAACTTGCAATCTTCCTGCTTCAGCCACCATGCCTGGCAAATGTATTTTATGCCTAAAGAAAGAGACATATACAAAAGTATGCTCACCCTGATCCTGGCCTTGCCAGAACTGCACTAGGAAATTGAAGGAGGCTTTATGGAAAAGGTAACATTTAAGTCAACACTGGAAGCAGATGAAAAAAATCACTCAAATGGAAATGTGGGGAAAGAACACCTGAGACAGAGGGTACAGCTGTACAAAGGCCCTGGGGCAGGACAGAGCCCTTTGTGGTGCAGGAGCAGCAAGAGAAGCAGAGAGAGAGAGAGCATGTGGCTGCAGCAGAGAGCTAGGGACAGGGAGGGAGGAGGGAAGCAAGGAGGGGACTGGCAGGCGGGCAGGGCCCTGTGGGCTGCTAGGAAAGTCTGGGCTTCGGCCCAGGGAAGTGGGAGCCACGGAGGGCTGAGGGCAGAGGGGGAGGACCTCACTCACATACTGAGGTTGTCAGCTCTGCAAGGGGAGGGATTTTTGTCCTCTCTGTTCGCTGCTCTTTATGTCCACTTCGAACCAGACCTCAGTTAGGTGAGGCCACTGAGGTGCTGGGCAGCCAAGGCCCCACGTCCACCAGGCCTGGTGGGACAAGCCCTGAACAGGGCACCACATGCTCCCTCCCTGCCTGCTGCCCCAAAGCTGCTCCTCCTGGGGACATCTGGCCCACATGTGTCCGGCTCCCCTCCCTGCACCACACTGCAGAGAGCCACTGAGTGCCAGCCCTGGGTCTCCAAGTCAGGTTGGCTGTGGCCCCCACAGGGTGCTGGATGAGTCTGCGGACACCTGTGGCTGTGTTACAACTCGAGGAGCTCCTGGTGGGGAGGAGGCAGAGGCCAAGGATGCTACTCAGCACCCTGCAGTGCCCAGGACACCTACTCCACAGAAAGATCTGGGCCAGGAAGTTCAAAGCGCAGAAGTAACCAAGAAGCCATGCTCTAACACCTCCCATGGCTCCCTGGTACCCTCTGCAGAAAGTCTCAGCTCCTTGGCTCCTAGCTTCTGGTCAGCAACCCCACCACACCAGAGTGATCAAGGGCCAAGCACAGAGCCTGGCTCTGCTCCTTCCTGCTGTGTGATTCTGGGCAATTCAAGTTTACCTCTCATGGTTTCTCCATCTCTCAAATGGACAAGATGGCGGTTCCCAAGGGTTCTGGTACAGAGCGAAAACACATATGCTGCGGTTGGTTTATTAGTAACAGTTTGCATCATGGGTCTGGGCTTCTCAACAAGTAACAAAACACAAGGAACCATGGGTGTGTGGTGCACACCTGTCATCCAAACTATTTGGGAGGCTGAGGCAGGAGGGTTGAGAATCTGAGCCCAGCCTGAGCAACTTAGAGAAGACCCAGTCTCAAAATAAAAAAGAGAGAAGGCTGAGGATGGAGCTCAGTGTGAAGGCCTTGGGTTCCGTCTCCAAACCAAATATATATTTTACAAAAAGAGGACTTTTCTCTTACATCCTGGGGCAGAGAGTGGCCCTGACTTGCCCTAGCTCCCAGAACCTGCCTTTAACATATTGCTATTTCATTGTTTAAAATGTTTTTCTTTGACATAGAGGTCTTACTAGGCTGTCTAGGCTGACGTACCCTCCTTCCGATCCTCCTGCCTCAGCCTCCCAAGTAGCTAGGATTACAGGCAGGGGCCACACAGCTGCCCCACCCCCACCCCCAGTATGGGGATTGGTCCCAGGGCCTTCACAGAATTCCATCCCCAGCTCTTCTTTTTTTGGGACAGGGTCTGCTAAATTGCTCAGGCTGGGCTTAAACTTGTGACCCTCCTGCCTCAGCCTCCCAGACTGCTAAGACTACACAGCGTCCACTTGCGTTTTCAATTGTAAAAATATTTCCTCAAGGTAGTATTTACCTCAATCACAGAGGGCTTTTATTTGTGGGGAGGGGGAATGAAGACCTTAAATGTTGCTTATTTATCCTGCCCCCGTTGCAGCCCCTAAACCCCCAGGATGAGGGTCAGAAAAATAAAGTAATATCTCTATTTCAACAGCCTCTTGGGCCCATTCTCCCCAGGCAGAGAGGAGAATCCTCCTTTCATTGTTGCAGCCCAGGCTGGTCCTTTCTCTCCTCATAAGCTTCTGTAGCGCCCAGCTCCCTCAGTGTAAAAGCTGAAGTCATCCCTATTGCCCCAAAGCCACTGCAGTATCTACTCACGTCCCCAGCAAGGCCAGGCCTGGCTCAGGGTGACCCCTTGCCAAGCATGTGCAAAAGCCCTGGAATCCATGACCAAAAAGGCAAAAATTAAAGATTTTTGTAGCACGCAATATAAAATGAAACCACAAGGCCTTTGGCTCAAAAAATGACTTAAGCATTTCAAAACATGAGAGTAGGGTCGGGGATTTAGTTCAGTGGCTCCATCACCTGCCTGTCAATGGCAAGGTCCCAAGTTCGATTGCCGGTACCAAAAAAGAAAGTTCTGTACTCAAAACAGAAGAGCAGAGTTCGATCCCCTGTACCAAACAAAAACAAACAAACAAACAAACAAAAAAACAAGGGCACAGCCTTAACCCGGGCGCTCCTGAGTAAAGGCATGAAGCAGTAGGCCCTGCCCTCTCCAGCTCCCAGGATTCCTTGTGCCAGGCGCAGACCTGCCCCAGGGTCTTTGCACTTGCATCCAGCCTGGGAATCTACTGCCACCCCCCAACACCATCATCCGGGTTATCTGGCATTTGCCTAGTGTCAGGCATCACCACCCTGGCCGGGCCTCTGTACCCCACCCTCCACCCCCGTCTCTGATGCACACAGGCGTCTGTCACACAGTGGGGATTGAATTCACGGGCGTGGAAGGAATCGCCCCTGGGAGGCAGCGGGAGCCCTTTCTACAGAAAAGGAAACTGAGGCTTGGGGCAGATACCCGCCGAGGTCACACCGCAGCTTCTGCGGCCCTGGTCCACCTCGCCATGACAGCGCCCCCCGCTTTCAAGCCTGGAAGCCCGGACGCCTCCTCTTTGCCACATGGGGAAACCGAGGCCCGGCTCCTCGCCAGCCCCCCTCCCGCCCCAGGCGCCGAGGCCCCG
>NW_022900949.1:9325250-9325515 GCF_012274545.1 Fukomys damarensis
TCCCGGAAGGAAAAGGGACGCAGAAGTCCGGGGTGGGCCTTCCCCCCACCGGGAAATTTCGGGTGCAGAGCTAGGCCCCTCCTCCAAGGGGACTTTGCGGGGAGGCCTCCATTCTCCCCCAACTTGGGGCTGGGGCTCCCCTGACCCCCACCGGGGGTAATTAGGGCGCTGCCGTAGGCACCCCAGGCGCACCGGTAGGGGGCGCACCCTGCCCCCGCACGCCAAGGACAGCCTTAGTGCGCACCCCACGGCCTGGGGGACGCTG
>NW_022900949.1:9325595-9331610 GCF_012274545.1 Fukomys damarensis
GACCCAGCGGGGAGGGCGGTGCGTGACCCGGGCCACCCCCTCCCCACGCGCAGGGCTCCTCGCACCTCCCCCAGCAGCTCAAATTCACCACCTCGGACTCCTGCGACCGCATCAAAGACGAGTTCCAGCTCCTGCAGGCTCAGTACCACAGGTGAGCGGGGACCCCGGGGGACGGGACTCGGGGACGCGGCTTGGTGCGCAGCCCCATTCCGCAGATGAGGAAATCGAGGCACAGCAACGTGAATTTGTTAGGAGACCTCAGGGCCCCTCCCAGGGTCCATCTGGAAAAGCCCTGCCAAGCTCCGGGGTCGGGGCAGGGGCCCCCCTACTACTGCCAGGAAGAAAAAGGTCTGCACCCTGGGCAACCGTCCCTGCCCAGCCCTTGGCCGGTGTCTAAGGGGCTTGTGGTGTGCAGGCTTCAGGAGGGAGCCCGATGCTGTCCTTCAGCCCCGCGGGCTTAGGATGTGCCCGGGGAGCACAGCAGAGGGCGGCAGAGTGAGACTGCAGTCTCCTGAGTTCCGGTTGTCCACGGTGCAGGGTCCAAAGCCAGAGCGAGCCTGTGTGGTCTGAGGCCGCGCTGGCCCAGGTTCACACAGGTACCTCACGCGCGGCCCCCAGTATCCTGGGTTTTTTGCCAGAAGAAAGGGGAGCGTCAGTTTTTGGTTTTGTTTTTTTGTACAGCTATCTAATCTCTGGGTATTTTCTAAGGCCGAGGCTAGAACATACGTCCTTTGGCTGCCTTCCAGTTAGCCTCTTTTTAATATTTTTTTCCCAGTTCTGAAGAAGAACCCAGAGCCCCTCGCGTGGGTCACTGAGCTGTATCCCAGCTTTTACGATTTGTTCTTTTCAGACAGGGCCTTTTTAAGTCACTCAGTTAGTTGTTCAGGGGGCTGGGCTCAAACTGAATTCTGCCTCAGCCTCCTAAGTAGCTAGTGTGCCACCGCTCCTGGTCAGTGGCCTTAATATTGGGGCCATTTGGGTGGGGCTTGGGACAGGGTCTTGCTGTGTAACTCAGCTGGCCTTGAACTCTCAGCCATCCTCCTGTCTCAGCCTCCTGAGTGCTGGGATTACAGGCGTGCGCCACCAGCTCTGGCATTTGTACCCATTTTAAAGAGGAGAAAACAGATGCTGTTTGGTTCTGCTCCCTGGTGTGCAAATGAGGGGCTTTGCCTGCCAGGCTCGGTGGCCCCTGGCTGCCTGCCTCCCATCGAGCGCTGGGGCTGACCGAAGCCAAGGGTCAGGTTGTGCCTGTGGGCTTTGTGACCTCCTGGCAGCCAGACACCCTCTCTGAACTTTGGGGTCTCCATCTACTGTCTTGGGGCTTCTAACTGTGCAGAGAACAGGTCCTGAATAACTGGGGATGCACTTGGGCCCTGCTGAAAATGGACAGGCCAGAAATCCAGGACTTAGGGTGAAGTTGGCAGATCTCCAGCCCTGTCCTTTCTCATTCGGAGATGGGGACTCCGTGAATTGCTCAGGCTGGGCTCATTCAGCACCCGGACTCGGCCTCCTGAGTTGCTGGGATGACAGGCTGGGAGAACACACCACCCGAACTTCCCTCTTTTTTGTCCTTAATGGCAGCAACAAATACCCTTTTTTTAATTTTTAAAAAATGTTTTATTGGGCTGGGGCTTTAGCTCAGTGGTTCTGGAGCCTGCCTCACAAGTGCAAGGTCCTGAGTTCCATCCCTGGTATCAAAAAAAAAAAGTTTTATTTATTTTCAAGCCAGGCCTGGTGGCCTGTAATCCCAGCACTCTGGGAGGCTGAGGCAGGAAGAAACACCAGGTTCCTGGGGTACAGAGAGACCCAGGAGCATTTATTGAGCACTTACTGTATGTGAGACACTTTTTTTTATTGTTTTTGGTGTTTGAGTCAGGTTCTTGATCTGGAGTGCAGGGTGGCCTCAAACTCACAGTGATCCTCCTGCCTCAGCCTCCCAAGTTCTGGGATTATAGATGTGCACCCCCACATCTGGCTTTTTGTGTGTGTGCGTGAGCCACTGTTGAAGAACTTTTTTTGTCTCCACTTCATTCAACTAATCCTCACTGCCTACTCTGGGAGACTGGTACTTAACAAAGGAGGACATGGGCCCAGAGAGGTTAAGAAGTCTCCCTAGAGTCACACAGCATAGAAATGGGATGAGGGGCTGTTGGTGCATTTCTGCAGTCCCAGCACTGGGAGGGCTGAGGCAAGAGGATTGCTGTGGATTCAAGGCCAGCCTGGGCTACATAGATCCTGTCTCAAACAAACAAAAAATAGCAGGTGTTAGGGAGACAGGTGTCATGGCTCGCTAGTGTCAGAACTCTGGGAGGCTGAGGCAGGAGGGTTCCCACATTCAGGCCCAGTCTGGGCTACTTTAGCAGTTTAGCAATACCCTGTCTAAAAATAAAACTAAAATAGAGCTGGGGATTAGCTCAGTGCCAAAGCCCTGGGATTGATCCCTGGTACCACAAGGAAAAAAAAAACATTGCAAGGAAGCTGTGACCCCTGACAGTACAGGCGGAGACCCCTGTGTGATCCGATTGGAATAGTCAAAGTCAAAGTCTTATTTTTCTTCATGTGGTACTGAGGTGAACCCAGGGCCTGTGTGCTGAGTTCCACCCCAGCTATTTTTATTTCTTATTTTGAGACAGGGTCTCCCTACTTCACTAAGTTGTCCAGACTGAGCTGGAACTTGGGATCCTCCTGCCTCAGCCTCCCAGAGTGTGAGGTTGACAGGTGTGCACCACCATGCCCGGCTTGAAGGACAAAGGCTTGAATGCCCACTGGCCTGGGGCCTCTGAGAAGCGCCCAACTCTCTTCATCGTGGCTCCTGCCACCTCATCACCCCAGGGACCCTGGACTCCTTGAGCCAGCACCCACCTCTGAGCTGTGCCAGGTGGTCCCCGTGCCCGAGCATTGCTGGGAGCCGAGCTGCTTCCTGCTGTGACCTTCAGATGGTTCCTCACCCTCTCGTGTCCACTGAGCACACGAGAGTTATGAGTGGTGAGGGTCCCGCAGACTCGTCTCTGAGAGCCTTTGCTCTACTTCTGTTTGTTTTTTTTGTTGTTGTTGCTTTTTCTGCTGTACTGGGGACTGAACCCGGGGCCTTCACACCGAGCAGTATCCCCAAACCTGTTTTAAAATTTGAGACCGAGCCTCACTAATGTTGCCCAGGCCGGACTCAAACTTGAGATCCTCCCGCCTCAGCCTCCCTACTTCCTGCACTGGTGGTTTTTATTATTTCTGTTTGCCTTTCTACTACCAGATCGGCAAAGCTGGCTTTGTAATCCTCCGCTTCACAGTTAGGGAAATTAAGGCTCCCGCCCCAGCCTCAGGGAACCCACAGTGGCCCTCAGTTCTCAGTTCGGCCCCCATCTGTTTGGCCGCCTGCGGTGGTCGTGCCCTTGCTGAGGTGTCTCTGCCCCTCTGCCCTCAGCCTCAAGCTGGAGTGTGACAAGCTGGCCAGCGAGAAGTCGGAGATGCAGCGTCACTATGTCATGGTAAGGTCCCGGCCCCGGGCAGCATGAGGACCCCCGGTGGTGGCTGCTGTGACCCGCGGCCCCGCCTGCCTGCCCACTTGGTGGCCAAGGTGCCAAACCGCACCCCCCAGGTCCCCGCTGTCCTTGGCATCGGCTGGAGGAGGCGGCACCAGGAACTGACGCGGGTGTCCGTGCCCCCCCATTAACCCCTCTGGGCGCTGCTGCCACCTCGGTGTGACCTTGTGTTCTCCTGGCCTGCTAATTCCAACCCTGTCTGTCCACAGTGTCCGAATCAAACCCCCTCACACCACCAGCCCAGCAATCCCTCCCAAGCTGTGGGAAAGGCGGGGCCAGGTGCTGAGAGGGCACTGAATAAAGGTCGCTGCATGGGACGTAGTGGCTGGGGCCTTGAGGAATGTATAGGAGCTTGCTGGACAGAGATGGGAAAATTAAGCAAAAACCAGTGGAACCCACAAACTTGGATTTCTCCCCAGGAGCAATAGGGAGGCAAGGGAGGGTTTTTAGAATAGAGGAGAGCCGGGGCCAGATCTGAGGCTTGACAGGAGAAGGCTGCCTGGGGCTCAGAAGCAGACGGGCAGGGTTTGTTTATCCTGGATTATTTATATATCGGGGAGGCCTCCTTCCCCCAGTCTGGGCCACCCGCAGACAGGACGCAGAAGATAAAAGACTGAGGCCTGGAATGTGGGGGAGGGCGGGGGAGGGCAGCCGCAGGTTCCTGCCCCAACCTGGGCCGGGCTGTCCCCCACCTGCCTCCAGTCCTGGCTGTGTCTCTTCTTTGTCCATCTCTCCTCTCTCCCTCCCAGTATTATGAGATGTCCTACGGCCTCAACATCGAGATGCACAAGCAGGTGAGCCCCCTGTGCCCTCTCCCCTTGGCCAGGCACCCCACCAGCTCCGCCCTTCCCGTGCCCCTCTCTCCTCCTTTTAAATCGTTGGCAGCACTGGGGATGGAACCCAAGGCCTTTGCGCTGAGTTCCATCCCAGGCCCTTGTTTCATTTTGAGACGGGGTCTCGCTAAGTGGCTAAGTTGCTTAGGCTGGGCTTAAACTTGAGATCCTCCTGCCTCAGCCTCCCACCGTGTCAGGGTGGCAATTGGGAACCACTGTACTCTGCTACCCAAACGCCCTTCCTTTTCAGGCTGCCTTGGGGGTTTTTTCTCGAAGAGTTGGAGGGGTGGAGATTTCCCCATCCCTCCCACAGTCCTCTTCTTGGGGATACAGGGAGGGTGACCTTGTACCTTAGGCCAGATGACCCCTCTGGCCTTGGTGGTGACCCTCTTTGCTGACCTGGCGAACGAGAGGACAGCAGTCACCTGCCCTTGCCCTGCCCTCAGCCCGGCGGGTCCCCTGACTGTCGCTCCCTGCAGGCGGAGATCGTCAAGAGGCTGAATGGCATCTGTGCCCAGGTCCTGCCCTACCTCTCCCAGGAGGTGAGTTGGGGGGGGGTCCTGGAACTTCTGTCCCCCAGCCCTGGAGAAAGCAGGGATCGGAACCGCCCTGTGGCACCAAGATTCCCCTGAACCCTGGTTCCCGGGGATTGGACCCCGGGCCTTTTTATTTGCAGACATAGTCTTGCTAAGTTGCCTAAGTTGGTTGTGAACTTGAGACCCTTCTGCCTCAGCTTCCATAGTAGCTGGGATCAGTCACCTGCAGCTGTGTGGCTCTGGTTTCCTCTCTCGGCCCTGCCCCTTCTCGGGGATTGACCAGGGTCAGTTCTAGGAGGACGCAGACAGCTCCAGACAATAGAGGGCACTTGGAGCTCTTTACATCTAGTCTTGACCTTTTCTTTCGCAGCAGAGGCTCCCAGGGCCGGGGATTTAGCTCAGTGGCGCCGCCGCCTGCCTCGCAAGCGCAAGGTCCCGAGTTCTATCCCCGGTACCAAAAGCAAACAAACAGCAGAGGCTCCCAGGTAGACAAGGCGAAAAGAGAAACTGGTGGATGGCAGTGGTAACCCTTGGCAGGACTTTGGGAGGAGGATAAATGCCCTGAACCTAGATTCATGGCTGGGGCTTAGGTTGGCAGATCTTAAAGCCATCTCAGCTGTCAGGGTCAGGGCTTCCCTAACAAGCTGGGCAAGTAAGGTGGCACACACATAACTGTCATCCCAGCTTACTCAGAGGCTGAGGCAGGAGGATCATGAATTTGAGCCCAGCCTAGGCAAGTTAGCAAGACCTTATTCTCAGAATAAAATGCTGCAGGTCTAGCCTGGGGGCAAAAAGACTTCCCAGACTTCCCAGTACAGTTGGACAGGTGCTGTGCTGCACAAAGACATATTTTTTACTGCTGTGCATATGGCTTTGATCTCGACCCAGGCTCCTCTCGTATACTTCAAAGGCCTTTTCCTAAGTTACCTGGCTCTGATCTCTTTGGAGTTTCCAGTACTTCTCCATTTGTCCCCATTTTGCCCGATGCAGAGACTGTCCTTCTGGTACAGGAAGTGGTGGGATTGAGGGGCGGGGCGTTGATGGGTGGGGGCTTCCCGTCCCTCCCCTAGTCCCTGGGTCACGACCCCGACCCCGACCCTCTTTGTCGCC
>NW_022900949.1:9332050-9336629 GCF_012274545.1 Fukomys damarensis
GAGGCACAGAGAGACAGGAACGCAGAGCGCCAGACAGCTTAGCTCGGGATCGGCGACACTCTGGTAGTATTTATGGTCACCGCCGCCACCGCCGCCAGCTGCTTGCTAGCCACCCCCTAGGTTTTCTCCCATCCCCCCCTGCGCCCCCACTTTCTCCCCGTCCGCTTGAGGCGAGCTGAGGGCTGGCAGGGCACCAGGTCCCGCCCACAGGGAGCAGAGCGAAACCTCCAGGACCCCCGTCACCTGCGTCCCGTCTGCACAGTCACTGACGGTCTGTCCTCACGCCCGGCCTTCGGGGTGCAGCTACAGCGCCCGGCACTGCATGTACTCAACGCTACCAGCCCCTTCCCTGCCCTGGGACCGCCTCTGTTCCCCACCTGCTCCAGTAGCTGGAGTCGCCCCCCCAACCCACCCGGTCCTCTGCCCTCGCCCATGGAAGAAGGGGTCAAAGCCAGACGTGGTGGCATACACCTGTCATCCCAGGTTGGAGGCTGAGGCAGGAGGGTCTCAAGTTCCAGCCCAGCCTGGGTAACGTAGTGATGAGATAAGCAAGACCCTGTCAAAATAAAAACTACAGGAAGTTGCTGGGAATGGAGCTCAGTGCGAAGGCCCTGGGTTCGATCCCCAGGCCGGAAGGAGGAAAGCGTAGCCAGGACCAGCAGGGTGGGGGTGATGCCCCAGGGATTTCCTTCTCCCCTTCCCAAATAAAATGAGGGTACTAAAGCTGTCTTGGTTTTTATTTTATTATTTTGTTTTTTCTTTCTCCCTGTAACACTAGCTTGTCTTCTAAGAAAGGAGATATATTTAAACAAATTTTTTTCTTAACCCCCACCCCGGCTGTTTCTGTATAGTCAGCTCCACTGTGTTCCGTCTTTCATCTCGGGATGAGGTGAGAAGTGGTGTGTACCGAGGCTGGGCTAGCTGTGCCTTTCAAATAAAGACATGAGAAGGTTGGTGGCTGTATCACTGCCTCTGTGTTGTCGGGGGTGGGCACAGGTCCCCCAATCCAGTCACCCTCAGAATTCTTAAGCCCCTTTCTGTCCCCTGGCTGGGAGCCTGTCCTGCCCCCCCAATGGGATGGAACCCACGCCCTTTGCCCAGGGTTGTGCCCCTGACGTTTTAAAATTGTTTCCGCACAGGGTTGTGCTAAACTACCCCAGCTGGGCTTGAAATTGAGAGCCTCCTGCTTCAGCCTCCACAGTAGCTGAGGTCAGAGGTGTGCACCATTGTGTCCAGCTTAGCCGTCTGTTTTGGACAGTGCGGGCAAGGGGCCCAGAAAGGCGAAAGTGTCACTTTACCAATAAATGGGCCACTAATGGCATGCTTAGGAACACCTCCCTACCTGTGCCTCAGTTTCCCCCTCCCAGGCAACTGCCAGCTCCCCATTGCCTCCCCAAGCTGAATCCCAGTCCACCCTTCCTGGTGACAGCAACTTGGTTGCTGTGGGACTTGGCTCTGGGGACATTGTGCCGTCCACCCAAGAAGTGGGGGACGGGATGGCAAGCCATGTGCAGACTCAACCTTGGAGCTGGACCCCTTGGCAGTGGGCAGCTGGCTGCTGTCCCCAAGGGGAGACGATTGTACCCATCTCTCCTATAGCCAGGTTGCCTGTAAAATTCTTGTGGTTATGTGGCAGCCAGTGCATGGCATCCCAACACTGGGATGGGAGGCTGAGGCAGGAGGATCTCAAGTTCAAGCCCAGCCTAGGAATTCAGACCCTGTATCAAAATTTTAACAAAGGCTGGGGATGAAGCTCAGTAAAGGCCCTGGGTTCTACCCGGTTACTCCCCTTAAAGACCAGGACAGCTGTGCAGCGCCTTGGGTGGGGGGAGAAAGTGGGGGCACGCTGGGCTTCCCACCCCTGGCACCGCAGGAGAGTGAAGTCAGCCCCTTGGGTTTCTGGGGCTGCAGGGAGGTGGGGCGGGTGGAGGCGCTGCGGGTTCTCCTCTCAGCTGCAGGCGCTGGCGACCTCCGCTAATTGATCGGCTAATGGGCCCTGCGCTGGCGCCTAATGAGGCGGGGGAGGAGCGTGGTGGTCTCAGCTCCCGCTCGGGGCAGAAGGCACAGTGGGGACGGGCAGCAGGCAACCCTTTCTGGCCACTCTGTTCTCAAGACCCCATGCCACAGGACACCTGTCATCCCAGCACTCCGGGAGGCTGAGGCAGGAAGTACACACCGTCAAGCCCAGCCAGGGCAGCTTGGCGACTCAACAAAATGAAAGGACCCAGCCCCTTCTCGGAAGTCCCCTGGCCCCGCCACTCCGGGACTTTCCGGTAGGGTTCTGAGGGGGGATGTGTGTGAAGATGGAACAGACTGGCCCTAGGAGGACCGCTGCCCTTTCTGTGCCTCGGTTTCCCCACCCACACAATTGCCCTGGTGTCATCAGTGTCCAGGGCCAGGCTGCTGCTTGGGGACTTCGAGGCCTTCACCCATCCCCGCCCCACCGCTAGGCCAGACTCCAGCTCCTGACTGAGGCTTCCAGCTCAGAGAGAAGGGGCAGCGCTGGCGTGTGATCCCAGCGCTCCGGAGGCTGGGCCGGACCACCAAGAGTTCGAGGCCAGCCCGAACTACGCAGTGAGGTCATGTTTCAAGCAAAAAAAAAAAAGATTAGGAACTGACTTGTCCAAGGTCACACAACCGAGAAATCTGGATTCGAAAGCAGGGACGTTCAGTATCTTGGATTTGATTTGAGAGGAAAACAAGAAGTTTCCAGACTTAGTGAGTGAGGGCCGTGGGAAGCCTGGGGAGACGGAGGCTGCGGGTTCCAGGAAGGCTGGGCAGGAGAGGCAGGTGCCGGGCCCTGCTGCTGTGGGCCACCTCCCTTCCGGCCCCTCCTGGCCTCCTCCCTGGTGACCCGGCTTGCTTCCCGCTGAGGCCTCATCCCCTTCTCCGGGCCCTGTATCCTCCCAGGGCTTCCACCTCGGACGCCCCACATCCAGCAGGTGCCAAGGGGCTTGGAGGAGAACATGGCAGAGCCAGTGAGATGGGCGGTACAGGCCGGCGCGGGATCCTGCCAAGGCCCCGGGTAGCTGGGGGCACTTAGAGGTGCTGGAGCAGGGGAGGTGCTGCCTGGACGTATACAGCTACCCAGATGCTCTGGGGTTTTCGGGGCCACAGAAGGGCCAGGCTACAGCTGGGGGCCAGGGACCCACCCAGGACCCACTCCAGGCCAGCGGGGAGATGAGGCAAGTTAAGAGAGCAAATAAAAAGCACTCTGGGGAGGCTGAGGCAGGAAGATCGCCACCACCCATGGCTCAGAATGGGGGTTAGAACTCAGCCTGAAATACCAGATAGCATATCACAGTGGGAGGGGTCACCTGTGAAGTGTGAGCAGAGGAGACAGCAAGTGCAAAGGCCCTGCGCGAGCCCCTGGCTGGCTGGCATTTTGGAAGGTACAGGGATCAGATGACTCGGACAGAGGCGAGGAGTATGGGTTTTATTGTGAGGGGAATGGGGAGCTATGGAAGGTTCTTGAGCTGGGGCAGGGGTGGGAGCTGATCCACATTTCAGTGGGTGATAGGAGGAGGAGGAAGGGAGAAGATGCAGCCCAGCCAGGGGGTTCAAGGTCGAAGTAGAAGAGAAGGGCCCCTTGGAACTGGACGGGGGAACAAGTGGCTCCCCCATAGTAGAATTCGTTGTGTTCAACTTCTGTAAAGATTCCGATACCAATTCTTTTTTCTTTTCCTTTTTGGTTGGTTGATTGGAGACAGACTCTCAGACAGGCCCCAAACTCCTAGGACTCTCCTGCCTCAGCCTCCCGAGTGCCCGACAGGTGTGCGCCACCACACCAGGCTGTGAGAGCCTGACCCTGAGCCCACTAGGAATTTTGGACCAAGGGAGTCAAAAAGGCTCTGCCACCCACGGATGTCCACTTCCCTGACCCGCAGAGGCTGCCCCATCTTTCCCCTTATGGCTTTAGGTGAGGGCGAGAGTTAACTACAGCCTCAAACTTGGCAACTCCTAAGCACTCTGCAAAACCCTGGATTAAGCACCCACCACCATCCGGTGATTAGGACCTGTTTCCTCCTTCCCAAGCAGGCATCTCATCCCTCCCTGCTTTCTTTGCCCTCCTGGTCTGGTCCTCACTCTACCCCAGTGCTGACTACAAGGGGCTGTGCAGTTCTGCTGTCCTCCTGTTCTCCCACTCCTGGATCCTATATTGGGTACTGACCCACACTCAGCTCCATCCCCAACCCTTTTTATTTTTTGAGACAGGGTTTCCATGAGTCCATAAATTCCCCAGGCTGAACTGGAACTTGGGGTCCTCCTGCCTCAGCCTCCCAGAGCTGGAGCTGGGATCACAAGTGTGCACACCACTGTGCCTGGCCCACCTCCCAAACTTGGGCGCCCCCACTGGAGTCCCCAGTACGGCCTCGCCCTGGCTGTTCACCTGCACACAAGCCCAGAGAATTGGCTTCATAAATGAATCTTGAAAAATAGGGAAACTGAGGCCCAGAGAACCGGCCAGTCTCCCGCTGGGGGAAGGAGGCTCCCTCAGTGTGTGTGTGTGTGTGTGTGTGTGTGTGTGTGTGTGTGTGTGTGTGTGTGTATGTGTGTGTGTGTGTGTGTGTGTGTGTGT
>NW_022900949.1:9336907-9341532 GCF_012274545.1 Fukomys damarensis
GCGCGGGCGGGGGCGCGGGTTGCAGACTGCGGGACCCACGTTACTTTGATTGACAGACCGAGGCAGCGCGGTGCGCGGGCGCTGCTGGGACTTGTAGTCCTTTCCCAGAACCTTAGTGCCTGTCTCCTCTGTAGTCTGCGCTCGGGGAAACTGAGGCATCGATTCCAGAACGCCCCCCCACCGCAAAGTATGCCCATCCCTCCTCTATCTGGAGACAGTGGTGAGCCCGGGCCAGGAGCCTCTCAGCTCGGGTTGAGTCTCACTTCTTCCTTGGGTGTCCAGCCTGATTTCATTGCTCCGGGCCTCTGTTTACCTATCTGTAAAATAGAGCCAAAAGCGCAACTTCTGCGCTCGTGAGGCGGGCGGGGTTTTAAGTGAGCACAGAGATCCTTGTTTTTAAGGGGAGATCCGCCAGCCTTTGCGGATGCCTCCTGGTTTTGGGACAGCAATCGCGCCGCATCCCCCTCCCGTTCAGCCGAGTTCGGGGGTCCACGAGGGTCTGCTGGAGGGGAGGGGGAGCCAAACTCGCCGGACCCCGCTGGGAGCCCCTGGCCGCCTTCTGATTGGCCTAGGTGATCTGATCGCCCCCTACCATTGGTTACCGATGTCTTGGTCTCCATTGGCCATCGCTTCTTGTGACGTCATGGACCCATGTGGGAGCACCGCAAGTGGATTGGCTGGCACCCCTAGCCAACCACCGCGGAGAAAGGAATTTCCACAGTAGCAGGGGCAGCGAGGCTGATTTAAGGTGGTCTGAGCAATCCAGGGTCCCAGGCTGTTTCTCAGCTTTTTTTCTTTTTCTTTTTTTTTTTTTTCCTTTCTCTTTTTTTTTAAAACCCACATCCACATCATAAAAACTCAGCTGGGAACCAGGGGCTGAGCCTTTCTCTGTAGTGGAAAGAAAACCATTGGAAGCAGCTTTTCCTCATTTTTGCAAATCTCTCCGATTCTGCAGATGGGGAAATTGAGGCCGGGGTCGGTAGACCCAGAAGCCCGTCCCCCGCCCCGGCGCAGGCGGGGTCTGGCTCCGGGCTCTCGAAGCTGGAATCCGTCCCGGTTGCCAACTCCAGCCTGGGGTCCTCCCCCTGCTTCCTGCTAGGCCGGAGTTAGCAGTCCTGGCTGCTTGGGGTCCCCCAGCATTGCACAGGCCGCCCTAGGCCGAGTCCCCAAATCCCACCCAAAGCTGGGCATGAAAAAACTGGCAGCGCAGTCACCAGGGAAGGTGTGTGTGGTCTGTGGCTTCCCTGGCAAGCCACAAATCCATGCTTGGCCTCCCTGTGGAGCTGCCTGGCTGAGGGGCCCGGAAAGAAGAGCGGGGACCCCAGCGCCAGGCAGCCCCTCCCCCGCAGCCCTAGCTCCTGTCTTTGTCCTCGCAACGACGGTGGGGGCCCCGGCACGCGCCTCTCCTTCCCCAAGCCCTGCAGGTCCCCTCCTGGCAAGGCCTGAGGCTGGGTCCTTTCTGCAGTGTGAGGAGGTGGTGATGGGATAAATGGCCTTTATCTGTGAGCCTGGAGACCGGAGGCTTTTGGAGGAGGTGGCTGTGGGGCTGGCCTTGAAAGCAGGGATTTTCACCAGGCTGAAAAATAGAGGGAGGGAATTCCAGGAAGAGGTGACAGCCCGGAGAAGCCAGGTTGCCTGTGTGCAATCCTGGTACTTTTTCTGGGAGGCTGAGGCAGGAGCATCCAAGTTCCAGCCTAGCCTAGGCAAATGAGTGACTTAGGGAGACCCTGTCTGAAAACAAAACTAATAAAAAGACCCGGGGATGAAGCTGGGCGGGGTGGCGCATGCCTGTGATCCCAACACTTGGGAGGCTGAGGCAGGAGGATCGCTTTGAGTTCGAGACCAGCCTGGGCTACATAGTGAGTTCCGGGTCAGTCTCAACTACATAGTGAGACCCTGTCTCAAAAAAACAACCAAAAAAAACAAAACAAAAAGAATAAAAAGACCTGGTGATGTAGCTCAATGTCAAGGTCCTGTGTTCAATCCCCAGTACAAGGAGAGGGAGGGGGACCTGATTCCAACAGAGCTGGAGCAGAGAGGCAGAGTGTCAACAAGGGATGGGAAGCTGGGAACAAAAGGAACATCGCCTTCTGTCCTGAACAGCTGGAAACTTGTCCCCGAAGCAATAGTGAGCTATGGCAGGATTTAGAATGAGGGGGAGCCAGATAGAACCTGAAGGTCTCTGAGGGAAGGGTGGCTTGTGGTCCAGACTGGAGAGTGGCTGGGCTCGTAGCAAGGCGACTGTGGCTTGCTTACTTGGCCTGGCCCTGGGGGCCATAAAGGAGGAAAGAGCACTGTGCTCCTCTGAGAATCAGGGCCCCTGAATCTGGAAGGTACTGGGGAGGGGGAGGGGAGGGAGGAGGGAGGCGCTCGCTCTATCTATCGTCTGAAAGGGCACTGAGGGTAGAGAGATCGGGACTCTGGATAAAGAAGCTCCTAGAAGCCGGGCGTGGTGCCACACCTGTCATCCCAGCACTCAGGAGGCTGAGGCAGGAGGATCGCTGCGAGTTCGAGGCCAGCCTGGGCTACATAGTGAGTTCAAGAGCAGCCTGGACTACACAACGAGACCCTGTCTCAAGAAACAAAAACCAAACCAAAAGAACCCAGAGAAGCTCCCAGAAGTTGCAGCGTGGAAGGGGGCACACAGGTGGGATGTTATTATTTGGAACTGCGGTTCAGGGAGCACAGGACCCTCAGACCCGAGAACCCGGAATCGAGAACCCTTGGGATCACGGCTGTCTGCGGGAAAGCCCGGTTTCCTTAGGGTCTCCAAGAAGGGAGTGTGGCCGGGGATTTCTGGCGGCAGCTAAAGATCTGATTTCTTTTCCTCACCCCATTGCTTGTTCACATTTTGTGCATTTGTCTCACTCAGGCCCCACAGGGACCAAGACACTCTCGGCCCCTACACACCCTGGAGAGGGAGACCAAGAAACAGAACAACCCAAAGATAAGCATAATCATTTCAAAAAGATACTGCGCCTTCCCAAAGCTGGGGTGGCAGCCCTCACCTGAGTTCAAGGCCAGCCTGGGCAACATAGTGAGACTCTTGTCTCAGACAACCCAAAACACAGGCGCACACCTGTCATCCCAGCACTCGGGAGGCTGAGGCAGGAGGATGGCTGTGAGTTTGAGGCCAGCCTGAGCAATATACAGAGTTCAGGGCCAGCCTGAACTACATAGTGAGAACCTATCTCAAAAAAAAAAAAAAAAAAAAAAAAAGAAATTCTAAATAAATAAAAAATACCCTCCCAGGAGCAGGGAAGAGATACAGAACAAGATGGCGGTTCAAAATAATGGCTTGGGAGGAGTGGCTCCAATTGGTGGCTAGGAGCAAAGGCCCCTTCCGAGGAGGGGACATTTGGGCTCAGACCTGAATGAGAAAAAGCCAGGGAAAGGGCTCAGGAAGTGCAAAGACCCTGAGGCAGGATCACCTGACCCACACAGTGAGCAAGGGGTGGGAGTTTGTGCAGAGCCTTGTGGGGTGAGAGAGGAGGTTGGATATCATTTTTTTTTATTTTCACAGAGCTGGGGAGCAAATCTATAGGCAAAAGTGCTTTGGCACTGACCAGACCCTCAGCTGTGGAGTGTGTGTGTGTGTGTGTGTGTGACCGGGTCTTGCTATGTAGTCTAGGCTGGCCTCAAACTATTCTCCACCATCCTCCTGCCTCAGCCTCCCAGAGCTTTGGGGTGACCGGAGTGCGCCACCACGCCCAGCGTCTGCATTTGATTTTGGTGGCAGCCGGGAGTCCAGAGACGCTCCAACAGCAGCGCATGCGCACCTGTGACAGCGCATCTGGGTGCTCCTCGCCCTCCCTCACCCTTCCGGGCTCTGCTGCCCAATGCAGGCTTCCCCAGAGGCGCAGCCAGGATCGCTCTCCTTTCTCCTCCCTGTATCCCCGGGCCCCGGCGCAGGACACTGGGTGCTGGGTAGCTATCTGGCTACTCAAACAGAAGTTCAAGGGCCTTTGTACCTGTTGGCTGCTTCACTTGCCTACAGTGAGCATGAACACTCCCCACCTCCCCCGCTCAGAATTTGTTTCTGCACTGTGTCCAATGCTTACAGCTTATCCACTCTGCAGCAGGCACAGCGTGTGTTTGTTGATTGACTTACTGACGGACTCTGAAGTTTTTTATATGCAAGATAGGAGCCAGAGTCCCCTTCCCGATGAGCTCAGGTCAGGGATGCTTCCTTTGGGGGCGAGTATGTGGGGTGGAGTCTCGGGCGGCTTCAATCTGATGGCAGAGCTGTGGTGCCCGCTGTGGGGCATGGCCCTGTCCTGCTCAGCCTGCTGTTGGTGGCAGCCCGGGCTCCTTCTCTGGGCCCTGTCTGTGTCCGGCCAGGTTGGAGACGGGGCTGGCCACTCCCGACCGTCTCAAGGGAACACATTCGCGGAGGAGAGGGCCAGGCCCCGAGAGGACCGGAAGTGGCGCCTGGCTGTGTCCTGAGCCCTGTCCCTTCCCTGGCAAGTGTTCCTGCGGACCCTTCCATCGGAGCGCACTGGCACTGGCTCGGCAAAGCCGCGCTGACCCCAGGGGGACCCCGCTCTGCCCACCGCGGAGAACTTGTTCACTTGTTGACTCGCGCTTCTCCGGCTGGGGTGGGCACGGGTGGGAGCAAGGGGGCT
>NW_022900949.1:9342422-9369731 GCF_012274545.1 Fukomys damarensis
GGGGAGGGGAGACGCCCCCTGGCACTTTGGGAACTGCCCACGTGGCCCGTGGGGACCCCGTCCTCTCTCCTGGGCAGCCTCAAGCTGGAATGTGAGAAGCTGGCCAGCGAGAAGACGGAGATGCAGCGACATTATGTCATGGTGAGGGTCAGGCCGCCGGGCTGGGGTGGTGGCCGCTCTCCCTGCCCTCTCCCGCCTCCTCTTCCCCTCCTTGGCCCGGGGCTGGTTGGGACCCTGGCTTTCTGGCCCAGGCCCTCCCCAGGTGGCTCCCTGGAGCTGGGGTCTCAGGGCAGCCTCTCTGAGGGGGGAATTGGGGACCCCTTCCACATGCACCCTGATAGCTCTGGTCCCACTTCCGGGCCCCGGGTCTGGCCTTCACACGTTGGGAGCACCGGTGTCCCCAGCTGGGGTCCGGTCCTGTTCCGGCCCGGAGGTTGCCAGTGCCTTTCCTTTGCAGTACTACGAGATGTCCTACGGGCTCAACATTGAGATGCATAAACAGGTACTGTGGTGGGGTCCCCTGTCCCAGGGCTGCGAGGTCTGGAGGCCTTGGGAGGGAGCCCTCATGCATAGGCAGTTGGGGACCGAGGTGACCCGGCTTGTCCTGAAATCTCCACAGAGGGCCCAGTTGGGAACGGAGGAGCAGATTTTAGTCTCTGAGGAAAACGTGCTTTTCAGCATTTGGGGACAGTGGCCCGCAGCTGGAGTTGGCCAGGGGACACGAGCCCGGTGTCTCCGTTGACAAGGAGCCGTAGCAGCAGTAGGGTCAGGAGGGCTGTGGGGTGACTTCTGTCCCAGGAGAGGGCTGGATAGGTGGCCTTGGGGGTTCTTTCCAGCCCAGTGAGTCTGAAGTTCTGATGGGCCCTGAGGTTCCATTGCTAGTTTTGGAGGTTCCGAGATCCACCACGGTGGGCTGGCTGGGAGGACCTGAGTCTGTTCTCTACTTGATGCCATGCAGGCTGCCCTGTTCCAGGATGGACCCCAAGATTCTGGGGCTGTCCCCGAGGTTCTGAGCTGGATCTCAGTGTTCTGAGCCAGACTCCAGCGGTTCTGAGCCGGACCTCAGGGTCTGAAATTGACCCTGGGGTTCACGCGTTAATGTCAAGACCCTGAGGCTGATCGGTGGCTTCCAGGGGGATGAGGAGCTCTTCAATCCCCCGAGGCTTCCCGAGGGTGGCTGGGAGTGGGGTGCCTGTGGGGCACCCCAGCCTACTCTCCCAGGTGTGGAGGGCTCTGTTGGTTTGACGCGTTCAGAGGGGCTGGGGTGCTGGCCCGTGGGTGCTGACCACAGAGCCCCACAGAGTGGGACTGAGGACAAGGGGTAGGGTCAAGTCTGGCCTGCGTGGAGAGACAGTCTGTGCACACCCAGACTCAGGACAGGCACAGCAGGCGGGATGGCACGAGGCACAGCCTTCGCCTCTGGGCCCTGGCCCGGCCCCTCCTTTTGTCAGTGACCCCAGCACTGTCTTGCCGCCTCCTGCAAACCTGATACAGAGCTTGTGTGGCCGGCCGTCTCTGCCTCCCTCTGCCTCCCGGGACTCCAGGCCACCTGGAGAATCCGCCCCGCCTGAGACTTGCTAGCCTCTGTTTCCCTGTTACACTCAGAGGTGTCGGTTCCTCCCCCACCTGGTTCTGAAAATGCTTTTCACCTGGGAGCCGGAGGCCGGGGTGAGGGTCCCCAGTGCCCCGCCCCCATGCCCATCTTGTTGCCCCTGCCAGGCTGAGGTCGTGAAGCGGTTGAGCGGGATCTGCGCCCAGATCATTCCGTTCCTGACGCAGGAGGTGAGGACAAGGTGGCAGCGCCTCTGCAGGTAGCTGGGGGGGGGTGCAGGCTTGGAAGGCGACTCGGGCTGGGCGAGAGGACACGGGGTGGTGCACAGCCATGGGGTGCACTCAATGCCACGGAGCCGGGTGCTCAGAAATGGTAAACTTTCTTACGTGGTTTTTAACACAGCCATTTTAAAAAGATGAAATTAGGGCCGGGGTTTAGCTCAGTGGTGCCGCCACCTGCCTCACAAGTGCAAAGTCCCGAGTTCGATCCAGAAAAAAGAATGAGCAAAGATGTACAATAACTGTGTGAGTACCTTATTGAAATTGCTGAACCAAAGTTAGCCCTTGTGGCCTTCACGCCAGCCTCGGGACCTTTTAATAGATGGTTTCTGTTTCTCTGGCATCTGTTACTGAGGGTGGGGTCAAAGGGGCTCAGGCCGAGAAGGGTGAGACCTCCAAGAAACGGGAATGAAAGGCTTTTGGGAAAGAGTGAAAAAAGGAACACATCTGCCCCAGCAGCTACCATCCCCTAGGACAGGAATCAGCTGGAGGGCCAAACCCAGTCCTTTGCTTGTTTTTGTTAATAAAGTTTTATTGGCACACAGACGTGGCCATTCCTGTAGCATGGTCTGTGGCAGCCTTCCACTGCAATGGTGGAGTCGAGCGGTTACAACAGAGACCTTGGGCCTGCAAAAGCAGAATATGTTTTTAGGGTGTGCTGGGGATGGAATCCAGAGCCTCATACGTTCCGGGCAAGTGCTCACCACGGAGTCACACCCTCAACCTTGGTATTTAGATTTTTGGGGTTTTTTAAGTGCTGGGGACGGAACCCAGGGCCTTCACGTTAAGCTACATCTGCATCCTTTTGTATGTCTTAAGACAGGGTCAGGCTAAGTTGCTAAGTTGTCCAGGCTGAGCTCAAGCTTGTGATCCTCCTGCCTCAGCCTCCCAGATTTCTGGGATGACGGGTGTACTGCCAGGCCCGGCTCCAGCCTTGCATTAAATATGTATCCATTTCATTTCGTGGCTGGTGCGTGGGTCAGCGGTAGAGCTTGCACCCAGCATGTGCAGAGCCTCCGGGCACCAAAACAAAACAAAAAACAGTTGGACGGAGTAAAAGAAGCCAGCCACATGCAGCAGGGGGAGAAGGAGCCCGAAAATAAGTCGTTCAGAAAGCACAGCACCAGCAGCTTCTGAAAGGCAGGCTGGGGGTGAGAAAGGTGGAGAAAAGGCAGGGTGAGAAGAGAGCGGGCTCCCTGGCTGGCAGTTCTATGCCCTGGCCTGGAGCTGGCACATGGGTGCTGATTTCTAACCGTGGCTGTTTCCTGGGACGTTTGTTGGTGTTATACTGGCTGCTCCTGGCCCGGTGGGCAGAGCCTGCGGCCCGTGCTCAGCACCCTGCAGTGCCCAGGACGGACCCGCAGAGACTTTGCTGTTCTCAGATGCCAGGAGTGCCCAGGGGAGAGCCTGGCTTGTAATTATTAGCTCTGTTTGTACTTATATGTTTTTTTTCTTTTCCTGTATGCGTATCTCATTTAAAAAGGGAGAGAGGGGGGAAAAAAAGCGGCCAAGTATAGTGGCACACGCCTGTCATCCCAGCTACTTGGGTAGCTGAGGCAGGAGGATCTCAAGCTGAAGGCCAGCTTGGGCAATTTGGCAAGCCCTTACCTCAAAATTAAAAAAAAAATTTTTTTTTAAGAGTAGAGCTGCAAGCCAATTATGGTGGCGCACGCCTATAATCCCAGCACTCGTGAGGCTGAGGCAGGAGGATCGCTGTGAGTTCGAGACCAGCCTGGGCTACACAGTGAGTTCCAGGTCAGTCTCGACTACATAGTGAGACCCTGTCTCAAAAGACAAAAAAAAAAAAAGAGAGCTGCAAAAATAAGATTTCTTTTATTTTTTGATACGGGGGATCGAACTTGGGATCTTGCACTTGTGAGGCAAAAATAAGATTTAAAAAGCTCAGTAGCACTGCACCTGCCTGGCAAGTGCAAGGTACTGAGTTCCATCCCAGGTACTGCCCAAAAGCCAAAGAAAGAAAGACTAAAAAGCGGCAGGCAGGATTGGTGTGCAGGCGGGTTGAGGACACCGTGCAGCCCCCCGCCACCCGCTTCTTCGTAGCACCAGCAGCAAGTACTGCAGGCCGTGGAACGGGCAAAGCAGGTGACAGTCGGGGAGCTGAGCAGCCTTATTGGGGTGAGTCTGCTCTCTGCGGGGACTCTGCCACCCCCATCCCTGGCACCAGCAGGGCTAGCGCTCGGGTGGCGGGTGGGCAGCGGGCCTGGGCTGTGGCTTCCCTGGGAGCCCCGGGCAGGGCGACCCCCTCAGACCTGGCCCGGTGCTGCCCCACCGCCCCTGGCCCACCCTCTTCCCTCTAGCAGCAGCAGCTCCAGCCTTTGTCCCACCACACCCCCCCTGTGCCCCTCACCCCTCGCCCTGCTGGTCTGGTGGGTGGCAGTGCCACAGGGCTGCTCGCTCTGTCTGGAGCGTTGGCTGCCCAGGCCCAGCTGGTGGCGGCCACCAAGGAGGATCGCGTGGCCATGGAGGCCGAGGGGTCCAGAGGTGAGTGGGCAGCCTGGCGCAGGGGCTGATGGGAGGAAGGAATAGGAGCAGTTGCGGGACTGCAGCTCAACCTTACCCTGTGCTGTGTGTCCTTGGGTAGATCCCTAGCTGTCTCTGGGCGTCTGTCTAAAATGGGTCAGGAGGAGACAATCCACGAATTACAGAGATGTGGAGGACGAGGAGATTCTGAGCTGGGAAGAAGGCTTTATAAACTGTAGAGAGAGCCAGGTGTGGGGGCACATCTGTGATCTCAGCACTCAGAAGGCTGAGGCAGGAGGGTCGCCATAAGTTTGAGGCCAGCCTGGGCTACGTAGTGAGACTGTGTCTAAAAAAAACCCAAAGTGATAAAATGTGGAGGGCTGTACCCCCAGCGCCATGGGATGTAAAACCCTGACTCTCTCTTCTTCTTTGCCCCCACCATCTGCCAGTGGAGAGAGCCCTGAGCCCGGTAAGTTGAGTGATCATGGATTCTGGGTTGCTGCTGGCCGAGGGCCTCAGAGTGAGACCCACAGCCCCATTTTCCAAGCCGGGTGGCTCAGGACCCTTACGGAAGAGCCCTGGACCGCGGGAGGGTTATTGTTTAAATCTTTCAAGCGGGAAGCGAGGTGCGGTGGCGCACGCCTGTCATCCTAGCACTCTGGAGGCTGAGGCAGAAGGGTCCTTTAGTTCCAGGTCAGCCTGGGCTATGTAGCAAAACCCCGTCTTGAGATAGAAAAATCACACTTTGATGTGTCACTGAGGCTCTCAACATAACAGCTGCCTGGCATCCACACCTGTAGCCTGTACCCTCCCAGCCTCGCCCGGCCCTGCCAGGGTCTCTGCTCTCCAGGGCCATGCGGTGGCCAGCTTGAGTCCTCCTGCCCGGGCAGCCCTGCCTGTCCTGAGGCCTCAGTTTCCCCATCTGGGCTGTGGGTTGTTCTTGCAGCAAGGGGAAGAATTATCAACTGGCGACCGCCCTTCAGTTGGGGACCCCAGGGTCCTGAACCTCCCTCCCCCCGGCCCCTGCCTCCCTACAGAGCGTTTCCCCCTCACCCCCTGAGAGTCTGGTGGAGGAGGAGCGACCCAGTGGGCCTGGGGGCAGCGGGAAGCAGAGAGCGGAGGACAAAGACCTGTCAGGACCTTACGTGAGTTGGGGGCAGTCAGGACACCAGGGTGGGTACATGTGACCCTCTCTCTAGATTCCTCCATGGCTCCCCATTGCTTACAGAGCACCAGCCAATCAGGATGAGCCCTGTGTGCCAGCCTTGACTCTAGCTCCTCAGCCGGATCCTAGCTGCCGGCTGGCTCACGGTGGGTCAGTGTGCTTCTCAGAGAAGCCGGGCACCTTTCTTCTTATAGCCCAGCTTGGTTTAGAAAGAGCAGCAACTAGTTTTAATTAAAGGAGAAATCAGAGCTGAAGGTGCAGTTGACGAGTGGACCGTTTCGCCTGGGATGGGTGAGGCTGGCCCTGGGTTGAAAGCCCTGGGCACAGAGTCAGGTATAGCACACGCCTGTTGTCCCTGGACTGTGGGAGGCTGAGGCAGGAGGATCGCAAGTTCCAGCCCAGCCTGCACAACTTAGCAGCTAAACAAGACCTTAACTTAAAATAATAAATACAAAGTGCTGGGGATGAAGCTCAGTGTGAAGGCCCTGGGTGTGAGAAAAACACGAAATAACCTGGGCACAGGCAGGAGGTCCCAGAAAACCTATCCAGCGGGCAGATTTGGATTCCAGGCTGCAGGCTGTACCTGAGGCTGTTCTTGGTTTGCCACCAAAGCAGACATCCCCAAGACAGCCCTGCGCCTCCAGGTCTAACCCCACCTTCCCCCACTAGGCTTCCCGTTCCCCACCAGCAAACGGACCGGGGCTCAGTCTCTCTCTCATAGAAGCAATAGGGAGCCACAGCAGGATACAGAGCAGAGGCAGAGAGAGGCCTTAGGGTATCTCTTTGGGCCAACGTGGAGAGCAGCCTGGAGGGAGCCTAAGGGGCCCTGGGACACCCCAGGCTTCCCTTCCAACCAGCAGATGGTTGCAGAGCCCAGGGGATCCCAGTCCTTTCCAAGGAGATGTTGGGGTATGGAGGGCGCGTGGGCAGGCTGAGTCCCTCTCCTGCCTGTGTCCCCCAGGAAAGTGATGAAGACAAGAGCGACTACAACCTGGTAGTGGATGAGGTGAGTCCCCACTCTGGGATGGGCCCCCCCCCTGGAGTGGGGCTGCGCCCCCTCGTGGTGGTGCCTGGACTAGCGGGAGGGATCGTCTCCCCGCCCCACGCTGCCCTGCCCCATGCACCCAGGACCAACCCTCAGGGCCGCCCAGCCCGGCCGCCACGCCCTGTGGAAAGGCAGCCACCTGCATCCCTGCCCGGCGGGACCTTGGGGACAGCCCGGCCTCCTTGGCCTCCAGCCTGGGCTCACCGATCCCCAGAGCCAAAGATCTCATCCTGGTAAGGACTGGGGCGGCTGGAAGAGTTCATTTATTCAGCCTGGGGTCTGATTTTGTTTCCTTTTCTTTTTGCTGTACTGGGGATGGGACTCAGGGCCTCTGCAGTGAGCTCCATGCCCAGCCCTTTTATTTTTTATTTGGAGACAGAGTCTCATTAGGTCCCTAAGCTGCTCAGACTGGACTCAAACCCTCCATCTTCCTGCCTCAGCCTCCCAGAGTCCTGGGACCATGGGCGTGGGCCACCGTGCCCGCCTCATCCTGGGGCTCTGATGCAGGCTGCCGTTCCTGGTGACCCTTTGCCCCTCATTTTTCCTGCAGCCTACTTGAAACTCAGTAAATACTAAGATGACAACTTTGTAACTAAGCTGGGAAAAATAAATATTGAGAGCAACTCACCACCTTACATGGGAATCATGGACCACTTGCAATAAGTAGGAAATCCCGGGGAAATAAACACAGCCTGAGCCCTGGCAACCAGCGAGGCGGACCTCAGGATCGCCTGAGTCCTCCAGAGCCACTCAGAGGCCAGTGGCCCCAGCCCCAGACGTCCCAGAAGGAGAGATTTTAACACAGGAGCTTTTCCAGCCTCCTCGTGGCTTTAATGCCAGGAGTTTGGACCATCCAAGATCTGCCCTTGGGTGTCCAAGGGCTTACTTTCTCCCAAATCTTCCCCAGGCCCCTGCCCTGCACTTACCCAGGGTGAGATTGTCGGTTTCTAGGCTTCCCCTGCCAACAGGTTGCCATGGCAACCACCAGAGGTTGGGGCTTCCTTCTAGCTTAAGTGTCTCCTCCCTCCTCCTCCAGGGAAACTTTAAGGGGGGTTGGAGCAGGTCCTTTCTCCTCCAGGAGCCCCCCGGGAGTCCACTCAGACCCTCCCTGTCACCTCTTTGGGTGTGGGAAGATGAATCGGACACAAACGGGATACATAGCACCTCCCTCCCTCCCTCTGTACTGTGTAGAAGCCGGGGCCTTAGCACTGAGCTCCATCCCAGCCTATTTATTTTTCATTTTGAGACCAGGTCTCACCAGATCGCTAAGCTATCCAGGCTGAGCTGGAACTTGGGATCCTCCTGCCTCAGCCTCCCAGAGTGCTGGGCTGACAGGCGTGTGCCACCGCTCCGCACTGTGATGCAGTCCTTTCAAGTAGGAGGAACTGAGACGCGAAGCCCGGGTGGCAGTCTGGCTGGTGCCCGTTTCCCTCAGACTCCCCCAGCCTAGGGACAGCTGTGCGGCCCAGGATCACACAGCACCCAGACTCCTAGACCCCAGACTCCTCCGCCTGAGAGCTTACTGTACGTCTGCCCCTTGGTGAGCCCACTCCGGAGTTTCCAGTTCCTCCCCCCAAAGGACCCAGATAAAGCCCGGCACAGTGGCATATGCCTGTCATCCTAGTTGCTCAGGAGGCTGAGGCAGGAGGATCACAAACTCAAGCCCAGTTTGGGCAACTTAGCAACTCAGCATGACCCTGCCTCAAAAAATTAATTTTTTTAAGAAAGGGCTGGGGCTGTGCTCCCAGAAGAGCACAGACCTACAGCTGCACATGCACTGCTGCCCACCTGCGGGCGTCTCCTGGACACCGTCTGTCCACCATGTCCCCCGATTTTTCTCCCACACGGGTTCAGCCCAGGTCCGTGGGCCACAAGGTGCCTGGTGGCCGATCAGCCCCCCTCTTCTCTGCAGAGTGACCTCCCCACCAGCCCTCCTGCTTCCAAGTCCTGTGACTCCTCCCCACCCCAGGAAGTTTCCACCCCTGGGCCCAGCTCTGCCGGTCACCTCTGTCAGCTGGCGGCCAAGCCGGCACCGTCCACAGACAGCCTGGGTGAGACCCTGGTTGGGGATTGGAGTATTCCCTAGATTCTCAGCTCTGTATGATCGCGGTGGCTGGGATGAAAGGAGAGACACAGGACAGAGGCCCAGAGGGGGAGGAGGCACAAGAGCCTTCGTAAGATACTGGTGGACACTGGGTCTGGGTTTTAAAGAATGAGTAGGAGTTCATACAATGGCAGAAAGATAGCAGGGCCTAGGATTGGGGTTCAGTCTAAAGACCTGACCCTTCTCACTCAGCACTGAGGAGCCCCCTGACTCTGTCCAGCCCGTTTACCACGTCCTTCAGCCTGGGCTCCCACGGCACCCTCAACGGGGACCTCTCTGTGCCCAGCTCCTACGTCAGCCTCCACCTGTCCCCCCAGGTCAGCAGCTCTGTGGTGTACGGACGCTCGCCCATGGTGAGTCCCCAGGGTGGAGACACCAGGCAGGGGCCAGCAGGACTCCTGGGGGCCAGGAGGAGAGGTGCACGGGGCCCGAGAAGGGGCCCTGGCTTGGCAAGCACATGTGGAGGATGCCTGAGGGTCTCAGTGGTTCACACGCTTAGCCTGAGTCAGCACCTGTGGCTGTGCGCACGGCTGCTCTTAGGTTGCATGATAAGGAGCAGAGTGCCCGGCCCTGGGAGGTTCTTTACAAAGCCAAGCTGTGGCCTGGGTGGGTCCTGAGGTTGTGCTTTGCAGACCTCCGATTTAGAGCAAATCTGAACATCAGATGGATCCTTCTCCCCTGGGGTTCTAGGAACCCCAAAACTTGTCCACTGGAACCAGCTCTGCTGTGGGAGGGAGGGATGGAGCAGGGGACTTGGCAGAGGCAGGGACCTGCTCTGGTGTCCCCACAGGTGGCGTTTGAGTCACACCCCCATCTCCGAGGCTCCTCTGTCTCCTCCTTGCCTGCTGTCCCAGGAGGGAAGCCGTGAGTATGGGTCCCGTCCCCTCCACCTGTTCTTGGGTCCTTGTATGGGGTACATTGTGGGCTTCCTGGATTGCCCTGGCCTCTTGGGTCCCCAGGAAGCACTTAGCGCTGTCCCGGCTGGGGAAGGGGACGCCACGCCGGCCCTGAGAACAGCCAACCCCAGGTATAGCTGGCACTCCCGCCCCGGCCCGCGGGCCCTGGACCTCCTGCCTTCCTGTTTTGAGAGTCCTCACCTCGGGGTGGTCTGGGACCTTGAAACGTGGTCACCACAGTCAGGAATGAAATGTTTGCCTTTAAGTTCAGTTCTTTTGGTTTGTTGTTTTCGTGGTGTTTGGTCCCTGAGACGGAACCCAGGGCTTCACACTGAGCTCCATCCCCAGCCGTTTTTATTTTTTATTTTCAGACAAGGTCTCTCTTAAGTCTCTTAAGTTGCTCAGGCTGGGCTGGAACTTGCAGTCCTCCTGTCTCAGCCTCCCAGAGTGCTGAGGTGACCAGCAAGCGTGGGCCACAAAGGCTTCCTTAAAGCAAGGGGCCCAAGCTCCGGGACAGAGCCTTCCCACCTCGACCCTGTAAGCCCCCTGGCCCTGCTGCAGCAGGGTGCAGGCAGAACCCCTGGGCCCAGTGCGGAGGCCCTGTCCTGTCCCTGTCCCCGCAGGGCCTACTCCTTCCACGTGTCCGCGGACGGCCAGATGCAGCCCGTGCCCTTCCCCTCGGACGCGCTGGTGGGCGCGGGGATCCCGCGAACGTGTACACGGGCGGCAAGGGCTGCGTGAAGGTGTGGGACGTGGGCCAGCCGGGCGCCAAGACACCGGTGGCCCAGCTGGACTGCCTGGTGAGGAGGGTGTGGCCCGCAGCCCCAAATGGGCCCTGGCTCCGCAAGACTTGGGCGGGGCTTGCAGTTCAACCACACACAGTTCAGGACGTACGGGCCAATCGGGAGGGACTTACAGACCAGGGTGGGGCTTACGGCCCTAAGGAGCGGGACTTACCAAAGGCATAACTGGTATAAAATAGGGCGTAATCGGGCCGGGATTTAGCTCAGTGGTGTTGCTGCCTGCTTCTCAAGTTCAAGGTGCAAGGTCCTGAGTTCGATCTTGATTCCAGTACCAGGGGAAAAAAAAAAAAAAAAGCTAAGGTGTGACCTGCAATTTTAAGAGGCGTGGTTTGCAAAACCTAGGGTGGTGCTAACCATGAAGCCTGGGCGGGGCTTACAGCGCTAAGGGGTGGGGCTTTGCCCTCCAAAGGGGCGGGTTTACCGGTAAAACCAAGGCAGGGCTGGCACCAGAAGGCGTGGCCTGCATCCCTAAGGGGCGTGGCTTGTCCTAAGGATCCTGAAGGCCTTGCAGCCCCAAGGGTTGGAGCTGTGGAAGACCTAAGGGTGGGGCCGCGTTGAGGCAGGGCAGAGGCACCCTTGGGTGGGTCTCATGGAGAGCCATGGCCAGGAGGGCCAACCTCAGCCTGGCTTCTCCTGGGGTCTCCCAGAACCGGGACAACTACATCCGTTCCTGCAAGCTGCTGCCGGACGGCCGGAGCCTCATCGTGGGCGGCGAGGCCAGTACCCTGTCCATCTGGGACCTAGCGGCGCCCACACCCCGCATCAAGGCCGAGCTGACCTCGTCAGCGCCTGCCTGCTACGCCCTGGCCGTCAGCCCCGACGCCAAGGTCTGCTTTTCCTGCTGCAGCGACGGTAACATCGTGGTCTGGGACCTGCAGAATCAGACCATGGTCAGGTGGGTGTGAGTGTCTGGGACCCTAGCCAGGCCCTGCCCCGGCGCATGCGGCCCAGCGGCTCTGATGCCAGGAGGGAACCGGCCTCTCTCTGCAGGCAGTTCCAGGGCCACACGGACGGGGCCAGCTGCATTGACATCTCGGACTACGGCACGCGGCTGTGGACAGGTGGCCTGGATAACACTGTGCGCTGCTGGGACCTGCGGGAGGGTCGCCAGCTCCAACAGCACGACTTCAGCTCGCAGGTGCCACTGGCAGTGGGGGAGCCGATTCCCTTCCCACCCTCTGGAGGCGCCCATTTCCAGACACAAGATGGGGCTAAATGTCTGCTGTCAGTGTCCTCTTCCACAGGCCGGGGGATGTAGCTCAGTGGTGCCGCCGCCTGTCTGACAAGCCCAAGGTCCTGAGTTTGATCTCTGGTACCAAAAACAAACAAACCATCCCTATCAGCCCAGCACTCTGGGAGGCTGAGGCAGGAGGATCTCAAGGGCAGGCCCAGCCTGGGCAACTTAGCAACCCAGCTAACCCTGTCTCAAAACAAAAAATAAGAAAGGGCAGGGGTTGGAGCTTAGTGACCTTCAGTACTGGAAACCTAAAAAGGATACAAATTCACCAGTCCTCCACTTTAATTCCCCCAAACTGCGGAGAAATTTAGACCTGAATTGCTATTAAGCTGGGAGTGTGGAGAGCCTCCGACCATCTTTCTGCAGCCCAGCGGCTCCCTCACCCAGTTTCTCCACACAGCTGGTTTCTCTTCCCAGCCAGCCTCCCTCCTCTGATGCCTTGGGTTGGGGGCCCTCCAGGCACAGAGGCTGACCTGGGCTAGGAGCTGGGTGGTGAGGTGCCCGGTGCAGGCGCCGCAGATGCCTCAGGGACTCCTTAGGGTCAGGGATGGGTTTTGGGGCACCGGAAACGCAGGTTCTGCCTGCCAGGGTTTCGGGGTAGGGCGGGAGGTCCTTGGCCTGTGACTCCGTTTCTTCTGCCCCTCCCCTGTCCACCCTCTGGGAAGCTTCTAGGCTTCTCTCCTCTGGATGAAATGCTTTCCCCCTCTTTCTCCGATTGGTGAACTCCTCCCTCATCCTTCAAGACCCACCTAGGATTTTGCTCTCCGTCCTTGAAACCTGGCTGGGGGGCGGACACGTGACTTATCTTCCAAACTCTTTCTGTACTATTTTTGTGGTTCTGGGGATCACACCCGGGACCTTCACATTGAGCTACATCCTTAGCTCTCTTTTTTGTTTTGTTTGTTTTTTTTTGAGGCAAGATCTTGCTTTATAATTTAGGCTGGCCTTGAACTCACTGTGTAATTTAGGCTGGCCTCCAACTCATGGCAATCCTCCAGCCTGGGCCTCCCAAGTGCTGGGATGACAGGCATGCATCAACACACCCAGCTTTATTCTTTATTTTGAGACAAGATCTCACTAATTTGCCCAGGCTGGGCCTGAATTTGAGATCCTCCTGCCTCAGCTTCCCAGAGCACCAAGATGACTACAAGTCAAGATATCTGGTTTCTTCCAACTCAGTATCCTTTCTGCTGCCTTCTTTGGCTTGATGATTTTCCCTCTCTCTCTCTCTCTTCCCCGACACGGACTCTCATTATGTAGTCCAGGATGACTTCAGCCTCCCTCTGTAGCCCTTGCTGGCCTCATGATCCTCCTGCCTCAGCCTCCCGAGTGAACTCAGAGGTGCAGGTGGACACAGCTGTCCATGCCGTGTCCCCTGAAGCTTGAGTGGACGATGCCCGTTTCTGGGGACCTGTGGGAGCACTTCCTGTCCCACTGGCCCTCCCCACTTCGTTCAGCTGTTTTCCTGTGTGGCCAGGAAGGAGCACTGAGTTCCTCCTGCAAGCTACACTGGAAATCTCCGGGTCACTGCCGCACACACCTCATCTGTGAGGAGCTTCCCGGGGCCTGGGTGGGTCACAGCCTCACCCCCTGGATGCTTAGGGCTGGGAGAACTTGGAGCCCTTTCACATCAAAACGAAGAAAGTATTGGCCAGGCCTGGTGGCACACGCCTGTCATTCCAGTACTCGGGAGGCCGAGGCAGGAGGCTCCAGTTCGAGGCCAGCCTGGGCTGCACAGTCAGACCCTGGCTCAAAACACTGAAACCCCAAAAGCAGGCGAGGCCAGCAGCCGAGCTCCAGACTGGATCTCAAGAGTCCTGTCTCCCAGGCTCTGTGTTTGACCGACTCCCTGCCGTGTGACCTTGGGCCCCTGCCGTCCTGGCTTCCACCATCTGTTAAAGGGAGCCACCATCCCCGTCCTTCTGGCCTCCCACCACTCCCTGCTCCCTCCCAGGCTGCTGTTCGCCAGGAGTGGATAATGGATATGCAGCCCGGGGCTTCTGGGTAATGCTGATTAATATTAATGATCCGACGCACAGAGCCTGCTGTGCTCCTGCCTGGCCCTGCCAGCTGCTGCTGTCCGCCGGGGCTGATGTGGGAGAGGGTGGCCCCCTCCCCTGCCGGCCCCTACAGGTCAGGAGCTTCCCTGACCCCCACAGGGCTCCAGGAGCCCGGATGGAGGAGCATTCCTGTCGTCCAAATTGTTTGGGAGGCTGAGGCAGGAGGATCCCAAGATCGAGCCCAGCCTGGGCAACTCAGGAACTTAGTGAGACCCTGTCTCAAAATAAAATTAAAGAGGGCCAGGGATTTAGCTCAGCGGTTCTGCTGCCTGCCTCACAAGTGTAAGGTCCTGCGTTTGATTCCTAGTGCCCCAAAACATAAAATTTAAAAAATCAAAGGGCTAGAGTGTGCTCCCCTTGCTTGTCTAGCAGGGCAGGGCCTTGGGTTCCATCCCCAGCACCAAAATAAAATATCCGTAAGGGCCCAGGAGCTGTCTCTTTCCCATTGCCCTAGATCTTCTCCCTGGGCCACTGCCCCAACCAGGACTGGCTGGCCGTGGGCATGGAGAGCAGCAATGTGGAGATCCTGCATGTCCGCAAGCCTGAGAAGTACCAGCTACACCTCCATGAGAGCTGTGTCCTCTCCCTGAAGTTTGCCTCCTGTGGTACGTCTGCCCCGGTCCCCACAGGTGCTCTTGGAAGCTGGGCTCAAAACTTAAAGTCCTCCTGCCTCAGCCTCCCGGAGTGCTGGGGTGACAGGAGAGTGCCACATCCATGCCTGGTGACTTTTATTTTGGAGGGGGGATGTACTAGGGATCAAACCCAGGGCCTCACTCAACAGAGCCAATGCCCGGGTGTGGCGGAGCAGTCCTGTCATCCTGGCTGCTTAAGAGGTGGAGGCAGGAGGGTCCCAGTTTTGAATCCAGCTTGGGTAACTTCACATGACTTGGTCTCAACATTGAAAGTTTAAAGAGGGCTGGAGATGGAGCTCACTTGAAGGTTCTGGGTTTGATTCCTAGAGCCACAAGAGATAAAAAATAGAGCAGGGGAGGACATTCTTAGGTCTGTAGACCCTGTCCCTCAGCTTGCTGCTTCCCCAGGGCGATGGTTCGTGAGTACCGGCAAGGACAATCTGCTCAATGCCTGGAGGACACCATACGGAGCCAGCATCTTCCAGGTACCCCAGGAACTGCCCCCCGCACTCCTGCTACCTGACCCCTACCTCGGGTCTGCGCACCTCTGTGCTATGCCACTGCTAAAGCAAGGCATGACAGATGCATCTCTCACCGAGCACAGCGTCCTGGCAAGTATCGCAGCCTTGCTCCTTTTCCTGGCTGTGTAATATTCCACTGTGTGGACAGACCTAACTGTGTGAGGCCTTCGTTCCTCTGTAGACACTGAGTTCTTTTCCCTCCTTGGCTGCCAGGAAATGTGCTGTGTTGAACATCTGTGTACCATTTTCCCAGTTTCCCTCTGTCTTGGGCAGATGCTCTGGAGGGGAATTTCCCATGAGCCCGTTGAACTGGGCAGTTCCCAGATTTTACATTCCCACCAGCAGGGGAGGGTTCTGGAATCCCCACACCCTTGCTGACAATTACTGTCTTTTAAAAAAATCATACCCTGGGGAGGTAGGGGAGGGGGTTATGGAGTAGTATGAGCTGGTGTGGTGGTTCGGGCCTGGAATCCAAGGGGGTGGGGACGGAAAGAGGGGGGAGCGGGGAAACAAAAGCTGTAAAAAACTAACGACAACGAACAGGAAACACAGTTTTTTGTGTTTTTTTTGGTACCAGGGATCGGACTTGGGTCCTTGAGCTTGCAAGGCAGGCCACCGAACCGCTGAGCTAAATCCCCCGCCCTGTCTTGGGTATTGAGATGACAGGTGTGCGCCATTGCGCCTGCCCAGAAATAACCATTTTTTGAAAGTGCCTTTTAATACAGGTAGCCAATTCTTTTGTCAGGCTACAGTTGGGGAAAATCACCTCAAGCAGTCTTTATCTTGTAAGAAAAAAGTGTTGGATAGCTGATGTAATTTATCCAACGCTGTCCAAAATGACAAACAGCAGTCGTGCAGGTACCTTACTCACTGTGGTAAACTCAAGCCGCCGTGAGTCAAGCCACCGTTAGTTGGGACCGTCTACCTATCTATCTCTAGAAGACATGTTGCCCTCCTCCCACTAGAGGCATTGGTGACGGTCCCACCTAGGGGCGCACATGGGTCCCATCCTCCTCCGCGTCCTCTGGAGGTCAGGAGCTTTGCACCGGCTGAGCTAACGTGGGCTGTCCTCACCTGACCTCTCCTTTCCCTCTCTCCTGCCCCGTAGTCTAAGGAGTCCTCCTCTGTCCTGAGCTGTGACATCTCCAGGAACAACAAATACATCGTGACAGGCTCCGGGGACAAGAAGGCCACCGTGTATGAAGTGGTCTACTGAGGCCCCAGTGCTCACCGGCTGAAGCCCCCCACAACCTCCCTTCCCTGCTGGGGTGGGGTCAGTGGGCCCAGGGTTCTGGGGAATAAATGTATTTATCACAGCGGGCCTGGGACAGACCGAGACTGGTTCTCACCTTCCTGTGTGACTGCAGGGGATGAGAACCCATCCTGGAACCAGGATTGGTAATGGGAGGTCACGGGCAGGATGGTCAGGCAGAGCCCAGCAGCAAGCACCCCCGATTCTTTCACTTAAAGCGGGCTGATAGGCACCCAAGTGGCCACTTGGAGCACGATCTGGATCTCGGGGAGACCTCCGACACCTCCTGTGGCAGAGATGAACTTTCCACCGCTTTTAATATTTCCATCAGTGCATATTTGATTTACAAAATATAGATGTGGTTTTATTTTTGTGGTGCTAGGCATGGAACCAGGCAGGGGTCTTCACGCTTCATTCCTAGCCCATTTTTTCCACTTTATTTTGAGACAAGGTCTCGCTGTGTAGCCCAGGCTGGTCTTGAACTCACAGCGATCCTCCTGCCTCAGCCTCCTGAGTGCTGGGATTACAGGAGTGCGCCACCACGTCCAGCTTACCAACAGTTTTAATATCAGCACTGTGTACAACACCCCACTGCCCGTCCCATGTTAGCACTCTGGTGACCAACACAGATGTCCCTGCTCTGTTCAGCGTCCCCTGAGGCAGTCACCTCCTGGTCCCCAGAGACTCAGGAAGAACCTCACTCCCCACCCCATCCCTGCCAGAAGTGATGGTCACCACCTCCCTCGGCCCCCTTCTCCAACAGTGTGTGGCAGAAAGCGGCCTGTCAGGGACAGAGACACCAGTGTTGCTCTTTCCCTTTTGCTTTATTTCGTGGGACACACCCTGGTCCCCAGGCCCCCGGCCGCACACTGCAGGGAGCCTGGCAACCTCTCTGCTCCTCCTCGGGAGCCCGCACCGCACCGGTGACAGCGGGAGGCCTCAGTAGGAGAGCTGGTACACAGAGGCCCAGGCCTGGCAGCCCGTGACGATCAGCTTGTTGCTGGCGGATACATCGCAGCAGGTGGTGCAGGATTTCTCCAGCAGCTGGAACTCCGTGTACCCCGCGGGCATGCTGTGAATGGTGGTCAGCTTGTCCGTGCCGACGCTTACCCACCACTGACCTGGGGACACAGACAGGCTCCGGAGACACCGGAGAGGCCACCCAGTCTCTCTCTGGTCTCCTGCTGCGGTTGAGGACCCCGGGGCATTGGAGGGCAGGGCGGGGCTGCACCTTGGAGGTGGGGACTTGGTGGAGCGCTTACCGTACGGGGAGAACTTGAGCCCCAGGACGGCGCCGTTCTTGTGCCCCGCCGCGTGCGCCTGGCCCCTGAGGGTGGACTGCAGCCAGTGCTGCCCGCTGGCCAGGCCCACGAGCAGCCAGTCCTCCCAGAGGCTGTGCGACAGGCTCGTGATCTGAGACTTGAAGAGATGCTTCTGGGACTTGCGAGCTGCCCTGAGGTCCCAGCACTGCAGACAGCCGTTCAGGCCCCCTGTCCAGACTGTGTCGTCTTTAATCACCGCGCTGTTGGCCTCACCCTGCCGGCCAGGAAGGTCTTTGACCACGTTCCGATCCCGGACATCCCAGATCCTGACGGTGCCGTTGCTGAAGCCGGCGAAGGCCAGGCTGCCTTTGAGGTCGGCGTCCAGGGCCTGGCACCTGGCAGGACATTCAGGCCCCCTGTCCAGACCGTGTCATCTTTAATCACCACGCTGTTGGCCTCACCCTGCCGGCCAGGGAGGTCTCTGCTCAGGAGAGATGCCGTTGTGGGACTCTGCGGCTGTGCTCCTGGGTATTTCACCACCCCGGGCCAAATGCTACTGAACTTCCCATCTCCAGCCCTTTTTTAAAAATTTTAAGACAGGGTCTGGATGGCCTCGAACTCACAGGGATCCTCCTGCCTCAGCCTCCCGAGTGCTGGGATGACATGAAGGCCAAATGCTACTGAACTTCCATCTCCAGCCCTTTTTTAAAAATTTTAAGACAGGATCTGGATGGCCTCGAACTCACAGGGATCCTCCTGCCTCAGCCTCCCGAGTGCTGGGATGACATGCACCCCCACACCTGGCACAAGAATTCTTTGAATAATTGAGCTGTACGGGCTGCCATCCTAGCTACTCAGGAGGCTGAGGCAGGAGGATGGCAAGTTTAAGCCCAGTCTGGGCAATTTAATGAATTAGGCCCTGTCTCAAAGAGATTTAAAAAGGGCTAGGGGCATAGCCCAGTGCTACACCTAAATGAAAAGAATCATTTGGTTTTGGGGCTGTCACTCCCTGTCAAGATGGGGAAACTGAGGCAAACAAGTAGAAATGTCTTGATTCTAAAAAATGAGCCCAGCCTAGATCGAAATGTCTTTGAGGTTCCCAAATGCAAATCCAAGGCAGTGAAACCCCTTTTGGGCTTTGAGGGCACCGAGTCCCTGCCTGGCCTCTTCCCGTCACCCCTCAGGCCGTACTTGACCACGTTCCGATCCCGGACATCCCAGATCCTGACGGTGCCGTTGCTGAAGCCGGCGAAGGCCAGGCTGCCTTTGAGGTCGGCGTCCAGGGCCTGGCAGGAGAGCCCCTCGCAGGACAGCTGGCTTGGGTTGTGCAAGTCCGGCGCCAGCAGGTCCCAGACATTCACGCCCGACAGGCCGTGGCCGCCGGCGAAGAGCATCTTGCCGTTGGGGGCCAGCATGCAGGTGGACAGGAAGGCGCCCGGGGTCTGGATGGGCCAATGCAGGTGGCTCTGGGGGAAGGTGTCCTGGGCCTCCCGGCCGCCCAGCCTCCACACCTTGAGGCCGCCCGGGCCGCAGGTGAACACGTGGCGCGTGAGGCTGTTCACGGCCGTGGCGAGGACGTGGTGCCCATGTTGCAGCATGTGCAGCCTCTGCACCTTGTAGGGCAAGCCCAAGCTCTCGGACTGGCCCCGTGGGGCGCCTGGGCGCAGCCACGTTTTCCCGAAGACCTCAGGGTCCTGGAATCTGCAGAGGAGCGGGAGGGAGGAATTGGGGAGCCCCGCCTGTCGGTGGGGGGGCTCCTGTGCCCTGCGAGAGCCTCCTACCAAGCTCAAAAGCAGTTTTGTTTTTTTTCTAGATATTAGGAAACCTTATTCTCAGGCCATTATCTTCCCTCTAGACTCCCTGCAAAATCCTAACCACACTCCTCCAAATACTTTCCCTCCGTCAAACCATATGCTTGTCCCTTTTGCCTAATACAGCAAACTCCTATTCATCCTTTAGGGTCCCAACTATTATGCCCCTTCCTCCAACCTCACTTGTCTGTGTAGAGCTCTAACACAGCTGCCTCCACACTCCTGTTTTACAGGTCAATTCCTTCCCCAATCCCTCGAACCCGGAACTGCTTATAATAGGAACAGGGAGGCCCGGGGATTTAGCTCAGCGGTTCGGTGGCCTGCCTAAGGACCCGAGTTCAATCTCGGTACCAAAAAAAAAAAGGAACAGGGAGTGAGGTTCGAGTGAAGTCACTCTGCTTGGAGGGGATGGCCTGGTGATGACAGGAAAGGGACAGAAATGTACAGCCCTGGGGCCAGAGGGACAGATGGGCAGCCTACGGTGCAGACACTCACGTGGGCCTCAGGAATGGGTGGGCTTTTCGGTCCAGCGCCTGCAGGGACGAGAGAGCATGGCTGTCCCCTGCCCTCCCTCCCTACGCCTCTCACCAGCAGGTGGTGCCCGCCGGGGTCTCACCTGCTGCCCTCTGGGGGCCTTGGTGAAGTCCTCCTTGAGGTCCTCCCAGGAGCTGGAGGAGAGCTCTGCCGAGTCAGTTCCTGGACAGGGACAGCGGCGCCTGAGCAGGGGTCCGGCCACGGACACGCTGTCCCTCCCTCTCGCTCCCAGTAGGGTCCTTACCTGAATCCTCCTCTTCCGACTTTGCCTCCAAGTTCAGCAGCGCGGGACCCGCGGCTCCGCGCCCTCTGGAGGGAATCGCATCAGCCCCCCGACTCTGCTGGCCCCGGACTGTCCCGCTGGTCCACCTGCGGCCTTTCCACTGCGGCGGGAAGGGTCACCACCCTGCGTGAGTGACCGCCTTCCCGAGTTCAGGGGGCCCCACCGCCGGGCGCCCCGAGTGCGGGTGTCTACTCACCGGGCCTGGCTCCCGCTCTGTCACCACGGCGGAGGAGAGAGGGACACAGCCACAGGGCAGCGTCAGTTAGCGAGTCCCAGACACGGCCCCGGGCCGCCACCCCGAGGGGACACTCACTTCTGGCGGTCTGTGCTGCCAGCTTGTTTTGGTAAGCGAAGGTCTCCCGGAGGTCCTTGGTGAGGATGTTCGGGCGGAGCTGGGCCTCAGGCCCGCAGGACAGGAGAAGGGATGGCTGGGGTCTCTGCGTCCCCGGGCACTTGCAGGAGGCTGGCTTCGTCTTTTCCTGCTTGAACTGTTTCCTGGAGGAGACCCGGCCTCCCTGGCCCAGCGAACCTGGGGGCTGGAAGGGGCTCACTACCTAGAGAGGTCGGTGGGGAGATGGGGAGACCTGGGCTTGGGCTCGGCTTCCCCAGGCACAGATGGGAGAGAGCCCGGCCAGTGGCCCACGCCCGCCAGCCTGCACTCGGGAGGCTGAGGGGCTGTGAGTTCCAGCTCCCTGCCTGGCCAATGTAGCGTCTTTGCAAGAAGACCCCAAAAGAGAAAAAAACAGTGGGCTGAGGATGTAGCTCAGTGCGAAGGCCCTGGGTTCCATCCCTGGTATTGATTGAAAAAAAATTTTTTTTTTCCTATCAAACAGAAAACCACCTAGGATAGGCACAGTCCGATATGTGAGAGCTAGTGTCAGACGCAGTTGCATGTTCTAGTGGCCACACTGAAGGTATAAAAAAATCGTGGAACCACCTCCATGTTCAACTCTGTTTTTTTGAGGCAGGGTCTCACTATGTAGTTGAGACTGACCTGGAACTCACTGTGTAGCCCAGGCTGGTCTCGAACGCATAGTGATCTTCCTGCCTCAGCCTCCCGAGTGCTGGGATGACAGGCTGCAGGCATGCGCCACCACGCCCAGTCATGGGAACCTAGTTTTCAGCTTCCATTTTATTTTATTATTTGTTTACTTATTTTTTTGGCACCCGGGATCACACTTGGGTCCTTGTTCTTGCAAGGCAGGTGGCGGATCACTGAGCTAAATCCCCGGCTCTGGCTTCCACTTTAGATAAGGACACTTATGTGGGTGAAAGTGGGAAGGGCAGGGGAAAGGCAAGAAAGGGAAAGAAAAAAATGTGAGAAAACTAAAAAGTGGAAACAAAGTCTTTGTAAACAGGGAAGGGAGGAGGGGGTGAAGGGAGGGCAGGGACAAGGGGAAAAATGAGAACCAAGACCTGTCATGTAAAGGTACAAGATCCCAATGATGAATGTAACTGTACTGTATCCCTAAAAAGTACCAATACACTTAGTGGAAAAAAAATTGTTACTGCCAAAAAGGAAAATAAACAAATAGTGACACATAAACCAGGCAGGCTGGCACACATCTGTGATCCCAGCCCCTTGGGAGGCTGGGGTGGGAGAATTTTGTTTATTCCTGTTTTGGGGGGTGGGGTGGAACTGGGTTCTTGTGCCTGTGAGGCAGGCGGCGGAACCACTGAGCTCCCAGCCCTCCCGTTGTTTTTTGAGTCAAAGCCTTGCTGAATAATCCAGGCTGGCCTTGAATTGGAGGGGAGCCGCCTGCCTCAGCCTCCAGAGTGCTGGGATTGTGTACAGGCCTGCAGCACCACACCCAGTCCAGGAGAATTTTGAGTTTGAGCAAGGCCTGGAAAATTTAGCAAGGCTCTGTCTCAAAAACAAAACAAACCAGATGAGCTGGGTGTGGTACCTCACGCCTGTAATTCCAGCACTCAGGAGGCTGAGGCAGGAGGATCGCTGTGAGTTTGTGAATTCTAGGTCAGTCTCAACTACATAGTGAGACCCTGCCTCAAAAAAACAAAACAAAACAAAAAAACACCAGAAAACAGCACTAAACCGTGAGAAGGCTGAGTCATGAAGATCACCTAGAGAGGCAGGTGTGTAACTCCAGGTGTGTGAACGCCTGTAACCCTTGAGGCTGAGACAGGAGAACATGCAGATTCAGTGGGATACTGTCTCAGAATTAAAAACTATGCTGGTGTGGTGTAATCACACACCGATAATCCCAGCACTTTAGGAGGCTGAGGTAGGAGGGTCAGCAGGAGTTGAGGCCAGGCTGGCCTCCATAGTGGGAGGCGCTGTCTCAAAATAAATAATAATAAAAAATATATATATAAAGGGCTAGCTCGGTGCAGGCCCTGGATTCAATCTTCAGTAGTGAAACAAAAACAACAAAACGGGCAGAGGACTGCATCTGGGGCCACTGCCGCAAGGCTGACCCTACTCGCAGGTGATTCGCAGTGAGATTCAGATGATCAAAACCGCCTGCGGGCCTCTGGGAGAGAGGGGAGCCGCAGGGTTCCCCTGCCCGTTCCCCACCCCCACCCCGGCTTTGGGGTGCGGATCCAGACAGGGAGGGCACCCGCACCCTCGGCCGAACCCGGGGGCCCCCATCCGCCCGACTCCTCGGGGTGCAATTTCCCAGCACCTCCCTGGGGCCTTGTCGGGTGGGGCGGGGACAGTGATTCCTGTGCGTGGCCCCTCCTCCACACCCGGGTTCTCCGCGTCTGCTGGGGGTCCCGCCCCCAAAGCCCATTCGCCAGTCCAGGGGTGGGGGGGACACACAATAATAGGTATTGAAACCAAGGCCTTTGCACCCAGCTCCGTCCGCAGCCCATTTTAAAGTCTCGAGACCGGATCTCACTACCTCTCTACATTGCCCAGGCTGGGTTCAAGCTTGTGATCCTCCTGCCTCAGCCTCCCAAGTGTTGGGATGACAGACCACTCTGGCTCCCGCATCCTTCACCTTGCTTTTCTGTCATCTCCACAGCAGCCACAGTGAACCTGTGAAGTCCCTCCTCTGCCCTCAGCCCTCCAGGGCTCCCACATCCCTGGGGCCAAAGCCCAGGTCCTTCCTGCAGCCCACAGGGCCCAGGCCCCCTCACTGCCCCCCTTCCTCGCCTTGCTCCCTCTGCTCCAGCCACGCGGATACCAGCTCCGTGGGGCCCCAGTGCCTTTGCGTTGCTGTGCCCGTCTCCTGGGATTTCTCCTCTATCCCAGAGGTCCACAACCCGGCTCTGATCTTCTCTCATATGTCACCTTCCCAGTTTTTTTTTTTTTTTTACTTGAGATAGGGTCTGCTATGTAATTCAGGTTGTCCTTGAACTCTCTGTAGCCCAGGCTGGTCTTGAACTCAAAGCGATCCTCCTGCCTCAGCCTCCCGAGTGCCGGGATCACAAGTATGTGTCACCACGCCCAGCAACCTTCCCAGCTTTTCACCTAACCGTCCTGAATTCCAATCTCTCCCACCTCCATTCAGGCCCGTTCCTCACGTGGCCCTCACTGCCTAACAGGAAGCTGCAGGCCGGCTCCCTTCCCCCAGGGCAGCAGGCCCTGCAGTGCCCTTCTCTGCCAATTCCCTGGCATCTATGCAGCGCTGGGCAAGCAGGTGACGGCTGAGCGTCTGTTGGATGAATGGCTGTGTTCTGACTGCTTCCTGCCCCGGGCTGCCCACCCCGGCGCTGCTAAATTGCAGACATGGCCCTGGCCCCCTGCCACGCACAGCTGGCACAGTCGGAGAGGCCTGCCAGGGCCCAGGAGAAAGGGCAGGTGGCAGGAGGGCAGCGGGGACAAGACACAGGCGCTTTGGCCGGGACGTGGTGCCCGGTGCAGACCCCTCCCCATACCACGTGACCGGGACCTCGCTCCACACCTGACCCCCTGAATCCCGAAGAGGCTCCCGGACAGGACCAGGGGCCCTAAGATTTGGGGATCTGTCATCCAGCACTCTGGGAGGCTGAGGCAGGAGGAGCAGAAGGTGGAGGCCGGCCTGGGCAACTCAGAGAGACCCTGTCTCACAATAAAAGAAGCCTGTGGACATAGCTCAGTGCCAAGGCCCTGGGTGCCATCCCCAGCACCAGAGGAGCAAATGATGTGGGGACACAAAGAGGTCCTAGGGTTTCCAAGTCATGACCCTCCCTGCCTACCACCCTAAATGGCTCCCACTTGCCTTGGGCTCAAGCCCTAAGCCCCCCGCCAACCTCTGAGTCCTGGTCACCCACTCACCTTGTCTTGTTCTTGAAGATCCTTCGGCAGCTGGGAGAATTGAACCACACTGTAGGGATTGGGCTGGGAGGTGGCCTCTGGGAGCTGGAAGGAGAGCAGTCCTCCCATCCTTGGCTTCCCCTCCTGTGTGATGCTGGGGCGGGTCTGCCTCTCTGATCTCCTTAAAAAGGTTTCCCCACCAGCTACACCCAAGGGAGGGTAGGGGGTTCAATAGACTTTTCTCTCACTCTGGGTTAAAGGTCCTGGCCTCACTCCTGCTGATCTCCACCCACCCCAGGCCCTGCCTCAGGGAATTCACACAGGCTTTGCTGGCCTCTGCAGGGAGATCAGAGCTTCTAATTATGCACAAACTGTCCTGCAATCCTCCTGCTTCAGCCTCCCCATTGTGGGATTACAGGTGTGAGCTACCACACCCTGCCTGGTATTTAATTTACTTTTGTGTGTGTGTGAGCCTTGTAGTTCAGGCTGACTTTGAGCTGTTTATGTAACCAAGGCTGGCCTCAAATTTGAGGCAGTCCTCCTGCCTCAGCCTCCTGAATGCTGGGATTGTTTTACAATCGGTTTGAATCTTTTTATTGCTTCTCTCTTTTTCTAGACTGCCTTGCTCTTTGAGTAGCCACTAAGCCAGCTTGGCTACTGACATAAAGTTTTTTAAAATTTAGGTTTGTGTGTGTGTGATGGGAGCCTTAGGACTGAGCTACATATTTCATATTTTCAGGCAAGGTCTAAATTGCTAAGTTGCCCAGCTGGTCTTCTCTTTGCCACCCTCCTGCCTCAGCCTCCCGGAATGCTAAAGTCACAGGTGTCTGCCACCACAACCAGCTAGCAACGTACTAGTTTTAAAAACTGCCCAGAAAGAAGTCAAAGGATTAACTTACTTGCCCAAAGGGAGTGAAAATATAGGAGGAGGAAGGGTCCCCTAACAGGGCCTGAGCCAGAGGTGGGGGGCAGGGACCCCCACAGCCTGGCCTTGTCCCCCTGGTGAGACTGCTGGATCGGTTCTAAGGGATGGGGAGAGAGGTTTGGCGTCACCCGGGAGCCAGAAAGGATTTGTAGTTTTCTTCTTTCCAGGACTGAGAATTGAACCCACGGCCTTCGCACTGAGCTTCATCCCCAGCCCTTTTTATTTATTGTTTATTCTGAGACAGGGTCCTCTAAGTCCCTAAACTGCCCAGGATAAACTCAAACTTGCGATCCTCCTGCCTCAGCCTCCCAAAGTGCAGGGGTGCACTGCGTCTGCAGTTCTCTGATAAGATTTTTAATGCAATTTTTAAAAAAAAAATCAGATGGAATGCAACTGAACCCATGCTGAACGGGGGCGGAATGGATTTTCTGGGGCAAAGCCAGGCCACTGCAGGGGCCCTTTGAGAAACAAAGTGGTTCCTTCCCAGGGTGGGGCCTCAAGGCCCTGGAGCAAGGATCGCCTGGCCTGGGGAATTAGTTCCTGAGACCCATAAAGCTGGGACTCAGAGCTCAGGGGCTCAGAAATCACTGACATCACAGGGCCTTGCTGGAATGGTTAAAGCAAGCACTCAGGAGGCTAAGGCAGGAGGATCGCTCATGAGTTTGAGTACAGCCTGACCTTGTCTCAAAACAGATAAATAAGCAACAATAATAAAACCTATAGGTCCTTCCAAAACACTGCAGCCTCCACCCTACAGAGGGCAGGGTGGGAGCTTCTAGCATAGGGAGTTAATTTGCTTTCTCTCTCATAAGTTTGTTTTGTTTTTTGAGACAGGGTCTTGCTATGTAGCTCAGGCGGGCTTTGAACTCAGCGATCTTCCTGCCTCAGCCTCCCAAGCACTGGAATCATAGGCGTGTGCCACCACGCCCATCTTGCTCTTGTTATATAGGTTGGAGCCCCTACCCCCATTCCCAAAATACTCATATTTGCTTTGACTCTGGGGAGACGACATAACTTTGATCACAATATAATTGTTTCATTATTAGTTATTGTTATAAATATCTAACTATGTGTGTTGCTTTCTTTAGAGGCAGGCTGAGTTCAGGCTGGCCTAGAACTCACAGGGATCCTCCTGCCTCGGCCTTCGGAGTGCTGGGTTCACTGGTGTGCGCTACCATTCCTGACTAAACTTTGTCATAGAACGGTAGGTATAGATAGGAAAAGCGTTTAAGTATATCAAGGGCTGGAGGGAATTACTGAACAAACGTATGTTCTTTCACATCCGGGCCTCCAAGTCTAAGCTCCCCCCGGAAGTCTAGAGTGGGAGAGCGGAGGAGGAGCTCCAGGCCTTATCGGCCGTCAGGCCGCACAGAGAGGCCAGCCCAGCGCTGGTCACTGTGGGCCCCAATATCAGCAAGGCCAGAACCCCAGATCCGCGCCGGGGCCCTCTCCAACTTGCCCTCCTCACCAAGTTCCTTTCGGGGCCTCAGCTGATTCCTGGGGACAGAAGTGGCCAGGCCCCAGGCCCCGGGTACTGGTTCCTCCGCAGGTTCCACCCCAGGTCTTGGGAGTCTCTGGCTTCCCAGATTCAAGTGGAGCCCCAGGAAAGTCTGAGCCTCCAGGGGGTGCAGCACCGGAGAAGTCCTGTCCCCAAGCTGAACCTTGCCCCATACCCCTAGGCCTCAGCACTGGGAATGAACTTCTCACACTGAGCTACACCAGCCCTTTTTTTGCGGTACTGGGCATCAAGCTCAGGACCATGATCGGCTTTGTTTATGTTTTTGTTGTTGTTGTGGGTGGTGGTGGTGGTGGTTTGAATGGTTTCCTTCAGACAGGGTCTCACTATGTAGCCCAGGCTGGCCTTGAACTCCTGGCGATCCTCCTGCCTCAGCCTCCTGCGCGCTGGGATTACAGGTGTTGGCCTCCACGCCCAGCGAACTTTAGCTTTGAAAGTTTCCTAAAGCACAGGAGCTCTTGACAGTGGGTTTTGAAGGACGAGTAGGAATTAGCTCTGGGAAGTAGCTAGAATTTATGACAGGAAAAGAGCTCTCTTCTCTGGTCACTCCCCAGCAGCAAGCTCTACCTGGCCTCAGTTTCCACCCTGGAGATGCCTCCAGCTCCCTCCCCAGCCCGGGAACCCCGCAGTGCCCTCCTGGAAGCAGCTTGCCCACCCAGCTCGAGGAGCGCCAGAGGGGCAGGGGTCAGCTCAAGCCACTGAGGTCGGCCCAGCTCCGGCCGGAGGAAGCCTCACCCCCCGCCCTCAGGCC
>NW_022900949.1:9369772-9415719 GCF_012274545.1 Fukomys damarensis
CCCGCCCTTGGCCCACGGGGCCCCTAGGTGGAGGAGCCTGGGCTGCACGTGGGCTTGGGCTTTGGGAGAGGCCCCTGAAGGAGCCGACCAATCCCAAGGACGCTTTCCCACGTGTGCGGCGCCTACCTCTGCTGATTGGTCGGGTCACCATGGCTGGCCGCTCGGCCGTCAATCAGCGAACCCGGAGCCCGGTTTAACCCTTGTGGTCCCGAGGCGGAGAGCGGTGGTTTGCTGAGCGGCTGGCGGTTTGGGGTCCAGGCTGGGGCACGGATACTTAGGAGGGCGTGAGGTTTGGGAGAGGGGCCAGGCGACTAGTAAATGTGTCGTTTGGCGACAGGTCTGATAGTTGTTATGTTTGCCCAAGACTGGCTTGTGGCCGAAGTGGCCAGCAGGGCGGGATCTTTGGCAGAGTGTGTGTGTGTGTGTGTGTGTGTGTGTGTGTGTACTCTGGCAGTGTGTGTACACTGAGGGTTGACCCGGGCCCTTGGCGCTGAGCTCCAGCCCCAGTCCTTTTATTTATTTATTTTTTTAAATTTTGAGACAGGGTTTCACTATTTTGTTAAATTACCCAGGCTTTGGTCAAACTTTGCAGTCCTCCTGCCTCAGCCTCCAGAGGAGGCTGTATTTTGTATTTTAACCCCAGTCCTTAGATCAGAATCAATTATGTTCTCCTCATTTATTTATTGAAGACAGGGTCTCACTGTGTAGTTCAGGCTGGCTTTGAACCGTGATCCTCCTGCCTCAGCCTCCCAGGGCTGCAGTTACAGGCACGGAGGCCTAGTGTGCCGTGTGAATGAAGTTTCAAGTCCCCTTTCTGGGGACAGCCGTCCCCTCTCTGCCTGAGATAGGCGCCCCGCACAGCCACCAGCCTGTCCTACCTCCTTCAGACATCTGCTCCAAAGCTTGTCGCCTCAATGGGGCACCCCAGCCCCTCTTTCTCCTCAGTAACCCTTATATATTTTTTTCTTACACACCTAGCTATATCCCAAGCTCTTTTTGTTTTTTGGGTTTTTTTTTTTTTAATTTTTAGTCTCAATAAGTCATTAAGTTGCCCAGGTTGAGCTCAGACTTGTGATCCTCCTGACTCAGCCTCCCAGAGTGCAGGGATGGCATCATCACGCCCATCATCTTATTTATTTATTTATTTTTTGGTACTGGGGATTGAATTAGGGTCCTTGCGCTTGCAAGGCAGGCCACCGAACCGCTGAGCTAAATCCCCGGCCCCATCATCTTTTTTATTTTTCTCCAAATGTGACTTGGAATGGAATCGTCACAATTGGTGTGGGAGACTTCAGGTTGAGACTCAGGGTGCTGAGACCCAATGGGCATGGGGGCGCATACCAGTCATCCCAGCACTCAGGAGGCTGAGGCAGGAGGATCGCTGTGAGTTCAAGGGATGCCTGGACTACATAGCAAGACTGTCTCAAAACAAAACAAAAATAGGCCCAGGGATGTAGCTCAGTGGCACCGTTGCCTGCCTTGCAAGCTCGAGGTCCTGAGTTTGATCCCATTAAAAAAAAAAAAAAGGAAAAGAAAAGAAATAAAAAGCAAAAATGCCCGGAGGAGGAGCCTCTGATAGATTAGGATGTAAACAGACAGGCTAACACGGACTCCTGAGGGTCTGGAGGCTCTGGGAGTGCGGGCTCACAGGTCTCCACTCGCAGGCCACAGCCGTCCTTAATTGAAGGCTCTTGTTTCCGTCCAGCCTGCCGACGCTTGGCTTTCCTCCGGTCTCTGCAGTTGGGCACATCTGTTTTTGGCTGCGTCGTCTCACATGGCTTCTGCTAGGCAGCAGCTGTCGGAACTAAAATGAATTGGTCAGGTCCCCCATCACATACCTGTCATCCCAGGAACTCAGGTGGCTGAGGCAGGAGGACCCCAAGGCTGAGCCCAGCCTGGGCACCTTATTGAGAGAGACCCTGTCTCAAAAGAAAAAAAAAAATAGGGTCAGGTAATGGTCATGCATGCCTGTCATCCCAGCACTCTGGGAGGCTGAGGCAGGAGGATCCCAAGTCCAAGCCCAGCCTGGGGGACTTAGTGACTTAGAGAGACCATGTCTCAAAATTAAAAATACAGTGCTGATGGGCCGGGGATTTGGCTCAGCGGTTTGTTGCCTGCCTTGCAAGCACAAGGACCCAAGTTCAATCCCCGGTACCAACAACAACAACAACAGTGCTGCGGATGGAGCTGTGTGAAGGCCCTGGAGCCTGGATGAACCTGGGACCCCAGGCCCTGTTCCCTGCGGACTAGGGGGAGGACTCTGAGCAGCCAGGGTGGAGCAGGTGAGCAGCGGCCCGGCGCTGGGAGTTCCAGTCCACAGCCCTGAGTCCTCCCCCCTCCTCCCAAGCCCACTGTGCACCTGGGCAGGGACAGAGTCAGGTCCGAGGCAGGAACGGAGTGGGGGTGGCAGAGGACACCATTCACGGCGGGAGGTGGCCTCGGCGAGGGCATGGCTGGGCAGAGGCGGAAGGGCAGGGACAGGGACGGGGACGCCGGCCATCCTGGGTGTCGGCACCCTGAACCCTGGTGTTAGCAGAGCAGTTTCTGGAGTGACCTGGCTCTGACTGCGGTTGGGCTCCCGTCACCCGGTGGGACCATGCTTGCTCCCACTGGCTTCGAGCTCTGCGGTGACAAGGGGCCGCCTCTGGGCCATCGGACGCTGAAGGCCATCCTCTGGGTGCGGGCGGGGACACCAGCCTCCAGTCTCCTTTGTTTTTTTCTCCTTGCTTCAGTGAAGTCTGAACCCAGGTCCTTTGCACTGAGCTCCATCCCAGGCCTTTTAATTTTTTACAATTTTATTTTGAGAAAGGGTCTTCCCTAAGTGGCCCAGGCTGATTCAAACTTGCATCCTCCTCCCTCAGCCTCCCAGAGTACTAGGGTGACAAGCGTGAGTCACAGCACCTGACTCTATTGCCTTTTTCTTGTGCTGCTGGGAATGGACCCAGGACCTCCCGAATGCTAGCTTAGGGTGCTACCACTCAGCAACACTGCCAGCTGGATATTTCCTTGGGTACCGAACTCCTCCCTGCCTGGACTTTGCGGAGGGTGGCTGAGGGGGTGACGTTTCCGTTGTCCCCTGCATTTGTTGTTGCTGATTTTCCTTGGATGTCTTAGTTGAGGGTCTTCGGTGGCTTTGCCTCCCGGGGGAACTTCACTTCCTCTGGACCTGTGTCCCCGTCCGGGCTGGGCAGGTGGCTCTGAGCTGGTCACAGTGAGCTGCTGGAGACTGGGTGTTGTGTCTGTTTTCAGATGGACTCCTCCTGACAGGGGTGGGGATCTCTTCACGGTCACCAGCATAGATGCCAGATCCCAGTTTACACTTTGCTGCTGGGCGCGGTGACGCACGCCTGTCACCCCAGTACTAGGAAGGCCGAGGCAGGAGGATCCCCATGAGTTTCTACATAGCGAGACTGTCTCAAAAAAGAAGGGCCAGGGATGTAGCTCAGCAGTATAGTGCCTGCCTGACAAGTGCAAGGCCCTGGGTTCGATTCCCGGTACTAAAAATAAATAAAACAAAACAAAACAGATTATAGGTTGCACCACCACACCTGGCCGAAGAACACATTTTGTAAGGACTGATGGGTCCGGGGATCCCAATCACTCGTGGCTATAGGTTAAAATGTTACAGGAGTTGCTGACCTTGAACCCACTCTGTGGTTCAGGCTGGCCTCCAACTGGCTGAGATCCTCCTGCCTCGGCCTACCCAGTGCTGGGACGACTGGCGTGCACCACCGCACCTGGCTATTTGTTTTTTGGAGCGCTCAATTCCATTCCGGTGTCTTAAATGAAGGGCTTGGCTTCCTCCAGTGAGGGTGTCCTCCTAGGGCCCATCCTGTCCCCTCCTCCCTCCTCTGCAAGGCGGGAAGGTGCACGTTTATTGGGCTTCAAATCGTTCCGGATTGGCTGCCTGCTGATCGTGCGGTCTCGCGCTCCCCCTGTCAGTGAAGCTGTGTATTGCAGCCCCGCTGACTAATTCCCAGAAGATGAGGTCATCCATTTTAAATCTGCTGCTCAAGAATTTTTTTTGCTTGCTTACTTGTTTGTTTTGAGACCGGGTCTCCCCAAGTTGCCCAGGGTGGCCTTGAACTCCTGATCTTCTTGCCTCAGCGTCCCTCAGTGCGGGATGACCCGCGCGACTGACAGCACGCCCGGCATGCGTGCATTTTCCTCCCTTCCTCCCCTCCCTCTCTGTGTTGGTCAGATTTGAGGCAGTTTATTATACATCATATGACCCAGAAGTGAAACTCCTGGATGTCGTTCCGAGACGATGAGAACATTTCTCTCCACAGAGACTTGTGCCCCAGTCTTTGTAACAGTTTGATTCTTATGTCAAACACGAGACACGTGTCCATAAACAGGTGCATGAATGACCAACTTGTGGTCTATTCACACGAACACAGGCATTTTTGTCCCCCCCCCCGAATCTAAGAGGAGCGAGGGAACAGATCTTTGGATTTAATTTGGAGCCGTCTTCCCCAGTACACAGCTGCAGCGTAGATGTTTCGTGGGTATTTATTACCGAACACACCGTTTGGCTTAAAGACTCTGAACATCCGTGGAAAGTTCTCCGAGGTTGTCACCAGACAAAGTTTCTGTCTAGGGACAGGGGACAGGATTGGGGAGCAAAGACCTCCACTTCCTCAACGTTTGCTGGGTTTTCCAACAATAAAATGTTCCCTGACGAGAAAAATGTAAACTGCCAGGTCGCCATCTAGTGGCGAAAGTGGGAATCGTCACGCGTTTATTAAACCACGCGTAGAGAGACGGATAAAACAGGACCTTCTTTTTCCTCCCCCACCCCCGCAACTCTTTCTGTGTGTTACTGGAGCTTGAACGCGAGGTCTTTGCCCTGAGCTACATCCTCAGACCCTTTTTTAACGTTTTTGAGGTAGGGTCTCGCTAAATTGTCAAATTGCCTATGTTAAGGGCCCAGGGATTTAGCTCAGTGGTTCCGTCGCTTGCCTTACAAGCGCAAGGTCCAGAGTTCGATCCCTGGTACAAACAAAACAAAACAACCAAAAAAAAAAAAAAAAAAAAAGAAAAGAAAAGAAAGAAAGAAAAGAAGAGCCCATGCTAGGCTCGAATTTACGATCCTCCTGCCTCATCCTCCCAAAGTGTTGTGTGCACCACCTCGCAAGACAGGGCTCATTTCTGGACGAAATCACAGACATCCAAACAAAGAAGAAAAATTGCCACAATGGGCATGCGGTGTCTTTGATGAGAATGTGTTCGCACGGGGAAAGGGATGGAGGAAATGAGCAGTTTTTGCACATTTTGTCGTTTACTGTGCAGTAGGCAATGTGGGGGCTGAGGACTCGCGATTGTACTGGAGATCACGCCCCCAACCCCTCGCCAGACCTTGTTCTGGCCATGGCCACGCCCCCGATGGAAATGTCATTTGAAAGCCACGCCTACAAACCAGCCTTCGGACCGCCCTCAAGGGGCGGGTCGTAACAAAGGACCAATCATTTCACAGAGGGGGGGGACTAACATTCCTCGGATTCGCGGTTGGAAGACGCGGCCGGTCCTGCCCTCCTGCAGTCTTCACCAATCCGAAACCCGAAGTCACCTCCTCTTCCGCTTCCGGCAGATCCCGAGCCGGAAATGGAAGCCTAGTGCGTGGTCTTCGGTCACGGTCGTTCACTGCGTTCGTGATCTGAGGCCGGTTACTCTTCTGTCCTGCACGCCTGGCTCCGCGTTTCCTTGTCATCTGGACCTCGGCGAGGGTGGGCAGCGCGTGGGGGCGAGTGAGTCAAAGGGCGAGGGCGGGGTTCAGAGGGCAGGGCGGGCTCGATTTAACAGCGGGGTCCCGGTCTCGGTTGGGCGCGGGTCGTTTTGTCTCCGTAGATCCGGGACCCTGCAGTCCTGGCAGGAGATGCTGGGAGAGGGTGGGGTTTGCATCGGCTCCGAGCAAATCCGAGTCCCGTGTGAACCGGGTCACAGAGGGTCTGGACGGCGAAGAGGACCCGGCTCCGGTTTCCTCGGGAACCACGAGAGGAGAGAGCCCCGGATTGTGTGCACTTGGGTCGGAAATGGATGCCGATTGTTCCTGCGCTAGGGAATCAGCTCCTGGGGCAGCAGAGGGGCTTCATTCTTTCTGGCAGCTTTCGGTCACAATATGTGATCGGTTGGTTGGTTTTAGAGGCAGCGTCTTGTCGTGCAGTTCAGTCTGGCCTCGAATTCGTGGCCTCTTCCTGCCTCAGCCTCCGGAGATTGGGGTTACAGGCCTACACCACCACGCACGGCTTACTGTCCGTGATTGAATGGGCAGATTTTTCAGCGACTTAAAGACAGCGATGGCTCAGGGAAAGGATATTTTGGGGGCACTTGGTAGTCGGAGCGGGCCCTCGGGGCAAATAGTGTTTCCTGTTCACGTTGCAGCTGCCATTACCTTGGTCTGACCTTCCGGCCTGAGGAGGTCCCGGCAGGTCCTTGCTCAGTCGGAGCTGATTTTGCTCTTACTGGAATGTCCCGCTGGGAGACTGGGTAATCAGGGCCCCCGTGATACACTTAGCCCATTGTCCTTTTGCCCCTTTCCGCAGCAGCAGTTCTGGGAATCCTCTTTCGTGAGTGTACTTGGGAGGTGTGGTTAAAAAGAAAGCGTGAGCCGGGGATTTAGCTCAGCGGTTCGGTGGCCTGACTCGCAAGGGCAAGGACCCGTGTTCGATCCCCGGTACCCCCCCAAAAAAAGAAAATGAGTACTGCTGCCAAGTGCCACCCGACGGAAAGCCAGCACGCGGCGGTAACCTGGCTCAAAAAAGATCCCAAGAGTTGCTGATACCCGGGCGCGCCGGCGTACGCCTCTAATCGCTGCACTCAGGAGGCTGAGGCTGGAGGATCGCCCCAAGTTTGAGGCCAACCCGGGCTCTAGTTCAAGGCCAGCCTGCAGCAAAAAACCACCCACAAAACCTAAAACTAAAAACAATAACAAGAAACCTCTCTGGGATTCTACCTAAAGCCAAAATGACCCGGAAAGGGAAACGTTATGAATCCATCAAGGACCCCGAGGCATCCAGGGCAGCGCAGCTAAAGACGCTTAGGAAAGAGGACTTCGAGGCTGCTTTGGGAAGTGGCGAGAACCATAAGATAAGTGTGCTTGAAGTGAGAGGGAGGGTTTTGACAGGGATTCGTGTCAATGTATCTTGGAGCGTAATAAAATTCTTTTTAAAAATTTAAACATTCACTGTATCTGCTGGCCTCACAAATATTGTGCGCCGAAAAAAGTGCCGACCTTGGGCTCATCCCTCTCCTGTTCCGCGTCGGGAGCTAGCCGCCCCCCCCCCCGGGCACGCAGAGCGCATGCGCCATGGCTGAGCCACGCCTCCGGCCTCGCCCCCTTCGTTCCCTGACGTCCTTGACGTCCGAGTTAGAACAGTTAAGACTTCGGCGGAAGTGGTTCCGCCTGGCGCCCGACAGTGCGCGCACAGCCCACCGGAGGGAAGAAAGCGCTCCAGATGTTCCTCGTGCCAACTCTGGAGGGAAATTTCTATGGTAGCGCACGGCCTTGGGGCTCAGAAGTCATACCCTCGAGTGTTTGGATTTGGCACGCTGAGCCGTCTGAGCTAAAGGATATTCATTGAATCATTCATTTTGAGGCAAGGTCTCATGTAGTCCAGGCTGGCCTTGAATTCTCGGCGATCCTCCAGCCTCAGCCTCCCCAGTGCTGGTATTACAGGCGTGTGCCACCACGCCCGGCCTTACACATTTCAGCCTTAAACTGTATCTATCACACGTATTTATAAAGCAGGACAGCTTTCTCAGCTCCCCACAAGTAGCCATTAAAGTTTGCCTTTTTTCTTTTTCGTCGCCACCGTGGGTTTAGATCGAGGCCTTGCACACTACGCCATCCTGAGCCACCTCCCCATTCCTAGAACCCGTGTGTGTGCAGAGGGCCCCGATGGTGGTATTTCGTGTGTGTGCCCTTAAACACCACGTGGCAATGTTTTTGTGGTTTTATCGTTTTTTTGGTACTGGGGAATCGAACCCAGGACCTGGCGCTTGCAAGGCAGGCGGCAAAACCACTGAGCTAAATCCCCAGCCCTATTCTGTGTGTTTTAAAAACTCATAATGGTGGGCCGGGGATTTAGCTCACTGCTTCCACTGCCTGCCTCGCGAGCGCAAGGACCTGAGTTCGATCTCCTGTACCACAAAAACAAACACACACAAAAACACTCATAATGGTGTAGGTCGACAGATGTATGAGTACAGGAACATTGGACAGCCATAAAGAGGAGAATACCTGTGTGAAGGAAAATAAATGAAACTGGAGGCCATCGTGTGGAGTGAAATAAACCGGACTCACTCAGATCTCACAGGGTTACCTGTCATGGGGAATCTAGGGGGGAATGAGGGGCGTGGATGTGGGGAAGCGATCCAAGTGTGAACCCACTGGTCTGTATAAATAAAAGGCACTAACAAACTTACATTAGTAAAGAGCAACCCCCCAAATACCCTGCCGTAATAGCGCCCAACCATTCGTATCCACCTTGAGGTCATTTCATTAAGTCGCTAAATTGCCCAGGCCCTGCTCCAAGTCGCGGTCCTCCGTCCTCAGCCTCCTGAGGGCTGCGATTAGAGGCGTGCGCCAGCGCGCCCAGCTATCAGCAACTGTTTCTGATCTGTTTTGAGACAGGTTCGCGCTACGTAACCCAGGCTGACCTCGAACTCTTGGCGATCTTCCTTCCTCAGACTCCCCAGTGCTGGATTACAGGCCTGCGCCAGTAGTTAACCGGTTTGGGTGCCGCAAAACAAGTTTAGCCGAGCAGCCGCCCGTTTCCAGGAGGTGCAGGGTCTGCGCGCTTGTCCCAGGCGCACCTGTCATTTAGGCTGCAGGGGGCGAGGCAAGTGAGGCACTAGGAGGACGCGGGCAGGGCGGGCCGAGGCTAGGCATTCGCCGAAGGGCCTACTGGAACCACTGAGCTAAATCCCCGGCCCAAGACTCCTGGCTTCTTGAGCTGTCTTTCAGGCTCCGGGTGCGGATTCCGTGGAAAATATCCGATCATGGCATTCACAGCGATCCCCGAAGATCTGTCTAATCAGAGGCACTGGCCTCAAAGTCATAGCCCAATCAAGGCGCCACTGTCCCAAGTGTTGTCCAATCCGAGCTCGGGGGCGTGGCGTTGCCCTCCTAGAGGCTCAGGTCCGGGACCTGGTACGCACCGCGGAGTAGGGGGCGAAGCGGCCCGGTGGCCCAGCTGCCGGGTGTCGGGGGCTGAGGACGGGTGGGGACAACAGCAGGCGGGGAGCTGAGTGGTGAATGAGAGAGGGACCAGTTTGGAGAGCCGTCCAGAACGGGAGGGAGATTCAAGGGACTGTTTAGGGAGATGATGGAGGGGGGTCTATTTTGTGGGTATGGCCAGGCCGCGCAGGAGCCCCGGGACACTTTTCGCTGATACTTTGGGGACATTAGATCTCAACCGGAACACCGAGACTGTTGCTTTCCAAGGCGGGCAGGGATCTGAATCAAATAGCCCTAGACGTTCACCCACAGTGCTTGCCACATCTTGCTATTCTTAGTGCAGCTCTTGAAACCCAATAAATAATAAAAGAGCCGGGCGTGGTGGCGCACGCCTGTAATCCCAGCACTCCGGAGGCTGAGGCAGGAGGATCGCTGTGAGTTCGAGACCAGCCTGGGCTACGCAGTGAGTTCCAGGTCAGTCTCGACTACATAGTGAGACCCTGTGTCAAAAAATCAAAAAAACAAAAGAAAAAAGCAGCGGCCTTCGGAGGAAGCTGCTGAGGACACATTGCTCAGGCAGCAGAAAGAAGGGAAGAGCTGGACAGCGAGAGCCACCCTGCCCGGCCATGCCCCCAGGGACCTGCCTTCTCCCACCAGACTGCACCTCCTAACAGCAGGGATTCACGAGTGGATTAATCCACTTGTGAGAGCTGCACCACAGTGAATCCTCTTTGACAAGGCCAGATGGCTGCTGGGAAACCCAGTTTATTTCAAAATGTTTCCTTTTCATGGTCAGTTTGACTTTGGGGAGGAGTCAGAAGTCTCAGGTTGCCAGATCTGGTGAATGAGGCGGAGGAGGACACCTTCATGTATGTACAAGCTGCCGTTCCATTCGGTGGAGTTTGGCGGCAGTCGTTGTGGTATTTTTGATCGCACCTTGTAAAGACTCGTAGGAAAGAGGACTCCAGAGCTGCTTCAGAAAGCAACAGAAGGTTTAGGGTGCTGGAAGCCAGAGGGAGGGCTTTAAGGGGAATTAGTGGCGATGTGTCTTACTGTAATCAATTTTTTTCAAGTTTAAATATTCACCATCTACTTTGATCACACCTCATACAATGTGATTGCATTTTGGGGTCAGTACACTTGAAAAGAGGTGCATGTGGGGCCTGTGGCCTTTTCTTCACCTCACCACGTCTTTCCTAAGAAATCAATTGTGTCACTAATTGTCACAGATCCTGCATTGGGGATAAAACTGGAGGACCATGTCTTCAGCAGCCCACCTTGGAGAATGAACAATCCAATGATAATAAAGTTGTAAAAGTCACCAGAAGCCATTCCTGGGCCGATTTTGGAGAAAACTGGGGACTTGATAGCTCTGGAGATGACTGTGGCCTCCAGGTCAGGCCTGAGTGGCCGCAGCAGAGTCCCAGGTCTCAGCAGTGTGGGAAGAGCTCAAAGAAAGTGAAAGGCCATCTTCAAGGCAGTGTGTCCTCCCAGAGGGATGTTGGTAGGGCCTGAAACAGAATTTGGTTGGGCTGTGGATTTAGCTCAGTGGTCCCACTGCCTGCCTTGCAAGCACAAGGTCCCGAGTTCGATCCCCTATACCAAAACAGACCAAAACCAAGACAAACAAACAATCCCCCCCTGAATTTGGTTAACAACACTATCAGAAGAAAGAACCCCATAAGTAAGAAACATGGTGAGCCAGACATGGCGGCACACGCCTGTCACTGCAGCGCTCTGGGAGGCTGAGGCAGGAGGATCGCCAAGTTCAAGCCCAGCCTGTGGAATCCAGCAACTTAGTGAGACCCTGTCTCTAAATAAATATAAATAAATAAATGAAAAGGGACTGGGGATATAACTCAGTGGCAAGGCCCTGGGTTCCATCCCCAGTGTTGCAGGAAAATAAAAGAGAGAAAACTGTGAAAATCAACGGCAATAGCTGAGCTCTTAGATTAGGAATTTAAGCGCATTTGACAGGGCTTTGAAAGCAGCTGATGGAGGAAGACGGGCGGTCAGCTGCTGCCAGCCCTTGAGCGCTACTGCGCAAGCGCGCATACCTCCTAGACAGCCCCCCAACCCCCACTTCCGCGCGTGCGCAAAGCGTTCAAAGTGGCGCTGTTCCCAGCGTAGGCTCGCAGGACGGCGATTCCTGAGGGCTTTCAGAAACGCTAAGAACGTGCTGGGAGTGGTGGCGCACGCCTGTCATCCGGGCACTCAGGAGGCTGAGGGAGGAGGATTGCTGCAAGTTTAAGGCCAGCCTGGACTATATAGCATGACCCAGTCTCCAAAAGGAAAAAGTAAAAAAGAATCCAGCCGTGTGGAGAAGCAGTCACTCACCCTAAAAGCCTTGCAGGAAATGGAGACGCTTTCACCGGAGACAAACCTTATTTATGTAGAGAATGTGGGAGACTTAAATATAACATTTCACTTGTACACGAAACCTCAAAGTAGCAAAGTAGGAGAAAGATCACTCAGTGATCAGTATGGTACTGCTTTTTTTTTTGTACTGGAGATCAAACTCAGGACTTGGCACTTGCGAGGCAGGCGAGGTGCCACTGAGCTAAATCCCCGGCGCTATTTTGGCTTTTTGAGCCGGAGTGTCGCTGTGTAGTTCAGATTGGTCTTGAACTCATGGTGATCCTCCTGGCTCAGCCTCCCAAGCACTGGGGTGGCAAGCGCTTCCTACCATGCCAAGTGTGGTACTGTACTGCTTTCTGAGAGCCTCTACCTTGGTAGGAATCCCTGATACTTTAGTATTTTATGCTTTTGCAATAAACCACGAATATCCTGTTTTGTACCCTGCCGGTATATGATGTGTGTTTTGTTATATAAGACTTATGTTGTTGCTGTTTTGTTTTGTTTGTAACACTGGAACTTGAACCCAGGGTCTTTGCACTGAGTTACATCCCCAGCCCCACCCCCTTTGGTACCGGGGATCGAATTCAGGTCCTTGTGCTTGTGAGGCAGGTGGCGGAAGCACTGAGTTAAATCCCCAGCACAAAGTGTAACAACTTTTTTTTTTTTTCTTTTGGTACTGGGGATCGAACATGAGAACTTGTGCTTGCAAGGCACGCGGCGGAACCAGAGATAAGTCTCTGGCCCTCCCAGCCCTTTTTATTTTTATTTGTTTATTTAGATACTGGGGATCAAACTCAGGACCTTGCACTTGCCAGGCAGGCAGCAGCACCACTGAGTTAAATCCCTGGCTCCTTTTATTTATTATTATTTATTTATTTTGGTTTTTTTGAGACAGGGTCTCACTATGTAGTTGAGGCTGACCTGGAACTCACTATGTAGCCCAGGCTGGTCTCGAACTCACAGCGATCCTCCTGAGACACCGGTGTCCTGCTGCCCACACCAGCTGTGCGGGATGGGAAGGGCTGTGTGGGACTTCCTTAGGTCTGCCATGAGCACATGTGGTCACACCACTGCTAAGTGGTTTTGTTAGGTCCCCTTATTTTATTTATTTATGGTACCAGGGGTCGAACTTGGGTCCTTGTGAGGGTCCCCTTATGAAGTTCGGCCGGCCTCAAACTTACTGTGGAGCCCAGGCTGGCCTCGAACTGGCAGATCCTCCTGCCTCAGCCTCCTGAGTGCTGGGATTACAGGGTGCGCCATCACATCCTGCAGTGGTTTTATTCTTAAAGAACACAGATGCGCAGGTGACCTCATGCCCCAGAATGACCCCTGACTCTGCAGGACCCCCGGCTTTCCTGCAGCGTCCCATCCTGGGCGTTACTCCAGGGGGGAAAAGCCTGATGTTCCCACCCATACCTGCATCCCCACCTACAGGGAGAGAAGTCACCAAGCTGAGGGCAGTCACGACTCTGCCCCCAAAAGCCACGTAAACATATGGATATGGGCGACTGCAGTTACACATTCCTTTCCAAGACAGGGAGAAAGCCTGGCCGGATAGACACACCACGGAGGGCAGCGTCACGGTCTTAGTTGTCATCAAGACATCGTAACGTGCTCGCCTGACGGGAAGTGGTCGAAGGGAGCAGCACGGGAGTGAAATCTTGGGGACTGAATCTCGCCCCCTCCCATCTCTTTGCCTCTTCTCTGTCCTGGGGTGAGCAGCCCCCCACGTCCTGCCACCATGGCACTGCCGCCCCTCCTCAGGTCCGTCCTGAGCTGGCCAACCATGGCCTGGGAGTTCTGAAACCATCCGTGAGCTACAACACAATCTCTCCTTGTTTAAGTCGATCTTTTCAGGCATTTTGTCCCAGAGATGAAAAACTAACAGAGCCAGCAATGTGGCCAAACGTTAGGTTGTTCAGTTCCTTTCGAAGATATGAACAGCTTCCCACTGGAGAGCACCTCACGCACCTAGGTATGATACGGTGGGAAGTCTACGTGACCTGTGTCCCAGAGGGAAAACTGAAAAACAGGAGCAGTGTGAGGAAGCGCAGCGTTGGCCCTCACCTTTACAAAGTGTGTGAGCACAGGGGAAACCTATCAATACAAGTAGAGTGGCAGCGTCTTCAACTGGTCCCCTAGTTACAAAAACTTGCAAACCCCACACATGTGGAAAGTACAAGAAAGCTTGCAATGAAAGTAATTGCTTTTAAGGTAATGTAAGGGCTCATCTTGGATAGAAGGCCTACAGAGGTAAGCAGTGTCAGAGAGGTGGAAGGGAATGAATGTACAATGGTCCGCAAAATTCAAACCAGAAATCTTTTTCAATTAATGACCAAAAATAGCACTTTATAGAAAGAAAACCGTTAATTACCCAACAAAGTATAGCTATAAAATCTCAAACAAGACAGGTAACGTGTTAAGTCCCCAAAACAAGGCTTCACAGAGGAAACTCTAAATGTATAAACTGGACATCTTCTCTTGCCATCAATATTGATTCCTTCTAAAAGACACTGGGATTTCTTTGTGGCTTCCCTGTATAAACTAAAATGAACTGCTCTGAGTAATTCAGGCTCGCCACAAGAATAAAAATAGTTTGCAAAAATATTTTGCTCAGCCAGGTGCAGTGGTGCATGTGTGTAACCCTGGCTCTAGGAAGGCTGAGGCAGGAGATTTGCTGTGAGTTCGAGGTCAGCCTGGGTTAGCGAGTTCAAGACCAGTCTCAACTACATGGCAAGATTCTGTCTCAAAAATGAATTTTTCTGTGCTAACAAATAACTAAACAATGTAGTTCTCAGTAACAACTAACTGCAATGAATACCAAAAAGCCTACTTTCATGGTGTTTCATGATGAACATTTCTTTCTTTCTTTTCTTTCTTTTTTTTGGTACCAGTGATCGAACTCAGGACCTTGTGCTTGCAAGCAAGGCAGGTGGCAGCACCACTGAGCTAAATCCCTCGCCCCAAGATCAACACTTCTATTCACTGTCTGCCATCACAGATGTCCTGTGCAATAGCAAGGGTTACGTCAGAGCATGTTCGGGTACCCAGGAAATAATCCTGTTTGTTTAAGACAAGCACGTTATGATCTCATGAGTGGCTTCATCCATGAGTGGAGGGTAAGGACCTTGAACTTGCCGGGCAGGTGTGGTGCCACTGAGCTACATCCCTGGCTCCCCAGGAAGTAATTTTTAACAACTCAAATGAGAGAGCCGCCTCCACTGGAGACTCCAGGGTGGGCCTGGGATTTGTAGTCTCTGGGACACAAAGCCAGCAGAGCAGCAGTTATACAGAACCACCAGTCTTTAATCAGTTGCCCTGGGGCTCTTGGTGCTGCAGTGAGCCTTGCAGGCAGTGACATAGGCCGACTCTGGGAAGAAGTCCGCTTGGTTTTCGGCTAAGAATTGCAGGAAGAGATCAAAGTGCTTCAGTAAAGGCTTCAGATTCCTCTCAGAAAAGGACACCTTTCCCAGGATTTCTGGAAGTTTTATGAACAGTCGCAGCAAATGCTGTGCCCCGTAAATGTAAGAGGGTGGAGGTGGCTGGTCACCGGGAGGGTAATCATCAGGCACAAGCTTCCAGGAGAGGACCTCGTTTATCTCCGTCTTTCCTTCAAAGCCAGCAAACACAGGGCTCCCTTCCTCACTAGGGGTCAGAGGGGTGCAGGAAGGTGAGATGCTATGCACAGGTGTCTTCTTTTCCAGATGCGGGGACAGGCTGGGCCTGCTGGCAGACACGTCCTGCTGCTGGCACACGGGCTGAGGCCAGGTGCTGCCCTGGGACGGGCTGTCGCAGTGGGTGCGCTGACGTGTGGACCGCCGCAGGGACTGCAGTGCTTCCGACTGCGCTCTGTGCCTCTCGGGAGTGATGGGCTCGTTGGTGCATGGCTGACCCTCTGTGGCCTGCGGTGCGGAAAGAGTCAATGAAGACGGGCTGGGAGGAAGCACTTCCGGGCTCCTATTCGTGTCTGCAGCGCTTTTCTTAATTGGGATGAAAGATTTAGCTGAAGTCATCTTTTTATACTGTGCCTGTTCGCATGGGTAGAGCAGGAGCAGCGGGAGAGAAAAATCAAAGGTGATTCTCAGCCCATCCACCATCTCCTTACACAGGGCAATGTTGTTTTCCGCTGAAATATAATGCTCGTGCACAGTGGTGTGTGCCACAGGGTGCTGGTGCGGAGGCCTCTCCTTGGCCGAAGAGGCTACATTGATGGCAAAATGCCTCACATAGGACTGCAAAATAGTTAGGATGTTGGTCTGACAGGGGAGTCTCACTAACCTCTTCCTCCTGTTAACATTGTAACAATCCTCTTCAAGTTGTTTCTTTAGAACTTCAGGGATGTCTATAGTTATCATTCTTTCTAACATTTCCTTTGTTTGTTTGTTTGCTGCTCGGCTTTTCCTGCTAACCGACACCGACACCGACATCGGGGATTTCTGTCTGAATCATGAAGCACAGGAATTTCCGCTGCTCATTTATCCCAGCTTCTGTGCCAACCATTAAATGGAATCAGATGTTCTGGGATCCTTCTGCCCTTTTCATTTTTCCCAACAACAACATCAACAATTTTGGTATCCTACAGCACTCACCTTATTGGGGTCAGGCTCGAAGATCAGTACTTTTTCCTTTGAGTTCACACCTTCGCTTGGGCTCAAGTGCTGATTGAGATGAAATCATATACAAGTTATAAACAGGCTACTGCTTTTTATCAGTACTTCATTTTTATAGTGGACCCATAGGCAATGGATTTCTAGTTTAGTTTTCAAACAGCCATGGAGTCAAGGAGCAATTATCCAAAGTATGAGCAATATTACAGAAACTTTAATGGTGTTGTTTCATGTAATTAATAAAATGTCATCTTTGTGAATCTGTTGGATCCTCAAATGATTTGAAGTATATTTTCATTATATAAGTAGCCCTAAATTTTATGCATTTTTAATTGTTTTGTAAGGAGTCATGGAAACATGTCATTTTGGTAGATGTTGGAGTTTTTTTTTTTTTAGCTGTTTAGTGTAACAAATACAGAATACCACTTCCTCATATTCACCCAGATCCCACTGTTGGTAAGAAAATAACTTTTCCTTTCTTTCTTTTTTGATACCAGGAATTGAACTCAGATCCTTGTGCTTGCGAGGCAGGTGCCGGAAGCACTGAGCTAAATCCCCGACCCAACTTTTCCTTTCATTTGGTCAAAGTAATCTTCCCTTGTTAATAAATCGCCGATCAAAATTTGTAAATATGCAAAGTTCATCATCAGGGGAGTCCTTATTTTTGTCTTTTCCCCTTTGCCAACCAGCAGAAGATGCCTTTGCTTCTAATGGCAACTTGGAAAATGAATTTTGAATTAAGAGATCTGTGAGATGACAATACAATATGGAGTTGTCGATGGTTCTCCTGGTAGATTCTGTCAATTTGAGAATTCTTTCCCATTATGGTTCTGTCATAGTCTAACTTTGCGACACCTGGGAAGGAAGCAGATATCACTCAGGTTTAGAGCCACTACTGCTGGGTGCAGTAGCCTGTGACTGTTATCTCAGGACTCCGGGAGGCTGAGACAGGAGGACGTTGAGCATTTAGTAACTTGGCAAGACTGTGTCTCAAAGTTAAAAAAAAAAAGTGCTGGGGATGCAGCTCAGTGCGAAGGACCTAAATTCAATATCCAATAGGCAAAAAATAAATAAGAGCCAGGACTGAAAGTATACATGGGGGCTTTGCTTCACTTACCTGATTGTTGGTCCCATCATAGATACAGGTTGACTTCTGCCTGCAAGAGGTATGCATACAGATCCACTTCTCAGTGGATTCTAATAGGGGCGTCCTAACCTTTGTGCACCAGTATCACATTTTTCAAGATACTCTTTTTTTTTTTTGAGACAGGGTCTTGCTATGTTGTCCAGGCTGTCCTTGAACTCACTATGTAGCCCAGGCAGGCCTCAAACTCATGGCGATCCTCTTAGCTCAGCCTTCCCGAGTTCTGGGATTATAGGTGCGCCCTACCACAGCCGGCTTATTAGGGTTTCGTATTAGGGTTTTGCACTTGGCCTGAGACAGACAACCTTGGGTGTGAGGCACAGAGGCGGCAGAAGAGGAATCCACGTTAGGTGGACACTCACAAGCACGGCCCAGCACACACAGCAGCCTCAATGGCACCAGCGACGTCACCAATGTGTCTGGTGCGGCCTGCCTCAGACGTAAGCACGCTCTCTGTCCCTGGGTCTCCCCACGGGGTTCTCACATACTCACTCAGGCCCGCGGATGTACTGCCCACCTCGTTCCAACTCTTCACCTCACAGCGACCTCACACGCTAAAGTACGGAGCCATCCGTCTTGGCGCATGCGTGCTTCCTGCCCGACGCTGCCTCGGGGCCTGAGGGAAATGGCAGGCTCAGGAGCTCGGAGCTACAGCTCTACTCCTCCCGCCAGGCCGCGCGCCCTGCCCCAGAGCCACCTGGGATTGCAGAGCTCGCGAGTGCGCAGGCGCAAAGTCGAGAGGGCCCGTAGTGGGCTGGACGTCTGCGCTAGAGGGCGCTAGAAAGGGATCCGTGGGAGCCCCTACTCCCCAGCCTTCACATCTGCTTTTCGATTTCCGCTGGGTACGGCAAGAGGGCTACGTAGACTAGACTGCGGTTCGAGCTCCCCATGGGTCCGCCCTCGTGGATTTGGGATGGCTTTGGGAAGCCCAGGGTGGAAGGATTAAGGTCTGGCGCCTCCTGAGACCACAGTGCGGACATGGTGGCTGCCCCCCAGGGCATAGACACCCACGCTGCCCTCCCTGAGCTTCCAGCTGGAAAGCGACTCTACCAAAACAGTAAATTTGTCTTGAGGGCCGGGGATTTAGTTCAGTGGTTCTGCTGTCTGCCACACAGGCACAAGGTCCCGGGTTCGATCCCCGGTACAAAACCACAACAACAAAACCCAATAAATTTGCTTTGAGTCAGTTTGACCCTGACCGAACAGTTCAGTTGCTGGAAAATCTTGAGTCGTTCACGGGTGGGAATTGTTTATGCACCAAGGACAATGCAAATCCGCTGTGATGTTAACCCAGGGAAAAAAAAAAAAAGGTACTACAGGGGCCCTTTTGCCAGGTACTTCCACACAGAAGGCTGAAATCAGCATTGACAAGCGCCATCCATTTACAGACAAAATGACTAAATTCACTGATTTCAAATATATTTTTCCCGGATTCCAAAACAGAAAAATAAAACCAGAACAAAACAGAGCCGGGCGTGGTGGCACACTCCTGTAATCCCAGCACTTGGGAGGCTGAGGCAGGAGGATCGCTGTGAGTTCGAGACCAGCCTGGGCTATATAGTGAGTTCCAGGTCAGTCTGAACTACATAGTGAGACCCTGTCTCAAACAACAACAACAACAACAAAACAAAAAACAAAACAAAAAATTTCCTGTGGCCTATGCCCAGAGAGCCATTTAAAAGAAATAGGAGCCTCTAATCATACTCACTGGCTTTGGTTGCCTCTTGTACTCTGCTGTGCGATTTTGTTTTGTTTTGTTTTGTTTTTTTTTTGGTGCCGGGATTGAACTCGGGCCCTTGTGCTTGCGAGGCAGGAGGAGGAACCACTGAGCTAAATCCCCCACCCGGTACCATTTTAAATTGTATAGCAGAGGGCCGGGGATTTAGCTCAGTGGTTCCTCCTCCTGCCTCGCAAGCACAAGGGCCCGAGTTCGATCCCTGGTACCAAAATAAATAAGTAAATACAATGGTACTTTTACTTCTAAGGTCAAGTACCGTATCTGTGCCTTTCCCTCACTGGGGATCGAATTCAGGCCCCACACCACTGAGCTAAATCTCCAGCCCTTCACCCACAGGCTCTTAAAAACAACCCGGCCCCCAGATCAGAGTCTAGCCATTCCTGCCTAAGATGTTTGAAAAATGATTAAAGAGATTTGCCAAGGCTGGGGATGTGGCTCAGAGGCACCACTCCTGCCTTGCAATTGCAAAGTCCTGAGTTCGATCCCCAGTATAAAAAAAAAAGAGAGAGAGAAAGAGACTTGCCAGATGTTGCCTGGTTTCTGCTTTCTGGCCCCTTTGGAAGCTGTTCTGCTTCCGCTCTTCTGAGCGTTCAGCCAAATGTCTGGTTTCCCTCCCTCATGCATTAACTAATTTATTTGAGACAGGATCTCGCTATCCATGTATTCCAGGCCGGCCTTCACATCACTATGTAAACCAAGCTGTCCTCAAGCCCAAGGCGATCCTCCTGCCTCAGCCTCTTGACTGCTGGGATCACAGACCTGGCTTAGGTCCCGAATTTGAGGGATGAACAAAGACAAGGGGAAAAAATAACCGAGGAAAAGCCTTATCCCATAAGATGCCCTCAGTGAGCTCCCAGAATCAACTCAGATGTCAGGCAGTCTGTCAGAGCCGTCACAGTCCCTTCGTGACAGCTTTCTGTCCCACTGGTGTACAAAGGCTGTAGTTTCATTTGCTATGAGCTGACTTTAACATCACTCATTTTGGAAGTGTCAGAACTGGTCTTTTTCCACCTCAACTTCCTTAAAAAGCAACCCCCAAACTATCCTAAGGGAAATAGTTGAGGTCTCCCTGCCATCTCCACTTCCCTTTTCATCTGGAGAGAAACTCTGTCTCTTTCTTTTTTTTTTTTCCATACCAGGGATCGAATTCGGATCCTTGTGCTAGTGAGGCAGGTGCGGTGCCACTGAGCTAAATCCCCAACCCTTGGAGAAGAATTTGATAAAAGCTTCGTCTTGAAACTTCCTGGCCTCTCATGGACTCCTATGTCGAGCAGGCTAAAGAGCCTGGAGCCCACCACAGTACCATAGCACGGAGCTGTACCTTGGGCCCCTGAAATGGGGTGGGATGGGATGTTCAGAGCTGAGAATGACCTCAAGATGAGCTCTCTGAGCCGGTGATGCAGATGCCTGTGGGTCGGGACACATGGGGGACTGGATGTGGCTTTAGTTCTAAATCCACAGCATCTCCAAAGATCTGGCCTCTGGGGCCTGGAATAAACTCACGTATTCCAGAAGCCTCTGGTCAGGCATAAGCTTAGAGGATATTTCCTACCATCAGTTCAAATCCAAGAAAGGCTGGGCCGTGAGCCCTCCTTCCGCTGTTCAAACATTTAAATTCAGTTACCTAAATATAGAAAGAACCAAAAAGGATTGGGTTAACTGTGCCGCTTTCTAGAAAACAATTAGATACGGTTGTTGGTCTGAGACATACCGAACTGGGAACGTATTTCTAAACAGTTAAAGCCAAAATTGGCCAGGGATGTAGCTCAGTGGTTCCGCTCCTGCCTCGCAAGCGCAAAGATCCGAGTTCGATCCCCAGTACCCAAAACAAAACAAACAACAATAAACTGTTCTCAGTTTTATTACTTCTATCTCCCTGCCAAATGTAAACGAGATGTGGCTCTGTGCCCTCCTCCTGCTGTCTGTAACACCACATAACGGGGGACTTGTGCTCTACATAAACCAATGCAAAGTGTTTAACTCCTGCAAGCCCGGCCCCTCCCAAGAGTATAACCTGCCCTGCTCTTCCCCAAAGGGACGTTGGTCTCTCTGTGGAGAAGTCCTAGACCGACCCGCTGGTATTAAAAATAAAACTGTACACTTTGCCTCCAAGACTTCTGCTGGCGGTCTTGCATTCTCCCGGACTACCTGTCTGTTCGTTCTGGCTGGTACTTTGCCGCTACAGTACCAAGGAATGTTTTAGTATTTAAATAATAAGTGAGAAACACAGAAATACCCCCATAAAACTGGAGGGCTGGGCAGGTCTCTTCTACTAAAGAGAAACAATTCCATTGAATTGACAGGACATGGCTATTTAGGGAGCCCAATGGGTTGAGACGTAAAAAGAGCTCCGAGCCAGGGGTGGTGACAGGGTAATCTCAGCACTTGGGAGGCTGAGGCAGGAAGATCTCCATGAGATCATCACGAGTTGGAGGGCAGTCTGGAATACATAGTGAGACCTTGTTTCAAAAAATAAAAAAAAAAATGAGAGAGGGCTGAGGATTTAGCTCAGTGGTGCCACCGCCTGCCTCACAAGCGCAAGGTCCTGAGTTTGATCCCCAGTACCAAAAATCACAAACAAAATGAGCGGGGTGGGGGTGGGAGAGAGAGAATATCTCATGTCTCTAAAAGGCTAACAAAAAGCAAATTCCAAACAGCAAAATGACCATTCCTCCTCTTTCTAATATGACCCACTGCTGTTTCCTCTTCCAATTAGTGTTAGTCAACTCCATCTGAGGATTTTTCTCCTTGTTTGAGAAAGGGTCTTGCTATGAAGATTCAGGCTGGACTTGAACCCAATATGTAGTCCAGGCTGGGCTTGAACTCACAAGGATTCTCCTGCCTCAGCCTCCCGAGTGCTGGGATGACGGGCGTGCCTGCCACCACACCACACCACCTGGCCTGGCTTCTCAGGATTCTGAATCACAGAATCATGCTCGTGACCTGAGATCATCCAGTCCAGAGCACAGCCTTGCCTCCCCTGTGCTCATCCAAATTACCCAAGTCCAGATCTGACACCATGTCTTTTTAAAGACTGACTGACAAACACATTCTGCAGTCCGCCGTGGTGTGTGGGCATCCGTGTTGGGCTAACCCAGCATATCCAGCAATGGGCTGAATGCGTGGTTCTGGTGGTCTCTGTCAGAATGCATTGAGAAAATGAAAAGTTCTTCCTGTCATGAATGAATAAGAAGTCATGTTAACATCGAAAGTTTTAAGCTGGTTGTGGCGGCACATGCCTATAATCCTAGCACTCGGGAGGCTGAGGCAGGAGGATTATGAGTTCAAGGATAGTCTTGACTATACAGTGATTTCAAGCACAGCCTGAACTACATAGCTAGGCCCTGTCTCAAGAAGCAAACAAATGGGCTGGGGATTTAGCTCAGTGGTTCTGCCACCTGCCTTGCAAGCGCAAGGATCCGAGTTCGATCTCCACCCCCGTACCAAAAATGAATAAATAAAATAAAATTTAGGTACATAAAAAAAATTAAAATTACCTTTTTCAGGCCTGGGGAATTTAGCTCAGTGGTTCCACTACCTGCCTCGCAAGCACAAGGACCCGAGTTCAATCCCTGGTACCAAAAAAAAAAAAAAAAAGAAAGAAAAAAGAAAAAAGAAAAGAAAAGAAAAAATTACCTTTTTCAAAAGTGCATGGATTCGTGTATAACTGGCAGTACTGACTCAGAATAAACGGTGTGTACATCGATAAAACTGCAAAGTCGATTTCACACTCTACAATGGCCGTGGAATATTTTATTTATATTTTCATAGCAAATGAAAAGTCAAGAACATGTCATTTGCTAGTATAGGACTTAGCTGAATAGAGTTGATAAGGTCGTTCCAAGAAACAGGGGCTTTGGACCAAAAAAAGATGCATTGTTTTGAATCACTGAACTCCAGTGGAGGGTTTGCATCCCGCTGAGCGGCAGGAACTCCCACACCTTGGGAGGACAAGTGATTCCCACATCGAAGGCCCCATCCAGAGCAACTGTTCACCAGTGCAGTCAGCACCGGGGCAAAGAAGCAAATCTCCCTTTCGGTTTCTGTGCAGGCCATTAATACTCAGCGTATAAACTGCGTCTTATACAAGTAACCTAACATCTGGAGGAGAGAGGAGTCAGAGATTCAGAGATTTGCCACCCACCTGGCAGCCTGGCTCAGGGTCCTAGTGGACAGTTTAGGGTCTGCAGAAAGCTGGGCTGGGCTGATCCAGGTGGGGAGGATGGTGGTGGGAGGTTGAGCCTCTGGAGAAATGGGAGTGTGTTTGGGGATGCTCTGATTAATAGCTGCAGGAATCATGATAAAGACCCAGGAGCCCGGCGTGGGGGTGCACACCTGTGAACCCAGCACTCGGGAGGCTGAGGCAGGAGGATCGCTGTGAGTTTGAGACCAGCCTGGGCTACATAGTGAGTTCCAGGTCAGTCTCAATTACATAGTGAGACCCTGTCTTAAAAAACCAAATCAAACCAAACAAACAAAAGACCCAGGAGCTGGTGTCCATCGTACTTGATACTTCTATGTTGTACCAGGTCTGACTCCAAAATATTGGATCACTGGGTTTCTTTATCTCTGACTTCTCAACCTCATGCAAATGAAACAATTAATGAATTTTTCCTCGGAACTACAAAGGGAAGAGCCTCAGGGAAAAAAGGTAGCTCCCAACCTCTCCTATATGCTCATAACAAAATTCAACATAAATGCCCCCAGCTGTAGATTTCATGGTTGTAGCGTAGGTGTTCGTAATTCAAAGCCTACTGTGCGATTCCCAGCTCCAAGCAAGGAAAAAGAGCAAACTGCAGAAGAAGACTAGACACTAGCGTCTCTGGAAAGCTGTCCATACTCACAAAAAAGTAGGCGATAGTCACTATGCCACACAAGACCAGGAAGGAATTTGAAAAAACATCTGTTTGCTATTTCTAAATGGTGCTAGAGTTTGAAACACAGGTCCTTTCATGCTAGGCAAGTGTCCTACCACTGACGTGTACACCATGTGTTATTTCTGAGACAAGATCTTGCTAAGCTGCCCAGGCTGGCCTTGAATTCTTGCGATCCTCCCGCCTCAGCTTCTCAGTTAGCTGAGGTTATAGATGTCCACTGTCAGGCCTGGCTTTGTGGTTCTAGGGATATTGTTTTTAGCAAAAAAATTTAGAATCTGTGTAAAAATGAACCTTTTTGTCCATAGCCAGCTGGCTGCAAGGCACAGGGGCCCATGGCAGAGGGGCATTGCCGAGGAGAAACAGTTCACGGTGGGCAGAAGGTAGAGAGGCAACAAGGGTCACCCACGGCTCTTTCTACCCCTTCTATTTTATCCAGGCTACTTAGGGCAGGCAGCACTCACACCCTTAATCCTAGGGCTCTTTATCCTAGCAGTGCACCCTGAGTCGATCCCAGCATCCCCCACTCCTGATCCAGCCACCTCTGAAAAAGCCCCACCTACGAGTGCCTGAAGCTCTGGGGCGACATCTAGACTCAGCGGTCACAGCTCCATTTTCCCTTGAATGCTCAGCCTTTTAAAAGGCCCTTGCCCAGGTTTCCTCACTTAGCTAACATGTGGACGTGTGCCTTTGTGCTACCAGGCGTTTATTTTACCATCAATCTCTTCTACTTTTGTGAAGTGATTCTACTACATTGTCCGCCAGTTTGACTTGGCCTTGTTATTGCTAAAGAACTCAAATTCCTTAACTTTTATTTTTCTGCTCAAAAGTATAGTCCTTCTCATACAATGTCTTTATTTTTGGATTCTTATTTGATAAAAAGAAAAAAATACACATGGTCTCTACTTTTCTCTTTTTCCTAGTAATAGAGATTGGACCCAGAGCCTTTGCGCTGAGCAGCCTCCCTAACCTTTTTTGAATTTTTGAGTTTGAGACTTGCAATCTTCCTGCCTCAGTCTCCCAAGTAGCTGGAATGACAGATGTGCATCACCCCACCTGGGTCCACAACATAGTTTTGCAAATGTTGGATTATGACACAGTTCAATTGTAAGCAATTATCAAGAAAAAACCTCACCCCATGCATTTTTTTAAAAAACCACTAAAAATGATGACTATTGCTGAATACTGTGTCAGAGAAGCTCGTATTTGTAGAAACAATTCAAGGAGGTAAAAAACATACACTCATTGGAAATGGTGAAAATGTAATCATATTAATCATTAAAAGCTGCTGGGCATGGTGGCACATGCCTGTAATCCCAGCACTTGGGAGGCTGAGGCAGGAGGATCGCTGTGAGTTCGAGACCAGCCTGGGCTACATAGTGAGTTCCAGGTCAGTCTCAACTGCATAGTGAGACCCTGTCTCAAAAAACAAACAAACAAACAAATCATTAAAAGCCATCAACAAACCATTAGCGAACAAATCTCTGATAATGTGATTCATATTTTTAACAAAAGTCACTTGGTCAAGATAGCCTCAGAAAATAATGGAAATCATCAATGTAGAGGAACTGTTAGCCAATTTCTAAAACCTAATGTGCAGAAGAGACTTCGTACTACACTGTGGTACTGCCCTGAACTGCGTCAGCATGGCTGGATTGTTGCCAAAATGGCATAAAAGCAGGGGAGGGGGCAGATTGCTTGCTGTTGATTTTCCTGGAGAAGTTTGTCCCGTCAGGCTGGCTTACCTGATATGAATTTGGCTGTTTGTGTCATCAGAGGCATTCAGGACTTCACTGTCGCTGGGGATGGCTGCCGTTCTCTCTGAGGGAGCTCTGGTCTTCACCTTGAGCACGGCCTCCTGGCTCCAGTGTGGATCCTTCACCCCACTGGCATAGACTGTCTAGGCTCCACCGTTGGCCTTTGGGCCCTCCTGGTGCAGATCCTTGATGTGGCCCTTGCATGAGACATTGCTGTGGGCTCTAGGCCTCTGGCTGGACTCCTGGGGACTCCGTGGGACTGAGGGCCTCAGCTGGAATCTTTAGGTCTCTAGCTTGTGGACAGATCTCTTGCACTCTTCTGCGTTTGACGTTTTGGGTGAATATTATAAGATACTCCAATAAATTATGTGTCCTGCATTAAACCCATGCCCGTACAAACCACTGACAATAGCATACACGGAACCCCATGAGGGGATGTTTGACAAATATGTTATAGATCCTTTGTCCCTGAGAGATCACTCAGCATAGTCTCAGTATGGACAGAAACACCATCAGGGTGGGGAATGTGGGTGAATCTTGACTCGCTACTTTTCCTTCAGGGCCCATGACAGAGGGCACACAGGAGAGAGGCCTTATGCGGGTCCAGAGTGCAGGAAAACCTCCCTATACTTCTCCAATCCTCGAGCACAGATGAGAATTTACACCAGGGAGAAACTTCACCAAGTCTACACAATGTGGAAAAGTCTTCAGGCCTCTCTGAAACTTGCGGATGCACAAAGGAAACCCACACTGCCAAGAAGGCCTCTGCTTGCAGGGAATGTGAGAAATCCTTCCCATCTTCCTCCTCCTGGAAAAAAACACACGCAGATTCACAGTGCACAAAAGGCCCACGACTGCAAAAAAATGTGGGAAAGCCTTCAGCTTCTCCTAGAATTCACACTGGAGAGAAACCCTACTCATGTGACAAACAAGATGCAAAAGCCTTCAGCAGGGCCTGGGACTTAGCTCAGTGGTTCTGCTGCCTGCTTTGTAAACGCAAGGACCCGAGTCCGATCCCCAGTACCAAACAAACGAATGAACAAACAAACAAAAACAAAAGGACACATGAGAATTCATACAAGAGGGAACGCTGACAGCAAGTACTATAGGATGCTTCGTGCAGATTACTTGCTGTACGCAACAAATTTCATACCATTAGAAATTAAAACAAAACAAAACAAAACAAAAAACAAATTGGGGCCGGGGATTTAGCTCAGCAGTTCAGTGGCCTGCCTCGCAAATGCAAGGAAGTTCAGCGAGGCTCCAGGAGCTTGTCGGACAGCGAGAGTCACCCAGGAAGGAACACACCAGGCAAGTTGGCAAATAGACCTTTATCAGTCTGGCCAGACGGCACTCCCCAAGCCAAGTAGCTCAGAGAGGCGGCCAGCTCAGAAACAGAGGCCATTTTATATAGGGCTAAGGGGGGAGGGGGTTACACTTAAAACTTACAGGAAGGGGACAAAGGCAAAGAATCAGTTGATCTGAGCTAGTGGTCATCAAGCATATACTTGACCGTCATGTACTAATGATCAGCAGAGCGATTATCCATTATTCCATTTACAGCTTAGATTATAATGTTCAGAACATTCAACTACAGTCAAGCAAGGAGTGGCGTGATTTGTGTTGGGTCTCTGTGTTCACTACAGTTTCCATTTAGTTTCCCAGCTACTTCAAAGCAGTTACCTAACAATTCACAATTAATCATTAGTTATCCTGTAAGGGATGGGGGGAGCCACAGTCTCTAGGTCGTTTGCTGGTCAACATGAAGTCACTCCGGTTCAGTCAGGCTCTTACACCTCTCTGCAAGATTCTGGTGCCTCCAGCAGAACTTGGTATTTTTTAGGTTGTAGATGCATCCCTCTGAGCTCCACCTCCACCCTAGCTCAGAGTTTTATCCTCTTTTTTTTTTGGTTTTTTGAGACAGGGTCTCACTATGTAGTTGAGACTGACCTGGAACGCACTATCCCAGGCTGGTCCTGACCTCACAGAGATCTCCCTGCCTCAGCCTCCCCAGTGCTGGGATCACAGGCTTGCACCACCACACCCAGCAGAGTTTTATCCTCTTATGAAGCACTGGATTTAGGGCCCACCCTAAACCATGATATTCTCATCTTGATATCTTTAATTACATGCACAAAGACTTGTTTTCCAAATAAGGTTACACTCATACATTCTGGGTGGCAGTTTCTTCATTCTACCTACCACACACCTTATCACTGGAATTACGTATTTTTGATATGCAGAAACTTAAAGCATGCATTCCTTTTACAAAAATGGTCTACATACACTAGGAAGTCTTGGATCCATAGATCTTTTTGGAAGTATATTTTGAATATGCCAGTGTTAGAATTTGGGGGGGTTTTCTTTCTTTTTTTTCCTTTATTAATTATTTATTTAGTTATTTGAGATAGGGGTCTCACTACACAGCCAAGGCTGGCCTTGACTTCATTGTGTAGCCCAGGCTGGCCTCAAACTCACAGCGATCCTCCTGCCTCAGCCTCTTGAAGGCTGGGATTACAGGTGTGCACCACCACACCTGTCAGAGTTTTATTTATTTACAAATTTTAATACTTTCCAAGCATATTTGTTTTATGATAATGATCTTTTGGTATCATTAGGATTTAAAATCTGGCCCTAATATCACAGATACTGGAATTTATATACATGGTGCCTCTCTTTCTTTTCTAAAAAAAAAACAAAAAACAAAAAAAACAAAACCCCAAAACCCCAACCACCATGATACCTATGATCATGAACTTAATTTGCTTCATGATTCTGGTTGTGAACTGAATAAAATTCCCCCATGAAGTTCAATGTAAATAAAGTTAATCCATCAGGAACCATATGTGTTTTTTTAACCAGAAAAATATGAAATGAAGTACAGTACAGTACAGTATGAAGAGAAAACATTAACTTCACTTCAGGTGACTTCTGGCAGGGACAACAGGAATGTGGGTGGGTAGGAGGTCATTGTTTGGAGGGGAGTCTGGCCTTGAACTCACTATGTAGCCTAGGCTGGCCTCAAACTCACAGCAACCCTCCTGCCTCAGCCTCCTGAGTGCCAAGGTGAAAGACATGTACCACCATGCCCAGAAATTTCCTGGCTTTTTCCACAGAACATAGCCTCACTAATTCTATCACCTGCCAGCTGGTTCTTTTTTTTTTTTGGTACCGGGGATCAAACTCAGGTTCTTGTGCTTACAAGGCAGGCGGCGGAAGCACTGAGCTAAATCCCCAGCCCCCTCAGCTGGTTCTTCTCAACCACACTAACAAAAGCTTTTCCACCTCTTCCAGCGCTTGTGTCCTCTGCTTGGTTAACTGTGTTACTCCTTTTGCCACATCAGCTCCTCTGATGGCATCTTTATTCTTCAAAACAGTAGAAATTGTCAACTTCACCATCTTGTACTCCAAGGACAGACCAGTCACACAAATACCACACTTGTGCTTTTCTACAATTTCCTTCTTCCATTCAATGGTTATTTTCTCCTAAATATTCTTACCATTCTTGCTCTGAACTTTCTTGTCACGTTCGTTACTGCTCTCGACTTTCTTTTCTTTCTTTCTTTCTTTTTTTTTACCACCGCACTTGCTCTGCACTTGCTTATTTTCAGAGATAGTTTTAGAATTATTTCGAGACAGGTTAGTCCTGGTTGCAAATTTGCTCAAAAATAAGTTTAAAGGAAAACACACTGGTATAAGGTAGAACCTGCAAGTCAACAAAACTGATTATATGTCCACAGAGTTGCTACCTCTTTTTTTTTTTTTTTTTTTTTTTTTGACCTGGGGATCAAACTCATGAACTTACACTTGCAAGGCAAGCACTGGTGCCACTGAGCTAAATCCCTGGCCCAGAGTCGATAGCTCATCAGGAAGTAGATAACTGCACACACATGCTACACAATGTGTTAAGCATACTTTGCAATAATATCTGTAGTCGATGCGGCTCTGATTCTCTTCTGCCGACCCCGCAGCTGTCGCTCTCACAATCTCTCAGAGCAGTGCGGCCTGCCAGGGAGGAAAGTGGAACCTCCTCACGTTCCAAAATCTCACCCTCTTGCAGCAGGGAGGTGCTTTCTGGTCTGAGAAACCAGCCGGAAGTGAGCAAATCAGGAGAGGGGATGAGCGGGCGGGGTTAGGGCTAGGAGAGAGATGATGGGGCAGAAATGAGCCTAGCCTGGCCTTTCGTGGAACACACGCTCCCCAACAGTCGGAGCTGTACAGGGGAGAAGGGGCCCGTGAGTCACAGCTCTTAGTTGGTCATGCGACCGCGAGGCTGAACGAGTGACCCTCCACCGTGTGCCGTGTTGCCAGCTCTTTTTGGATACAGGTAGTCAATAAATGACATGTGATAGCCAGCTATCGCCTATAATTGCAGTTGAGGATTTTGCCCAACTGCAGGCTAGGAGTTCTGAGCACGTTCAAGGCAGGCTGGGCTAGGCACGTTGGGTCAGTAGGTGTATTAAGTATATTTTCAACTTGCAATGTTTTCAACTTTCCACAAGCTTACCAGGACGTGGCCTCTTCATAAGTCAAGGAGTATCTGTGTATCTGCAATTAATAGACTATTTCTCAGAAACAGAAACTTTAGTTCTGCTCCTACGTCATCAAACAGTACTTGAATACCGGGCTGGGCTTGTTTCTCTGTTCAGTAGTGCAGTGCAGAGATGGTCCCGTGTGTTTATTAGCTGCGCCTTGTATCTGTCACAGTGAAATCAAGCTAAAGAAGTATGAGAAATAGTCTGAGAATGAGATGTTCACTGTATAAATCAGACTTTGCATAGCTATGGGGAGACCTAGAGTACAGGGGAGCAAGAGGTTCAGGAAGATGAACAACTACCGCACCCCTCAGCATGGGGCTCACAGGGTTGCAGAATTTTAAAAATTCTACAGACCGATTTAGGGCCGGGGATTTGGCTCGGTGGTTCCCCCGCCTGCCTCGCAAGCGCAGGGACCCCAGTTCGATCCCTGGTAACAAAGGAAAAAAAAAAAAAAGAAAAGAAAAGAAACAGAAGGATTTGTTTAGGTGTGCACTACCTCAGCAAATTCATGTCCAAAGGCTGAGCCCAGAACAAAGGAGGGGCTCTACTTTCATACGTTTCAGAGGTGGGAAACTTGTAGACAGAAGCAGAACAAAGATAGTCAAGCTGTAAGAGTTCTGTAATTTAGCATATCTTGATGGCATTGGTCATGTTAAAAACAGGATCTGATAGCTGGGTGTGGTGGCGCACACCTGTCATCCCAGCACTCGGGAGGCTGAGGCAGGAGGATCGCTGTGAGTTCGAGACCAGCCTGGGCTCCATAGTGAGCTCCAGTTCAGTCACAACTACATAGTGAGACCCTGTCTTAAAACAAAACAAAACAACAACAAAAAACAGGCTCTTATGAGAACAGGAGGCTGTGGAACCTTACTTATAGGCAGAGAGTTACTAATTTCATTTGTAATAGACAAAGAGCAACAGCCCTAGGGAGGGGGAAGTTTAACATAAATGGCTTAGGAGGGGAAGCTGTTTTCCTTCATTGTAAAGTCCTGCTTCAGGGCCAGGGATGTAGCTTGGGGTCACCACACCTGCCTGGCAAGTTTAAGGTCCTGAATTCAACCCTGGGTACAAAAAAAAAGATCCTGTTGGGATGTAGCTCAGTGGTTCTGCTGCCTGCCTCACAAGCACAAGGACCTGAGTTTGATCCCCAGTACCGAATCAACAACAACAAACAAACAAACAAACAAACAAAAAGAGTCCTGCTTCAACAAGACAAGCCCAACTGGACATCTGTCCATGGTGGGGCCTCCATGGCAGGAAGAGTGTGGCAGCCTAAGCCTGACATGATGTAAATCAGGCAATGATGTGTCGTGAGGAGACTTTGGATCGGTGGGGTCAGAAATCAAGAAAATAAGCTGGAGGCCGGGGATTTAGCTCAGTGGTGCTGCCGCCTGCCTCGCAAGTGCAAGGACCCGAGTTCGATCCCCAGTACCAAAGGAAAAAAAAAAAAAGAAAGAAAAAGAAAATAAGCTGGACCTTGGTGTCCTTTGGTAGCTTGAAAATCTAGATAATGTCTTCCAAATCTCATGCAGGTTGGGCTACTATGGAATTCTAACCTGAAACCAGAGTCAGGTGCTGGAGACATAGCGATGTCAAGGTCAGCCTGGACTACATAGCAAAACCCTGTCTCAAAAAAAGCAAAACAATTTTAAAAACATTCATTGTATATTTTCACCACACCTTGTATTTTTTGTTTATTTGTTTTGTTTTGTTTTTTGAGACAGGGTCTCACTATGTAGTTGAGACTGACCTGGAACTCACTATGTAGCCCAGGCTGGTCTGGAACTCACAGCGATCCTCCTGCCTCAGCCTCCTGAGTGCTGGGATTACAGGCATGCACCACCACACCCGGTTTCTACACCTTGTATATAGTAGACAAGTTATAGGGTAGGGTAAAAGGAAAACATCAAAATAATAATTTCATGTAATACTGAATTAGGAAAAAAAGATTAATGAGTTTTTAATTCTAAATGATGAGAAACTATTTTTTTAGTCCTAGGGATGGAACCCAGGGCCTCATGCATGCTAGGTGCATACCTACCAAGCCACACACAACCCTTTTTATTTAAAAAAAATTTTTTTTGAGACAAGGTCTCACTCTGTAGTTCAGGCTGGTCTTGAATTCATGGTGATCCTCCTGCCTCAGCCTCCTAGTGCTGCGATTATAGCAGTGTACCACCATGCCTGGCTTTATTTTTTAATTTTGAGACCGGGTCTCACTAAGCTACGTAGGTTGAGTTTGAATTTCCAATCTTCCTGCCTCAGCCTCCTGAAGCTAGGATGACAGGTGGCAACCACCATGCCTGGCCTAAAAAATTTTTTGTCATGATTTTACAAAATATCAGGGTAGATTTCACTTTTTGTTTTATGGGTGTTTTTTTTTTTTTTTTTTTTTTTTTTTTTTAGACAGAATCTTGCTATGAAGTTCAGGCTGGCTTTGAACTCAGTGTGGAGCCCAGGCTGCCACTGAACTTGTGGTGATCCTCCTGTCTCAGCCTCCCTATACAACCACACCTGGCTTACGTTTTATTTATTTGTTTTTATTTTTTGAGGCAAAGTCTCACTGTGTAGTTCAGGCCAATCTTGAACACACTATGTAGTCCAGGCTGGCCTCGAACTCAAGGTGATCTTGCTGCCTCAGCCTCCTGAGTGCTGGGATTACATGCACACACCATGCCTGGTTTAGATTTCCCTTTTAAGCTCAACTAGAGCCAACTCAGATGCACTAGAGTGAAAAGTAGCAGAGCCGGCCCAAGACACTCCTGAATCCCAGGGAATGGATGCCCCTCAAACATAACTGAGGGCTGAAAAATCAGTCACACGAAAGACCGAATCAGTGACAATGGGCTCAACTGCCAGTCGAAATACAGTGCAACCCACAGACGCACCAACTGCAAAGTGGAGAAGTCTTGAGGACGTCCTCACCTCTGACTAGAGCCTGACCCCACAAGTGCCTGCTTGCAAGTCTCCAAGGCCACCTGCAGGTGTGACAATGTCCAGAAGAGCTCACTGTTGCGCTCAAGGTTATGCTTTATTACAGGTGAGAGAGAGGACAGAGGACCATTAATCTTTGAAGTCCAGGTAACAAGAGACCAGTCTTTTTGTTGTTGTTGTTTTTTGGTTTTTTGTTTGTTTGTTTGTTTGAGACAGGGTCTCACTATGTAGTTGAGACTGACCTGGAACTCACTGTGTAGCCCAGGCTGGTCTCAAACTCACAGCGATCCTCCTGCCTCAGCCTCCCGAGTGCTGGGATTACAGGCGTGCGCCACCACACCCGGCTTACCAGTCTTGAATTATCCCCACAGAACAAAAGCAGAAGAACCGATATTTCGCCAAATTTTTGTAATTCACCAATTTATACTGCCAACGTGTATGTTTATGTGTTAATGTGTGCATTTCTCTGCAGTCACAGTAGGACAGAGATTTTCTGTTTCCCTGAGATTCTTTTCCCCGGTAGCATTCTTAAGGCTAAGCCCTGGAATGCCACCTGTCATCCCTGATACAATAACCACAGATGTGGGAAGTTTAGTCACACACACACACACACACACACACACACACGCACACACACACACACACACAAGTAAAGGACAGTAAGAAACAAAACACACCGCACAGACTTTTTAGCAAATGCAATGCAAAATTAGAACGTTTTCCCCTGAAATTCACCTCTTTCCAAATCTATCCGTTAAATGCCTGCTGCATTTAGTGAAAACTGAGCGACCAGAGACACCCTTGGAAGGGGACAGGCCCCGGGTGGGAGAGAGCGGGGTCAGGCCGGGCAGCACCTCCCACCACCGGTTCCCCAAGCCGCCCCGAACGCCCTGCTAGGGACACTGGCTCGCGTTCCCGCTGACGCTCAAGAGCATTTTGCTTTGCAGGTTTGATGTTCGTTTTTCTCTGCCTTCTGTGAGACCCCAAGGGAGCAAGGATCATTCTGCGGTGACTCCGGGAAAGATGCTCTCTGGACACCGTGGGGAGCAGCGGGGAGCGGACACTGTCATCCCCTCTCGGTCGTCCTCTCCCCTGCCCAGGCTAGCCAAGGACACCCCTGCAGCAGGGACGCCAGGGCTGCACCCACTCGGACCCGCCCAGCCCCCCAGCCCCCGCATTCCCCACCTGCTCAGGAGCTCCTCCCTGCGACCCTGCGTCTTTTGGGTGCAGTGGCGCCCCACCCTCGATCTTTCATTGGGCAGTGCTTGGCAACAGCAGTGCCACCCTCGATCTTTCATTGGGCAGTGCTTGGAACGGCGGCGCCCGTGATTGGTCAGTTCTCCCTTTTTTTTGTATCGGGAATAGAACTCAGGTCCTTGTGCTTGCGAGGCAGGCGGCGGAACCACCGAGCTAAATCCCAGGCCCCTGGACAGTTCTCCTAAGAAGGTAAATTCTGAGAAGGTAATCTTAGAGTCAGTTTTTTATACATTTCACATTTGAATCAGTATCAATAGCTGAAAATTTAAGCCCTAAAATCTATCTCATTAATGCCACAAACAATAGAAAAATACAAGGTGTTAGTAATAATGAGAAAGAGAAATAATTATAGTGGGAAATGTGAGCACAGAAGAGCAAAAAAACTTTTTCTTAACAGAAAAATACCTGAAGCTGTATACACCTGGTGACGCTTATTTGGAACAGATGATAGTGCTTACACTAACGAAAAGACAAAGTGGATGTCAAACTTGTAATTAATAATTATCTCAAAAATTGAAAATCAGAGAGACCACGATTTTAGTGCCACCTTGTTTTTGGACATTTGGCGTCCAGAACTGAGACAGAAACATCCTGTTGTTCTAAGCTACCCAGGGTTTGCATTTCAGTATGGTAACTCTAGGAAACTAAAACAGTTCCTCTAGAGCTGATCTGAAAAACACAAGAGATTGTCTGTTTCTAAGAACTAGTTATAGGTTTCCATTTTAAAATGCACAAAATGTTGGGCATGGTGGTGCAGACCTGCATTCCCAGTGTTAAGGAGACTGAGGCAGGAGAATCTCTGCAAGTTTGAGGCCAGCCTGGCCCTGTAAGTTCAAGGCAACCTGAACTACATAGTGAGACCCGGTCTGGAAAAAAAAAAAAAAAAAAGAGCAAAAAATTGTATACAGAATAATTAAATCCATTTAAGAAACGTCATCCAGCTCTCCCAAATCTAATATGGGAGGTGTTCTCACATACAAGGACAGGGATAGCACACTTAAAAAAGCAATAAGGTTGGACATGGTGACATATGTCTGTAATTCCAGCACTCTGGGAGACTCAGGCAGAATCCCAAGGTCAAGCCTAGCCTGGGCACCTCAGTGACTTAGTAAGACCCTGTCTCTAAATAAAGAAGAGCTGAGGATGAAGGTCGGTGTGAATGCCCTGGATTCAATCCCCAGAATTACAAAAGAAGAAAAAAAGTGTAACCTCAGCTACTTACTCATGAGAGCCAGAAAAGTCACAAGTTCCAGCCCAACGTGGGCAACACAATGAGACCCTGTCTCAAAATATAAAAAAGAGTGGGGGATACAGCTCAGTGTGAAGCCCTGGGTTCAATCCCCAGTATTGGGAAAAATAGAAACAATCTTGTGTGTTCTTTTTCTTTCTGTTGTTGTTTTTTTGACACAGTGTCTCGCTCTGTAGCCCAGACTGGCCTTGGATTTAAGAGTAATCCTCCTGCCTCAGCCTCCCAAGTGCTGGGATTACAGGTGTGTGCCACCATGCTTGGCTGTTTATCTTTGTTTGTTTATTTGTTTGTTTTTTGGTGGTACCAGGGATTGAATTTTGACCCTTCCACTTGCAAGGCAGGTGGCAGAACCACTGTGCCAAATCCCTGGCCCTTGGCTGTTTTTCTTGTTTGGCTAAAACACTACAGTTTTTTTTTTTTTTTTCTGCTGGAATCAGGACCACATGGCCACTAGAAACTTGATGGCAAACCTACAGCATGGAGAGCCCTCTCTGATTTCACAAGTTGTTTTTCTAAACTAAAACCTCAGTATTTGGGTTTCATTGCAGTGTTGGCACTTTGTGATAAGTAAGTGGGTTTTAGGTTGCAGTTTGGGTACTGGTCTCTGAAAGTTTCACCATCACTGCAGTGGAGTAGTAAGAGAGCAGGCGTCGTGGGGCACACCTGTAATCCCAGCACTTGGGAGGCTGAGGCAGGAGGATCACAGTGAGTTTGAGGCCAGCCAGGGCTACATAGTTCAGGGCCAACCTCAACTACAAAGCGAGACCCTGTCTCAAAAAAAAAAAAAAAAAGTAGTAAGAGAATATAAATCAGGCCTCATCTAAGAACACTGTATTAAGATCTAGAAAAGCGGGGAACCAGTACGTGAGAGGTTGCAAGCCATGAAGACTAGAGTTTGTGTTCTGGGGCCCATGTAGGATGTTAGAAAAATCCAAATTCTGGGTTCCAGACCACTCGGTGCACCCTCGACACAAGATTATGGGGTTGTCTATGAGGCCTACACTCTAACGAAATGGAGATCAAGCACTTGGTCTTTGTTTTGATGACGCAGGCACAACATCCAGGAAATAAGCTAAAGGCTGGTGTCCCCCAGGCTGCTATACATTGTCTGTCTCCGTTTACTGAGTCCCTAAAATTCAGTTATGAGCTTCTTCATTTTCCTTCAAAGTCTCATGCAATTTACGCTACTGGTAAATCCTAACATGAAACCATAAAGGGAAAGAATTCTTCCAAATTTGGTTGCTATAACATCCATGTTCGGTTTGGTGATGCACATCTGTAATCTCAACACTAGGGAGGCTGAGGCAGGAGAATCACCACAAGTCTGGCATCAGCCTGGACTAGTGAGTTCAAGACAGACTGAACTATGTAGTAAGACCCTGTCTTAAAAACAGACAGAGGGGCTGGGGATTTAGCTCAATAGTTCTACCTCCTGCCTCATAAGCGAAAGGTCCTGAGTTTGATCCCTGGTACCAAAAAAAAAAAAAAAAAAAAAAAAAAAAAAAAAAAGAAAGAAAGAAAGAAAGAAATTAAATCCACTTATATACTAAAAAAATACACTTCTAGGTCAGGGATTTAGCTCAGTGGTGCTGCTCCCGCCTCACAAGTGCGAGATCCCGAGTTTGATCCCAGTACAAAACAGCCGGGCCTGGTGGCGCACACCTGTAATCCCAGCACTCAGGAGGTTGAGGCAGGAGGATCCTTGTGAGTTGAAGACCAACTTGGGCTACATAGTGATTTCCAGATCAGTCTCAACTACATAGTGAGACCCTGTCTCAAAATCAAAACAAAATAATTACAACAACTCGGTGGCCTGCCTTGCAAGCGCAAGGACCCGAGTTCAATCCCAGGTACCAAAAAAAACCAAACCCAAACGAAAACAATTACAACAACAAACAAAACAAAACAAACACTTCAAATCATCCACACACCCAACAAGCTGTAAAGTGTCATTTATTGAATTGTAAGGAAAAAATGTATTTTGAGTTTATTATTATTTGTTTGAGCTAGGTCTCAGTATGTAGTCCAGGATGGCCTTGACACATTTACTACAGGGCCATAATGTATACATCCGGCTGCCAAGTGGTCCTTAACCTCCAGTAGTATACGACTGTCCCATCAGGCAACATGACACGGTCCCATTCGGTGGTACAGGCTGCCCAATGGACAGTCACGTGCCCACCACCAGTGGTGCACGTTGGAAGGGATGTGTTAAACTCACTATGCAGCCCACACTGGCCTTGCCATCGTGACCTCTCTGCTTCCTTCTCAGTACTGGGATTACAGGTGCGTACCATCCTCTCTAGCCTCAGAGAACTATTTTTTTCCTTAAACGTTTATTTGGAAATCAAACCTCAGATTCCTCCTGTGTCCACCGTGACGCTGAGGTACTCATCAGGGCAAGGCCATATTTACCATTTTTAGAAGGTTGCTGTCCTGGGGTGCATTTTCTGGAACACTGTACACGAATTCACTCTTAGGAGGGTTCCCACATCACAAGAATATTGCTTCTCTGCAGGGTGTATCTTCTTGTGTCTACTTAGCGATTCTTAGTGTAGGCCTTCCCACATGGCTGACACTGATATGGTTCCTCTCCAGTGTGCCGTCTCGTGTGCACCGGTAGAGATGACGGCCATGTGAAGACTTTCCCACATTCCTTACATTCACAGGGCTTCTCGACAGTGCGGGTTCTCATGTGTTGCTGTACGAGCTCAGGCCCACGGAAGGCTTTGCCACATTCCTTGCCTTTGTGGAGTTTCTCTGCAGCGTGTCTTTGCATGTGCTTTTGTAATGATATATGGCACTAAAAAGCTTTCCCACAAAGCTTACCCTGACAGGACTGGCCCTCAGGGTGCCTTCTGACTTGGTCCTGGAAGCAAGCTGACAAACCCAAGGCTTTCCCATGCTGGATGCATCAATAGGGTTTCTCTCCAGTATGGATCCTCTCATGCCTGTGAAAGGACTGAGGACCCATGAAGGTTTTCCCACACTGTTCACACCCTGTGGTTTCTCTCTGGTGTGTGTGATCAGGTGCCTTCTAAATGCTGAGGGGTAACTGAAGGCTGCTCCACACTTGGCACCTGTGTGGCTTCTCCCCAGTGTGTGTTACCGTGCTGAGGACTAGCCGAAGGCCTTTCCGCATTCTGTGCGTGTATACGGCTTCTCTGCAGTATGACTTCTCGGGTGGCTCCGGAGACTTGAGAAGTCAGTGAAGGCTTTCCCACAGTGCTGGTGACTGTCGTTTTGCTCTGCAGTGTGAGTCCTCGCACGACGATGCACGGAGGAGGACCGAGGGGAGGTTTCCTCACATAACTCACATGCGTAGTAAGGTCTGTCTCCACTCTGGGCTCTCACGTGTGCGCTCAAATGTGAACGGCAGCTACAGGCCTGTCCACATTCCTGACACTGGTGCGGCTTGTGTCCGGTGTGAGCGGTGATGTGGCCCGTGGGACACAAATGTTCCATGAATTTCCCATGCTGTTTTGACCCAGTAGTGATTTTCTTGTGTAGATTAAGATTTGGAATCTGGCAGAAGGCTTCTGTGCCTCGGCCATTACGTCCACAGAATCTCTCCACTGTCTCATTTCTGTTAAAGGTGAGGTGCATGAAATTAATGCTTTGATTAACAAGGATTTACTAATATTTATTCATAACTATTAAAATTACTTTTTATATTTATTTATTTATGGCATCAGAGATCAAACTCTGGGTCCTTGTGCTTGCAAGGCAGAAAGTGGAACCACTGAGCTAAATCCCCTGCCCAAAATTACTTTTTTTGTTTTTTTTTTGAGACAGGGTCTCGCTATGTAGTTGAGACTGACCTGGAACTCACTGTGTAGCCCAGGCTGGTCTCGAACTCACAGTAATGCTCCTGCCTCAGCCTCCTGAGTGCTGGGATTACAGGCCTGCGCCACCATGCCTGGCACCAAAATTACTTTTTAAAAGGAAAGGACAAGGGCCAGGGATTTAGCTCAGTGGTTCTGCCACCTGCCTCACAAGCGCAAGGGCTTGAGTTAAATCCCCAGTACCAAAAAAAAAAAAAAAAAAAAAAAAAAAAAAAAAAAATAGAAGGAAAAAATGGAAAAAAAGCTTTTGTACATAGGGAGGGGAGGGCGGTGAGGGGGGAGGGGGATAAAATAAAATAAAATTTATTAATAAAAAATTTAAAAAATAAAATTACTTTTTAATTATTTTCAGTAAAGGGGCAGGTTTCCTATGCTAACTGAATTATATGCAATAAAATAAATGTTCAAGGGCCAAGGATGTATTTCAGTGGCACCGTGCTGGCCTGTCAAACATGAGGTCATGGGTTTGATCCCCAGTACTGCAAAAAAGTTAAATTAAATTAAAATCAAAATTAAAAATTTACTCATTGTCATTATTAAAACATTACTTTCGATATAAGAAGTTTCATTTCATCTTTCTTTCTTTCCTTCTCTATTTCTTGCTTTCTCTTTCTTTTTTTTTAGTAGTGCAAGGAATAGAATCCAGTCACACTGTATATGTATGTGTAACAGCAAGAAGCCACATATACGTCGTAGCCACAGAAATTTGAGGTTCAGATCCACATGAACAGAGAGGAGGTATAGAATGTTTTTGAAAAGATGAAAGTACGTTTATTATAAAAGTACAGCAGAGGCTGGGCGTGGTGCCTGTAATCCCAGCACTCCGGAGGCTGAAGCAGGAGGATCGCTGTGAGTTCGAGACCAGCCTGGGCTACACAGTGAGTTCCAGGTCAGTCTCGACTACATACTGAGACCCTGTCTCAAACCCCCCGCAAAAAAAGTACAGCAGATATGAACACAGTCAAATAATACATTATTACACAACAAAGCAGGGGACAGCACCAAAGATGAAAGATCTTGTATGAGATGGAGCCTTGAGCAGGTGGGAGAGAAAACACCACACTATATCCAGTTTATTAGTTTCCTAAGTACTGTGTTCAGACAAAAGTGACTTGGTGCCCTCAAGGGTATCTGTAAATAACATTTTCTTGGGCTGGGGATTTAGCTCAGTGGTTCTGCCACCTGCCTTGTAAGCACAAGGACCTGAGTTCAATCCCCGGTACTCCCCCCAAAAATAACATTTTCTTTCCCAAGGGAAATATTTTTCTATGAGAAATGGCATGCAGTTAGGCAGAACTCTCGAACACATTGGCAATCCGCAGTAGCACGGGAACTAGCACATATAATCAACAACTGGGATCTCTAATCTTACTAAAAAGCTTCTGCACTGCAAAAGAAACCACCAACAAAGCTAAGAGAAAACCTACAATGTGGGAAAAAATGTTTACCAGCTGCTCCTCAGACAGAGGACTATTATCTAGAAGATATAAAGAACTCAGAAAGACCCTATTCATGGGCCGGGGATTTAGCTCAGTGGTTCTGGTGCCTGCCTTGCAAGTACAAGGACCCAAGTTTGATCCCCGGTACCAAGACCCTATTCAAAAATGGGCACCTGAAATGAACAGATATTTCTCAGACAAAGAAGTAAAAGCAGCAAATAAATACATGAAAAAAAGAGATGCAGATGAAAACAACACTGAGATTCCACCTCACTCCAGAAAGAATGGCTGCTATCAAGAAATCACACAATAACAAATGTTGGCGGGGTTGTGGGGAGAAAGGAACTCTTCTCCATTGTTGGTGGGAGTGCAGACTGGTGCAACCACTGTGTAAATCAATAGGGAGAGACCTCAAAGAACTAGGATTAGAGGTTCCATTTGACCCAGCCATCCCTCTGCTGGGTATCTTTCCAAAAGAATTAAAAGAATCATACCACAGTGATATACGCACACCCATGTTTATAGCGGCACAGTTTGTAATAGCTAAAACTTGGAAACAGCCTTGTTGCCCATCAGTTGGAGACTGGCTAAAGAATATGTGGTTTTGCTATAAAATGGAGTACTACTCAGCCATGAAGAATGAGAAACTAGAGCCGGGCATGGTGGCGCACACCTGTAATCCCAGCACTCAGGAGGCTGAGGCAGGAGGAGCTCTGTGAGTTTGATACCAACCTGGGCTACATAGTGAGTTCCAGGTCAGTCTCGACTACATAATGAGACCCTGTGTCAAAAAAACAAAAACAAACAAAGAATGAGAAACTAGAGTCATTCATAGGAAAATGGATGCATATTGAGGCCATACCCTTAAGCGAAATCCTCCGGAATAGCTGAGATCAGAGACAAATAGTACTGCACTTGGTGGAATTTCTTGATAATCATTTTCAATTCAATTATGTTTCTAACACTCCACATCTAAGTCACATTTAAAGAAACACTCGTTGCAAAAATTCTGTGAGTAGCAGGGTGTGGTAGAGTACAACCATCCTCCCAGCTCCTTGGGTGGCTGAGGCAGGAGGATTGCAAGGCCAGTCTGGACAACTTGCTGAGACACTGTCTCAAAATGAAGTTTTGAAAAGCAGCGTGGCGTAGTGGTAAAGCAATTACCTAGTATGTGGAGCCCCTGGGTTTAATCCTCACTGAATCCCAGTCCCCCTGCTTTTTTTTTTTTTTTTTTGTTTTTTTTTTTTTTTTTTTTTTTTTTTTTTTTTTTTTGGTTTGTTTTTTTTTTTGTTTTGTTTTTTCTTTTTTGAGACAGGGTCTCACTATGTAGTTGAGACTGACCTGGAACTCACTATATAGCCCAGGCTGGTCTCTAACTCCCAGCGATCCTCCTGCCTCAGCCTCCCGAGTGCTGGGATTACAGGGATGCGCCACCACACCCAGCCGCCAGCCCGCCTGCTTTCTTTTGGTACCGGGGATCGAACTCAGGTCCTTCCGCTTGTGAGGCAGGTGGCAGAACCACTGAGCTAAATCCCCGGTCGTGAATCCCTATTTTTAAAAATTAGTATATAAATTCACAGCTGGGATTCTTTTGTTTTCTAGCTATTTCAATTTCATGCCATGTCTGTCTTGGAAAGCTGCTTTCTCTTGTTCTAATGTGACTTACCTTAGATTTCTCCCCTGGCTTGCATGCTTGGGAGCAGGGGCCCAAGAATCATTTTTGGTGAATTTTGCTATTTCTGGTTTCCTAGGTATTTTTTCTCCATAAATATCCCACTGAGAAACTGAATCGCTGGCTTTAAATTGACTTTCATCATCTGAAACCAAAAAGCAAACGCGTCTTAAAAGCAAGAACTACCTGTTAGTAGAAAATAAAAATGAAGGTGTCACCCGTCTCTCTTAGACAGAACTTTCTTTCCCTCAGTAAAATTTTCCTACTCTTTAAAACAAAAAAGAAAAGAAAATTAAAAAGGGACGGGCACTGGGGATTTAGCTCAGTGGTGCTGCCGCCTGCTTTGCAAGTGCAAGATCCTGAGTTCAATTCCCGCTACCAAACCAAACCAAACCAAACAACAACAAAAAGACACAGGGAGTTTCTCTGTTTCAGGACTTGATCAACCAGACGTCGCCAAGGGAGATTTCCTTGCAGAACGAAACAAACTCAGTTTCATGGATTTTCATTCTCATAGAACTGTTGGGATTCTAACTCCACGGGCACAGCGACCAGGTCTGGCTCATTTCCGTTTAATACTCGATATCTGTATGTTCCCTTCTCCATTCTGTGCAGGCTACAGGTGTGAGAGCTGCTCTCTGTCGAAATGACCAGTGAAGAAAGGAGTCACCCTGACCGGTGGAGGCCAGGTTCCAGGATGTCTCCAGCATCACTTCTCTGTAGAGGTCCCTCTGTGCAGAATCCAGCAAAGCCCACTCCTCCTGGGTGAAGTGCACAGCCGCATCCTCAAAGACCACTGAGTCCTAGAACAGCCAGCAAATGTGCAGGAGGAAGGTTGCGTTTGGCCCCACAGGGCCACCATACTTGATTGACACACAGTTCAACAAAGATCCTGGGGCCTCCCAACAACCAACTTCTGACTCGGTCATCAGGCCTCCTCCTGTTTACCTGTGTCCTTGTGGATTTCACAGCTGATGCACTGAACACATCTCTACATTTCACTGGAACCATTTCAAGGCATATTCTTCTTGATCGAAAGGGTTCAGAGCACATCAGGGATGCCAAAAAATTACTACCTATGTGTACCCAACATTTGTATGTAAATTCCACGTGCGAGTTACTTTCTCGTCCCTGGGACACAATGCCTGATGGGAAGGACAGGTGTATCTGGGCTCATGTTAGAAGCCATGGTCTGCCAGCTCTGAGGCAGGATGGCATGGTGGAAGGGTCTGAGCAGAGGAGAACTGCTCAGCACATGGTGGCCAGGAAACAGAGAAGGGAGGAACCAGAAAGGGACAGAAACACTTCCGGGTCAGGCCAACCAGAAAGGGACAGAAACACTTCCGGGTCAGGCCTTCCTGCCAACTGTACACATAGCCCCGGGATTCAACCACCCTCCTGTGTTCTGGTTTGGACCTCGAATGCCTGCCTAAGCCTCGTTGAACAGAGGCGAGGCCTGGTTGGAGGTGGGTCCCTGGGGTGTTGGTTGGAGCCAGCCGACCAGACTGAAACTCTGAACCAAGATAAACCTCTCCTCCTGTAAACTGTAGGTATCTAGTATTTCGCGAGCCGCTTGCCAGCAAGAAAGTACGCAACATTTAGGATCCTTCTGAAGCTTCTTTATTATCTTGGGAGAAGGTCTAAAGCTTTTATAAAAAACCTTCCTTTATATATCCTGCTAACTATATTAACTCGACAGAAATAAGAAGTTATAAGATCATGACTATAGCATATTTCGATCACTATCAGGGGAATAAATTTCAGGCAGGGAGCAACCATAAAAGCAATGTCGCCATCCCAGAATAAACATCTTGTTCAAGGATGACTTAAACAAAGAACTTCTGCAAATAAGCCACAATCCCAACACAGCTCAGCAAACAGGAGACTGAAATTCCTCACGATGACTTGGCAGCCTGCAGTGTCTGCAGACCAAAGCACTCCACATCTCACCCTTCTTTTATATAAAACAATGGCTCAGGAATATGCCTGTCTTAGGTTGTCCAGGACTCAAATAATGTCTTATCTGTCATCGAGAATTGTATTCAGATTTAAGAGATATAACCTCTGTCTTAGGTTGATCATTGATGATCCCAGATTTTATTTGTCTTTGACTATTATTCCATTTGAGCGAGCCAGAAATGAGGGGAGATGTCCAAATCAGCGGCCAAAAAAGTCTGTTGTAATAGATGGAGCTGTTGTTGCTGTTGTCGTCGAGCCATCCAACATTGACAATCATAAATAATGCCCAGAAGAAGAAACAAAATACAAAACAGAGTAACAAATTTATAAATAATCATTTTCAAATTGGAAGAAGATTGAAACAGGAACTCCCACCATTTATGATTGGAACTTCACCGCCTTTCCCAGTGCACACCAGCCCCTCGACACCACAGGGACAGAAAGGCCAGTCCTAGGTGACTTTATTATTATTGCTACTTTGCTGCGGTGATGGGGAAGGGACCCAGGCACTCAGCCACACCCTCTGCCTTTTTTATTTTATTTGAAGCAGGACCTGTTAAGCCCAAGTCGCAAAGTCCCCAAAGACCACCGAGGAGTCAGGTCCGATGCAATCGCAAGAGGAGTTTATTGCAAGCTCGAGCCTGGACTCTCGGGTGTCACCGTCACAGCGGCTTCAGACTGAGAGGCCAGATCCAACTTTGAACTGGGTTGATAGAGGGTTTTTTTCTGCTTATAATTGCTATGTTTAGTTCTCCCTTATCATTAGGTAATCAAGGGGCACCGGGAGGGCACACTGGAACAAGACCTAATACTTACATTTGCAAAATTATCGCAGGGTGCTGGGAGGGTACGTACTGGAAAGTTACCTAAGGCCTTCATTTACAGAATTAAATTCCTCCTGTCATTAGATCATCTGGTTTTCTTTGCTAAGATATATAACTATGTCAACTCTACATCAGCTATAACTAATTCCTATAATGATTGAATCACACAAAAAGAAGCTTGTCTTAAAAAGAGGAACAGAAGCAGGGTGGAGATGCCCTAAAAGAGGAACCGAAGCACAGAATGGAAACTGCCACACAGAATGGAATTGTTCAGAAAGGAATTTTTGCATTTACTCTATTCTGGGTAAGGGGTTTGGAGCCCACCGTGACCTGGAAACGTGGTCCTCACACCATATGTTGTTAAATTGCCAGCTGGGCTCAAACTTGGGAAACTCCTGCCTTAGCCCCCCAAAGTGCTGGGATAACAGTTCTGCACTAGCACACCTGCCCTGCAGGGTTGCTTCTGGCATTCCTTGTGTAGGCAAAAATGGGAAAAGGAAACACTCCTTTATTTAATTTAATTAAATTAATATTTACTTGTTTTATTTATTTATTTATTTATTTTTTTTTTTTT
>NW_022900949.1:9415791-9416247 GCF_012274545.1 Fukomys damarensis
TTTTTTTTGAGACAGGGTCTCCTTGTATAGTTCAGGCTGGCTTTGAACTCACTATGTAGCCCAGGCTGGTCTGGAACTCACAGTGATCCTCCTGCCTCGGCCTCCCGAGTGCTGGGATTACAGGTGTGCACCATGCCCGGCAAGAGTGTATACATTTTGATGGACTGTAATATATATTTACACGTTTCACTTTTTAAAACTTTGTTTTGAAACAGGATCTCACTTTAGATTTCAGGTTGCCCTCAAATTCATGGTGATCTTCCTGCCTCAGCCTCCCAAGTGCTAGGAATTACAGACATGTGCCACCACATCTGGCTTCTTAAGCTTTTTTTCCCTTGCCTTATTGCACAGTCCTGGTCCTCTGGATAAAATGTTGAATGAAAATTATGAGAATTGACTTCCTTGCTTTGTTCCCTCTAGGGAAAAGCATTAATCTTTTTTTTTTTTTTTTTTTTA
>NW_022900949.1:9416275-9416684 GCF_012274545.1 Fukomys damarensis
CTTGTGAGGCGCAATGGAAAAACACAGAGAAATCCCCAGCCCAAAAGCATTAATCTTTGATAATGAAGTATGGATGTTAGCTGCAAAGTTGTCACAGACTCCTGTTATCTTTTTCTTTTATTAAATTTCTGCTTTTATTAGCCAGGCATGGTGGTGCATGCCTGTAATCCCGGCACTCAGGAGGCAGAGGCAGGAGGATTGCTGTGAGTTCGAGACCAGCCTGGGCTGCACAGTGAGTTCCAGGTCAGTCTCAACTACATAGTGAGAATGCAAGTACAAGGTTCTGAGTTTGATCCCCAGTACTGGGAAAAATAACAATTGTAAATATTTAGAAAATATTGGGGCCAGGGATTTAGCTCAGCGGTTCGGTGGCCTGCCTTGCAAGCCCAAGGACCTGAGTTCAATACCC
>NW_022900949.1:9416766-9436577 GCF_012274545.1 Fukomys damarensis
GTGAAGCTGGGTGTGGTGATGCACGCCTGTAATCCCAGCACTTGGGAGGCTGAGGCAGGAGGATCACTGTGAGTTTGAGACCAGTCTGGGCTACATAGTGAGTTCCAGGTCAGTCTCAACTACCCAGTGAGACCCTGACTCAAAAAACCAAAAAAAAAAAAAGGAATAGAAAGGTGAGGGATTTAGCTCAGTGGTGCTGTTGCTTGCCTTGAAAATGCGAGGTCCTGAGTTTGATCCTTGGTACCAAAAAACAAAACAAACAAACAAAAAGAATAGAAAAGTAAAAAGAGCCAAATATTGAGCCAATCACAGGCTATTTCTGCTTGCAGAGTCCAGGTGACGAGAGCAGTCACAGGACCACAATGCATATCACACACAGCCATTTGTACAACACAGGGTTTAGAGTCTGTACACATAATTGTTGGAGGCAGGGAGAGATCAAGACTGAAGAAAAGTACCTGTTATACATCTAGTATCAGGCTTTCTGAAGCACATGCTGACATCTATAATCAGGGTTCCCTAACCTTGCCGGGTTCTCACAGGAGAGCAAGCCCTTCTGTGAACCACACCTGCGCAAGATCAAGGCTGTGGCCCCTCAGGAGAATCAAACGCCTGACGACTGTGGTTGGGGCTGAGGCGGTGATGCTAGTCCTGGGCAGGGGCTGCGAATACAGATGAACCCTGCATTGGTTCAACTGCACGGAGCCCACCATAAATCCACGGCTTGCAGACTCAGATCACAACCTTATCAGTGACAATAAATCATCCCAAACCCACTACCACGGGTGTGCGGAAAAACTGCCTTCCATGAAACTGGTCTCTGGTGCCAAATAGTTGAGGTCCTCTGGTTTAGATTCTTCCCCAGGTATCTACAACGTTCCCGCAAAGCCTCGGAGGTGTGCTCGGAGGTGATCCTTTCACAGGACCTTGGGAATGCTGGCCTCAACGGTGGATTTCTCCACAGGGCAGTTCACAGCTAAGTGTGCTGCTGGGAGGCGGGGCCTGGTCAGAGGGAGGGGCCTGGGGGTGCGGCCTGGAAGTGTCCGTCTCCCGCTCCAGCCCCTCCCTGCTCTTCCTGCTTCCTGACCCTGTGACTTGAGTTGCTCCTCCTCCACCAGACATCTTCAACCCTGCAAGCATTGTCACTTCTGCTTTTTTCTGTTTTCTTTTTCCCGATGCTGGGGATTTGAACCCAGGGACTTGAGCACGTTAGGCAACCACTCCACAAGCTGCACCTCTGGTCCCAAAACACAGTCCTTATAGAAACTCGTCAACGGAGGGCCCACACCCAAAGCAGAAGTAGAACTCTGAGTTACGGCAGCAACGGTGCTGGGAACAGGTCCCAGGTGGGCAAAAGGAGACGTGACAGGGAGCCCCTCATCAGCTCTGGGAGCGTCTCAGCAAGGGCAGGGAAACCCCAGCACCCGTGGACCTTCTTGCTCCACAGCACAGCAAGTGTCACATTGGTGTGGCACGAGCTGCTCGAGTTCAAATCCAGACTCCACTCACTTTCATGTGTGACCTCGGGCAAGTGACTCTCTGTTCCGTTTGTTTTGGCTTTTGTTTCTTTGAGACAATGTCTCGCTATGTGGTCCAGGCTGACCTCGAGCTCAAGGCAAACCGCCTGCCTCAGCCTCCCAAGTGCTAAGATGAGAGGCGTGCGCCCAGCGTTCCCTCTTTGGTAAGATGGGCACATGGGTAGCTACCACCTCGTGGATTGGGAAGTTCAAATGAGTCACATCAAGTACTGAGCCAGCACCCGGCATTCAGTACTCACCAATAAATGTTAGCGACGGCGATGTCACCGTTGGTCTCTAATGTGCCAAATGCGTCCTCCATGTGGGGCCTTCCCCAGGCCACCAGAGCTCACTCTGCCTCCCCATGTTCCCAGACGAGACTGAGTCTCCGTCATCTTAGTACCCACCATCTGCACTGTCAATGAACTTGGATATTTCTTTCCCAACTTTTGGTATTGTTCCCTTTTTCTTCAGTGTCAAAATGACTACAGCCATATAAAAATGGCAACAGAAAATTGAGCCCATGGTGGCTCATGCCTTGTTTTCCCAGCACTCTAGGAGGCTGAGGCAGGAGGATGGCAAGTTCTAGCCCAGCTCGCGCAACCTAGAAATTTAGTGAGACCCTGTCTCAAAAAAAAACAACAAAAATATTGGGCCGGGGATTTAGCTCAGTGGTTCTGCTGCCTGCCTTGCAAGCACAAAGACCTGAGTTTGATCCCTGCACAGCTCTCTACCCTGTGTCCCATATCTATTTTGAATTCACTGGATCAAGTTCCCCATGGTATCGTCATCCGCCGCTATCCAAGGGGACTGGTACCAGGCCTCCCAGTGAATCAGTCTAAAGAGGCTCCAGTCCCTTCCATAAAATAATGAGCTCTTTCCCACGTTTAACCATCTCTTAGGCCTTCCAATGCCTAAGGCAGCATAAATGTTATGCAGACATTTGTCACACCGTATCTTATCGTTTCAGAAACAATGCCAAGAAAGGAAGGGATATACATTTTTGGTATTGATGCAGCTATTTAAAAAAATACTTTGGGGCTAGGAATTTAGCTCAGTGGTTCCACCACCTGCCTCACAAGCACCAGCACCCAAATTCAATTCCCAATACCAAAAAACAAAAACAAAAACAAACATTTCCCCCCCTCTGAGATAGGGTCTCACTGTGTAGTTCAGACTACCCTGGAACTCACTGTGTAACCCAAGCTGGTCTCAAACTCACAGTGATCCTCCTGCCTCAGCCTCCCAGAGTGCTGGGATTACAGGTGTGCGCCACCACGCCCAGCTCATAAACAAAACTTTGAAGTCCATTGGCGTGTTTCTTAATGTGGTAGCAGAAAAAAAAAATGGTGTCTTAAGGGTTTAGTGTTCGATGCCATTAACAGTTTCATAAAACTCTACAATGTAGAAAGATTTTGATACTGAATTGTGCACTGCACATAGTTCTAATGCATTGTATTGACCACCGGTACTTCTATAATGCAGACTGTTTGGGCATTCAGACTTTTAAAGCATTAAACATGAATAACTTCCAAAAAACTACTTTGAACCTGGGTGTGGTGGTGCTCACCTGTCACCCCAGCACGCTAGGAGGCTGAGGCAGGAAAATGACAAGTTCAAGCCCAGCCTGGGTAACTCAGCTACACTCTTGTCTCAAAATGAAAAATAAAAAATTACAACTACTGGGGATGTGGCTCAGTGCAAAGCCCCTCCATTCCATCCCCAGTACCCTGAACTATAAAGATTGTTTAGCTCTGTGGTTGCGTGGATCCAGACTGCTGAGTGTACACACTTTGACTTCACTGTGTCAAACAGTACAATTTTGCACCCTTTCATTTTTCTGCTTCATCTCCTAATTGTTTTCTGTCTTTTATACCACTCTGCCTTGGGACAGCAGTGCATGAGACAAGTTCAGATCTTTGAAGGGAACCAGCAGGGATGGAATGATGAAGTACAACAGTGAAATGGTACCTTGACAAACAAAATACCAAATGCCAAAACAGGAAATGGAAGCCAGGCGTGGTGGCGCACGCCTGTCATCCCAGCACTCGGGAGGCTGAGGCAGGAGGATCGCTGTGAGTCTGAGACCAACCTGGGCTGCATTGTGAGTTCTAGGTCAGTCTCAACTACATAGTGAGGGCTGGGGATTGAGCTCAGTGGTTCCACCGTCTGCCTTGCAAGCAAGCGCAAGGACCTGAGTTCGATCCATGGTACCAAAAAAAAAAAAAAAAAAAAAAAAAAAGGAGAAGAGGAAAACAAATGCACTCAACTACATAGTGAGACCCTGCCTCAAAACAAAACAAGACAAAACAAAACAAAAAAGCGAAAGACTTCCAGAGCTGCTTCAGAAAGTGGTGGGATGAGAGCTAAGTATTTGCAGGGAGGGGAGGCTTCTATGCGGGATTCACGGCAATGTATATTTTCCTGTAGTAAGCTTTGAAAAATGTAAACACACCCCTATTTTTTTTAACTGCAGCCTGTATGGGTAGCTGACCGACCGCTGAAGGGGCCAGGCCATGGCGAACACCCAGCAAGCCTGCGTTCCCGAGGTCGATTACGCTACGGGATTCTTGCTGGTGTGGCCTTTCCGCCCTCGTCACAGCGGTAGGACTTTTCCACGCTGTGCGTCCTCATGTGTGGCACCAGGGAGGGCCGGCAGCCGGATGCCCGCTGCACCGGCTGAGCACAGAGGGGCTGCGGCTCTGGTGTGTGTGTGCGTCCGTGCGCTGCCCAGCTGACCCCAAGGCCTTGCTGCACACTGGCCCTCGCCCCAGTGGGTCCTGCTGCGCTGGTCCAGCGAGTGTCTCCGGCTGAGTGCCTTCTCGGACTGCAGATACAGCAGGGCTGACGCGACGGTGCGGAGTGAAAGTCGGCCTGGGATTCGGGGACTCGGCGCTGCCCACACAGCCAGAAATGTCCCTGGCTCTTTGGGGCCTCTTTTGAGGACTGGGGTGAGGAACTAAAAAGAGGCCAAAATCCCTCCGTTTTAGTTAAGCCAGATTAGACGCTCCACTGTTCTGGCTGACCTTTAAACTCTGCAGATAGCCTTCCACTGCCAAAGAATAGACTAACCAAAAACCAGGTTTTTCAGAAATTGCAACTGAACAGTTTCCAGAAATCACAACTGGGCGGTTTATTCCAAAAACTGCAGACAGGTCAAAGTATGGCGAAACCGGCTGTGGCAGTTAGATGACTAAGATAAATCTCCCACGCAAACCCCTGCCCGCACCCAAATAATAGCCAATAAATTCAAAATATTACATCTTATAATATCCAGTAATAAGTTAAAATTATAGGCCAATAAAATCAACAGAAATTATTAAAAAGCCAATAGAATAAAGAGAATTTCAAGCCACCCAAACCCTATAAAAATAGGCTAATTTAGTGGGTCAGGACTTGCAGTTTAAAGCCGCTGTGTCAGTGACACAGGGAGTCCAGGCTCGAGCTTGCAATAAGCTCCTCGTATATTGACATCAGAAGAGTTTCCTGGCGGTCTCCTTGGGGATTTCGAGACCTGGACACAACAGCGGGGGTCTCTGGGGCTGTGGGTTCTTCCACTTCGGATTCTCTGTGTAGGGGACTCAGGTCTGACTGTCCCCACCGACGGCAGTTTAGGACGGAGTCCGAGCACCAGGGCGGCACCCGAGTCACCCTCGCTTCCCTCAAACATTTCCCCTAAATTGCAGCTGCGAAGTCACTTCCTATGCGGTCTGCCTCAATAGCCCCTGGGGGCTTTTGTGGTTGCCCTCAAATCAGCCAAACCCCCAGTGTTCTCTGGTAAGACTGAGGATGTTCCAAAAGATTTACGGTAGCTAGGTCAATGGTACACAGTTCTCAGGCCAGCACTCTGGGACGCAGGAGGATCAGAAGTTCAAGCCTAGCCTGGGCAATTGAGTGACTCAACAAGATCCTGTCTCAAAATAAAAAATAAGAGCCGGGCATGGTGGTGCACGCCTGTCATCCCAGCACTCGGGAGGCTGAGGCAGGAGGATCTCCTGAGTTCGAGACCAGCCTGGGCTACATAGTGAGTTCCAGGTCAGTCTCAACTACATAGTGAGACCCTGTCTCAAAAAATCAATCAATCAAATAAAAAAATAAAAAAGCGTTGGGGATGGAGCCCTGGGTTACATCCCCAGTAGGAGGCGAAGGATGTTTTTAGAAGGCAGACTACAGGTATCATCTAAGCCAAGGGACCTGTACCTCCTCCTTTGCAGAATCCGGGTCTGGTGGTGACATCTCTGGCCCACCAGGCACAAGGTGCTTTCCCTGCCCCACGGGCTCACATGTGCCTCTCACCAGCACCAGAGGTACAGCCGATCCCTCGCCCCTCCATCCACTCAGTGTCCAATTCCACTAAGAAGAAAAATCATTGTTAGAGGGAGGAGCAATTGACACATCCAGGGAGAAAGCCTGGTGGCTGGAGGGGTCTGTGCCGGGGAAGAGGGACCCAGCACAGTGCTTATATCAGGACTTTAGCTCTGGGAGGCTTCCGAAAGGGAATACGTTCCCTATTGCACAGGTAGTGCATCAACCAAGCCAAGTATTTCATATTTTCCTCATTAAACAAGTACGGATCGGCGAGTGTAGTGGTGCACACCTGTAATTCCTGCACTTGGGAGGCTGAGGCAGGAGGATCACCATGATTTTGAGTACAGCCTCGCCAACTTAATGGCTTACAGAGACCTTGTCTCAAAATAAAAAATAAAGAGGGCCGGGGATTTAACTCAGTGGTTCTGCCACCTGCTTCGCAAGCACAAGGGCCTAAGTTCGATGCCCAGTACTAAAAAAATAAAGATAGAAAGAAGGGCTCAGGATGTAGCTCAATACCAAGGCCTTGGTATCATAAAAAGAAAATAAAAAGCCCTAAGCACAGAGTTACTATATGACCCGGACATTTTGCTTCTAGGTCTCATCCCAAAAGATCTGAAAACAGGACTGAAACAGGTACTTGCACGCCAGTATCCACACAGCCTAAAGGGAGAGGAAACCCAAGTGTCCATCAACTGATGAACAGATAAATGCGTTGTACAGACACAGTGGAATATTATACAGCCCCGAACCAGCCTTCTAATATATACTACAGCCTGGGCAAGCCTACAAAGCATCCTCATGCGCTCATGAAATAAAGGAGAGACACAAAAGGACACACACTGTGTGATTCTGTTCCTAGGAGGTCTCTAGAGTCAGACCCAGAGATAAACAGTAGGGGGGTGGTGCCTTGGCTGGACAGGGAACAGGAGTCCGTGTTTTATTGGGACAGAGGCCCCGGCTGGGGAGATAGTGAGGGAAAGTTCTAGAACAGTGATGATGGCTGCACAGCCACGGGAATGTACTTGATGCTGCGCAGCTATATACTTAACAGTGGCTAAAAAGGCAAATTTTATGCTCTGTGCATTTTATCATAATAAAAATTTTACACATGATGGCTTTCACCTTAGTGGAAAGAGCAGGGTACACCCTGACTCTGGATTTGAGAGGCATCAGAGAAGTAACTGACACCCGTGCCAAGACTCAGAAAACCAGGAACTATGAGACGCAATCAAAATATACAGGGATTAATAGGGAAGGGTGGAGGGGGTGAAGGGAGGGCAGGGGTGTGGGGGAAAAGTAAGAACCACAATGTGTCATGTAAAGGTACAAGATCCCAGTGATGAATGGAACTGTGTTGTTTGTTTTAAATGTACCAATAAACATAACAGGGAAAAATATATACAGGGATTATTTAAATTTTTAAAAATTTATTATAGATAGTAAAAGACATAGTGTCAAGAATCCCCCCCAAAATTCTCCCCCTAAACTGAGCATGGTGGTGCACGCCCGTCATCCCAGCACTCGGGAGGCTGAGGCAGGAGGATCGCTGTGAGTTCGAGACCAGCCTGGGCTACAGAGTGAGTTCCAGGTCAGTCTCAAGTACGTAAGTGAGACCCTGACTCAAATAACCAAACCAAAACAAAACGAAACAGTCCTAAGAGGTCAGTGTCTCTAATCCATCTAGGACATTAAGGCAGCCACAACAGCTCAAGTAAAGACTCTCGTGAGACAGAACTTCCAGAACTGCTTCAGAAAGTGGCTTTTCAACCACCTACCAATCCCCAGTCCCAGCAGATGGCCTGGCACCTGGCAGCAGCTGGACGAGGACAGCTGGTGCAGGTCCTTGAAGGTCACTAATTCCTAAATTAGTGGCTCTGTTCGAGATGGGCCCATCCCCCCAGCCGCATTCACAGGAAGAAGGGAGAGACAGCGGCTGCAGGGAAGTTTGGAAAGGACGTCCGCAGGTCGGAAGCTATGAGGGGCCTGTGGGTGTCTGTCCTTGGCTTACGATCAGCAGGACGTGCAGACCTGGGCCCAATGCAAAGCCAGCAGGGAGGACCCACACAAGTTGGGATATTTGCATTTTGGCTGTCAAGATCCCGAGCACGATGCTCACACAGGAGAAACCTCCTGATTTTGTAAATCAGCAGCTTCCCTGGTCATGTCCTGCGAGGTGGGGTAGGTTGCTGACCCCTCCGGGACACAGCTGCCTCACGTGGTCCATGGTGGCCCAGCGGGCTGTGGTCACTACAGAGTGAGACCATCTCAAAAGAAATAAACAAAAACAACAAAATTGTCTGAAACGGATGCTTTGGGTGGCTCCTCCGAAACTCAGGACTGAACTGAATTACTTAGTCTGTGCCGAGAACCCTCGGGTGGGAGAAGCCCACGCTTGAGATCCTCTTAACCCACATGGAAAATGCCCACTCATTCGGACAGTGGAGCGGGAAACGGGCAACAGAGCACTTTGAGGGCAATGAAATAAGTCTGACTCTACAACAGCGGACGGATTTATTTAGATTTATCGAAACCCACGGGATGTTCAACTCCTGGAGGGCCCCCAAAGCGAAGAGCGGACGCTGACGCAGGTGACTATGGGTTAAGCTGACTCCCGGAAGGCCCCAGACCTTCTGTGAAACTGACCAGCGCCCCACGGCGGGCTCACCTGACAAGGAGATAATTAGCCAAATGTTCGGGGTTGCTGCAGGGGACCCTGCCCGTCCCTGCCCGATTTCCTTACCCTGACTGTTGGCAAGGCTTGGTCCTGTCGAGGCCACCCTGGCTGAAAGCCTGCACTGAGGCGGACTGCACAGTGATGACGGCCGCCTCCAAATGTCCCCCAAAGTCAAACTGATTCTATCCAGGGAGTCGGAGGAAGTTCCGCCTCCACATATTTTACAGTATCCGTCACTGCCACCGCCACCTGCGGCCCCTGGCTACAGAGGCTGACCACAGCCAGGAGCCCCCCGGGGGCTGCCGTTCCGATGTCACCTGACACAGCCCCCTCGGCCGCCCATCGAGAGTCCCCCGGGCCCTAACAAGGTGCCACGCAGATGCCGCTTTGAGAGACGCGAGGGCACATTCCCTGTGACCCACGAGGGCAGAGCCGAGCAGGGGAGCGAGTGCTAGTGTGTCAGCCCCTCAGCACCACTGACCCCTGGGCCGGAAGGACCAACCCCACACGCCATGGCTGACTTGGTACCGTCCGCGACCCGGACCCACCGGCCCACGCGGACCGCCCGCTGGCAACTCCTCAACACCGAGGAGCAGCGCCACTGGGTTACTCAAGCCACCCTGCGAAGGCTGGAAGGCAGGGCCCGGCCCAAACGCTGCAACCCCAGGCTACGCCCCGCAACCAACGCCCAGGAGAGGCCCCCAGTGCACTAAGCGACTGCACACGCGCGCGCGCGCACACACACACACACACACACACACACACACGCACACCTGACCCAGAAGCATCTGAGAATCAACAGCTGTCAATGTGGCATTTGTTAGTCAGGCTGGGGGTTGGGGGCATCAGGACGCCAACCAATTGTCAGAAGTGAAACCTGGGTGTTTGTCAATGGGGTGGGGGGGGCGTCACAGGACGATTTGCTGGCAGCAGCCCTGGTGGAACGATCAGGACAGCCCTTCAGGGATACACTGGACAAAGCCAGGGGCAGAGGACAAGGCCCGAAGGGAAGCCGACGGAACTGCGCCCCACCCCCAGCCTGCCCAGGAACAAAGCCCATTGGGAACAGTGCGCTTACGGTCGCAGGTAAGGTCACTGGAAGGATGAAAGCCGCACCCGGTAGAAAAGTCTTCCCCTCCCCCCGAACAACACAATGGAGGACAGGGCTCAGGGCTGATACCAGCCAGGTCAGAAGCCACGCGAGATGTCCAACGTTTATTCTGAAGGGCTGGCTGCCACGGGGCGGGCGGAGGAGGACTGGGACAGGCTGGGCTCTACTTTGTTAAGCCCCCAGGAGCCCAGGGTCTGAAAGAATGTGGGGGGCTGGCCTACAGACTTAGGGTGGATACTGGGGCTGAACATCCCACAGTGACCCAACCCCGGGGCCCCTTCTCTTTGAGACAGGCCCCTGAAAGGGTAGCCGCCACGCGCTGTTGGGGACATAGAAGGGGAGACAACACAGCCCCTCAGGGAAGCCAAGCTGGCAGCCACCAGGGGGACAGGAGAGGATGGCCATGGCCGCCTCCCTGTTTCCTAGTCCATTACCAGAATGGGACCCCGGTTACTCACAGCGTGAGACTGCTTGGTTTAAGACTGAGGATGGACGTTACCTCCCAGGAAGAGGGTGGGAGTTTAAAGAGAGTCAGGTAGCAATCCCTGAGGACCTGGCCCCTGCGTCCATCTGGAAGTTCCATCAGGACACCCAAAGGGGCAGCCAGCTCTGAGACGGTCATGAGTTGGTATTTCTACACTCCCCAGCTCTCTAGCACAGCCCGGGTCGTGTGGGAACAACATGACATGTGTGCCCACAGTGGCCCCCATTGAGCCCAGGGCTGCTCCTGCGGTAGTTTGGGGGAGCCCCATTTGAAAATGTGGTTGTGGCTGGACGCGGTGGCGCACGCCTGTAATCCTAGCACTCGGGAGGCTGAGGCAGGAGGATCGCTGTGAGTTCGAGACCAGCCTGGGCTACACAGTGAGTTCCAGGTCAGTCTCAACTACATGGTGAGACCCTGTCTCAAAAAAAAAAAAAAAAAAGATCTCACTGATAAATGTAATTGTATTGTTTGCTTTAAATCGTACCAATAAACTTAATGGGGGGACTCATAGGTGTCACACTCCTGATTTGGGAACCTTTTTGACCCTGCCTCACCTGGCTGCTGTGATTTTATGTTCAGTCTCCAGCCTCACTGTGATGATGCTCGAAAGAAAACAGCCGCACACGTGATGATGTAATGGAAATAAAACCCTCAGAACCAGGCTGATGCTCTTTGACCCAAAATAGAATGGAGTCTAAGCATCCAATGTGGTAGGGCCCCTCCGTAGGTGTCTGGGTGGGACCCTTTTCACAGTGTGGGGACAACGGCTCCTCTGTAACATACGTCACACCCAGCCAGGCTACAGAATGTTGACGTGACTCCAACCAGACTGTAAAATGTTAGTGTGCGACCACATAAGGGAGGCAAAGACAAAACAACTGTATAAAAGGGTGCGACTATACAACATCCGGCACACAGCCTTCTGATAGGAATTTGAATCTGCTGAGTCAGTGCCAGCACAAAGCTGCTTCCTGGGAAAAAGGCCTTGGTGTCCTCTCTACATAAAAATCCTGTAGCAATCATGTGCAGGATAAAGGAAGCCACACACAGGAGGACACGCACCGCAGGGCCCCACTCCCAGGAAGCCCCAGCACGGTCAGATCCACAGGGACAGGAAGGAGGACGGTGGTGCCGGGCTGGGGAGGGGACAGGAGTCAGCGTTTCCTGGGACAGAGCTCGGCTGGGGAGAGGGAAAGTCCTGGAGGGTAATGCGGCTACTGTGCACTTAGAAATGGTGACGGAATGGGCCTGGGATCTCAGTGGTTCTGCCACCTGCCTCGCAAGCACATCAAGGACCCAAGTTCAATCCCCAGTACAAACAAAACAAAGCAAAACAAAACAAAAAAAAGAAATGGTGACATGGCACTATTCTTTCTTTCTTTCTTCCTTTTTTGGTGACAGGGTCTTGCTATGTAGTTTAGGCTGGCCTTGAACTCACTGTATAGCCCAGGCTGGTGTTGAGCTCTCAGAGATCCTCCTGCCACAGCCTCTTGAGTGCTTGGATGACAGACATATACCTGTATGCCCGGCACATTTTAGAAATGATGTCTTTTTTTTTTAAAATATGTATTTATTTTTTTGGTGGTGGGGATTGAACTCAGGTCCTTGCGCTTGAGGGGCAGGCAGCAGAATCACTGAGCTAAATCCCTGGCCCTAGAAATGATGTGTTTTATAACAAATTTTAAAAGACATTTAAGTGAAGAGGAGGTCACTTTCTGGCAGCCCATCCTGCTCCACCAAGGCAGGGGCTGGGCCCCATCCTGGGGCAGACACACAGCGCTCCCAGGGGAAGGTGGTGCCTCAATCAGTCCCCAGGTTCAGAGCGAGCGCGAGGCTTGTGGGAATGCTCCCTGATCACCCACCTAGCGGGCAGCCCCTTCTCTTCAAGGCCCCAGGTTCTGGTGGATCCGCTTCCTCTGATATAACGGCCATTGCTCAGGAGAAGGTCTCACCTGGGACCAGCCCAGCAGGAACCCAGCAGCCAATTCTGTCCTCCAGGAGCAGGCAGGAGGCCCTGTGGGGAGGGGAGGCATTGTGAAGACCAGATGCAGGCCAGTATCAAGGTGCCAGAGTCCTTGGCCTAGAGGTGACTACACACACACACACACACACACACACACACAACAGTTGAAAGCCAAGACCAGGGTAGCGTTTCATAGATTAAGAAACTGACGCTCTTGGAAGCCACCAATTACCCAAGTTCATTCAAGCACCAAGCATCCCTGGTCTCTATCAGCTACCCCCAGAGTGACAACCACCCATATCCCCAGACTCTGCCACGTTGCGTAGGGGGCAGAATCACCTCCAGTTGAGACCCCCTGGGTCAGGGGATCCCATGGACCCCAAGAGCCCGAGTGTCCCAAGATCACCTGTCCTGCTGAGGTCCTAGAACACTGCCCACAGTGATATCCACACACTGAGTAGGGAAAGGTCAGCTGAGGAAGCCAGGTCACCTGGTCACACCACTTGCCCCTCGGGATGTATCCTGCCGTCTCCAGGAGTGGGGAGTGAGCTCGATTTTATTCTAAACAATTAAACAATTGACAGAGTCCCCTGGGCACTAGGGTGGGCATGACTGGCACTGCAGGGGCTGAGTGGTCCTAGCCCCATGTACTCCATGTGGAGCTCTCCAAGTTATTAAAACCACACATGTCCCCAGACATGGCCCCATAGAGCTAGGATAGAAGAAATTTTAAAAAACAGGCAAAAAGGGAACAAGGAAATCAGCACTTTTAGAAACACTGTAGCTTCTGGACACAAAAGTTACTCAAGCCTTTTTACCTTCCAGGAAATGGGACTAAAAAAATTCCTGTAAATCTTAAAGATATAAATAGGCCTGCAAGCCTGGCGTGTTGGTGTTGGCCCACACTGGAGGCTGAGGCAGGAAAGTCTCTGTGAGTGAGCTTGAAGTCAGCCTGGACTACACGGTGAATTCAAGGCCAGCCTTGAATATATGAGACCCTGTCTCAAAAAAACCACAAAAGCACAGTAAGCCTGTAAGTTGGGCTCTAGACCTGTCCTTTTCACCTATAAATTACACACATCCCGAAAGAAACAGCAACATTAATAGGCATCCGATCTCAACTTCAAACACACATAAAGGGCTCACATCCTGACACAACCTGCCAGATGGGAAACCTGACAGATAGGGACACCTGAGCTAGATCACCCGCCTTAAACACACACTATGCCCCCCTAACCAACACAGAGCTCAGCTCTCCTTCCCAAGGGCAGTTAGGGCCTCCTCTTCAACAACCCTTCCTGAAATCCAGGCTGAGTTTGGAGAAATTTAAAGATGCCGAGAAAGTGGCTTTCTCCTGAACACTGCATTAGAAAGACCGAGTCCTTACTAGTTACTTTAAACCTTCGGGTCTGCCTGTGACAGGTGACCACTGGACACTGAACAAGTTCTTGTGCACTACTTATCCATAAAAGAGTGTGCTAGACAAAGAACCTACTCTGGTGCCCCGTTTCTGGTGCCTCTCTCTCTCTCTCTCTTTCTCTCTATCTCTCTCTCTCTCTCTCACACACACACACACACACACACACACACACCAACCAACCACAGGAAGCTTTTGTCTTTATTTCCAGTAAACACACTCCTTTATTGTCTCCTTTGTCCACGATTTCATTCTTTGATTTGGAGAGACACCGAGCCCTGTTTGGCAAGTAAGACCATGGGGGGCAGAATCACCCCAATTGAGAGCCCCTGGGGCTGGGGATTCTCATGAACCCCACCGCCCTGCCGGGGTCCTAGGATGCTGCCCAGAGTGACACCCACACATTGAGTGGGGAAGGGCCGAGGGTCAGTGGAAGAAGCTGGGTCCCCTGGTCACACTGCCTGCCCCAGTAGGATGTGACCTGCTCTCTGCTGAGAGCAGGGAGTGAGCTGTTTTGCTCCAGATAATCGTCCCCTAGGCACGGGGAACACTGGGGCCGGCGTCCTCTGGGAGCGTCCTGGGTACTGCAGGCCGGCCTCCACCTGCTCAGGCCAGGCGCTCCCCTGGGGTGACGGCCACATGTGTCCCCAGACATGGACAGAAGGCCCCCGGGGTCGCACCCCCTCTCTGAAAGTAAGATAAAACCAAGGTTTTTGTTCTTTCCCTTCTCTGCCCGGCCGTCCTAAGAGTCTGCCTCAGGGAAGGTCGGACCGGCCATGGGTTGCCGGGGTCCCTGGTCGTAGTAGCCCTTGGTCGAGCCGCCTTCAGATTCCTCCGCGTTGCCGCTAGCAAGGGATCGGGTAAAGACACTCCAAGGAAACTTGCCAGCCCCGCCCCACGCCCGGGAGCCCTCTTACGGGGTCAGTCCCTCGGCGAGGTCTGAGGTGATCACAGATATCCCATCAAACACGCCCGCCGATCCCGCCTGCTTCCTAGCAAACAGCCCTGGACCCTAGTCTCCGCCGAGTCCATCGCCCTCTCGCTACACAGAGACGGTGGGCACTGCGCCTGCGCGCCACGCTGCGAACTACAAGTCCCGGGAGGCACTGCGCGGCGCCGGACTTCCTGAAGCTCGAGGACAGAGCGAGTCGGGTCAATGCACCCCGGGAGGACTGGAGGTGTCTTCTCAGGGCTACGATCCGGTCCACAGATCACCATTCCCCGCCACCCCGTCCCCGCCGCCGCCCCGAGCATTCTCCTACCTCTCCGCCCCCCATGGAGCCGCACCCCACCCCTTTATATTCTATATTTTGAGACAGGGACTGGCTAAGTTGTTAAATTGCCCAGGCTGGAAAATAGGTGAGAAACTACAAGTCATATAGTTACCACGATCCTTGACACGTAATGGTTTGTCCTTAGAGAGATTATTATGTGTTCAGAAATCATACAAATGTACACTTACTAACATTCTTTTAATAATCCTATTTATTAACAATATGAATATAGTGCTTGATAGTACTGATATTAAATTAAAACAAATGTTACGATAGTAAACTATATATTTTTTGTTTTTGTTGCTGTTGTTTTTGCTTTTTGGTTGTTGTTTGTGGTGCTGGGCATGGATCCCAGGGTCTTGAAAAACCAGGCAGGAGTTCACCACTGAGCCGCACCCACAGCCTCTGCTGTGCTCCTCTTTAAAGTCCCAAGAGGATCCCAGGTACCTACGAATATAAGAAAAAGGGAGCTATTTTATTCTATGTCACTGGCGATTGAACCTAGGGCCTTCCCACTCAGCTGCACCCTCAGTCCATTTTCAAGTTGGTTTTTATGTTTTGTTTTTGCTTTTGTTTTTTGCGTACCAGGGATCGAACTTGGGATCCTACACTTGTGAGGCAGGCAACGGAACCACGGAGCTAAATCCCTGGCCCTGTTTTTTTGTTTTTTTAACTCACACAGGCCACTCTGGAGTTTAAAATCCTCCTGCCTCAGCCTCTCAGAGCACTGGGATGACAGGTGTGCACCACCACACCCAGCTAAAAGAGGAGCTTTTTATAATTATGTCCAAACAGTGTGGTGCTCAAACAGACCTGGCTCAAACAGAGGGCCTGACGGGGTAGCAGGCCTGAGGGCTGGATAGTAATAACCCAGGAACACAGGTAATGCTACAACTTATGCATGCCGGGCAAATGCTTTACCATACCACTGAGCTACACCTCAGCCCCAAGCTTTTTTTTTTAGGGAAAAAGGGCAGCAATCATTTCACATTTAATCTCTCCTTTTAACAAGGGGCAGAGGCTGGGGTTGCGACTTAGTTGTGAGTGAGCACTCCCATAGTATACATGAAACCCTGGGTTCCATCCCCAGCACCATACATCAAAACAAACAAATGTATTTGGGGACAACTCGTGAAAGCCATTGAAATGTGATGCCTAGCAAAGATTTTGGTTAAGGTTACATTAACTCATCTGTCGCCCGAGTCTTCACGGAGCACTTACTGTGTGCCGGGTGTTGACTCAGACCCTGTGTTTGGAAGTGGTGACAGCCAGGCTGTCGGGACAGTTTCATCCTTACATTGTGGCTCAGGCTGACGATGGCAGGAAGTCACCTGGAGGTCCAGCGCTGAGCTGACTTCAGAAGGCCACAGGGCACAAGGCCAGGTGTGCTCTGGCCCTGGCAGAGGCAGGAGTGCAGGAAGCTGATAGGAGACACCCTACCCACGGGCCACGCTTACGCATGGTTGAGAAGTTGGCATCAGAGGCCTGAACATCTGTGAGGTGCTGATAGCGGGAGGGAAGCCCTGGGGAGCCTGCCTCCTGTGCCCTCCCCTCTACGGCCCCTGTGCCCCTGAGCTGGGCCCTTGGGCCAGAAGTCCCAGATCAAGGCATCTGCAGGGCCAGCCCTCTGTATAAAGAGGAGCCTCCCGGCCTTTTCTAGCTTCTGCTGGTGCCTGAGGTTCCTTGGCTTCCAGCCACATCACTCTGACATTACATGGCTGCTTTTAAAAGGTAGTCTGGAGTGATGCCTCACGGCTGGGACCCCAGCACTAGGGAGGCTGAAGCAGGAGGCTCGCCATGAGTTCAGAGCCAGCCTGGACTACACAGCAAGACCCTGACTCAAAATAAAAAACAAGACAAAAAAGGTATGTATTGTCTGGCTAGTGTTGTTTAGGCAAAAATGGGAATGCCAAGTGTTTTCCTCGCCACAGGTTAGTTTAACTGTTAATAAACTTGTTTCTGGGTGCTGAGTTCCAACTGGGAGAAATATTTATTGAGCCTGCTACTGGGCCTGAGGAAAGAGAGAAATCAGACACAGTCTACATGGGCAGATGCTTACAAACAAGTCTCTTCATTCAACTCTCCCTGCACCCCCAGGACTGGGGATTGAGCCCAGGGCCTCCATGCTGAGCTACATCCCCAGCCCTTTGTTTGTTTATTTTTAAAAATTGAGACAAGCTCTTATTAAAGTCCCTTTGGTGCCCAGGCTTGGGTCAGTACTTGCAACTCTCCTGCTTCAGCCTCCCAGGAGGCTGCAGTTCTGGAGCACATGCTGAGCGCCTGCTCTACCACTGGGCTCCTCCTCAGATCCTATCAACATTTCTTGTTCTTCTCTGTCCGCCATTGTGCCAGACCATCTCTTTCTGGCAGAATTGCCTGTGACAATAGCCACTTTCCACATCTTCATCAGTATGGTAGCTGCTAGCTAGGTGGGCCTTAAGAGCAATTTACATGTAGCCCAGTGTCCTTCTGGAACCAAATTTTTTTTTTTTTTTTTTTTTGAGACAGGATTTCACTATATAGTTGAGACTGACCTGGAACTCATTATTTAGCCCAGGCTGGTGTCAAACAGCGATCCTCCTGCCTCAGCCTCCCCAGTGCTGCGATAACAGGCGTGCACCACGATGCCTGGCCTTTTTATTTTTTTTAACCGAATTTTTAATGTTCCTAATTTTTTTTCCTCCATGGCCCTATATTTAGGAACTCACATTTTAAATTTTATTTTTGATTTTTATTAGTACATGTTTACAGTACACACTTATTACATTAATCACAGGGAGCTGGTACATGCTTGTACTTGATGCCTTTTAATTATTTTTCCATCCGTTTGAGTGTTTTATTTTTATTTGTTGCAGTACTGAGAATTGAACCCTGGGCCTTGTGCATGCTAGGTAAATACTCACCGAGTGACCCACTCAGCCTTTTTTATTTTGTAATTTGAGTTTTTGTTATTTATTTATTCTTAGCACTGAGGATTCACCTCAGGTCCTTGTGCTTGCAAGGCAGGCAGTGGAACCACTGAGCTAAATCCCTGGCCCTGATTTTTTATTTTTTGAGACAAGTGTTCACTATGAGCCTGAACTCACTGTGTAGCTGAGGCTAGCTAGCTTCGACCTCACGGTAATCCTCCTGCCTCAGCCTCCTGAATGCTGGGATTACAAGCATGTGCCACCATGCCTGGCTTTATTTTCTAATTGGAGACAAGGTCTCACTAAGTTGCACCAGGTTGTCTTTGGAAACATACTTTTTTCTTTTTGGTACCGGGGATCGAACTCGGGACCTTGTGCTTGCAAGGCAGGTGGTGGTATCACTGAGCTAAATCCTAGGTCCTCACCCAGGTTGGCTTTGAACATGCAATCCCCCTGCTTCAGCCTCCTGTGAACCACCATGCCCGGAGAGACGGATTGATTTGGACACAGGTGTGTGCAATGAAGCCCAGCCTGAATTTTTTTAAATAGCATGTTTAATGAAGTATAATTCACATACCATGTAATTCATCTGCGTACGGTGTTTGACTAATGTTAGATATATTCACAGAATTGTGCTATCATTACTACACAATACATTTTATTTGTTTTTGTTTTATTTTGTTTCAATACTGGAGATTTTGTCTTTGTTTTCTGGAGCCTTCGTGCTGAGCTATGTCCCCAGTTCTTTTTACTTCTTTAATTTTTGACAGGCTAAGTCACTAAATTCTCAGGCTGAGCTCAAACTTGCATCCTCCTGCCTCAGCCTCCCAGAGCTCTAGAATTACAGGTGTGTGCCTGACTTTCGTTCCTTTCTAGTGTGAAACAATGTTTCACTGTATGAACAGATGCTGTCCATTCACCAGCTGATGGACATGAGTACTACGTATATTTTCAAGCTCACTGGTAACGCTGTGGTGGATATTTTTCAGGAGTGTTGGTGTGGGTGTGTTTACTTCTCTTGCACAGATTCCTAGGAGCACGATGGCCGTGTCATGCGGCAGCTCAGTGTTTACTTTCTTGAAGAACTGCCAGACTGTTTTCCACATGGGCAGCCTTATTTTACCATCTTACCAGGAACGTGGGAAGATTCCTATTTCTTCACATTCATGCTAGCGCTGGCTCATTTTGGTTCCTCCCTTCCGTTTTCATTTGTTCTGATTTGTTTCGAATCAAAGCCGTCCTCATAGGTGTGAGCCAGCATTTCACTGTGGTTTTCACTTGCATTTCTCTAATGACTCAGGTGCTGGACAACTTTACACCCCGGCGTTGGTTATTTGTAGGTCATTTGTAGATCCTCTTTGGAGAAACGCCTATTCAGATTATTTGCCCTTTTCCCCTCTCCTCCCCTCGTCTTTTCTTCAGCACTAGAGATTGAACCCAGGGCCTTTACACAGAGCTACGTCCTCAGAAATTTTTGTATTTTTAATTTTGAGACACGGTCTCGCTAAACTGCTAAATCACCCAGGACGAGCCCAAACTTGTGACCTTCCTGCGTTAGTCTCCTTGAGTATTACAGGCTTGCGACATCACGCATGGCTTTTTTTCTTTTTCTTTCTTTTTTTGTGGCAATGCTGGGGATCGCTAATTATTGAGCAACACGCCTACCTCAACCTTCACCCGATTTTCAGCAAGGATATTTACCTGGTTTGTTCTCTGTTGTACTATTCGGGCAAGAGACTCAGTCAGTAGTATTATCAGCAATGAAATGTTTGCTGAATGAATGGACGTCTCAACAGTACGATCTGTCGGGAGTTGGGTTTGAGCTTATTATGCGATATGATCGCCTCACTGTGGTGTGGGCCTGCTTCAGGTCTGCCCTGTTGTGCGTCCGGCCCTGGGGAGCCCATTCTATGACTGTTCCCCAATCTGGAGCCATGCACTCCACCTAGTAGAGCTATTTCGCCATTCTCCCTGCTACCTGAGCCCTTTCCGGTCGCGGTTACCTCTGGCAACGCGTGATCCCTCTCTTCCTGTATTGATTCGAATCGTGGTTGACGTCACGTCCTCCCGAGATGCTTCACTCGCGCAGGCGCAGCTATGTCAGGTGGGCGTGGCGAGGCCCGGTCCGAGCCGCTTGGGGGTGTGTCGGGG
>NW_022900949.1:9437631-9445583 GCF_012274545.1 Fukomys damarensis
CCTCCCTCGAACCGCTCTGGGCTCGGGTGGCCTCAACATCCACCCTCGCGTCCTAACCCCCAAATCATAGATCTCCCTAATTCAGGCTGTGTGTGACCATCTATTCCAGCCAGCTGAAAGCTGTGAGGACCCCCGCCAGTCAGCGCCCACCATCCTTTTTTTGAATGTCAGGCTGAGCTCTGCCTGCCCCGCTCAACAGAAGACCCCATATTACTCTCCTGAGCTCCTTTTAGAGCAGCAGTTCCACGCCCCTTAACTCTGGTTGTTATTTCTCTGTGGCCTGTGATCCCGGACTCTCCCACACTCCCACCATCTAAGCTCTACCTTCCCCATATTTAAACTGTCCCATACCTGTGCCTGTTTTGATTCCCCCTCCCCAACAACTTGCAGTGTGAGCCCTGGACACCCCGATGTGGTCAGCCTCTTGGGTGCTGGGACCTTGTCTGTCTGGGGTCACCTTTGGGGGCCCGAAAACAACTGGAGAGCCGACAAGCTTTAGACACAAACATGTCTGCATCCCACCTGGCCTCTCTGGTTCCTACTCCCCTCCACCTCCCAGCAAGAGTGTTGGAACATCCCAGCGTTCATCCTGTGAGGACCCCACCAAAGCCCAACCCCTCCTTTTCTCTTAATCTCCATCCTCTCAATTCCTCCAGACCCATCCCCTTCCATCCCCTGCACAAGAAGCCATTTTCCCGTTAAAGCCCCTAGGACACCCAACCTCCTGTACCTGTCCCCATCCCCGAGTTTGAGACCCACCCAGGTACAGATATTTAACATAAACCTGTTTTGGTTTTTCCCTCGCTTTGTCCTCCCAAAATTAATGCCTTAATTCAGGCACCCCCTGGGCTGGGATGCAGATCCCCCAACCAGTCCAAGGAGCTAGCGATGACCTCATACCTCTGCTCTAGAGGCTGCACCCCGCCCCCAGCCTCTCACTGTCCTGTGAATGAGGGTGATTTGCCTAATGAGAAATCAGCCACCCAGAATACACATCACCACCCCATGGGATCGGGGCTGAAGGAGGGGAAGGAACTTGATGGTTTCCCTAGGGTTGGGGCTGGATTTGCACACATGCGAGCCCAATGACCGCTGTCTTCTGGGGACCATCCCTGAGGCAGCGCGCGGCCTGTGCAGAATGCATCTGAGGGGGTTTATCATGCGGAATGTCTCATCGGCCACCGTGGCTATGTCGAAGCACTGCTGGGCTGAGGTGGCACAGGCGCTGGGGAGGCGGCGACACTGGGCTGTTTTGTAAGGATTTTTGTGTAAGGATGTGGCTGCCTCCAGAGACCCGGGCTCTGAGTGGCTGAGATTCCTGTTTGAAAGATAATTGTGTGTATCTGGGGGCTGATTCCCAGGCTCCAGCCAGCTGACCCATTTGCCCCAGTGACAGTTGTTCAAGTGAAATCTTGGGATCTGCTGGCCTGGGGGTAGTGGCTTGGGGGTAGAGACCTGAGGACCTATCCAATGCAGAGTCCTGCTAGGGCTTCCCAAACTGGCCCTCTCCCAGTAGGGACTCTTCTGCGACCATACTGTCTGCGGGGCTCCTGGCTAGGTGGGTCTTGTACCCCAGGGACTTATGGGGACAGATCTGAATGGAGTCAGTTGTGGGGACCTTGCTGGGGACCATCACTCGGAGAGACAAAGACCCACAGCCACTCCTTGAGGGCTGGTTTCTGGGGACCCCAGGACGAGGGACTTGGTCGGTTAGGGTCTCACTAATCCCAGCATCCTGTGGTTCCCTTCCTGAGCTGGGCCAGCTCCGCCCGCGGGAGACTGGGGAATGTGTGGGGACCCGTGTGGCTGTCGCATGGGGGTGCTTCTGGCATGGAGCGAGTGGAGGCCAGGGACACCGCTCCTCACCTGCAGTGCCCAGGAAGCCCCATGACCATGGTGCCCTGCACAGCTCAGTGCCCTATGGAGGCCGGGAGTCCCGTCCTGCCCAGGGGAGAGCAGGGGTGAGTTGGTAGGGACTCATGGGGCCAGAAGATTTGGCCCTCTTCTCTGTGTACCTCACGTGACCTCCTACTTGACAGTTCCACTTGTCCCTGCCGCCTGTCCTGACCGGGCTGTGCTGAGGGGGCAAGTGCAGACCACAGTCCCTTATGTAGCCTGGGTGCTTGGCGCCTGACCCCCCCCTTGCCTCGAGGGGAGTGGGAATCCCGCTTTGCTTTCTCCCAGGCCAGCTTCAGTTATCACTCAGCCCTCAGGCCTGATCAGTGTGGCAAACCTCCCCCCAGAAATGTGTTTAGGCTGTGACCCCCTATCCCTTGGTTCCCTACTTGATGTGGTTACTCAGTCTCCTTCACTCACCCTTCTTTTTAAAAGTATTTTTTATTATTTATTTATTTATTTTTGTTTTTTTGAGACAGGGTCTCACTATGTAGTTGAGAGTGCCCTGGAACTCACTATGTAGCCCACGCTGGTCTCGAACTCACAGCGATCCTCCTGCCTCAGCCTCCCGAGTGCTGGGATGACAGGTGTGCGCCACCACACCCAGCTAAAAATGTTTTTAGATTATTGTTGGTAACTGCTCTATTCAGATACAGTTCTCGTGACACACAATTCACATGAAAAGTGTACAGTTCACACTGGGTGTGGTAGCACATGCCTATCATGCCAGGACCCTTAGGAGGCTGAAGCAGGAGGACTGTAGATTTGAACTCAGGCTGAATGACTTAGTACCTTAGCCCAACCTTGTCTGTAGATAAAAAAGACCTTAGGATATAGCTACATGTTGTGGCACACACCTGTAATCCCAGCTGTCTCAAAAACAAAATATAGCTAGGGATTTAGCTCAGTGGTTCTGTCACCTTCCTTGCAAGTGCAAAATCCCAAGTTTGATTCCCCCGTACCAAAAACAAACCAAAATACAGGTATCAGGGCTAGGGATTTAGTTCAGTGGGGCTGTGCCTTCCTCGAAAGCATGAGGTCCTGAGTTCAGTCTCCAGTACTGAAAAAACAAAACAAAAAAAGACCAGGTACCAACAAAAATAGTTTTACGGTGTGACGGCGCATTCCCAGCACTTCAGAGACTAAAGCAGGAAAGATGACAATAAGTTCAAGGCCTGCGTGAACTATCAAAAAACCCCAAAATCTCCCCCCATTTTTTTTCTTTTGAAGGTCTGGTGGTGTACCTCAGTGGGCCCTGATACAATCCTCAGTACCCTCTCCAAAGGGGAGGGGGCACGTATTCAGATCTGGTTTTCATGTATCCCTAGAGCTGGGCTCTTGTCACCACTGTCCACTTCCCAAGCATTCCATTGCCCCAAAAGGAGCTGTGTCCCATGAGCAGTTGCCCATCCCTCACTGGCCCTGGCACAACTTCCTGTGTCTGAAGTCGCCCGTCTTGGGCATTTCCTGTGCATGGAGCCCACATTGCGTCCTCTGTGTCTCTCACTGAGCTTGGCGTCCCCGAGGTTACTGTGGCGCTTCTCTTCCCGGCTGTGTACTATTCCAGCGTGGGAAGGACCTCTGTGCCCCCACTCACTTGCTGGTGGACACGTGTGCTGCCTCGCTGTGCCTGCTGCCGAGGGCAGCTGCTGTGAGTGGCGGGGGCAGGGTTCTGTGCAGTGACCCTGCTTGTTGCTCTGGGACTTCGGTGTTCGTCCCACCCTGGCCCTCTGCCTCAGACTCCTCTCTCTCCTCTGCTGCTGGTAGCCAAAGCTGGCTCCTGAACTGCAGGCCCACAAGGCCAGTTCATCCTGGGAGTCCCACGGGGGCTCTGACCACGGCCCTCAAACCGGCCTCCTGGGCGGCCCTTCCCCACCCCCAGCTCCATCTACAGCGCAGAGAGACTTCTGCCTTTTCCATCTTTTTGACCCGCGGTTTTCACGCCCTTCCTCCCAGGCCCCTGGTGCCTTAGGACCTGCACGGATGGCTCTGTCCCCTTGACCTGGCTCAGGAGACCTCTCCATCTTTCCTTTTTTCCACCCCAGTGTCCCCAGACTGCTTTGTGGTTCTAGGAAGCAGCTGGTCCCCTGATGGATCCCTGCCCCTTTTGCTTTTTTGTTTTCTGGGGTCTCGCTTTGCCTGTTTATTCGCATGCCCACCCCCAGCCCCCTGCACCCTTAGTTCCTCTGGTGGGAATGATCCCTGTCTGGGTCACACTGGCCTGGGCTCTTGGCTTGTGAGTGCCCACCTGGCACTGAGGCCCCTGCTCGGACGGCAGGGAGAGCTGAGAGCAGAGGGGATGGCTGAGAGGCTGGTGCTGCAGTCTCTGGCCCCAAGGAATCCCTGGGGACCTTGGGCATTATCTGGGGACAGGTGACCGTCACACTGGGGGCGCTTCCGGCATGGAGCGGGTGGAAGCCAGGGATGTCGCTCAGCACCCTGCAGCGCCCAGGACGCCCCACAGCACGCCGGCCCGGCACCCACGGAGCCCGGTGGGGAGCCCTGGAGCCCTGCTCTCTGGTGCTGCACTTTACTCAGCAGCCTACTGTGGCCTTGGCCGGAAGCTCAGGTCACACTGAGGGTGCCCTCGTGAACACCCCATCCAGCCTGGAGCACTCACAGCTGCGTGGGCTGCCCCCAAAGACCATGGGGCTGATGTTCAGCGCCTCTGGGCCAGAGACCTATGTGGCTGACACGGGGTTGGTGGGGAGTTGGTGCCGCCTGATGGGCAGTGAGGATGCGTGGATGGGTGGTCGTTCGGTGCCCTGAGGTGCTCCCCGCGGCTGCGCCTCCCCCGCTGGCCCGCATGGTCATGTCTGGGCTGGTGAGCAGGTGGGGCGCCCCGCTCCCAGCCACTGCCCTTTGGAGGTCATAGTCACATCACAGCTGTCTGGAGGTGCGCACTGGCTTCTGGTCCACAGTGGTTGGGCCCTGATATTGCAGTGGGCTGTGTGCCACTGCATGAAGCAGGGACACACACGCCAGCTGTGACCAACGACCGGTGTGGGCAGCTCGAGAGGTCACGGGTACTGTGGTTTGGAAGGTCACCGGAATGGCCATGTGGCCTTCTGGTTCCCTGCCTGCCACAGGGCCTGTGTGCTTTGTAGGGACAGGGACAGGAAGCAGGCTGCCTGGGGACTTGTCATTGAACCGCCACTTCCTAGGCACTCCTGCTTGGCAGACCTGCAGGTGAGATGCGTTGCCCACCCCCCGAGAGATGATGAGACCGAGCTCCCCAAGTTGCCAAAGCCACACGGCCAGCAGGGCTTGGAGCTGGGCTCAGAGGCAGCAGCACCCCCGCCCCACGGCCCAGGCTCATTCCCAGGTAGCCGCTGCACCTCACTAGGGTTGTCGCCAGGGTGTTTGATTCCCCATGGTGGGCAGGAGAGTGGGAAGGGGCTTAGGGGATCTCTGGGGGCCCCAGCCCACGCTTGGCCGCTACAGGACTCTGCTCAGAGAGGTGTCCTGGGCCACCTGCCTGACCACTCTCAACAATAAGGGCGTTGACACCAAGGGATCTGAGTGCACAGGGACATTAAGTGGGACAGGGTGATGCTGGTGGAAGTGTCTCCCACAGGACATTTGGGGCAAACAAAGTAAGACACCCCAAGCCCGGCAGCGTGGGAGACTGGGCGGTGATGCCCCGTCTGCTGTCAGTGTTGCATCCGGAGCTTCCCCAGAGCTGACGACCGGCGTGGCCCCACTTTCCGGGAGGAAAAGGGCACCCAGGAAGCCCTCACCAGGGGCAGCGCTGTCTGGAGCCAAGGGCTACCTGGGAACTTGGCCTGGGCTGCTGTCTCCTCTGGTCCTGAGGTAGAATCAGGCCCCTGCAGTGCTCCAGACTGTCCCTGGCCCTGGGAGGTGGGTCTAGGGGTCAAGTCCTTCACCCAGAGGTGATGCCACCCCCAGGGGACACTGGGACATCCATGGCTGTCACGACTGGTAGAACTCCTGGCACAGGTCAGGACGCTGCCCAGCACCCACAGTGCCCAGGTCCCCACCCCTGCCCCCAAGAACCACCTGGTCCCCACATGCACAGTGCCCGAGGGACTCTGGTATCCTAGGTTGCCACAGCCAGACCACAGTCGGCCTCCGCGTAGGAGTCACAAGGCTGTCACTGGGATGTATCACATCCTGTTCCTGAAGAGCCTTAAAATATAAAAGCAGTAGGGACTCGTTTTTCAAGATGAGCAGGGCCTCGAAGGAGTTGGAATTTGGCCCAGAGCCTGCCGGACCTAGTGCTGTGTTCCTGGGGGAAGTCGAGGCTGAGGTGGGCTCTGGGGGGTCCTGTCCCAGTGCTGCCCGGTGCAGAGGAGTCCAGCCCCTCCCCCTGGAAGTCACTGGAGTCCCTGTGTCATGGAGTCGGGCAGGTCTCGCCCTGGCACTGTGGGCATCTGGAACATCTGTCGAGTGGGCATCCTGGGCCCCGCTGGTGCTGAGCAGCCTCCGGGCCTCCAAGAAGTCCAGGTCACTGGCTCCCTGTGCCCACAGCAGTGACATGTGTGCCTGCCCAGCTCTGCCAGCCTCCCCAGTGACCCAGGGAGACGACAGATGGGAGCCGCGCTTGTGCTGGCCTGGAGGATCCAGGGCAGTGGCCCTTGGCCGGGTCCTGTGCCTAACCCCAGACAGACCCACCTAGAGGGACCTACAGCTTGGGGCCATCCAGGTACGCAGTGACCTCTCCAGGCCTGGCTGCTCTGTCATGACGGGGTCACACAGTCCCCAAACAGAGCTCCTCAGTGGGCAGAGGGAGGCCCGGCAGCCCTCCGGCATGTCAGTGTGTGGTAGGGACCCCGCTGTACCTGTGCCCAGCTCAGTCACCAGCTGGTGCATTTCCACTCGGCGGCCTGGCTGTGTTGGCATTTGACCCCCTCGGTTGTGTGGACCCTCGTACCTTGTCACAGCTCCGTCACCTGATTTATCCCCCAGTGACATTGCATGGGGAACTTTCGGCCGTGCAGCCAAGGAGCGAGAACCTGGCTCAGCCCTGCTTTATCTGGTAGTGGGCTTTTGTTTGCTTGTCTTTGTGGCACTGGAGAATAAACCTGGGGCCTTCATGCTGTGCCACACCCCTAGCCCTTTTGATTGATTTAAAGTTTTTTTTGTGGGGGGGTCTGGCATCGAACTCGGGACCTTGTGCTTGCGAGGCAGGCAGCAGAACCACTGAGCTAAATCCCCAGCCCGATTGTTTTAAAGTTTGAAACAGTTTGCTAAGTCACTGAGTTATCCATGCTGGGCTTGAACTCAGCAATCCTCCTGCTTCAGCCTCCCAGAATGCTAGGATGCCTACCTGTGGTGGTAGTTTTTGAAAAAAACCAGTATGTTCACGTGACACAGAATTCAAAAAGTAGAAGTGACACAGAATTCAAGAAGTAAAAGTAACTGCCGGTAGCAGAGCGGCTTCCTTCCTCTTGGCCCTCCAAGCCCAGCCCTCTCCGGCTGCCTCTGTTGCCTGCTATGTCTGTAAACTGGATGTGTGGATTCCCTCCTGCAGGGCTTGTGCCTGGCGTCTCCCACCCAGACAGGCCGGCAGCAGACATCCCTTTGCACACCCGTACCCGATTTCTAGGGATAAATTCTTAGCGGGAGCGATCCGTCATCAAAGACAGGTGCTTTTACATTTTCAGAGCAGTCGCCAAGGCCTCTTTCTCAGAAGCCCAGATGCCTCTGCTCCTGCCAGCAGAGGCACTCGTGTCCCCACGCGGGGCCAGCAGGGTGGCACTCCAGGAGCCCCTTCCCCAGCCTGCGGGCCACAGGACGGGTATGCAGCGCCCTCCCGTCGGCCTCCTACCCAGGCCACTTGCTGTGTCCTAGAGCTGTCCCCTTTGCTGGTGCCATGGTTCCTGCACACGGTGCCGGGTCTTCAGATTACTCCAGCCACACGGCCCCTCTGCCTTCTTGCTTTTGCTGTGTCAGCTGGCCACGGCCACCTTTGAAAGTTGCTTCCTGGTAGTGCGTGCTGCTGCCCAAAGCTTAACCTGGTGATGCGGTGGATAGGACGTGGCCTCTTGTCACCCCGCCCATGGGTCTGCCACTCCCCTCCAGGGTGTGTGTGC
>NW_022900949.1:9445790-9450998 GCF_012274545.1 Fukomys damarensis
TGCCAGGGCTGCCCCTCCCGCCCTGGGCTCGCGGCCCCACCCTCCATCGGAGCCGGCAGCGCGGCGTCTTCAGCCTCTCTCGGCCTCTCACCCTCTGCACCCTCTCAAGGGGCACCTTGGGTGTTGGATGTCCAGGGTGCTCTCCTCTCGGGGTCCTTCACTCAGCCAACCTGCAGAGTCATTTTGTCCCTGGAGGTGACATGGCCACAGTCCCTGGGACCCAGCACCCACTCACCTGGGAGGTGGCGGCAGCGGCAGTGGCGGTGGTGGTGGCGGTAGCTGCCTTGGCAGCAGATGTGCTGGACACAGGAAGGGCCCGAGGCCATGCTGGGGAGCTGTTGTTCCCCGGGGCAGCTCCGTGTCTCGTGTGCAGAGGAGGCCAAGCTGTTGTCTGTGCCCTGGTGTCCCTGACCTCCAGGCCCTGTGCTGCCAGGCTGTTCCCAGAAGACCGCACTGCCTCGAGGGGAGTGTCTGCTGCCCGGTTCCTGTGCCGGCCAGTGCCTGTGGGTCCGTGCAGGTTCCAAGACCCCCGAGAGTTGCTCCCATAGCCAGCAAGGACCAGTGGGAATCTGGTTCTGCCAAGGACGCGGCCGGCTGTGCACACAGCTCCAGTCCCATGCCAGGGTCATCTGCAGCCTCCGAGGGGACAGCTGGCCAGCAGTGCTTAGGAACATGCGGCCACAGGAGCCCACGGGCAGGATGTGCAGTGCCCAGGCCCCAGCAGCAGGACCTTGTTGCTGGTTTTCAGGGCTGGATACTTGGTTTCCCATGCCCTCTGCGTGGCTAGAGCCACTCCAGGAGTGGTGGACATGCGGGGGACATGGGCAGGGGACAGGGACCTATATGGCGAGAGGCAGGCTTAGAAGGGGAGAGGAGCTGTTGGTCACGTCCTGAGACAGCTCTGGCCCCAGTGGGCCAAAACCTGGGCATTGGGTGGAGCTGCCAGGATGACAGTGGGGACTTTTGCCAGGATAGGGAGCCCAGGATTCCAGGCCGGGGAGCAGCTGGCACTGCCTGAGTGGCCACAGGCCGAGGACACTTGATGGGTGGCCCCTGGGCAGGAGCTCCCATCGTCTGTGCCCTGGTGTGACCCAGCCCCCGGCAGTGGGGGAGAGGAGGTGGCCCAGGCACTTGGCTCACACCGCCCAGTTTACACCCCAGTGTGGGCCTGGGCAGATCAGCCTCAGGCCTCACCCCTGTGCGGTCTGTCCCTCCCTGCTGATGCTGAGCGAGTACCGACCTGTGTAACGCTTTCCAGGTGAGCACTGAACCTGCACTGTACCCCACACCCCCGGGTGACCGTGTCTTTGTCTCTGTCTCTGGTCCTCCTGCTTCTGCTACAGGGTACTGAACCCAGGACATTGAGGGACACTCCCCACACCTTTTTCTATTTTACTCTGAAGCAGGGTCTTGGGGATGGAATTTGTGATTTATTCTCCTGCCTCAGCCTCCCAGAGTGCTGGGATAGCCTGCATGTGCTACCATACCAGCCTTCAGGGGTCTTTTTATTTTATTTATTTATTTATTTTGAAACAGGGTCTCAGCAGTTCAGGCCGGCTTTGAATTACTAGCTCTAGTGCATGCTGGCCTGGAACTCATGGTGATCCTCCCAGGTGCTGGGATTACGATGTGTGCCACCACGTCCCTCTGTTCCACTGCCTGTCACTGCTAAGTTACCATGTTAGGGACCTCCTCAAGTGGAGCCCATGCTGTGTCCTGTGTCTGGCGTCTCAGCACGGTGTCCTCAGGGCCCTTCCACGCCGTGGCGAGTGTCAGAGTCTTGCTCCTCTTGGCTGAGTGATGTCCCTGCGTGTGGGTGGGGCCCGCGGTGTGGTCGTCACTCGCGCTGCTTTGGAGGAGTGTGGGTGTTGCATGTGGACTTCGCCTCAGCTCTCCTAGTGTCTGTCTTGGGGTGGGACTGCTGGGTCTTGTGGTAACTGCTTAGCTGTTTGAGGAACCTCTGCCACGTAGGTTGCTGGGGCCAGGGAAGAGGGTGGGGTTGGTGTTCCGATGGGGTGGGTGTGGTCGTGCTCCAGTGAGACTTTATTTAAGGAGGAAGCGGACTGGATGTGCTCTGCCGTCCCCTGCCCTCCTCCCCTCCGCTTGCCTGTCCCCTTCATGGATGGAGTTGCACCCTTAGGACTCTTGAATGTCACATTTGTGGTTAGCGCAGATGAGGGTGTGCGATCACCACCAGAGGCCGGTGTCCCTAAGCCACAGCTGCTCTGGCTTGGCCTGGACTCCGCTTGCCCATCCGTGCCCATCCGTACTCTCTCTGGAGCTAAACGAAGCTCCTTGCGCACACACCCCACAGACATCCGCACATGCCTGTGTCAGGGAGCATAGGTCCCGTGTGGGACGGCAGGACACAGAACCCTCTCGGGAACTCTTTGGCTGTGTGCCAGCTCTCTGCTTGCTCCGGGGCCTGCAGGCAGAGACCCCTGATTCCCAGCAGGCAGAGGCTCTGGGAACAGGACAGTGTCCCGGGGTGGTCCTGGTTTGCAGGGTCTACAGGTGGGGGAGTGGCTTGGGCCATGGCCCAGGGTCCCAGTACTGAAGCACCCACGGAGGGTCCAGCAAGGGGGCCGGGCCGCAGGAGAGCTGAGGTGTGAAAGGGTCCAGCGGGGGCCGGGCCGCAGGAGAGCTGAGGTGTGAGTCCACACTCGACAGCCGCATACCACCCGCAGCGGCGGAGGTCTGTGCTCTGTACCAGGAGGCCTGGTCCCCCAGCTCATCCCCTTAGTTGCGGCGTTGTGGCCAGTGACCTCCTCTCTCCCGACACAGGCTGAAATCAGCTGGCGGGCCCTGCCCTGCCCTGCCCTGCCCTGCCCTGCCCTGCCCCGTCCCGCCCACCATGGACCAGGACTACGAGCGCCGGCTGCTGCGGCAGATCGTCATCCAGAATGAGAACACCATGCCTTGTGTGAGTACCGGCTACCGCAGGGACCGTGGGCTGAAGTTTGGCCTCCTCAGGGTCTCCGCACTGGGAGTGCCTGGTGCCTGGTTGTCAGCTCCACCCCAGCCCAGGCCCCGAGTGGTTGAGCAGGCTCCAGGTCAGGGGGACAGTGTGAGCTCTGCGCGGGTGGCATGGTGGCCCCACCCTGTGTCTGGCCCAGGTTCCCGGCTGTGGCTGGCTGGGACGGTCATCACCGGCAGGGACCATAGGAGCAGGAGATTCTCAGGCCCGGGAACCTGTCCCTGAGACCCAGGACTCCTGGGCCTCTGATGGGCAGAGGGCGCTCGGTCTGCTCAGTAGGTGCTGGCTGTGCCCGTGGCCCCATGTGGCCCCTTCTGCGGCTGCCTGGATGAGCCCCTCCCATCCTCTCCTGTCTGAGCCCATCCTGGGCTACAGCGCGAATGTGGGCCTGGGCCGTGGTGCAGCCATGAGAGGACACAGGCATCACAGGAGAGCAGAGGATCTGTGCTGACACAGGGACCTCACACACAATGGCAGGGAGGAGCAGCTGCTCCAGGCTGGGCTGAGGGCAGGGACAGCGCACAGAGGATGCTGGCCACGGCCACCAGGCATCTGTCCATGCGGCAGCTTTGACAGCCTGAGCCTGCACAGGTGCCGCTCGATGCCAAAGGAGTTTGATGAGGAAGAGGACGTGGGCAGTGGCGCGAATCACTGACAGCGGAGCCAGCTCGTTGCTGGACACCCGCAGACCCAATCGGGTCATTACCACCCTCAGACCTTCTGAAATGGCAGGGCTACGGTTGGGGCACAGGCTGGAGAAGTCGAGATGTGGCGGCTGTCACAGGACCCTGTGTGACCCTAGGACAGAACTGGACGTTCCCTGCTGTGTCTCGGAGGCCCACAGATGGGAGCAGGTCTGCATTCCCTCGAGGTGGCAGTCCTTGATGTCCCTGGGCTGTAACCGCATCCCTCTTGTCCCTGTCCCTCACACGACTGTCCCCATGTGTGGCTCCCTCCTTTAGGGCAACGGTCACAGTGGCCCAGTGCCCGCCCTCCTGACTAGACCGTTTCCAAGCAAGGCCCCCTTCCCGGGTCTGGGCAAGGACGCAGCATGTCCTTGTGGGGGACACAGCAGGTCCCTGTGGAAGTAGGACATGGTCAGGACAAGTGGACGCAGGCCCAGGCTTCTGTGGGAGCTCTGGACTGTCTGCCTTGTCCCTGGTGCTGGGATGAACCCGGGGTCTGGCACCCCAGCCCGGGTCTGTCTGATCGCTGTCCAGGGGCTGGGTGGGCTGAAGTCCTGAGGGTCTTTCTGTGTTGGACAAGGGGTGTAGGGCCACAGACTCCCAGGATAAGTGTTGTGTGCTCTGTACTTAGGATGCTCTGGGCTTGGGGTGGTGGTGTTCTTACTTTTCTCCTTGCTGAGACAACATACCCGGCACCCAAAGTTAAAGGAAGAAAAGTTTATTTATAGTTTGTGGAAGTTTCCATCTACAATCAGCTGGTTCCAAGGCACACGGCGGGCGGGGGTGACAGTTCATCATGGCACAAGACAGAGAAGCACCCAGGGGCCTGAACAGCGTCCTCCTCCCCTTCTGTCTCTTCCGGACTGCTTAGGGCCGGCAGCACTCACACCCTAACCCTAGCGCCCTCCTCCCGCCCAGCCTTGCACATGAAAAGTCACAGGCTGTAGATGCAGCCACCTCTGAAAAAGCCCCATCTTAGACTGCGTGGGCTTTGGGGGACACAGCATAACAGGCGATTTAGAAACACAAGCCATGGTGCCACCTGCCGCGCTGGGCTGGCAGTGGGGTCCCCACCAAGCCCGAGCTTCCGGCCGTTTCCTGGCCCCTGACCTCTCCTCCCTCTGCCTCCCCACTGCATCCGGGCCCTGGGTCTCCGGTCTGGCGATCTGGAGTGGGGCCGCGGGCTGACAGGCCGCCCTGCCTCCCCCAGGTCACAGAGATGCGGAGGACCCTGACGCCAGCCAACTCCCCGGTGTCCTCGCCCAGCAAGCACGGCGACCGCTTCATCCCCTCGCGGGCCGGGGCCAACTGGAGCGTGAACTTCCACCGCATCAATGTGAGGGGAGGCCCGGCCCTTCGGGCGGATGGTACTGGCAACTCCGGGGGGTTGAACGTCACCCCGTCTGCCCCTTCTCCTGCAGGAGAACGAGAAGTCGCCCAGCCAGAACCGCAAAGCCAAGGATGCCACTTCCGACAACGGCAAGGGTGGGTGAGGAGCCATCCCAGGCTGGGACCTCCAAGCCCCGCCCAGCCTCTCAAGCCACG
>NW_022900949.1:9451014-9455196 GCF_012274545.1 Fukomys damarensis
AGTGGTTTGCCCGGCTCCTCAGGCCACGCCCCGTCACGCCCCGCCCCCGGCAACGCCCACGCCCCACCCTGGCTCACAGAGCCTCGCCCGCAGACGGCCTGGCCTACTCCGCCCTGCTGAAGAACGAGCTGCTAGGCGCCGGCATAGAGAAGGTGCAGGACCCGCAGACCGAGGACCGGAGGCTACAGCCCTCCACCCCCGAGAAGAAGGGCCTCTTCACGGTGAGCCCCGCGCCCTGGCTGCTCTCCCCACCCCATGGTCACCGTCCTGTGCACCTGCCGGGTGACAGGGACCCGTGGGGGCTGCCGGGAAAGGACGACGGAGCACCCCGCGCCGTCCGCCTCTCCCGCTCAGCTCTCGGCACTCCTGTCCCCGAGTTCCGGCCCTGGAGTGCAGCTCCCGCTCAGTGGTGTCCCCTTCCCCAGTATTCCCTCAGCACCAAGCGTGCCAGCCCCGATGACGGCAACGACGTGTCCCCGTACTCCCTGTCCCCCGTCAGCAACAAGAGGTTAGTCGGGACTCGGGCGGGCAGGGCCGTGCCCTCCTCCAGGTGCTGATGGGGGACAGGGCCCGCCAGAATGGCCCCGGGCACAGAGGTGACCCGAGCGGGCCCGTCTGGACACAAGCAGTCCCGGGTGAGACAGGACGCGAAGGCTGGGCTGCGCCTCCTCACCCCTGTTCTGCAGTCAGAAGCTGCTGCGGTCCCCGCGGAAGCCCACGCGCAAGATCTCCAAGATCCCCTTCAAGGTCCTGGACGCACCTGAGCTGCAGGACGACTTCTACCTCAACCTGGTGGACTGGTCCTCCCTCAATGTGCTCAGCGTGGGGCTGGGGACCTGCGTCTACCTGTGGAGCGCGTGCACCAGCCAGGTGGGCACTGCTGGCCCCACGCCAGGCCGTTTCCTCTCAGACCTGGGCTGGGCCGATGGGCTGGGCCGACCGGCAGGCGGCACGTAGCCTCCTTCTGACCTGCTGTCCCTAGGTGACCCGGCTCTGCGACCTCTCTGTGGAAGGCGACTCGGTGACCTCCGTGGGCTGGTCTGAGCGGGTGAGAGCAGAGGGCTTGTGTCCCAGGGAGCCCAGCGTGGGTGTTGGTAGAGACACGGGGTCTCGGGTCTCTCCACGGGCCATCTTTGCGCACCCATCTAGCGGCAGTCCCTGGACTGCGCAGGCCTCCTGTCCTCTGGAAGAGTGGAGGGCCCGACCTGGGTCCTGCAGTGAGCCGGGCCGCTGTGGTGTCGGCTGCCTTGGGCCCTGTTTATGTTCAGGGACACGTGGCTCAGGTGCTCACCACAGAGCCGGCTTCAGCCTGGGCAGTGGGTCTTGACACCCATTTCCGTGACCCTGGCTCGCCGGTCATCCCGAGGAGGGGGTGGCCCTGGTGCCGAGGTCTGGCTGCCTGGGGTCCCCACACTGTGGGCTGATGCCACCTGCCATCCCCCAGGGCAACCTGGTGGCGGTCGGCACACACAAGGGCTTCGTGCAGATCTGGGACGCGGCGGCGGGGAAGAAGCTGTCTGTGTTGGAGGGTCACACGGCGCGCGTCGGTGAGTGCTGGCCGGGCTGCCTGCCTCTGCTCGCCCCTGCATGGCCATAGCCCTGGCCCGCCTTACCCTCCTCTGCCCTGCAGGGGCGCTGGCCTGGAACGCAGACCAGCTGTCTTCCGGCAGCCGTGACCGCATGATCCTGCAGAGAGACATCCGCACGCCGCCCCTGCAGTCAGAGCGGAGGCTGCAGGGCCACCGGCAGGAGGTGTGTGGGCTCAAGTGGTCCACAGACCACCAGCTCCTCGCCTCGGGGGGCAACGACAACAAGGTACAGCCAGTCCCACCCCGGGCAGCAGTGGCACGTGGGACCTTGGTGGAGGGCGGGCCACCTTCACCCTGGAGGCCACCTGGCCCCGGGCTTCGTGTCTGCACTTCCCGGACAGCGGGGTGGCAAGGGCGTGTCCCGGGTGCCTGTGGGGACACGGCACCCCGCCTCATGGCAGCTGTCCCCCAGCTGCTGGTGTGGAACCACTCGAGCCTCAGCCCCGTGCAGCAGTACACAGAGCACCTGGCGGCCGTGAAGGCCATCGCCTGGTCCCCACACCAGCACGGCCTGCTGGCGTCAGGTGGCGGCACGGCCGACCGCTGCATCCGCTTCTGGAACACGCTCACGGGGCAGCCGCTGCAGTGCATCGACACGGGCTCGCAAGTGTGCAACCTGGCCTGGTCCAAACACGCCAACGAGCTGGTGAGCCGTCACCTCAGCATCCTGCCTGGGCTGTTGACGCGTGGGGACGCTGCCTGTGGAGGGGCTGCGGCCCTCACACCCACCTCCCCGCCCACCAGGTGAGCACCCACGGCTACTCCCAGAACCAGATCCTCGTGTGGAAGTACCCGTCCCTCACGCAGGTGGCCAAGCTCACCGGCCACTCCTACCGCGTTCTCTATCTGGTGAGTGTCCAGTGGCAGTGTGAGGTGGTCACTGTGTCCCCACGGGGAGGTGTTTTCCTTCCTGCAGAGTCCCCACCTGGTGACATACTTTCACACCAAAAGCCATAAGGAGAGCCGGGTGTGGTGACACAGGCCTGTCATCCCAGCACTCGGGAGGTTGAGGTGGGAGGATGGCCATGCGTTCGAGACCGGCTTGGGCTGTACAGTGAGTTCAAGGCCAGCCTGAAGTACATGGTGAGACCTTGCCTCAAAACACCAAGAAAAAAATGCATGAGACAGAGTGAGCTGGGAGTGAGCGGTGTTCGCCAGCCGTGTAGCCATGGCCCGGGCTGACGAGAGCACCGGGTTCCTCTTCGGACACCTTCACTCTTCAGTTTTTCTTTCCAGCACCAAATATGTCAAGCAAGGCTGGGGGTGCAGCTCAATGGGGAATTTGCAGGCCCTGTGCAAGGTCCTGGGGTCTGGGCCCAGTATCACAAAAGAAACAATTATGGGGCCAGGCTGGGGATTTAGCTCAGTGGCACCGCATCTGCCTCAAAAGTGCAAGATCCTGAGTTTGATCCGCAGTACCAGAAAAAAAACAACAAAAAAGCTGTGCCTACGTCTCCGTGTCTGCCTGTGCACGTCCACACCTCAGCCCAGGCCTGGCCCTGGCCCTGGCCCCAGCCAGGCGGCCTCTGTGTCCTCCACTCCTCCCCATGCAGCCTCGGCCACGGCCTCCCTCCCTGCTCTGCCCCTGCAGCCAGTGAGCCGGGGCCAGACTTGGGCCTGGGTCCTGTCCCCAGCACCTCCTGCAGAGGCCTACGTTCATCGGGGACCCTCTGTCCTCTCTGCAGGCAATGTCCCCTGATGGGGAGGCCATTGTCACTGGTGCCGGAGATGAAACCCTGAGGTTCTGGAACGTCTTTAGCAAAACTCGTTCAACAAAGGTAAAGTGGGTCGGTATCATGGCGCCCCCACCCCGCTGTCCCCTTCGGTCCGATCCCCTCACACTGTGCCCCCCGTCATCCGGGACCCCTCCCAGCCCCACCTCTGGCCCTGTCCAGGGCCCGGCCTCACTCAGCCCTGCCCCGTCCCCTGTCCACAGGAGTCCGTGTCAGTGCTCAACCTCTTCACCCGGATCCGGTAGACCCACAGGGCGGCTGTGCCGCCTCCTCCCTGGGCGGAGATCCCAACTCCTCAACCTGCATGGACCTATGTGCCCGCCGCCCCTCCATGCCCCGGAGGCAGCGGGCGCTGGGCGCTGGGCGCTGGGCCGGAGACGGCAGGAGTCTAATTAAATGCCTGATGTGAGCCATGTTCACCAGTATTTGGGCGGACGCGGGACCCTCAGGATGACTCCGGCTCTGTCTCCCGTCGTGTGGCCGAAGGCCCACTGAGCCCAGATGGACGCCCGGCCCCTGGTGCCCACCCTTGCTGGGGGCTGCATGCTCTTCCAGGAGCCCCCGCCACCCTGCTGCCAGCAACAGACAGCAGCTCGAGCTGGGGACATCGTGGGGGCCGGCGTGTCCTGCCCAGGAACATCTCCAGATGAACTTGTTGCTGCAGGCTGGGGAGGTGGCGTCCACCCGCGCGTGTCCTGTGTCCACCCCAGTGCATCCCTCACTGGCCCAGCCGGCCCCTCACTACGAGACTCTGGTTCTCCAGCCGGGAGAGGGTGCCTGTCGGACCACGTGGGCAGCCACTGACCTTGGCGGCTCCTCGTCCCCCAGCTCCCTGCCTGTCCCCACCCTCCACGCCGCCC
>NW_022900949.1:9458426-9462252 GCF_012274545.1 Fukomys damarensis
CTGCGGGGGCCGAGTGCGGTCGCGCGGGTGCATGTGTATAATACGTATTTGTGACTCTCAGACTCTGTCTGTTTTGTTGCCCTGTCTCAGAAATGTCAGAGCCCAGGCCAGACAGTGCCCTGTCCCCGAGACAGTCGTAGGGGTGACGCACTGCCCTGTGGACAGTCGGTCCCCTCTCCGTGTCCCTGCCACCTGCCACTGCGTAAACATTGAAGTGCGTGTTCCGCTGGCCACCATCTTGGTTTTGAGTCTTTGTTTTTTAAATAAGGGAAGGAGCCCCTGTGCCCACCCTGGCCCTGTGCAGATGCCAGAGAGCCCAGAGCTGCCCCTGCTGTCACCCTGTGGCCCGAGCGGAGCCCATGTGGCAGTGAGGTGTGGACAGAGAGGAGTCGGCCCAAGCACAGCAGCCTTTCTCAGAGTTGGCGCAGGAGGGCAGCTGCCTGTCTAGGTCTGGTCCCGACCCAGGCTGACAGGGCGCCCTGGCAGCTGTGCTCACTGCCGGTGCTCGAGCTCAGCCTGCTGCTCCTGCTGCAGGGCTTGTCAGGGACGCACAGGCTGATGAGAGGGGTACGCGAGGGTCCCTGTGGGGACAGGCGGCCCTGCCCGCTGCTGGGGGTGGCGAGGCTGGCAGGGAAGGGTGTGGGAAAGTGATCGCGGTTAGGGAGAGAACAGGGTGGATGACAGGGTCCAGGATGGCTCATCCACTTCTGGGAAGGACAGGCAGGGGCCTCGGGCAGACACGGCCCTGGGGAGGGTGGGAGGGACAGTGCAGTAGGAGGGTCTGAGGGGCCTGGGAGCAGGAGCTCTGGGGACCTGTAGGAGCAGTAGGGCCATGGGCTGGGAGGGTTCTGGCTGTGCATGGGGGCTCCAGGTGGTGGAGGAGGACTACGAGGATGGCTTAATCCAGGACTTCACACACAAGGGTACAGCAGGTCGCTGTGCAGGCCCTGGGGCAGGACAGCCCAGCAGTATGGCAGTGGGAAGGAGGCTGTGTGGCTGGAACAGAGGAAGGAGGGGCGGAGGGGACAGGAGGCAAAGAGCTTGGTGTGCTGAGGTGGGTGAGGTTGGCAGTAGCTGTGTGCAGACTGGACGGGGCTGTTGAGGCAGAGACCGGGCACAAGTCGTAGTGGCAGGGACGTGACTCAGGCCTGGATCTGGAAGGAGGTGGCAAAGGGCAGGTTGACTCTGGATGTTCATTGGATTTGGTTTTGTTTACATTTTTATTGTGGTGAAATAAATACAACACACTGCCATGAAGGGAACCAGCCAATGCAGTTGTCACTTCACAGCTTTGTGAGCTGCAGGATGTCCCGTCGTCCCCAGGGAAGCCCTGACCCAGCCCCAGTCCGCTTCCTGTGTCTGAGTCGCCTGTCCTGGGCATCTCCTGTCTGTGGAGCCCACGCCATGTGTCCTCTGTGTCCGGCGTCTCTCACTGAGCACGGCGTCCCCAAGGTCCCTTCACAGCGGGGAGTGTCACAGCCTCACTCTCTTCCTGGTTGAGTAATATTCCAATCGGGGACCCAGCTGTGCCCCCCCCGAGTGCTCACAGACCCACCTTGCCCTTCTGGACACGTTTTGGAAATGGAGATGAAGGATGGGACAGAGTGAGGAGGAACAGCACGGGGGGCACAGGTTCCTAGGCCCATGGAGGGTGCCGTGGCTTCCTGGGGGCCAAGGACATTCAGAAGCCCCCTGCAGGTCTGGGGACAGCCGTGAGGACTGACCCAGGTGATGGGCACAGAGCTCACACTGCACCTGCCGCCCACACACTGCCACCCCCCACATCTCAAGGCCACTGCTGTTGCCAGGACACCAGGGTGGTGGCCTTTGTCGATGTCAACAGTGGCCCCAGAGGCCTCCAGCAGAGCTTCGAGGTACACACAGGCAGCCATGCAGGCCTGGCGGAGGGAGGCTGCCCGCACCCACGTCCCCTCAGGCACCCTGGAAGTGGACTTCCCCAGCCCGCTGTGCAGGTGACCCCCGTCCCTCACCTCCAGGGACCCTGACCCTCCCCGAGCCTCAGGATGGGGCCATCTCTGTCATGTTCCGATTCCTCCCCACTGCTCAGGGCTCCCCCAGATCCTGTGCCCCTGCAGCACAGCTCGGTGCCCTCGGGGCTGTGGTCGGTGGACAAAGATACAGGCTCGGCCTTCAGTGGTCAGGAACCTCGTGTAACACTCAGTAAATGAAACTCCTGCTGGGCCCAGCCTGGGCATCTTAGCCAGACCCTGTATCAAAACAAAGTTCAGGGTCTGGGGACTTAGCTCAGGGGCCCTACTCCTTCCTTCCAAGCACATCCTAAGTTTGATCCCCGGTACCAAAGAGAAAAAGAAAATCCAAAGGCCTGCAGATGTAACTCACCACAAAGCCCTGGGCTCCATCCCCAGGACCCCAAGAAATAGCACCACAGAGGCTTCTGTCTCCAAGAAAAGGGGGAAAGTGAGGGAGGTGTGACCGACATAGCCCCTGTGGTACAGCAGACCGTGTGCTCCCTGCCTGCTTCTGGAAGGGACGAGCTAAGGCCAGCAGCAGCCAGTACAGGGTTCAGACAAAGTCCTTCCATGCTCCATTACTCTGGACTGTTGGCTTTTTTTTTTTGGCACCGGAGAGGGAACCCTGGTCCTTGTGTTTGTGAGGCAGGCGCCAGAATCCCTGGCCCCTGGCCTCAAACATTTGATCGTCCTGCCTTAGCCTCCTGAGCAGATGGGACTATGGGCTAGCTGTTGTTAGAATAACCCCACTGAAGTTTTTTACATCAGTAGCATCTTTCTGCTTCCCCCTCAGTACGGCAGCTCTGGTCTTTCCTGTTCCCTTCCCCTTGGCACACACTGCCCCAGGGCCTTTGCACGTGTTGCCTTCGCTGCCACAGGGGAGCCCTCCCGGGTTCTCAGCCTAAGATACCTTCTGCCCCCGAGGCTACCTGGCCAGCACCCTTCAGGGAGTCACACCATTTCATATTTGATCTGAGACAATTTGTATTCTCCCTGGGCCACCTGCTCAACCCCAGGCTGAGTCACATCCTCTTGCTACACCTCTAGGTCAGGTTTCTGGAAAGGGATCTGCAGATCTGGGGGAACAGACAGGGACTTTCAGTTTTGTTTCGATGGTACTGAGGTTGACCCAGGGCCTTCACACTGTGCTCCGCCCTCAGTCATTTTTGACTTTTTTTATTTTTGGTACTGGGGATCGAACTCAGGACCTTGCGCTTGAGAGGCAAGTGGCGGCACCACTGAGCTAAATCCCTAGCTCCTCAGTTATTTTTGAGACAGGGTATCAGTCACTAAGTTGCCCAGACCTGGTGTGAACTTGTGATCCTCCTGCCTCAGCCTCCAAGATGGCAGGGATGATAGACATGGGCTACCACATGTGGCGAGACAAGGCCTTTTAAATGTATCCAGGAGTGGCCATCACCTCCCTCCCAGTATCTTGTCCTTAGGCAGGCGGAGCTTAAAGGCAAAGGTTCCTGAGGGTCAGGGGTACGGAGCGGAAGGGCCATGTGCAGGGGGCCCCAGAGATATCTCAAGCCCCGGGGCTCTGGGCCAAGTGGGACTTTGCAAAGGGACCGTTGTGCCCATTCTTGAGATGGGAAAACTGAGGCCAGGAGGTGCAGGGAGGGCTACATTCTCCCCGTCCTGGTCCCCAGCGATGACTACCTGTCCCTGGAGGGGCCCCGCTGGGCACCAGCCATCAAGCAGGCCACACGCTGGAAGTACACGCCCATGGGGCGCGACGCAGCAGGCCAGGTGTGGTTCACGGGGCTGAGCACCCCCGCCGGCCACCTCCGTGAGGCCCACGCCCACTGGCAGGGATGCTACGGCCACCGCAA
>NW_022900949.1:9462808-9463046 GCF_012274545.1 Fukomys damarensis
CCCGCCACTGCCGGTGGGGGGCAGGTATCAAGGGCCTCCCTGAGTGACCACAGCCAGGACAGCGAGGCCAGGCGGGCAGCAGCCCCTGCTCCCCAGGCCCCACCCCGTCCCAGGCACACAGCACCCTGTGGATACCTCTTTATTGACTCCCTGTGGGGACCTCGGAGTCCCGGGCAGCCCCGCTGCCCACGTGGCCGGGCCCAGCCACAGCCTGGACTCTGGCCAGGGCACGGATGAG
>NW_022900949.1:9463135-9471178 GCF_012274545.1 Fukomys damarensis
CGCAGAGAGGGCAGCACCGGAGCCGCCCCGCGGGACTGTCCCCAAGGCAGTGCACGTGGTCCCTCCATCCGTGCAGCTGTGGAGCCCACTGAGTCACGGCCGGTCTCCTGGAAAGGTTGAATGCGTGCTGTCAGGGCCAGTCCCAGCCTGCCCAGCCCGGTGGCCACTCTGTCCTCACGCCTCAAGAGGGGCCCAAGACTCACGGTTCTGGTTCCGAAGGCGGATGGGCCAGACCAGCAGGCTGCAGAGCACCAGGGTGGCGGCCACGCTGACGCCGCCCGTCACGGCCACCATGACCCAGTGGTAGAAGCCCGTGCAGGCCTTGCAGCACAGCTCTGAGCTGGGGACCGAGGGGCAGGGGGTGAGTGACCCCCCACACATACACACACCCAGCAGCTCAGCCTTTGAAGTCCTGGCCTGCAGGTTCTCCTGGCCTCGGTCTCCACCTGGTCCTTGACTCCCACCCTGGCCCCTCACAGCACCTTCCCCAAAGCAGCCACCAGAGGGCGCCATGAGCACCAAGTCAGATCCTCCCCCCTCTGCCTCTCAGGCCTCCACCCCCCCACCCCCCGCCCCAGAGCCCAAGTCCTCCCTGCAGCCCACAGGACCCTGCAGGACCCGCCTGTCCCCTCCTCCCTCTGCCCCAGCCCCATATGCTCCTCCTGCCCCAGGGCCTCTACACCGGCTCTGCCCTCTGCACCGGCCTAGAACTCCCACTCCCCCTGGCCCCTGGGGAGCCCTTCTCAGCTTCCTGCTGGTGGAACCGGCCTCCCCAGGTTGTCCCTCCCCACCCCCACCCCCAGACTCAGTTGTGCATCTCATTTCCAGTTACTGACGAGGCTGACATCACCCTCAGCTGCGTGAGGGCAGGGGACCAGGCTGGCTTTGGCGTCAGGTACCAGGACAGTGCTGGTGCCACCTCTGGAACCATGCCCGTCTAGAACTGAGTTTCCTGGCCCTGAGTTCTGTGGTCCTTGGGCTGCATCTGCACACCATGTCCTTAGGACCCGGCTCACGTTTGTTGGCTAAATTTTGGGATGTGGAGATCTCCCCAGCCTGAGAATCCTCCAGGGGGTCCTCTGTCCAAGACCGTATCGTCCAACCTACAATGCTACCTGGCAGAGAACAGGCCAGAGCCCGCCCGCCGAAGGAAGGCAGGAAGGACGGCAGGAAGGACGGCAGGAAGGACGGCAGGAAGGGCGGCAGGAAGGGCGGCAGACTCACGGGCAGGGGTGCAGGCTCTGCACAGCCATGACGGCCAGCCCATTGGCCACCTTGTCCGAGAAGCTCATGGCACCGTACACGAAGGCTCCACTTTGCTGGGGGACGCAGGGCAGGGTCAGCGCCCAGGACGCGGGTCCCAGTCCCCAGCCTCCCGGGCCCCATCCCAGCCCTACCGAGTGGGGACCGATGAGGTCGGCCGTCATGGACAGCGAGGTGACCAGGATGGTGGCGCAGCCCGCACCAAGCAGCACAGCCGCCGCGTACACCGCCACGCCCAGCCCATCGACCAGCGCCACCCAGGCAGCGAAGGCCAGGATCAGCAGGAGCCCCACAAAGTAAGTGAACTGTAGAGGGAAGGCCCGGGTGTCAGCACACACCCGTGTGTGTCCTGGGCCAGGCGCCGCGCGCTCTGGGCCTCAGCTCCAGTAGGGCAGCCCCCAAGGAGGCCCTGCTAAGACTACGTCCTGCTAAGATCAGGGCTCTTTGTGTGTGCGTGTGCGCGCCTGTCTTTTGATTTTTGACACAAGGTCTCACTGCAGCACAAGCTGGCCTCAGACTAGCTGCAATCCTCTTGCCTCAGCCTCCTGAGTGCTGGAATGACAGGTGTGTGCCCCCATGTCCAATTAGACACGTGGCTCTTTATGTCCACACGCAAGTGCAAGCCAGGCGTGAGTCCTGTCTCAAAAACTCCAAAAAAGCTGGGGATTTAGCTCAATGGTGTTGCTGACTGCCTTGCAAACAAACGCAAGGTCCTGAGTTCGATTCCTGATACAAAAGGGGCTGCAAATCCATTAAAATGAGAGAAAACCTAGGATTCTGATCCTTGTTCCAAGTGCTTAGCTCAGAACAGCCTAGAAAGTTCTAGAACTCTGGACCCCCCAGAGCTGAGAACCCAGGTGCTCAGAAGACAGGATATTAGATTCTTTTCTTTTTGTTGCACTGGGGATTACCCCAAGACCTTTGCACTAAGCTCCATCCCTAGCCCCCCCCTTTTTTTTTTCATTGAGACAGGGCCTCACTAAGTCACTGGTTTGAATTTGAGATCCTCCTGCCTCAGCCTCCCAGGTACGGATCACCACACCCAGTTAGAATCTAGGGCTCTTTTTTTTTTTGGTACCAGGGACTGAACTCGGGACCTTCTGCTTGTTGTAAAGCAGGCAGCAGAACCACTGAGCTAAATCCCCGGCCCAGAATCTAGGATTCTTGACTCCCAGATCTTGGCTTCTCCTAGGCAACGTGTCCCAGGCCTCCCCCATCCCCTGGCTACTCACATTCCTCCCGATGGACCTGTTGAGGGGCTTCATGAGGAAGGAGGAAAAGAAGCCACTGAGGTACATCACCAGAGGGATGGTCGCAATGAACCGCTGGCAGGACACAGGGAGGGTGGGGGGTTTAGATGCAGTGCAGGAGCCCAGGGGCCAGCCAGTCCCCCTCCCACTGTCTCATCCAGCTCACCTTGGGCAGGTGCAAGGAGTAGGTGAGGTACATGGCAATGTAGGTCTGGGACAGGTTCACAATGAGCCTCGTGGTCATGTACAAAATGCCTACCTGTGGACAGATCAAGAGAGGGACAGGTAGGGGCACTTGGGCCATGGCTCCCGTAGCTGGCCTGAGCCATTAGTAGTGACTGCCCAGCTGGCCAGGCAAGAAGGAGAGTGGTGATCGGTGACTGACTAGTAATGTCTGTCCTGAGCGGCTGGATTAACGTCCGCCTCAAGCAGTGATCGGCGATTAGTCAGTAATGTCTGCCCCAGCACAGGTGTGGAAAACAGGTATATTCGCTGCTCTCCTGCCATGCTGGAGGCGACAGCGCCAGCCAGAGAATGAGCGTCCCCAGCAGCCCTGTGCATCCCCCGCGACATACCTGGTAGAAGGCAGGCTCCCGGAGCCAGTGTTTCCAGAGCAGCAGGGGCCCAGTGGCTGAGGAGATCAGGGGACTGTGTTCATCTGGGTCCTCCACCCGCCTAGGCCGGCGCCGCTCACGGGTGCCCAGGTGAAACAGCAAGGAGAAGACGGCTCCCACTCCTACCACTGCCAGGGACAGGTTCTGAGCACAGAACACGGGGTCAGCAACGGCTGCCCTGGCTTAGGGTACCCTGGGTGGCCACCCCGGCCCCAGCTCACCCGGAACACGGGAACATCTTGGGCGCCCAGCTGGTCACCCACGGTGATGTCCTCGGGGGCCCCTGTGTGGGAGGAGGCCTGCAGGTGCAGCAGCAGCCAGGCGGCCCCGTAGACTGCGATGTTGGCCACCACGGTGAAGGCGTACCTGGGGGTTGGGGGGCCTCAGCACAGCAGAGGCGCTGCGCAGCCACTTCTGGGGAACCCCTGGCTGGGGGTACCTTCGGCCACTGACACACTGAATGGCCCCAGGGAAACGCCTGCCTAGTTACCCCTGCCTGTACCCTAGGTCACATACAGACCCCAACACTGAAAATCCAGAGTGCAGGAGCCCTCAGGGCAGGGACTCCATGGTTTAGATCCATCCAGGAAGGAAGCTCTGACCTGAGACAAGACTAGCTTCCCTTTTTGTTTTATTTTCGGCAGTACTGGGAACTGAACCCAGGGCCTTAAAACTGAGCCACATGCCCAGCCTTTTTTATTTTTATTTTGAGACAGGATCTCACTTAAAACAGGATCTCAAAGTTGCCCAGGCTGGGTTCAAACCTGGGATCTTCCTGCCTCAGCCTCCTAGAGTGCTGGGGTGATAGGTATGTACCACCATGGCTAGCCTCAGCCCAGCCCAGCAGCATCAGCTTGAGGCTTTCACGACGCTGGGCACTGAGCAGTGCTGTCCCCAGGGCCTGAAATTCCTGGGGCCACAATGGGGAACTCAAAAGGGGCACTGGATGGGCAGAGCTGGGGACAGACAGGCTGGTTTCGAGACGGGGTCTTTCATGAAGATGCAATTCAAACCCTGGCTTTGGGGCCTGGGGTACAGTTCGGTGGTGCTTGTCTAGCATGTGCGAGGACTTGGGTTCCTTCCCCAGCTCTACGAAAGTGAAAGAATAAAGCAAATTGCCCGGTGGGCCTGACTTAATCAGGTGATTCTTCAAAAGACTGCCTAAGGCCTCCTTGAGGGCAGAGATGCCCCTCCTGGCTCCAAAGAAACAGCAAAGTGCTGTGAGTTCCATGGCAGCCAGAACACAAGTTCTATCACCAAGGAGGTGAGCACAGAAAGGAGGCCCTGCCCAAGCCTTGCGTGAGACCACAGCCCCGACTAGCACCTCGATCAGACAGCCTCACTCAGGAAGGGGCCCCTGGCTAAGCCGGGCTCGACCCCGACCCACAGAACAGCGGGATGAGACCGAGTGTTGCTTCCTGCTGCTCCCTCGGAGACCACATGCACGATTCCCGTCCCCAGCCAGGCCCAGCCCGGCTCCCGGCCCCACCCCGGGTACCTGAGAGCTGTGAGCTCCACCTTTTCGTGGTCGCTGGTGACCAGCTCCGGGATGAGGCTGAGGTGCGCGATCTGGGTGGCGGCCCAGCCGAACTGGAAGACCACGATGAAGGGCCCGTAGTACAGCAGCGCTGCCCACTCGGGGGTGGACGCCCCGCAGCCCAGGCACGGGCTGAAGATGAAGGGGAACGAGAGCAGGACGCAGACGGTACCTGCGACAGAGGGAGGGGTCACACACAGAGCTCCCTCACTGGCTCATCACACCCCAGTGCTCCCCAGCTCCCTTGTGACAAAGAGGAAAAGCAGAGCAGAGCTGAGATCACGGTCAAAAAGGACAAAGCAGGGCCGGGGATGCAGCTCAGTGGTTCCACCACCTGACCTGGAAGCACAAGTCCTAAATTCGATCCCTGGTACCAAAAAAGGAGAAAGCCATTCATACCACAGTCAAGTCAAGTGGGGAAACAGAGGCACAGAGCAGCCTGGAAGAGTCCTGAGGTTGCAACCTGTCACTGCAGGGTCCCCTAGAGGGCTACCGAAGCCTTGTCCTCCCCAGATCCAGCACCCATGGGGAATCACCAAGCAGCCAGGGCTCCCACAGGGTTCTGGGAGGGCCCGTGTGCCCTATGAGCTCAGAGGGAACATGAGGCCCCTGGGATAGTCTGCCAGAACCTCCATCCACACTCAGAAAGAAAACCTCAGGATGATGGCAAAAGCAGATGAACTGCTCCCCCAAAAAGAGTCGGGCATGGTGGTGCACGCACTGGGAAATCCCAGTGCTCGGGAGGCTGAGGCAGGAGGATCGCTGTGAGTTCGAGACCAGCCTGGGCTACATAGTGAGTTCCAGGTCAGTCTCCACCACATAATGAGACCCTGTCTCAAAACAAAAAAAAAAGTAAATGAGGGCCTGTCCCTCCTCTGTCCCCAGCTGGCCACAGCTCCAACTTCCCTGGGGCCAAAGCCAAAGTCCTTCCTGCAGCCCACAGAACCCTGCACAGCCCGCCTGTTCCCTTCCCGCCTCCCCCACTGTCTCCCTGCCCCTCACTCCCTCTGCTCCAGCCACATAGGCTCCTTCCTGACCCTGCACAGCTCTGGGCTTCATGGTGCCCCAGGGCCTTTGCACAGTTGTACATTCCAGGAATGCTCTTCTCTTATATATTAACAAGGCTGGTTCCTTTCTCTGGCTTTTGGCTCCCATGTCACCTCCTCAAAGAAGTTCTTCCTGAGCAGCCTTGTCACCTACAGTCCCTTCTGGCCCTGGGCCCTGCTATCTCCTTTGCAGCCCTTAGCACACCCCTAACTTCTTTGTCTGCTTGTCTCCTGCTTCCCCACCAAAGAGAGGGCTCCCTGGCCGAGTACAGGGCTCTCGCAGCCCCGATTACATCTGGGCACTTAGCAACCGAACCAGGGCCTCTTATCAACAGCCCAAAATGTGCTCTCGCCCCATTTTCCAGATGAGGAGACTGAGGCACACTGTGACAGAGAGCGAGAGAGAGAGAGAGAGAGAGAGAGAGAGAGGGCGCTGAGAATCCAGCCTGCTGGGCGGACCCTAGGCAGGGATCCTATGTCCAACATACAGTGCTCACCCCTCTCTCTGGCCTGGAGCCAGGCACCTGGACTTCCTCCCTCCCCAGGGAGGCGACCTCATCCCCACTCTGCCCTCTGCAGCATGAGATCAGGAAGTGAAACTAGACCACCCCTGCTTTTTAGAGCCACCTGCTTCTCTAGAACTGGCCCTGGCCACCCCCTGGGGACCAGGGTAGATTCCAGGGGTCCTGCAGGCTGCTCTAGGCGCAGACCACAAACTGTGAACTGCAGTCGGGAAAATTTTCCTCTCCGGCCACATTCCACCCTGCTGTGGCCTAGTCCTATTAACCACTGTCCAGGCCAGGTTGGCTGACTGGGGGACCTTGGGCAAGTGGCTTTGCCTCTCTGAGCATCAGTTTCTGTTTCCACTACTTGGAATGCCGCACCCCCCCTTCCCCAACTCTTACTTATCCCTCAAAACCCCAAAACTACTGTGCGCTCTTCCTCCTATAGCCCACCCTCACCATCTGGCCCAGTCCACAGTGGGCCTGTGTGGCTCAGAAGAGCCTCCAAGGTTGGCAGGGAATCCTGGAGGGCTCGGTAAGGGAAAGAAAGAGTCCATCTTCACCACCCAGACTCAGGGGTAAAGTAGAGAAGTGGGCATCAAGCCACGTCACTAACTCAGGCATCACAATGGGCTGCCCTGGCTTCCTCTTGCAGCCAGTCTCCCTGTGTGCTCACCTGAGGAGGGAAGGGGGGTATCAGGTCAAGGCCTCACCCCAGCCCTGCTGTGCGCAAATGTAGCTCTTCTGCAGGCTCCCCTCAGGGCCTGTCACCTATGAGGAGCCTCAGGCTGCTCCCCTGCACCAGACAGGCAGATCCTACCTCTGGGCCTTTGCACATGCAGTGCCCGCTACCAGCGATATCCAGAGCAGCCTGGCCCAGATGACAGCCCCTGCCTCTGTCTACCCTGCCTGGCAACCAATGTCTCCTATTTGCCCCCAAGTTTCCCTAGTGACCAGGAGCAGAGTTGTATGTGGGGCTCCACAGCTCTGCAATGGACCCTGACAGCCAAACTGTAGGAACAGTACAGCTGTCCACTTTTCAACCCAGGAACAGCCCCCCATCTTGAAAACTTGATAATCTGGACTGCAACCAGAGTAGGCCAGCTGTTTCCAGGTGATCGGCTGTACCTTGCAAAAACAAAAACCACTCCTGAAGGAGGGCCGTGTCCAAACACCGCCCCAGAACAAGGAGGGGCCAAGTGTCCCCTCCTGGCTTCCAGACAAGCACAGCCTGGAATCCCAAGGAGTGGCCAGGGTTCCGGGCCCTGTCCTGAAACACCCCATGAGCCTCGGGTTCCAGGATGTGGGGGGGCGGTGGGCTCATCTCTAGGCGCTGCGGCCACCTTATCAGGGCTCCAGGGCAGTGACCCAGGCCATCGCGGACACTCTCTGTCTCCCTTAACCAGAGCCACAGGCCCCACCACGGTTGGACAGAAGGGGAAACAAGGACCTCTCCAGGGCCACCCAGCCCAAATCCCACCTCCCGGCAGCGCCCCCAAGCCTCTAAAATACCGGGTGCCCCAGACGGGCGGGAATGGGCACGAGTGCCCTGGGACACAGACAGAGGTGGTGCCGGGCAGCCGGACAGGGAGGCTGGGCCGAGGACCACACGTAGGGGACCCAGGGCAGTTACACAGATCCGTAGGTTGGCCAGCCTCGGGGGCAGTGGGCAGCTGGACAGACGCAGAGGCTGAGGCCAAGGGGCAGCTGGGGAGGCTCGGATGGAAGGGCAGGCGGCCAGGGAGACGGACGGAGGAGGTCACGGGACAAAACGACAGCGGGAGCCCTCGGGTCGTATGCCGGGCCGAGGAGGCGCGGCACTGGAGGCGG
>NW_022900949.1:9471670-9482666 GCF_012274545.1 Fukomys damarensis
CGGCGCGGCGGCGGAGAATCCCGCAGAGTGGCGGTCGCCCCCACCAATGGGAGCCAAGCCCCTGGACGCGGCAGCCAATCAGCAACAAGAAGGGCGAGGTCTCGGAGTACCCTCCACGCCGGGGGTCCGCGCGGTCCTAGAGCTGGCTTCGTGCTTCCCGGGGTTCGCGGGGCCCTGGGCCGAGGTGGGTCCATCCACACTGCCCAACAGGTCCGGGGGGACAAAGAGAGAAATGGGCACCCTGGCCGCCCAGCCAGACTCCCGTCTCCAAGCCCGACCATCCCAGCTCGCCCGCAGCTTGAGGAAGTCCGACGCCAGCCGGGGAGGATAGGGTGCGTTGTGGGGGACACTTGGGTGGGGACAGAGTCGGAGCCCGCCTCGAGGACCGCTGACTTCCTGGCCCGGAGACCCAATGGGACGCAGCGAGGATGCACTCGCACTAATTAATTAGCGATTAGGGATAATAATGGGGCTCCGCTTTGTAACACCAGCTGGGCTTTTAACGAGCCAGGCGGTGCCAAGCGCCCCACGTGGCCGGGGCGACCTCACCCCCGGGTTTCTGGTCTGTGAGTCAGGGCCTGCGGGTAGTAAGGTGTGCGGCTTTTCCGCCTCATGGCCCTACAGGGGATGGGCCAGCGGACCGGCCAGGCTGAGCCCTCCCACCACCAGGCCTCCCCATGCGGGACGTTGAAGCTGTCGATCTAGAGCAGGAATCCTAAAGTCCCGATCCAGCCTCACCCTCTCCCAGCCATCCTACCTGGGACAAGTCCCTTCAGGGCACAGTCTTCCTGGCTGTACAATGGGTACAGTGCGTGTTTTAAAAAATGTAACAGGGCCGGGGATTTGGCTCAGTGGTTCCGCCGCCTGCCTCACAAGAGCAAGGGCCCAAATTAGGATCCCGGTACTAAAAAAAAAAAAAAAAGTTACAGAACTGGAGAGGTGTGGTGGTGCAGGCCTATAATCCCAACACTCTGGAAGGCTGAGGCAAGAGGGGTGTCAAATTTCTAGACCAGCTTGACTCAAAGTTTAAAAAAAAAAAAAAGCGAGGTATGGAGTGGGTATGCCTGTCATCTCAGCACTTAGGAGGCTGAGGCAGGAGGATCACCAAAAGTTCAAGGCCAGTCTGGACTACATATTGAGTTCAAGGGCAGCCTGAGCTACATAGTGAGACCTTGCCTCAAAAAAGCCAAAAATATATGAAATAATAATCATGATTGTAATAAAACCTAAACAAAGGGAGGCCTGGGGATGTAGCTCTGTGTGGGGGGCCTGGTTTCTAAACCCCACTACTGGAGGAAAAATAAAATCTGTTGGATGATTGAATGTTAGAAATATAGTCAGAAGCCAGACGTGGTGGCCCATGTCTGTAATTCTCACCACTCTGGGAGGCTGAAACGGGAGGACCCAGAGTTTGAGCCCAGCTCTTGCAATTTAGCAACTTAGGAAGATCTTGCACCAAAATAAAAAATTAAAAAGGGTTTAGGATGACGCTCAGTGCTAAGGCCCTGGGTTCCACCCCGAGCACCACACACAGAAGAAAAAAAATTAGAGGATCAGAAAGGCAGTCAGAAGTTGGGTAACTGAACAGGCAGGACTGGGTTCTCAACCCAAAGCTGAGAGAGGCCAGGGAATCCGGGGTCCGTGACCCTGACGCTTAACAAAGGCTGCATGTGCTCCTATGGAAAGGGGCTTTGGGCCAGGGATTTAGCTCAGTCGTGTGGCACCTGCATGGCAAGCACAAGGTCCTGAGTTTGATCCCAGATACCAGAAAAAGAAAGAAAGAAAAAAGAAATGGGGCTGGGCAGGGCGGCACTCATCCTGTCATCCCAGCACTCGGGAGGCTGAGGCAGGAGGATCACTGTAAGTTTGAGGACACCTGGGTGTGAGTTCAAGATCAGCCTGAACTGCGTAGCGAGACCCTGGTTCAAAAGAAATAAAAGTCTAAGAAGAAAAAAAAAAGTCAGAAGGAAAGGGGATGTGACTTTCAAAAGAGGTAACCTACTTGTTCATAAAGGTCTTAAATTTTTTTAAAAAGTGGTAACCTGGGGAGATAAGAGGAGCCGAGCTAAGGGGTGAGGAGAGATAAGCGCTTCAATTCTTTCCTGCCTGCCAGACAGCCTGCCCTCTGGACCTTGAGAAATAACTGCTTGGCCCGAACTTCCCTTTTCATTGTTGCCCCTTCACTGCCCAACAGCCCGGGGGCTGGGACCCCGCTTGTTTCCTGAGGGCGGGGGCCGCTTGGGGTCACCAGCGGCAGAGGCAGGGGGGGCCTGGGCTCTGGGCCTGGTGCAGCAGATGTTATCTCCTGGCCCTGACTCGTGGGGGAACCAGGAACAAGGTCACCCTGGGGGCGGAGGTGGTCAGGGACAGAGCCCTGGAGAAGTCCTGCCAAGAAGCTAGGTGGGCTGACTCAGCATGATGTCACAGGGCTGTCGTCTCGGCACGCTGGGAGGCTGAGGCGGGAGGATAGCAAGTTTGAGCTGAGCCTGAGCAGCTTTGAGAGACCCTGTCTTAAAGTTAAAAAATAGCAAGGGCTGGGATGCAGCTCATTGTGAAGGCCCTGGGGTCCAGCTCCGGACCTGGGGTGCGGTGGGATGCGGGGAGGGGAGCTAGTTTGAATGGAATTGAGATCCCACCCTTAGCTCGTGACAGGGGTTAGAGAGCAACCTCCACCCACCCCTTCATTCTGGGCCCCGGTCCTAGAGGGTCCAAGGAAGCCTTGGCCTTTGACACCCTGGCACCTCACGAGGCCATCTGATCTCAGGCCAGGGAGGGATAAAATGTCCCGGGAGAGGCCTGGAGACAAGCAGAGACTCGTGCCCCAGAAAGAGGGACAGGGTAGGTTTGGGGTGAAGATCAGAAAAGGCCCCTTAGAAGAGGGAGGGAGCCAGGAAGGAAAGATGAAAGTCCAGCCCTCAGGGAAACACAGGCAGTCCTTATAGATCCTGGGAAACTTTGATGTCCCCAGAGCGTCCCAGCCGCACCAGACGCCAGCCCCGCGTCCCTCCTCCCTTGGTCAAGGATCGGATGTCCTGGTGGCCCTTGTCCAGCCTTGGGGGGTGGGGGGCTGCTTTGATGCTGTTTGGCCCAGGCCCAGTGAAGCGGGTGGTGTTCCAAGACTCCTCAGAAACTTCCTCGGATCTGACAGTGGCTGTACGGTGGCCCTGGACAAGATCAAACCAGCCAGTCAGCTGGTGCAGGCCTGCAATCCAAGCATTTGGGAGGCTGAGGCAGGAAGACTGCCACAAGTTTGAGGCTAGTATGGGCTACCTAGTGTGTTCAAGACCAGCCTCAATTACACAGTGACATCTTGTCTCAAAAAACCAAAACTAGGACAAGGGATTTAGCTCAGTGGTTCCAGCAGCTGCCTCGCAAGTGCAAGGACCCGAGTTCGATCCCTGGCACCAGAAAAAAAAAAAAAAAACCAGAAGTAAATACATATTTAAAAAAATATAAGAGACTGGGCAAAGTGGCACATGCCTATCACCTCAGCATTCCAGGAGGCTGAGGCAGGAGGACTGCAAGTTCAAGCCCAAAGAACATGGTGTCGCTGCATGCCTGACATAGGAACACCCTTTCTGGAAGAAAAGTAATTCAGGGAGCAGGGGAAAGGGTAGGCAAGTGCTTGCAGTGAAGTCAGAGGGGTAATAAAAAGTAAAACAGGTCCGAAGATATTTTATGGGACCACATACGCACGCACAAGTGTAGACACATATGTGCTTGTGTGGAACCCCCCCCCCCGCAAATTCACAGGCTCTGGTCCCAGTGCTCAGGGCCTCAGCTGGTGACCTTATTGGAAAAAGGGTCTCTGCAGAAGGAATCAGCAAGGATGAGGTCACTGGAACTGGGCTGATTCACTGTGGCCCTCGTGCTTAGGAAAAGGGGAAATTTGGACACAGATGCTGGGCGGATGCCATCTGAACATGGAGACAGGCAAAGGTGACGCTTCTACTGCCAGGGATCTGGAGGACAGCGGCCACCTGCAGCAGGACGGGCCCTGCCCACACCTTGACCTCCGACTTCCAGCCCCAGAACTCAAGAAAACAAGTCCGTTGTTCTTCGCTGCCTGGTCTGTGGGACCTTCTTCTGGCAGCCACCCAAAAAGCCAATACTCCGATGTGTACATGTGAGGGAAAAGTTGTTTCCTTCCCTTTTTGTAGTGCTGGGGAGGGAATTGGGTCCGTGCATACCCCAGCCCGCTGAGCCACATTCCTGTCCAGGAAAACTTTCTTCCTTCCTTTTTATTGGCGGGGGGGGGGGATACCAGGGATTGAACTTGGAACCTTGTACTTGCAAGGCAGGTGGCGGAACCACTGAGCTAAATCCCTGGCCCTGGTGTTGGTTTTTTTGAAGCAGGCTTCTGCTATGCAGTTCAGGCTGGCCTTGAACTCACTGTGTAGCCCAGGCTGGCCTCAAACTCAAGGCGATCCTCCTGCCTCGGCCTCCTGAGTGCTGGGATGACAGGCTTGTACCACCATGTCCGGCTGGGAGACTTTTTCCTGCCTTTGTCAGAAATAAACTAATAATATTAAGATGGGGGTGTTGTGATCTTAGCTGGACCCATTTAATTTTGTACAAGTGAAATGGATTTGTGAATTATTTCCATAATAAAAGTTAATTTTTTTAAAGACAAGGAATCATAAGCAAACTTCACTAATGGTTGTACATATTGCTAGGCTAGGGCTGTAATTTATCTTTTCTTGCTAGAGTCTAAACTCAAAGCCTTCTCACTGAGCTCCATTCCCAGCCCTTTTTATTTTTTGAGTCAGAGTCTTGATAAGTTACTAAGTTGTCTGGGCTGGGTTAGACTTTGAAATCTCCCTGCCTCAGCCTCCCGAGTGCTGGGGTGGCAGTTGTGCACCACCCACACTGGTTAACTCTCGATGGATTCATACTGTAAACACTTCCAAATGAATCATAAAAACTAATGGGAAAAAAGCCGGGTGTGTTGGCGCATGCCTGTCATCCCAGCACTCGGGAGGCTGAGGCAGGAGGATCGCTGTGAGTTCCAGGTCAGTCTCAACTACATAGTGAGACCCTGTCTCCAAAAACAAAACAAAACAAAACAAAGGGCACTGCCACCCAGACATCTGCCCTGAGGGGGAGTTTGGACATTTTTTTTATGCCCACAAAAGTTACTCCTGGGGTTCCTGGAACAGTGTTGCCTAGGATGCTTACTGACATTTTTATCAGAGTTTACTTGGGAATTGGAAGGAACCTTTTTCTTTTTGAATGGCTATTGTTCCCTCAGGAACCTTGATTCTATAAGAAATCAATTTTTTAAAAAAAGCTAGGCAAGGGCTGGGGATTTACTCAGTGTCCCCATCGCCTGCCTCCCAAGTGCAAGGTCTCAAGTTTGATCCCTGGTACCCAAATAAATAAATACATACATACATAAAGCCAGGTGTGGTGGTGTGCACCCGACATCCCAGCACTCAGGAGGCAGAGACAGGAGGATCCCAGTGAGTTAGAGGCCAGCCTGGACTACATAGCAAGACCCTGTCTCAAAAAAAAAAAAAAGGAAATTCGTGAATATCTATTCCAAATCTCACCTCAGCCTAGGGCAGAAAAGAACATCTCCCTTTCTGATACTCCTAGGTCATCGGCTGAGCAACCAGGTTCACCTCTTGCCCTGTTCTGGAAATGGACGGCTCTGTGTCACAGTAAGTGTGCAGAGTGTGTGATCCGAAAATGTCACCGTGCTCCATGGGGTCATCTAGGGTGTGAGATGGAACCAGTGACTGTAAATGCAGTGTACACTGAGGTCCTCTTTTTTCATTTCACTATAACTGGCAGAGCACGCTATTTTGAACCTTTTGTTTGAAACTTTGGCAGCTTTGGGAGGCTGAGGCAGGAGGATTGCAAGTTTGAGCCTAGTCCTGGCAACTTAGTGACTGAGACCCTGTCTCAAAATAAAAAGTAAACAGGGCTGGGATGTGATGAAGGCCCTGCAGTCATCCCCCAAACTACACACACACACACACACACACACACACACACACACACACAGCAAACCCAGTATGGAGGGCAGAGATAGAGCTCAGTGGTAGAGTGTGTGCTTAGTACAAAAGAGGCCCTGGAACTCTCAGCCATCCTCCTGCCTCAGCCTCCCAAGGACTAGGATGTACAGGCGTGCACCACCACATCCAGCTAAAGTTTTTTGTTTTGTTTGTTTGTTTTTTGGATATAAGATCTTGCTATATAGCCCATACTGGCCTGGAACTCTTGGTGATCCTCCTGCCTCAGCCTCTGAATGCTGGGATTAGGGGCATTCACCACCAGGTGCAGCCTAAAACTCACTTCTTTTGATGTGTGTGGTTACCCACCCCACTTCGGTGGTACCCTGTGTAGGAAGGAGGCAGTTTCTATGGCCACCCGGTCTGTCAATCAAGTAGAGGAGGTGGGCGTGGGAGGCCGGGCTTCTCCCAGTCTCCCTGTCTCCTGCTGGGACTTCTCTACCATCTGAGCAGAGAGATAGAAAGCAGGCGTGGGCGATCATAGAGCCAAATAAGCAACAGAGAAGAGTCTGGAATCTGGGCCTGTCAAGATTCCAGAACAAGCTCCTCTTGCTCAGCCGTGGGCTGCATCTTCAAAAAACAAGTTTAAACCAGATGTGGTGGCGCACACCTGTAATCCCAGCACTCAGGAGGCTGAGACAGGAGGATGGCTGCGAGTTCAAGGCCAGCCTGAAACGCATAGCCAGACTTATCTAAAAGACAAACAAACAAAAACCTAAAAATAAATAAATACTAAAAGAGAGAAAGAAAATTTCCAGACTATTTTCCGGAGCAGCTGCACCAGTTTCTTAGAAATTTAAGATTTTATCATGTGTGTATTCAGTGACCGACCCAAAAGAACACTTCTCAATCATCTTACAAGTCCAGCATAACCCTGAGGCCAAAACCTGAAAAAATGCATCACGAAAGAAAAATTAGACTGGGCTTGGTGGTACACACCTGCCATCCTAGCACTCAGGAGGCTGAGGCAGGAGGATCCCAGGTTGGAGCCCAGCCTGGGATATTTAGTGACTTAGTGAGACACAGTGAGACTGGAAAGGGCTGCATACAGCTCAGTGGGAAAACGCTGGGTTTAGTCCTATCATCTTCCTAAATGCCACCCGCCCCAGCCTGACTCACACCTGCATCTCGGCTTCGCAGCCTCCCTGGCTCTCAGACACCATGTTAAGCGAACTGTACCCATTGCATAGAAGGGAAAGCCCAGGCTCTGCGTCCAGAAGCTCCAAAGGCAGAGCTGGATGGGATGCAAAGGGTTCTATTGAAAGAATAAATGGAAATTCCTCTCTAAAACCCTGCGTTGGCAGGATGCTAACAGGTTTACCTTGCTCTTCTACCTGCTGCCGACGACTCTGGTCCTTAACTCCATCTCTAGCAACCTAACGCCGTTCCCACGGCAACTAAGGTGTGGCCCGACCCGGAGCCCCAGGTCCTCAGGTCCTGCAGGGGCGGGGAGTCTCGCCTTCAACTAGGGAGGGAGTCTGCAAGGAGCCTACTGGCCCCTTAAGAGGCTCCACCCGACGAGGCATCTGAGCGCCCGGGATTGGTCCTGAGAGCGGCCTAGTACAGCCGAACTTGACGCACCGCCGGCAGTCTTTCCTGCCTACCGCCCACGCGGCTCAGCGGCCACCTCGGCCAATCACCGCTGGGCGCGCCGACCTTTATCTGCATGGCCACGCCCCAGAGGGAGAGCTTTCCCCAATCACACCGCTCGCGGAGGCGGTCATTAGCATGCCGGGGGCGACAGGGGCGGGGCAGCCGGCAGGGGCGGGCTCGGAGAGGTTGGTTGACGCGTCGCCGCAGTGGAAAGGTCCGGGAAAGTTTCTTTGGAGGTGAAAACAGGCGCGGAACTCGCGGCCCCACGAGGGAAACAGGGGCGCGGGGGTCTCGGGACCAGCGCGCGGTCCTTCCAGGGCGAGGGGGAAGGAAGCCTGTCCTGGCTTCCCGTAGGGTGATCGCCCAACAAAGGATTCCTGGGGCGCCCGCCTTCTAGGCTTCTCCGCCCCCGGATCCGGCCCCTTAGGAGCCCCTGGCCCGGCGTTCCGGACTCCCAGTCGGGGTGAGGACTGCACCCCGCCATCGGGGGTTCGGGGTGCCCTCGTCTCAGCCCGTTTCTGTGTTTCAGGTCCGGCCCGGTGCGGCCATGTCCCACGGCCCAAAGCAGCCTGGCGCAGCCACTGTGTGAGTGCACCGCCCCTCGCCCTAGCCAGCACCCCAGGGTCTCGGCCTCCTCAGCAGTGTGGATCAAGGGGCCCCAAGATGCTTCTCTCAGACCCCCGATCTAGCTCACACCACGCCCCCTAACCTGGATCAGGGGTCCACACGGAGCTTCCCCGGGACCCCACCTCCCAGGATCTTGGCTCCCCAGCTTGGATCAGGGGGTCCCCACGGCCCGCTCCTGGACCACAGTCCGCACCTCAGGGTCTTGATCCCCCCAACCTGGGTCAGGGGGCCCCTGCTGATGCTTCTAGATCCCCGTTTCAGCCTACACCCCAAAGTCTTGGTCCCAGTCTGGATCGGGAGCCTCCAAAGTCTCCTGGACCCAGCCTGCACCCCAAGGTCTTGGCCTCCCCTACCTGGATCGGGCCCCCCTGCTTCTTTTCCCCCAAGCTCGTCCCGGGGTCCAGTCTCTCCTAGGACCCCTGACTATCGTCCCTGATGTTGCCATCTCGACCCCTGGATATCAAACCCCTCAGATCACCCTGTCCCGGGGCTCTTGCTCCTCACTGGCAAGCTCCGTGGTCTCTAAACGCTCGGGGTGGGCACAAGGGCCGGGAAGGCTCCAGGAATGGGGGTGACCCAGGTGTACCATGGCCCCAGGCCGGCGGGCAGCAAGGCTCCAGGCCCGCACGGGAGTTTTGTGGTGGCTGTCAAGCAGGAGCGCGGCGAGGCCCCGCGGGCCGGCGAAAAGGGATCCCACGAGGAGGAGGTGAGTTTCTGTCCCCAGCCTTGATGCCCTGCTCCAGACTACATTTGAAGTTCTTGTGGCCACACCCACAGCCCCAGACTTCTGGATCCAAGCAAAGACTCCACCCACCATGCGAGATGCCGCACCCCTAATAGGTCCCCTGCTGAACCAAGCATAGGACATGCCCACCTATCAGCAGTGACTCCTCCCACCGCGCAAGCTCACCTCCAGCGGTGCATCGCCCGCCCCCCACCAGTACCCACACCCGCACACCAGAGCCCACGACCACAGCCCCTACCGGCTCATCCCCGGGCTCAGCCAGCTGCTAGCATCTGGACTCTCTCATCTGACCAGGGACTCCTCTGATTTCTTGGGGCTGACCCCCGACCAGACCATACTCCAGCCCTCCTGGCTAGGACCTGCCCACACACACACACACACACACACACACACACACACACACGGCACCCCAGCCCTCCAGCGCCCCCACCCCAACGAGACATCCCTATTCTGTAGCCAGTGAAGAAACGGGGCTGGCCCAAGGGCAAGAAGCGAAAGAAGATTCTGCCGAATGGTCCCAAAGCACCAGTCACAGGCTACGTTCGCTTTCTGAATGAGAGGCGGGAGCAGATCCGCACCCGTCACCCGGACCTACCCTTCCCGGAGATCACCAAGATGCTGGGTGCGGAATGGAGCAAGCTACAGCCTGCGGACAAGCAGGTGAGGACAGCAGGGACTGAGAGACTTGAAGCTGCGAAAGCCACAGCCGCCCTACGCTGTATGTGGAGGATTCACTTTCTGTTTGGAAAATGACCACCCATGAGCTGCACCCTGGTTGGCAATAGTTAGCAGTGGGCAAGGAGAGAGCTAAAACTCCACGGCCAACAAGGACAGGTGTAAGCCAGGTATGGTGGCTCACTCTGGCATCCCACTACTCTGGGAGGCTGAGGTAGGAGGGTTACAAGGTTCAGCTCAGCCTGGGCGATGTAGTGATTTAGTAACATCTTGTCAAAGATAAATAATGAGATAGAGTCTCACCTTATAGTTCAGGCTGGCCTTGAACTCAATATGTAGACCTCAAATTCACGGTGATCCTCCTGCCTCAGCCTCCTGAGTGCTGGGATTATACTTGCGAGGCATGCAGTGGAACCACTGAGCTAAATCCCCAGCCCTAAAAATTTTTAATTTTTTTATATTTTATTTTATTTTTGTAACAAGGCCTCACTACATAGTTCAGGCTGCTGGTCTTGAACTCACTATGTAGCCCACTATGAACTCACTCACTAGCCTTGAACTCAAAGTGATCCTTCTGCTTCAGCCTCCTGACTGCTGGGATCACAGGCCTGCACCACCACACCCAGCCAAAAAAGAGAAACAAATTTAAAGGTCTGGGCTTGTGGCTTAGTGTAAAATCCCTGGGTGCAACCCTCAGCGCCATAAATGAAGTGCCAGAACATCAAGGGAATGTGAATAGACCACCACTGGTTTGTGCGGGTCTCCAGTGGGATCTCCGCAGGCAGAAATGGTGCACGAGGGCAGGCCAGGTGTCAGGAAGATCAGCAAGGCTGGGAGGTGGAGACACGGATGGGGGGGTGTCGGGAGTGGTTTGTGGGGCTCAGTGGAGGCGGGGTGGCCGCAGCTGAGGGAATAGGGAGCTAGGGAAGGTTCAGCACGGGCGGCATTGCGTGATGGAGGCGGGGCCTCCCCTCATACTGGGCCAGTCTGTCTGCTGCTCTCCACCCCCACAGCGGTACCTGGACGAGGCGGAGAGGGAGAAGCAGCAGTACATGAAGGAGCTGCGGGCCTACCAACAGTCTGAGGCCTACAAGATGTGCACTGAGAAGATCCAGGAAAAGAAGATCAAGAAAGGTGGGCGGGCCCGGGCAGGCCGGCCACACGGAGCCTAGCAGAAGTCCGGAGCGGAGCGGCGGGAGGGGCAGGGTGACTGGGGGGGCAAAGCGCAGAGGGAGGCCCTGGGGACCGGCAAGCTGACTTTGCCTCCCCTCCCGCCCCCAGAGGACTCGGGCTCGGGGCTCGTGAACACGCTTCTGAACGGACACAAGGTACAGAAAGA
>NW_022900949.1:9484453-9485074 GCF_012274545.1 Fukomys damarensis
GCAAAGCGCAGAGGGAGGCCCTGGGGACCGGCAAGCTGACTTTGCCTCCCCTCCCGCCCCCAGAGGACTCGGGCTCGGGGCTCGTGAACACGCTTCTGAACGGACACAAGGTACAGAAAGAGCTGGGGGTGACGAGGTGTCCGGACCGCACCCCCAGGAGCCAGGAGCAGCCCTGGGGCGGAAGTGGGCATCCCTGGTCCACTTCCAAGCCCCTCCCTCCCAGGCTCCCTCCTAGGGGTGTGACTGACCCCTGGAAGGCGCTGCCACCTGGTCCTGTTGTCCTAGGGTGGGGACTGCGACGGCTTCTCTACCTTTGACGTCCCCATCTTCACTGAAGAGTTCTTGGACCAAAACAAAGGTGAGGGGACTTGGGGTCGAAGGGGAGGGTGGTGCTGCTCCAAAACCCAGGTGCCTGCCCTGCCCTGGGGGACTGGAAGCGGGGGAGGCTCTGAGTCGGTTTGTCCCCCTACCCCATCCCGTCCGCAGCGCGGGAGGCGGAGCTGCGGCGCCTGCGGAAGATGAACGTGGCTTTCGAGGAGCAGAACGCCGTGCTGCAGCGGCACACGCAGAGCATGAGCAGCGCGCGAGAGCGCCTGGAGCAGGAGCTGGCGCTGGAGGAGC
>NW_022900949.1:9485385-9488505 GCF_012274545.1 Fukomys damarensis
CCCCGCCTGGCCACGCCCTTTCTCCATCCTGCCCTCGCCTTTAGGCGCCGAGCGCGCGGACTGTCCCTTCCTCACTGTCACGGAGAGAGCCCCTCTCTGCCTACGGGTCCCGCCCCCGGATATCCCCTCTCCTGACTGCCCAGAGCCGCGTCCCCGCCTGTGTCCTGTCGCCACCAACCCCGGTTCCCAGCAGCCCATCTGCTGACCGCCCCTTCCCCTGACCACCCCGGGCCACTCCCTCGCCTGCCCTCCGGTCCCAAGTCCTCTCCACCTCGCTGTTTCCAGAGTCCTCACCCTGCCCCCGCCCCTGCTCGTCCGGGTCGGTCCGTCCCGTCCAAGTGGATTCTGGCACCACCCTAGACCCCCAACCCCGGGTCCACCGAGCTCCTCCAGCTGACCTGAGCCCTCAGGACCTTGTCCCCCACCGAGACCCCTGACGCCCGGGCCTAGGTCTCCCCCTTCTGCCTGCTGACACCTCCCGCGGTCCCCCCACAGGCACCGGAGAGACCCCGACCCTCAGCACCCTGGACTTCTACATGGCCCGGCTGCATGGCGCCATCGAGCGTGACCCTGCAAGGCACGAAAGCCTCATCGTTCGCATCAAGGAGATCCTGGCCCAGGTCGCCAGGTGTGCTCTGCAGGTTCCCGGCCCGGGGCCACCCGAGCTGGATTGAAGGGGCCAGGTGGAGCCAGCCAGTGGGGTCCCCTGGTCACCGCGCCTGGGGGGAATCTCCCAAACCTTCTGGGGGCCTGAACTTCCCAGCTGCCTTACCCTGGGGGCTCGGCCTCGAGGGTCAGCAGGCCGGGCTGGCTGGACAGTGATGGGATCTCTGTTACACCCCCTCCTCTGTCACAGCGAGCATCTGTAGGACCAGCTGCCAGCGCATCTGAGGAGCAGCCTCCCCATGTCCGGCCGATGGAGGAGAGCCTGGGGGTCCAGCCTTTGGGGCCAGGCCCCATCCTGCACCTTGGGGGCTCCAGCCCCCCAAAACTAAATCTCTACAGCGTCCCTTCAGCTTTCAGCCTCCCCAGCCCCAGAACCCAGAGAAAGCACTGGCCCCTGGACAGGTCAGGGCCCAGAGGGGATGCACAGGACTCACGGCAAGCACCCCGTGGGAGGGCTGCCTAGGGCTCCCTGCACCCCCAGAACTGTTCGCGGCAAGGGCTGCATGCATGTTGGCCACGCGGCAGGAGGAGCCTTCGGTGGCAACTCTCAGTCTCAGCGGCACCTGGGTGGGGAGGGTTGGGTGCCCTGACCGTCCCTGGCCCAGCTGAGCAACTCTCACGGCGGCAGACCCTTCTCACTGCTCACTGCAGACTTTTTAAATAAAATCTCACAGGATTTGCGTATCAAGCTTGTGGATGCGGTTGGTTGGGGGGTGGGCCGGCCGGAGGATGCACCCGTCACCCCGTCACAGCCCTGCTGGAACCCAGCTCTGCCTTACTTTGTCTGAGATGGGAAAGTGAGGCCCACGCTTGGCCAGATTCACAGTGAGGCGGGGACAGCCATCTCCTCCCCCTCCGGAATGTGGCGCGGGGGGCAGCCGCACACGGGACTGAGGCCATTCAGTTTACCCTTCAGTGGCTTCTGACTAGGATTAGAAACCGCTTCCAGGCAGAGTGACTTCGGCAGAACATAAACTGGACCATTTTAGCCATGTAGAGACGCACGATTCAGAGACACTCAGCACACTGTGTGGTGTAACCGTCATTATTAGACAATTCTCACACTTTCTCGTCACCACAAAGGAAACGTCATCCCCACGAGGAGGCAGTCACCCATCCTCTCCCAGCCCAGCACCTCCGAGTCCACTTCCTGTTTCTGGAGTCGCCTCTCCCGGGCGTTTCCTGTCCGTGGATCCCAGGCTGTGGTTCCTTCTGTGTCTGGAGTCTCTCCCTGAGCACAGGGTTTTCAAGGTCCTTCCACATTCTAGCAAATGTCCCTTTAGCAGGTTTTTAAACCTCGTCAGAGAGAAGCACTTTTTTGAGCCAAAATCCCTAAGATTTTTAGTTTGTTTTTGAGACAGGGTCTTGCCAGGTAGCCCAGGCTGGCCTTGAACTCACTATGTAGCCCAGACTTGTCTCAAGCCCATGGCGGTCTTCTGCCTTGGCCTTCTGAGTGCTGGGATGGTATGTGTGCCACCACACCCAGGTCCTGTCTAGGAATTTTAAGGGAAGCTCAAGTGTTTCTAGTGCCATGTTCTCAGGGGATTTTTTACAGGCTCCTGGTTCCCTGGGTTAACTTCTGTAAGCTGGAAATCCATACATTTCCTCCCAAAATTGTGAGCAAAATGTGAAATTTTCCTCCCAAAATGTGAGCACTTGCTATGTGCAGCACACAGCCAGCAGTCCACCCCTGGAAGAAAAGACACCCATTCCTGCCCTCCCAGAGCTGACCTTGTATGTCCCTTGTAGGGACACGGGCAGGGCACAAGGTGAAGAGGTGAAATATCTAAGGTACCTCATGGTGCTAGGGTGAGAAATAAACTTGAGGAAGAGACATCGGGAGGTGGAGAGAACAGGTGGTCTTTGGGCAAAGACCTGAAAATTGAGAGAGTGGATCATACACAGTTCTAGGAAAAGGTGGTCCTAGCAGAGGGCACAGCTATGCAAAGGTCCTGGGGCAGCACAGAGCCAGGTTTTGAGGGCCATGGTGGAGTCCCATGTGGTATGTCTGAAGCAGAGGGACCGAGGGGCAGAAAAGGGAGGGATGCAGAGGGACATGCAGGGCCCTGTGGGCTGCACAGGGAACTTGGATCTTTCCGTTGAGGAAAGCGGGAGTCACAGAAGGCTGTGAGCAGAGGAGAGACTGAGATAGGACTCACTTTATAGCAGCTTAACCCTTCTGCCCCATCTTCAGGTTGTAACAAGGAGTAAATGATCCCCTAGCAAAGAGTGCCCGAGGCACTTCAGGGGCTGGCGACCTTATTTGTGATCCTTGTTATTCTTAGGTCCACAGCTCGGGCCCCAGCGGACGCCAGGCGTCCCCGGGGAGGGCGCAGCTGGCCTGGCAGAGCCTGGACACCTGGGGCCCGCGCCTCCTTCCACACTGTGGTGTCGCCTTCCCCGCCGGCTCGGGTTCCCGGATCCCCTTACCAGACGGCTCGGCTGTCGCGTCCT
>NW_022900949.1:9488701-9489913 GCF_012274545.1 Fukomys damarensis
CAGCCCCACTGGCAAGATCGAGGGCTTCAGCAACGTCCGCGAGCTCTACGCCAAGATCGCCGAGGCCTTCGGGATAGCGCCCACCGAGGTGAGGACCCCGGGTAGCGGCGCCCAGATCCCCAGTGGAGACGGGTGGAGACTGGACAGGGAGCCTCGATTCCTGGATCCCGGATCCCGGATTCCTGGATCCTGATCCCTGTATCTCCGGACTGGGGGAGGGAGCCAGGCTGGGTCTGCAGGTCACAGGGAGGCGCCTCTCAGATCCTAGATGCCACCTGCCAGGGATGCCTGGGAGCGCCCTGTAGGAGACGAGGGGCCCTTCCGGGACCCAGCCAGGAGAGGCCCCAGCCTCCTCGGGGAGTCCTGGTGCAGCAGGTGGAAAGGCCTCGGCCCGGGTGGGGATTTGCCCAGCGTGAGCTCGCACACGTGGAAGGCTCTGGGAGGCCCAGAAGATTTTCATCTCCTTGAGAAGCAGGGGTTTCTTTTTGAGGCGGGGGGGGGGTATGGAAAGAGAAACCGGGTTTTGAATGGTTAATCCTAGCAGTCTGGGAGATGGGAGAGGGGTCCCGGGGCCTGGGACCTAGTCCTCCTCCTATTCATCCTTCCCTATTGGGGAGTCTCCTCTCTCTCTCTCCCTCCCTCTCTCCCCTCTTTTCTTCCTCCCTTTTTCCTTTTTTCCTTACTGGGGATCGAACCCCGGGATGTAGCTGTATCTCCAGCCCTTTTTATTTTATTTTGAGACAAGGTCGAGCTAAGATACTCATACTGGCCTCAAACTTGCAATCCTCTTGCCTCAGCCTCCCTCAGTGCTGGAATTACGGGCACGCACTCCCAGGCCGGGTTTCAGTCCTGCCGTTCCACATGGGCTGGGATCTTGGCTGCTGGGAGCCTGGGCCAGGTCTGCACCACTAGGGACCCGGTTCTCCACCCTCCTGGGTCTCTGGGGCAAACGACGACGTAGTAGCGTAAGGGGCCAGGGGCCGTGGCTCATTCCGCCCTCCCCTCCCCGGGCAGATCTTATTCTGTACCCTCAACAGCCACAAGGTGGACATGCAGAAGCTGCTGGGGGGGCAGATAGGGCTGGAGGACTTCATCTTCGCCCATGTGCGCGGCGAGACCAAAGAGGTAGAGGTCACCAAGACAGAGGACGCGCTGGGGCTGACCATCACAGACAACGGCGCCGGCTACGCCTTCATCAAGGTGCGCGGGGTG
>NW_022900949.1:9489975-9495653 GCF_012274545.1 Fukomys damarensis
GCTGAGTTGGGTCCCCGCAGAGGATCAAGGAAGGCAGCATCATCAATCGCATCGAGACCGTGAGCGTGGGGGACAGCATCGAGGCCATCAATGACCACTCCATCGTCGGCTGCCGCCACTACGAGGTGGCCAAGATGCTCCGGGAGCTGCCAAAGTCCCAGCCCTTCACCTTGCGCCTGGTTCAGCCCAAGAGAGCCTTTGGTGAGGCCACTAGGAACCTGGGACCGGCAGGTGGGGATGCGGGCGGGACAGTGGGCTCTTGGGACAGTGGAGGGTGTTAGAAATGGAGGTTCTGGAACAGAAGGGGGGGATTTATGTTGTTAGGGACATTTGTGGGGGAGGGACGGAGGGTGACCAGTGCAGAAGGGACAGGACAGGAAGTGCCCAGGTCCACTCTGTTGCCTGGGGGAGGTTCTGTGGTTTTGTTTTGTTGAGACCAGGTCTCTCTATGTAGCCCAGGCTGGCCTCAAAACTCACGGCAAAGGTCCTGCCTCAGGACGTGCGCCACCACACCTGGATACGTGATTGTTTTACACCAAGATTTTGCCAGCACAGGAAATAGTGTGCTGAATTTCATGAGGCACATTTCCTTTTCTCATTACGGGCCCTCAGGCAGGACTGTTCTAGAGCAGGAGGTTCTGGAATTCCCCTGGAGGGAGGCCCCAGTAGATTGGGTAGCCTGGGGTTCTAGATCTGCCCTGTGTCATGGCCATGAACTTTGAGAGCCAGCATAAAAGTTAGGAAAGATGAGGGCTGCAGCAGGGCCCTTTCTGGCTGGACTCTCCAGACACAAGTAAGGTCTTATGGCCATGTATCTAGAACACTTTTTTTTTTTTTTTTTTTTTTTTTTTTTTGTACCAGGAATTGAACTCTGGATCTTGTGCTTGCCAAGCAGGCACCGCACCACCTAGCTAGATCCCCGGCCCTGTCTAGAGCCATTTTAAAAGCAGGATGGAGGTTTGTCTCCAGTGAGCTGGGTGTGGTGGTGCACGCCCATCATCCCAGCACTCTGGGTGACTGAGGCAGCTGGATGGCAAGTTTGAGTCCTGCCTGGACAATTTAGCACCTTAGCAAGACCCTGTTTCAAAAAAAAAAGGGGTGGGGGCTGAAGATGGAGCTCAGTGTGAAGGCCCTGAGTTTAGTCTCCAGCACTGAGAAAAACAATCACCCACGGGTGGATTCTGAAAGGTTCAGCTTGTGTCTTCCCAGTGTTTTCAGAACTGAGTTTTCACATCCAGAACGTATCACTCTACCCCGTCTCTGTCCCCGCCAGATATGATTGGCCAGCGGAGCCGGGGCAGCAAGTGTCCCGTGGAAGCCAAAGTGACCACCGGGAGAGAGACCCTGAGGCTGCGTTCTGGAGGTGCCGCCACTGTGGAGGAAGTGGTGAGTGACAGGAGGGGGTCCCTAGGTCCTCTCTCTCCTACAGCTTTGCTGGGGACTCTGCATGGCCTTGGCTACGAACCTCTCCTTGGCCAGGCACGGTGGTGCACACCTGTCATCCCAGCACTCTGGGAGGCTGAGGCAGGAGGATCGAAAATGCAAACTTAACCTAGGCAACTAGTCAACTTAGTGAGACTCTGTCTCGAAAGAAAAAACAAAAAAGAGCTGGGAATGGAGTTCAGTATTGAGACCCTGGTTTCCACCCCCTGTGCCACAAATAAAAACGATCCTTTGCTCAGAGCCTGTTTCCCTACCTGGGAAGGGAGCCCTGGTGGGAGGCTGGTGTAATGTTGGCCCTGGAGCATGTGCTGTTCCCTGGCGTGTGGGGAGGGTGGCTGCAGGGGTTGGAGCCCCTCACCCTCCTCTCCCTGCTGCGCCCAGCCCGGCGAGTTTGAGGAGGAGGCGTCCCAGAAGGTGGACGACCTGCTGGAGAGCTACATGGGCATCCGAGACCCCGAGCTGGGTAAGGGGCCAGGGTAAGCCAGGGGTCCCCAGGGGAGGCAGCGGGAGGAGGCCGGGGTCCCAGGGGAGTGGGGCCCCAGGGGCCCTCACCCACCTCCCCCGCCCGTCCCTCAGCATCCACCATGGTGGAGACGTCCAAGAAGACAGCCAGCGTCCAGGAGTTCGCGCGTTGTTTAGACTCCGTCTTAGGAGAGTTTGCCTTCCCGGACGAGTTTGTGGTGGAGGTGTGGGCCGCCATCGGCGAAGCCAGGGAGGCCTGTGGCTAGTGTGCTCGGGTAGCCAGCGGAGCCCCAGCCCGGAGTCTGGCCCCCCACCCCAGCCCTGCTCCAGTACCCGGCCCCAGCCAAGCTCCCAGGCCAGGTTCGCCTCCAAAAGCCAGCCCAGTTCGGAAATCCCACCCCGCTCCTCTAGACTGCAGCCCTGCTTTGAGAGCGAGCCAAGAGCTGAGGCCAAGCCCTGCTCCAGAGCCCAGGCCCGCTCTGAGATAGAGCCCACCTCCAGGTGCCAGCCAGGCTCTGAGATCAAGCCGGGCTCCAGATCCCAGCCAGGCTTCAAGAGGAAACTCAGCCCTGAGACCCAGCCCAGCTCCGGAGCCCAGCTCAGCCCTGAGATCAAAACCAGCTCTAGAGCCCAGCTCAGCCCTGAGACGAAGCCCAGCTCCGGAGCTCAGCTCAGCCCTGAGACCAAAACCAGCTCTAGAGCCCAGCTCAGCCCTGAGACGAAGCCCAGCTCCAGAGCCCAGCTCAGCCCTGAGACCAAAACCAGCTCCAGAGCCCAGCTCAGCCCTGAGACGAAGCCCAGCTCCGGAGCTCAGCTCAGCCCTGAGACCCGGACCAGCTCCGGAGCCCAGCTCAGCCCTGAGACCAAAACCAGCTCCAGAGCCCAGCTCAGCCCTGAGACTAAGATCATCTCTAGAATCCTGCCGAGCCCTGCTGTCAAGTCATGTTCTGGAACCCAGATAAGTGTCAAGATGCAATCCAGTTCAGAGACTGATCCCAGCTCCAGTACACAGTCCAGTTCTGAGACCATGTCCAGCCAGAAAACTCAACCTGATTCTGGAACTGAAGATGCCTCTGTGGCCCACACTGACCCAGACACTCAGGCCAGCTCAGGGAGCCAGCTCCACACTGCTGTGCAGTCCCGATACAAACCTCAACCCTGCTCTAAAACCCACTCACACCCAACTACCTACCCCTATTCTGCGTCCCTGTGCAGTTCCAGTGACGAGTCCAGCTCTGAGATAGAGCCCAGGTCTAGAGCCCAGCCTACTAGCACCACCAGGCCCAGCTCTGGAATTCAGCCTGGCTCTGGAACACCATCCATCCCTGAAGGAAGGCCTAGCTCCAGAACTCGGTCTGGCACCAAGATCCCCGCTCCCTGCAGAACACACACCAACTCCAGAATTCAGATCAACTCTGGGACCCAGACCGACTTCAAGGCCTGGCCAAGCTCCAGAGCTCAGTGCAGCCCAGGCATCCCACCCAGCTCCAGGGCTGAGTTCAGCTTTGGAGCACAGATTGTTTCTGAAAAGCCAGCCAGCTTCCAAACGCAGTCAGCGTCTGACACTCAGCTGAGCTCCAGAATCCAGCTACACTCTGGAATCTACTCTGGTCCTGGGACACAGACCAGCAGCACAGCCACAGACTTCAGCTCCAGGACCCAGGACTTCCCAGGAGCCCAAGCAACCTCTAACACTCAACTTGGCTCCCAAACCCTTCCACGTTCTAGATACCAGCTCCAGAACACAACCTCAGCCAGCTCAGCTTTTCAGCTGGACTCAGGGACGCAGATCAGATCTAGAGCCCAGTCCAGCCCAGGAACTCAGAAGAGTTCAAGAATTCACTCCAGTTCTTCCTTGAGTTCTAGAACCCAGGCTGCTTCTGGACCCCAACTCAGCTCCAGAACCCTGCTGAGTGCTGGAACCCAGCTCAGCCCTGGGCCCCAGGCCAGTTCAAGAATTCAGCCCAGTGCAAGAATTCAGCCCAGCTCTGGAGCCCACCTTAGTTCCAGAATGCAGTCCAGCTCTGAGACCCAGCTCAGCTCAGAGACTCTGCCCAGCTCTGGAACCCAGCCATGCTCTAGAACCCAGTTCGGTCCCAGGATTCAGTTCAGCTCCAAAAGCCAGCCTAGCTCTGGAGCCCATGTTAACTCTACAGACCAGACCAGCTCTGGCACCTGGCTCAGCTCTGAAACCCAGGCCAGCTCAAGATTCCAGCCTAGCTCTAGAACTCACCCGAAGTCTAGAACCCAGCCTGTTCCTGGAACACAGTCCAGCTCAAGAATCCAGCTCAGCTCTGGAATTGGGCTCTGTCCACAGACCCCTGACCCTAGAAACCACCCTAATTCCCCTGCCCCAACCCAGTCCCCAGGCCTACCCCCTAAGGCCCCAACTCCAGCTGTCAGCAAAGCTCCGGGGCCTTGGCCCAGGCCTCCTGATTGGGTACCTGGAGCCCAGTTCAGCTGGGGGACCCTACGAGACTCCTCAGCCTTCCTCCTGGCCCACCAGCTAGAGGCTCCCCCTGTGCCCCAGAAGCCACCCCTTTCCCCCAAGCCGAAGCTGGGCCCCTAGAATTCCACCCGTCCACCTGTGTCTGTCACTGCTAGCCTCGACCCCAGGGGGACCCTCCTGAGCAACCACAGCCCTGAGCCCCCCTATCAGGGGACACGACCCTCCCCTACACCAGGGGAGCCGAGGTCCCTCCCACACCAGCCGTGACGTCACAGCACCTCCCGCCGTCCCTCCCAGCCTGGATCCCCCAGACGCCGTAGCTGACCTAATTTCCCTGGCAGGCAGAGATGGGGTCTTGGAAACAGGGTTTGGTTTCACAGGGCCTGGCCAGGGACTTGTAAGTTGATCCTATTTGTGGGGGGCAAGGCGGGCGGAGCCACGGGCTTCCGTACCTCGGGGCAGGGCGAATCAATAAAGGCTCCTCACACCTGTGGCCCCGGTGTCATTCCATGGTCATGGGGGCGTGGGGGCAGGAGGAGCGGCTGGGCCAACACTGGATGCCCATTAAGCACATTCCATATGCAAAGCATAAAGAAGTGGCCTGTGGGCAAGGCAGGTGATGTAGGAAAATCATTCATCGGCACTTGCTCCCAGCCAAGGTAGCAGGCAAGGTGCTGTCCATGGTCCCTGAGGTGCGGTGTCACCAGGGAAAGATGAAAAACAGGTAACAGACCTGTGATCTCAGCATGCTGGAAAGGCTGAGGCAGGAGGATCCCAAGTTTAAGCCCAGCCTGGGCCCAGCCTTTGTCTCCCGGCGATTTGAGCCTGGACAGAAGGAAAATAAAGCCAGAAAACTTTGAGAACTATTTTGGCAAGAAAGGGGGTTCCCTCCCTCACTGCTCATATTTTATTTATTTGTTTGTTTGTTTGTTTGATGCTGGGGGTGGACCCCAGGCCCTTGCACATGCTAGTCAAGTGTTCAGCAAGGAGCTGCACCCCCAGCCCTTTTTTAAAACTTTGAGGCAGGGTCTCATTAAACCTCTAAATTGCCCAGGCTGGGCTGGAACTTGGAATCCTCCTGCCTCAGCCTCCAGGCGGGCACCACCATGCCTTGCAGGTGAATCCCGTTCTGGGCAGAGCTGTTGCAGAGAAGTCGCGACCCCCAGCAAGGCCTCTCTTGGGGGATCACAGCACCCGCAGCTCAGGGGGGCTTCCAGAAGCCTCGCTCCTCTGGGCGTCGCAGTCCGATTCCCTCCAGGCGCCCCACACTCCCGGCCTGGGCCTGAGGGACTTGGAGAGCCCCGGAGAGGGGCAGAGGCTTGGA
>NW_022900949.1:9495937-9498463 GCF_012274545.1 Fukomys damarensis
GTGGCCACGCGCAGGTAGATGAGCAGCTGCCGCTCGGTGGCCCGGGAGAGCTGCCCAGAGGCACTCATGGCTGGCGGCGTCCGCAGCACCGTCTGCGCGATGAAGACCTGCGGGACCAGGGAACGGTGAGCGCCGCCAGGCCTGGGCGCAAGGCGGAGGCAGCGTCACCAGTCATCGGCGCTGACCCCTCCCCGGTTATTTCACTAAGACCTTCGCCTGAGAACTTGTCTCTTTCAGTTTTTTTAGACAGGGTCTCATTATGTAGCCCAGGCTGCTCTTGAACTCATGATGATCCTCCTGCCTCAGCTCTAGAACTCTGGGATGGCAGGCGTGTGCCACCTCACCCAGCCGTAAGACTTTATAGCGGGTGGCGCACACCAGTGTTCCAGCACTCGGGAGGCTGAGGCAGGAGGATTGCCAGGAGTTCGAAACCAGCCTGGGCTACGTAATGAGACCCTGTCTCAAAAAGAAAAGAAAAGAAAAAAAATTTTTACTTAAACTACATTAATTTATATGAATATATACTGTACATATAGTTCATTGTTTCTTTTCGTTTTTCAGTACTGGGTGTTGAACTCAGAGCCTTCATACTGAGCCCCATCCCCAACCCTTCTTATTTTTTATTTTGAGACAGAGTCTTACTAAGTCTTAACTGCCCAGGCTGGGCTCAAACTTGCAATCTTTCTGCCTCAGCCTCCCAGAGCACTGGGTTTGCAGGTGTGCACTACGACACCCAGCCAAAAACTTATAACACTTTTTTGTGTATTAAATTTCTCTATACTACAGTGTATATTTTACCATTTTAATATATCCTTCAACCTATAATTTATATTTATTATTAAATATAGAACAGATGTTTTAATAGATTATTATATAACATCCAAGTTTAAATGTATATAGCAATTATTATATAATTAATATAATTATAAATACAATTACACATAATTATGTGACGTTATGCACTATTTAATTATAATATTACACAGTGATGCAACTACGAGTGATAATAACATAATAATTATGTTTATAGTCTTTATTGTTTTGTGCTACATCCCTAGCCCTTTTCATATTTTTATTTTGAGACAGGGCCTAGCCAAGTGATCCAGGCTGACCTCAAACCTGCAATCCTCTTGCCTCAGCCTCTCCCGAGTGCCTGGAATAATAGGTGTGTGGCACTGCACACGGTTTATATTTTACAATTACAAATAATTATAATAAGGACTATGTTATTAAAATAATTTGCATTTTATTATGATGTACAGCTACAGGGACATCATAGTATTTCCCGGCCTCCTGTGTGCTAGTGGCCTGGGTGTATGCAGCCACTGTCAGGTGCACAACTCAGTCCCCTACACCAGAGGGCGCCATGAGTATCAAGTCAGGCCCTCCTTCCCAGGCCCTCAGCCCGCCATGTTTCCCACCTCCCTAGGGCCAAAGCCCAAGTCCTTCCGGCCACCCACAGGGCCCTGCACCCTGCCTCCCCTGCTGCTTCCCTGCCCCTGGCTCCATCTTCTCCAGTCACAAGGCCTTCTTGCTGCTCCTACACCAGGCCAGGCTCTATCCTGCCCCAGGGCCTTTGCACAGCCATGCCATGCACCTGGAATGCTTCCCCCAGGTCCCCAAACAGTTCATTTTTGAGGTCTCCCACAGCCTCTCTATCCTTTAGAATGAACTCTGTCCTGCTTTAAATTATGGGAGCTGGGGTTCTGAAGGATGAATAGGAGTTTATTTGTTGGGCAAAATCAGAGTCATCCTAGTATGAATCACTAAATCCTTCAATGTTTCTTTTTCTTTGCAGTGCCAGGGATGGAACCCAGGGCCTTGTCCATATTAGGCAAGTGCTCACCACTTAGCCATCCCAGCCTGCGTTGGCATCCTGGATTTTTTTTTTTTTTTTTTGAGACAGTATCACTATGCAGTTCAGGCTGGCCTTGAACTCACTATGCACCTTATGCTGGCCTGGAACTCATGACGAATCTCCTGCCTTCCGAGTCCTCGGATGACAGGTGCGTGCCACCGTGCCTGGCCCTGTTGGCTGCTTGTTAATCCCATAACCGGAGGGAACCGAGCCCCCTGATGGCCGTCTGCAGCCAGTCAATGGGAGGGCTCCGGTTTACAAGATGCAGGTGTGGTGGTCACAGAAATCATTGGCTCGCTCAACAGTTTCATCCTCGTGGCTTTCCCCGTTTTTAATCCAGCAAGTGAACTCCTCTACATCCTTCAGAGCCCTTTCTCTACAGACATTTCTGCCACATCCCAGGTAAAGCCTTGAAGCTCCTCTCTGGATCTCTCCATCCCCAGCCCGGAACACTCACATCTCGGGGTCATCTGTGCCTCGCTCAGAAGCAAGGGGAAGGGACGTTTCTCGGGCAGGCGGGATCTGATCCACCCGGGACGCCCGAGGCCCCCAGACTCACCAGCAAGGGCATCCAGCAGACGCTGGCCACCACCATGATGCCCAGCAGCTGCGCCATCATCTCCACCTCGCCGTCCCGCGGGCGCTGCCGGGCGGCCTGGCGGCCGTGG
>NW_022900949.1:9499014-9512134 GCF_012274545.1 Fukomys damarensis
AGGCCAGGCCCACGGCGCAGAAGGAGGCCGCGAACCAGGGCGAAGCGATCAGGCGCCGCTCCTCCAGCGTGATGTTGATGGGCCGGAAACACGGCCCCAGGGCGGTATCATTGGGCCACATGGCGCTGGAGGGGCGCGGGAGCAGTGGGTCACCACCCCATCGGGCTGTTCCGGGGTCAGGAACACCTAGGAGGCGGAAGGAAGAAGAGCACCTTGTTACCGACTGCTTGATTCTGGCAAACTCCTACACAACCTTCAGGGCCCCAGCTCCAATATCCTCCCTTTGAGGAAGCCTTTCTGAATGCGAGTGTAAGAACTGAGAACTCTTGGCAGGGCATTGTGATGCACACCTCTAATTGAAACTACTCAGGGGGCTGAGGCTGGAGGATGGCAAGTTTGCATTTTCCAGTCTTGGAGATCAAACTGAACTCCATCTCCAGCCCAGGTTTTTTCGGGACAGGGTCTTGCTAAGTCACTAAGTTGCCCAGACTGAGCACAAACTTAGAATCTTCCTGCCTCTGCCTCCCAGAAAGTCAGAATGACAGCCAGGTGCCACCATGCCTGGCTCTGAAGGTGACAAGTTTGCGCAAAACCTTGCCTCAAAATAAAAAATAAGCCAGGTGTGTGGTGCACTCCTGCCATCTCAGCACCCAGGAGGCTGAGGCAGGAGTATTGCTGGGTTGAGGTCAGCCTGGGCTACACAGTGAGTTCAAGGACATCCTGAACAATAGGTAGACTCTGCCTCAAAACAAAAACTAAAACAAAAACAAAAACGAAAAAAGACCCTGGAGGACAAAGACCAGGGCTGTCCCTTGGGGATGGCTGGAGGACACCAGGAAATATTTGCTGGGTTCTGAGGAGTCCCGGGTTTGGACTCCAGTCCTGGTGCTCACTGTGGACTCCAGGTCAGAGATTCCTGCTCTTTGAGCCTCAGTTTCTCCACTGTTCGTCCCCCTGAGACTTTGGCAGAGCTCAGAACCAGCCCTAGACACTGGATGGACATCACGTCCACGTCACACCCGGTGAGGTGAGGGCAGCTGCTGTCACCTGGGGATCACCTGGCTCCTGTCCCTGCTGGTGTCTAGGAAACCCAGGACACTCACGTCCTCCACTCCCCACCACCCCGGAGTCACGTGATTCCTTTTTTCCACTTTCCCAGCGTCACTTTTAGAACAAGAAATAAGCCCAGAAGTCACAGTTCCATTTTGGGAAGAAAAAAATCCTGCAGGTCCTTTGTGACGATGACTCCCAAGGGAGGAAGGGAGGGGAAGGGCAGCGGCCAGTACCCAGCATCGGGCTGGAGGACAGACAGACACACACACAGCAGGGCTGACGGTGGGGTGGACCGGCTTTGGGACACAGCTGAGACTGCCTGTAGAATAATCATTCAAACACACCCTATAATTCCAGCACTCTGGGAGGCTGAGGCAGGAGGATTGCAAATTGGAACCCAGGCTGGGCAACCTAGTGATCTAGGTAGATCCTGTCTCAAAATTAAAAAAATAAAAAGGAGACACCATTCGAAAGCCAGCTCTGGATTCCCAAAAAGGGACATTCCAGAGGGAACCCGAAAGTCCAGAGAGAGGCGCAACCTACACACACCAGGCAGAGGCATCTGGTGGACAAAGGAGGGGTGGTGGGTCCCAAGTGCCTGGCAGCTGCCACTCCTGTGAAAACCGTCATTGTGCCAGGGGTGAGCTCAGTTGGAGGCACAGAGAGGTTCATTGCTGTGTCCAAAGTCACAGTGTTCGCCTGGAGTTGACCTGGGATTTAAATTCAGGCCTCCTCATCTGTGCATACGGACTCCTAGATCCTGCCAGTCAGACAGCCAGGCGAGAGGGTGGGGAGAGTTGGCATTTGAATTTATTTTTATTTCCTTCCTTCCTTCCCTCCCTCCCCTCCCTTTTCTTTTTTCCTCTTTGGTAAGTGAAACTCAGGGCCTTCCTGCTGAACTCCATCCCCAGGGCCCCCCTCCCACACTTTAAAAATTTTGAGCCAGAGTCTCATGAAGTTGTTAAAGTCCCAGGCTGGGTTCCAACTTGAGATCCTCCTGCCTCAGCCTCCTGAGTTACTGTGATGACAGGCATGCTCCCCCATGCCCAGGTGGTATTTTCTTTCAGGGGTGAGTAGAGTACACCCTCTTCTGATTTTTGGATTTGTCACCTCCTTGCTGGTGAAGCAGGAAGGCAGGGGATGGCAGAGCTGGCTGGGGGAAAAACAGAACCCAGGACAGGATCCCAGGACACGCATACCAAATAATTCTCAGGACCCCATATGTAGAGTTTCTCATGGGTTCTTGTGACATTTGGAAAGAATAAAAGGACACAAATGCCACGAAGAGCTCACTATCATGCCTCTTCATGGTAGCTCACCCTCATGCTATAGGGTATACTCTTTTCCTTTTTTCTCTCTTTGACTCAGCCTAAGTTCGCTCTGCAGAGCCCATCTCTCCCGTGCCCTTTACTCTTCATTTTTCAAATAACTGTGAGACTTTGAGTTAGGCTCCCAACCAGCCAGAAGAGAAAATTTCCCAGACAAAGCAGTTACACATCATGCAAGGTGTAAAGGATGCCAGGAAACCAAGGCCTGGGTTCAAGATAAACAGCCTGTTACAAGCAGCAACACCTGTGGGTCCAGATACCCCTGCAGACCAGCAGACTATCTCTGCCCCAGAACAAAAGACTTCCCCCACTCCAAGACAAAACTTTCCACTGCCCCTGGCACTACCCTGCCCTACAAAGCTTCCCCTTGTCCAAGCCCCCAGCTTTGTCACCCTTGACTAATCTGAATGCAGGCTGAAAATAAAGCCTTACTTGTTGCTTCATGTTTGCCTGCTCTGGTGGTCTCGGTCAGGCCTTGGTTTACCCTAACACTGCGCAGCGTTTCATTTCATTCCACTCTTTGTTTAAGATTGAAGGAACCTGGGACCAGCTCTTCCAAACCTGGTGACATTTATTTGGCGAGCCAGCCAGGAGACAGGTAAAGCCACTGGGTGCGTTTTTTTGTTTGTTTGTTTGTTTGTTTGTTGTTTTTTCTCTCTAAAATGCAGTGACCATATTTTGCTAGGTCTGTCTTCTCTCCCTTAAGATGACAGTCTGAGAAGACTTTCCTCACAGCAGTGGGAAGAGCTGCCTAGTCCCGCCACGGGGGATGAGGCGGATGGGATGCCTGGCGGTGTGTTTTTCTTCCAGTCACAATTGGCTTTCATTTTTTCTACTTTTTGTGCTCACTCTGTGGGTGCTGCCCATGTGTTCCTCATACAGTATATACACCCGGGAAGTTGTGTTTCAGAGTTGGAGGCCACAGTCATTTGGAGATTTTTTTCCCCTTACAGTCGAACTAATAATTGTTTGTGGACCCGCCCCCCAATATTGCCGAAGCCACAAATATCCTCTGCAATTGGTTTTCTTTTTTGGTGGGAGGTTTGCAAGACCAATCCAAGAGGGTGCCTTAGTTCTCCTTGCTGCTGATGGGCAGCTGCCCCATGACCCCTGGCTGGTGCACCAGTATTCTCACATCAGAACAGGGTGCTGTTCCTGACTAGCTCTCTCTTAAGGGTTCTTGGTTTTGTTATTTTTAAAGCCCCAAGTTCCCTAAGGTGCTCCCAAAATACCTTGCACCTTCTAAGGCTCTTTCTTTTTCTTTCTTTCTTTCTTTCTTTCTTTCTTTCTTTCTTTCTTTCTTTCTTTCTTTCTTTCTTTCTTTCTTTCTCTTTCTTTCTTTCTTTCTTTCTTTCCTTCTTTCTTTCTTTCTTTCTTTCCTTCTTTCTTTCTTTCTTTCTTTCTCTCTTTGTACCGAGTATTGAACTCAGGACCTTGCGCTTGTGAGGCAGGCTTGGTGCCAATGAACCAGATCTCCTAAGGCTTTATTACTACAATATTATATTAAATTACATAATTGTGTGACACATAGCATATTAGGGTTTAAACGATCAAAACGGGCATTTTTCTGACCATATCTGAAATGTGCAGTTTTTCACAATTCACAGGCGCTGTGAGAAAATAACCACCATGAATTTCTGGGGTGCACTGTATTTTGCTACCCTTTCTGGAAATTAGCCTGGTCTCTGCTTGGCCCCCTAAGTAACTGGCTTTTTCTTTCCATTTGCTGTTTTGGCCCGGAGCATCACCCTGTTGCACCTCGCCTCCTGGCTGGGCAGCATGTTGTCTTGTCCCACAGCTAAGTGCTGCCATTTTCCCCTTTTTCTTTTCTTTGTTTCGCTAATTGGTCTGAGGAAACCTCACTCTGCAGAGATGACCTAACCCTCTGATTTTAGAGAACCTGTGGGCTTCCTCTCCCTTTTTCTTTTGAATTATTTTAGCCAGCACAGTGTCTTCCCCAATGAGGGAGAAAGGTTTGTCCATTCAAAAAAACTCCCACAGCTTTTGCCTGTAGCAGCCAGGGACAAACACCAGCTGAAGCAGCTCTGGGTGACTTAATTCCCCCGTGGGTCCCCTGGCCTGCCTGAAGCCATCGCTTTCTGACTGGATCCCTTCCTTGTTTAAATGCAGGTAATTTAGAGCCAGGGCGTGGTGGCGCACGCCTGTAATCCCAGCACTAGGGAGGCTGAGGCAGGAGGATTGCTGTGAGTTCAAGACCAGCCTGGGCTACAAAGTGAGTTCCAGGTCAGTCTCAACTACATAGTGAGACCCTGTCTCAAACAACAACGACAACAACAACAACAACAACAAAACTAAATGCAGGTAATGTAGAATCTAAGCAGAACAAATGGACAGCACTTAAAACTTACCTTGAAGTGACCTGTGACCACCCCCCTCTTAGGGGAAAACAATGAAACAAAAGGTTTCAGTCTGTACTGCCTTAGACAAAGTAAGTCCCAAAGTCTTTTTACTATCAGAGTAAACACAAGAGGTGTTTTTCCCATAAGGCTCCACTCTGCTTATGTGGAGAGCTGGGGCGGCCGTCTCGGGGGCTAAGGGAACTCCGTTTGGGAGAAGAGCTCTGTCCTGATGTGACAGGAGTCAAAAGACTAGGTAGGGCCAGCAGCTGGCTCAACCCGCTTCTCTCTAAGGAGCTAATGGCTCCAATATGGAGACAAAAAAAAGCCCTCAGTGGGGTTTCCTTCTGCGCTTCTGTGAACAGTGCAGGTATCACTCTAAGGTTCAGACAAAGACCCCTGTCGGGTCAGTGACAGAGTCTCACAAGGGTCCCTTTGCTGGGACTTTTGAGTCTCCTGCGTGGGACCCCATCTTGAGGAGCCACGACCAAGCTGTCTACCTCTCTCTAGGCCCCAAGATGACCCAAAAGGAAACCTTTCGGCCCTCACCACGCAGATTCCACCGACTCCGCATCCTTGATGAATGGGAAAGGTTTGATGCTGATAGTCTACAACAGGAACAGCTGACGTACTATTACAGTACAGTTTGGGTTCATGTGAACTGGAAAGGGTGAAAGATGGGTATGGGGTGGAACTTTAAATTACGAGACCATTCTTCAGTTACAACGTTTCTGCTTCAAACATAAAAAGGTGGAAGAAATAACCCTTATGTTCAGGCTCTTGTGATGCCATATCAAAGGGAAAGCTCCGGAACTGTGATATTTAGGTAACCCCTGAGGTGGAGGCGGTGGTGGAGGAGGGGGGAGGGGATGGCGGGGAGGGGGAGGAGGAGCAGGAGGGGATGATCCTGAGGTCCCCACCTGTCTCTCAGGGGGATGTGGGGCTCTCTGATCTGTTTGGTGATATCGGGAGGTCTCCTCCACCTCCTTCCTATCACCCCTCAGCTAGTAAATCAGGTCCACCCCCTCCACGTGATTCGGCAACTCCATTAGCGCCCAGGGCCCCAGAGAAACCAGGGGTTCCTTGGCTCCCCCAGCTTGCTCCTCAGATGGCCTTGAGTCCCCCTGGGTACACAGACAGCTTTAAGTCCCACAGGTTGGATTCTTTTTCAGTGGGCGGACGTCCAGCGATGCAAAGAACAACTAGGCCAATTGTCAGAAAGCCCCACCCCAAAATCCTACAGGATGCTAGGAACCATGCAGAGATGAGCACTACGCTTCAAAAGGAAACCACCCTGGAGAACCAAACTGGGACTGGAATACCAGTCGTGGGCTGAAAGTGAGGTCTATGTTAGCTGCTCTTACCATGGGGATAAACAGCTGTCGTATTACATCTTTAGTATACTAATATAGATCGATCTTCCGGCAAGCGACTTGGTTCTATTTGTCAATCAACCCCAGATATTCAGCACTAATTACAAAAACTTGAGATGGGGGCCTCAGGCACCTATGGCCCAGCTGCAGGACATTGTCTTTCCTGGGTTCAACAATTAGTACCCACGGGAGGGGCAAGAAAAGAAAGGCTAAGGTTGTACCTGCCACAATTGGAAATGCTTTTACACCCACTCGGGTCATCTCAGCCAGACTTAGGGACATCTGAGGAAAGAGTTCTTGTTTCATATACAAGAGGGCTGGACACTGGGCACGAGACTGTACCAAGCCTCCCCATGGCCCTGCTCTGAATCTGAGGCAGCCAGGGTGCCTGACTCATGGCATTGGAGTTTGACTGTCCCCGCTCCCAGGGAAGGGCTGGGCCAGCCAGAACCCTCATTTCCTGCTTCCATGTCTGAAGGGGCCCAGGGGAACCTGCAGTGCCCCAATCCATGCACATCCTCATCTCCTTCCAGGAACCCTGGGTCATCTTGGACGTCATGGGTGACTCAGCTCAATTACTTCATTCAGTTTTGATTTTCTTCTCTGGGCCCCCTTCTGGGTCTAGTTGGGGCCGAGGAGACCCTAGTTGGAGCTTCTTTACTCCTCCTCTGATTGTCACTTTGAAGGCCAGATGTTTAACCATGAGTTTCTAATTGTCCCCCAGTGTCCCACTCTCTTGCTAGGAGGAGATGTACTGGCAAAATTGGGGGTGACTCTCAAAGTCCAGCTAAGGCCCAAATGAGTTTTACCGCTGGGGATATCACAGGCCTTCCTGAACAGATTAGCCAGCAGGCGGATCCTGCTGTGTGGTATAAGGGGATACCTGGTAGGGAAAATTCTGCTATGCCAGTCTTATAACTAAAAGACCCCAGCCGACCTCCTAATCAAAAGCAGTATCCGATCGAAGAAGAGGCAGGTAGAGGCCGCCAGCCACTCACAGACAGGCCTCTCAAACATGGCCTCTTGCAGCTGTGTCAGTGCCTTTGTGCAGTACACTCCCATCTCCCTATCGTAAAGCCCTCAGGAGAATACAGCATGGGACAAGACTTCCGCCTCATTACCAAGGCTGTCGTTCCAATCCACCCTCTAGTGGCAGATCCATACACAATTCCCTCCTAAATTCCAGGGGGCACTAATTCGTCCTCAGTCTTAGATTGAAAAGACCCATTTTTCCTATTCCCCTACACCCAGGCTCTCAGTTTCTGTTTGCCTTTGAATATTAAATTCTCATTACAAGAGAAAAGCAGCAAATAATTGGATGGTTCTCCCACAGAGGTTTATCGATAGTCTTCACCTCTTTCACATGGGCACTACGCTTACTCCTGCCTTTTGGATGCCCACAGGCCCCAAAGAAAGCCACTCTTGTGATCTTATGCCACATGTGATTTTATGGCTATGCAAGCAGGCAGGACATCAGTGACCTGTCCCTCCAAAACCCTGAGGAGGTGTGGCTCACTGAAATAGCTTTGTCCAAAAGGGCATTGAAGGGTCACTGAAGCTAAACCTCCTGCCCCAAGAACCTCTGCTTAAAAGGCAGAACTAACTCAGGCATTGATATGAGGAAAAGGCAAAAAAGTTAAATATCTATACAGACTCCAAATATGCCCTTCTGGTGCTACACACCCATGCAACATGCAGAAATCTGGAAGGAGAGAGGCTCACTAATAGGCAATCACCTATCAGGCAGGAAATTCTATAATTCCTAGAGGCAGCGTGTCTTCCCAAGCAGGCTGCAGTCACGCGCTGTGGAGGGCACCAAGGAGACATGTCTGAAGTATCCTTGGGAAATCAAAAGGCTGAAAGGAAAGCAAAAAATGGCAGTCTTCCAGCCCCTTAGGACCCTACCCTTATTCCCAGTTCCCGAGGAACCATTGAAACCAGTCTATACCCCCAGAACAATATGTGGGCTTCAGAACATGGGGGAATTAAAAATAAAAATACTCTGGCAGTATCAGAAAATAAACTGGTCCTTCTTCCTCAGTGACACAGTGGAAGGCTATAAAGCACTTCATGGTTCCTTCCATTTGCTAAGAGACACTATACTGGAACAATCAATCACTCAAGTTTTCACACGACTAGGACTAGTGCCAACTACCAAACAAGTCTGTTTGTTTTCTTTTTCTTTTTTGGTACCAGGGATTGAACTTGGGACCTTGTGCTTGCAAGGCAGGTGGCGGAACCACTGAGCTAAACCCCTGGCCCCACCTCCCGACAGGTCTGCAAAGCTTGCCTACTCTGTGCCTAAAACCACCCAGGCAAGCCCAAACCACATCCTTTATTAGAACTGTACAGGAGAGGAACACACCCTGGAGAGGACTGGCAGTTGGACTTTACCCACATGCAGCTGTGCGAAGGGTTTAAGCAGAGGTTGCTCCTGATGGACACCTTTACAGGCTGGATTGAAGCCTTCCCTACCCATTCAGAAAAGGCTATGGAGGTAATAAAGGTGCTTCTTCAAGAAACCGTCCCCAGATTTGGACTAATCCAGACCCTCCAGAGGGACAATGGACCTTCTCTTACCTCCCAAATAATTCAGGTCGACCACTTGGTAGCCTCGATCTTCTGGAAAGGTAGAGAATCAACCAGACCCTAAAGTGAGTGCTGGCGAAACTTTGCCAACAAGGGCTGGGGATTTAGCTCAGTGGTACCATGCCTGCCTTGATTTGTTTTGTTTTGTTTTTTTGTTTTTTTGAGACAGGGTCTCACTATGTAGTTGAGATTGACCTGGAACTCACTATGTAGCCCAGGCTGGTCTTGAACTCACAGCGATCCTCCTGCCTCAGCCTCCTCAGTGCTGGGATTACAGGTGTGTGCCACCAGGCCCGGCCATGCCTGCCTTGAAAGCGCAAGGTCCTGAGTTCAATCCCTGGTACTGCAGGAAGAAACAAAAAACAGAAACAAACTTTGCCAACAGATATCTGAGTCCTGGCTCCAACTGCTACCAAAAGCACTCGTGGGGGTTCATAGCATGCCAAAAACTGGACTAAGTTTGAGTGCTTTCGAGATGTTATACAGGGGACCATTTCTACTATGATAGTAGAGCTAGAGACCACAAGACTCTTACCATATCTCATTAATCTGGGTCGGATATAACAGGCTATCCAAATAAATGTACAGGAACAGAGTCCTGCCAGCTTCTGACCCACGGGGACCACCTAGCATCTGTCCTGCAGGCCCAGTGCTCCTAAAATCTTGGAAAGAGGGGATTTCTGCGGACCAGTCAAAGCTGACTGAAAAGGGCCCTTTGTGGTGATCCTTGCCACACCTACTGCAGTAAAAGTGACAGAGATAGATAATCAGATTCATCTTTTTAGAATAAACCCAGTCCCGTCTGAACTGTCTGAAGAACAAGATTTCCCAAAAGGAAAAAGTTACTTCTGTGAACCTCTGGAAGACTTGAGATTTCTCTTCAAAAAGAGAGACTCCAGTGCTGCTACAGATAAGTAAACAGGATTTTGCTAAGGCCACGACACTCAGATATGACATTCCTCTCTCACAAATATTCTCTAAAGGAAGCGTGGAAATCTGACCTGCTCCTCATATTTGGGCTAATAGTAGTTTCTTCCTTCCATCAAACAGGCAGTTAGAGCCAGCATGGTGGCACACGCCTGTAATCCCAGCACTCGGGAGGCTGAGGCAGGAGGATTTCTGGGAGTTCGAGACCAGCCTGGGCTACATAGTGAGTTCCTGGTCAGTCTCAACTACATAGTGAGACCCTGTCTCAAAAAAAACAAACAACAACAACAACAAAAAAAACCCCAAACACAGGCAGTTAGTTCAATGGTCACCAATTCTTTTCTCATTGTCTTCTGATGGGTTTTTCTTTCTTCAGTCCAGCCAGGGAGCCGCCACTCCCCAAGGTAGTTGGAGAGCACATAACCCCCCTAAATGGGGTCTACAGCCCCTTCCACTTTGAAGAAGCTACGGAAGACAGAGGACTCCACTCCCTCAGCAGTCTGTGAAGAATTATGGGATTTGTACCTCTCAGGGGACAGTGAGGCAGGAAGGCGTGGTAAAACTGGCTGAGGAATAACCTGACCTATTAACTACAAAATCCCAGGACACAGGTGCCAAATAATCTTTAATGGCAGCGCCCCCTGTAGGGCGTACTTTTTAAAATTTATTTTTCCCCCCCAGCACTGGGGATCGAACTCGGGACCTTGTGCTTTTCGAGGTGGGTGTGGTGCCACTGAGCTAAATCCCTGGCCCTTGTACTTTTATTTTTATTTTCCCTTTTTCACGTGGCCTAAGTTTGCTCTGCAGAGCTAGTTTCTTCCTTACCATTCACTGTTAATTTTTAAAATACATGTGAAAGTTTGCACCATTTTTGCTTGTTTTGTTCAGCTCTTTGTTCCAGACAGAAGATACCTGGAATCAGCAATACTGGGGGCCTCAGTTTCCCTTTGTGTAAACACTCAGTGGGCACTCAGTTGACGCTGGCCCCAAGGCAGGGCCGGAAGTGGCCTGACTGTTTCCCGGAAGCTGGGTGGGTGGCCCAGGCCTGACTCCCATCTCCTTAATCAGCGCCTTGGCAGGGCTCCTTGGCTCTGTTCCTCCCCGTGGAGCCTCATAAATTATCGAGCTCCAGACAGCCATCCTGGGTGCCCCCTGGCCCAGATCCAAGACCTCTGCCACCTCCATGGGGTGCAGCCTCTGGGGGAAACTGAGGCTCAGGTAGGGTGGGGGTGCTGTTCTCACTACTGGTGATGTTAACCCTGGGCCCCAGGGCAGAGCTTGCTCTCTGTGACCTCAGACTTGGATTTCCCCTGGGATGGGGTGCTCCCTCCCTCCGAGAGCTGGTATGCTGTTTCTAAACATTCCCGGGACTTGGGCTGTGCCTTTGGCCACTGCCCCCAGCCCCAGCTTCTGCTTGCAGTGCCTGCCAAGCCCTCTCTGGCTCTCTGGGTTCACTTGACCCCCACTCCAGTGCATGAGTCTGGCAGGCCCCAGGGACACACACCGCCAGTGTCTGGGACTGAGCCTGTTACCCAGAGCCCTTGGCTATGGGGAGACTGGAAAATGGCACCAAGTCCCTTTGGCCACAGCTGGCAGTTTCCAGTCCCTCACAACCCCTCCCTACTAGTGCTCAGGTATTAGTGGCCATCTCAAGTTCTCCCAGGTAGCCAGGCCAGCAGGGGGACCTGGCATCAGGGTCCTACATTGGCTGCAAAGGACGATAGAGTTCTCACAAGCAACCCTGTGTGTCCTTGGAGGAATGATTTCCCTCTCTGTGCCTCATAGGAGGCAAGGATTTCAGCTTCTCCCAATAGTCCTGGAAAAATAGAATCCTAAACCTAATGGGGCATGGTGGTGCCCACCGGTAATCCCAGCACTCGGGAGGCTGAGGCAGGAGGATCGCTGTGAGTTCGAGGATAGCATGGGCAACACAGTGAGTTCAGGTCAGCCTGAACTACATAGCAAGTCCCTGTCTCCAAAAACAAAACAAAACAAAACAGAACAAAAAGAATCCCTGAGCCTGAGAGCAGGGAGGTTTGAACTCAGAGCATCCAGGGTTCTGGAATTGTAATTAGCCCTGATTTCTTGAATCCCGAAGGCCTCAGATTCTAGAACGCCAAGGGTTTGAGCTTCTGGAACTTTCATGGCAATCTGGGTGGGGTGCCCCACACTGGGCCCAGGGCCAGGTGCCACCAGGCTGGACGGTGCTTGGAATGGGCTGATCGGTTCCCAGGCCACTGCTTGGCCACAGTGTGCAGGGCGTATGGCCAGCCCACTCAACACCCCGCCTTGGCCTGCCCTGCAGCCTGGCCCCAAGGGGCAACGCGGGCCTCCCTCTTGAGTCCCCAATCTGCCACACTGATCAGGGGGATGGGCCCTGCCACACCAGTGTCCTCTCTGTGAAGTGGGGGAAGGGCACCCACTGCCTGCTGACCCCTCGGAGCAGTGCCCTGGCCTGGGTACCCTTCCTGCTCCTATGGACAGGGTGGGAGCCTCCGCACCGGGGCCTGTGGATTGGGATCACTTACTGTATGGATGCACACACACCTGCATGTGCCTGCCTCACCACAAGGCTTCATTTCTCGGAACTCTTCCTGTTTATGACACCAATGGCTCCCCCAGCCCACAGGGTGCAGATGGCTTCGCAGCCTGGGCACCCCGGAGCATGTGGCCCCCTCTGGGCCAGTCCCCTCATCTGTGCAATGAGTGTGTGCACTGGGACCACAGCATAGGCCTGAGCACTGGGTGTGGGGCCAGGGAGGGGACTCAGGCCATGTGGCTGGTGGTTAATGGTGATCCGTTATAAGGGTTACACAGTTACAGGGACACACACACACACACACACAGCCAATCAGATGAGCAGCAGCAGCACACAAAGACAGACACACACAGAACACAGACTGTCGGGCACAAACGCATGGAGACCCACAAACACACAGCCCAGGTCCAGACCCCACTTATGGCCAAGTGACCTTCGGGACCCCACTGGCCTCTCCCAGACTAAGGGAAACTGGAAACTCAGGTTCAGCCCTGACCGCCCTCCCTCCCGCCGAATGCAGGGGACAAAAGCCACACTCCAGCCACAGACAGAGGACAGACATACCCAACACCTGGCTGCTGGCATTGCCCACAGCGACCCCCCACACTCACAGCAGGGCAGGGTCAGTTGGACCCGCCCAGCCTGTACAGGGCTCCCATACCCTGCCAGGTGCCACAAGCCGCGCGGACCTCACCTGGGGCCTCACCTGGCCAGGACGGGGCTGCTGGGCGGGATCGCGGGGTCGTCCCAGGAGCAGATCGGCCAAGTGCTTAGGGGCTTGGAGGCCGGCAGGAAAGCGGAAGGCGGGCAGAGGGTGGGCTGGGGGAATCCAGTTCCGGAACCTCTGGGGAAACTGAGTCACGACGGGGCGGGCCTGATGGACGCCTCGGAGGTTGCAGATGGAGGGCGTGGCGGCAGGGGGCGCTGGGGCGCGGGCCCCACCCGGAGAAGGGT
>NW_022900949.1:9512262-9525697 GCF_012274545.1 Fukomys damarensis
CTCCTCGGTCGGTGGTCGCCCTGCCTGCCAGGGACGCCGCTGGGGTGGGGGCGCCCATAAATCCCCCATCGAAGGGTAAAGGCACGGCCCCCCGTCCCCACCCCCAGCCTCAGAGGCCGCCCCTGCGGGGACCCTCGCGGCCTCCCGCTGCCAGCCCCGGAGTATTCACTGTCTGGACAGCGCCCAAGGCTTAGAGGGGCGGGGAGGGAGTCCGGAGAAGCGGGGGGATGGAGGTTCCCAGATGGTTAACCAGGTGGAATGGGGCCTGGCATACAGAAGGTGCCTAATAAATACTCTGCAGTTGAGGGACTGCGCTGGGTCCAATACACACTCAAGAACCACCTGGCTAAGGATCGCTGTGAGTTGGAGACCAGCCTGGGCTACAGTGTGAGTTCCAGGTCAGTCTCAACTACATAGTGAGACCCTGTCTCAACCCCCCCACCGCAAAAAAAAAGAACCACTTGGCTGAGAAAGGGTTGGGTGACAGACTCCCTTGGGCCCTCTGGGGTGTGGGGAGGGTCGGCCTTTTCAGCTCGTCACCAGCACAGGGTGTGGAGGGATGGATGGAGCTGGGCTTCCCTGAAGATGACTTCCTTAAAAGCCCCCATAATGCCAGCTGAGGCAGGAGGCTTAGGCAGGAGGATCACAAGTTCGAGCCCAACTAGGACAGGTTAGTGATTTAGTGAGATACTGTCCCAAAATTTAAAAAATAAATAAACAAAAAAGGCTGGAGATGTAGCTCTGTGCAATCTCCTGTAGAGGGGGTAGGGGGAGCAGCCCCCGGATCCATTCAGGGTATTGCCAGCCAGAGCAGTGTAGCAAGGGGTGTCTGGGCTGGGCACGGCACTGGCAGAAAGAGGCTCGGAGATCAGAAGATGGCTCTGGCCAAACTCCTTGACAGAGGGGAGTCTTGGAAAGGGTTCTTCCTGCTTAGGAGGGGAGGGACAGGGGTCCACTGGCCTGGGCCACCTTCTGAGGCTGTGTGCAGGTTAGGGCTGAGGCTGGACTTGTAACCTAAGGCTCACTGGCTTTAGTTGGCCTGGAGTAGGCCAGGAAAGCTGGCCAGTCTTGACCCTTCCCTGCCCAGTCCCCTAGGGTGGCCCAGGAGGGACCCACAGCCCAGGCACTGAGCTGGGGGAGGGGCTCCGCCGTTCAGGCAGGAAGCCCCTTCCCTGCTGCCCTGCCCCCATCCTTCCGGTCTCCACACGGTCTTCCGGTGGACCACAACCTCCATCCCTCCACGTCTCTCCACATCTATCCCATTGTCTGAGTCCCTGAGGCATTTGTCCCTCTTCTTGGCAAGCAGCACCCTGTGCCAACTCCTATGCATCTGCAGAGCCCCGGCTCCAAGGCCCTTCCTCTATCAAGTCTTATAGATCACACAATCTTATTTCCCTCAACCCCTCCGGGTACAATTCTGAGCCCCTGGTGGGCCTGCTCTTGAGAATCGCTTTAGCTGGAGAAAGACAAGGTTGGGCACAGACTACCCCAGACCCCGGAGGTCAGGCCAAAGGCAGTGACATATATAATCTGGGGGAGCCCAGAGGTGAGCTGTGAAGTCATCTTGCAGGGAAAGAGCCGAGCTGGGGCAATGTGAGTTGCATAGGAGTTCCCCAGGTCTGGTCTAAATGCCAGAGGCAGGAATTGTAGGGCAGATGTGGTGAGTAGGATGTGGGCTGGGGCTGCAGATGGGGCGGTGCTGAGGTAGGAGGAGGCCATTCCCTTTCACTTCCTCTGTCCTCAGCCTGGAGATAAAAAGGACAAGGTCCCTTCTGGGAAAGAGGCGGGCAGGGCTCAGAGGCCAGCTGAATTTCCGTTTCATATGTCTTACACGGCTCTGCAAGGCAGGAGGAAAGGATGCCTGCAGTACACATGGAGAAACTGAGGTCCAGGGGCAGGTGATGTTCAGGCCCCATATGGGACTTAAACATGAGCTCTGGGCTCCTGTCCCCTCGGGTTGGCGGCTGGTTGGTCCTCGACCCACACTTCCATCTGGGTGGGAGGTAGGAGCCTCCAGGCCTTGGGGGGTTGGTGGTGGGAACAGAGACCAGGCTCAGGATGTGCCCCCCATGGCTGTGGCTTCCGGCTGGGCCAGGCAGCGAGTAGTTATTCTTAGCTTTGAACGCAGCCGAAGAAAGGAAGAGGCTGGTGTGGGGGCTGGGAGTAGCTTCCGGAACACCGGTGGGACTTCGGGCCAGGGCCAAGAGGCAGGTCATGAGGCTGCCCTGCCTCAGCCTCCTGTGGGCTGGAGGAGGCTCCCTACTTGGAGGCCCTGCCTGGGTCAGGCACCTTCCTTGGCTCCTCACACCTGCCACCGGTCCCACCTCCTCTCACGCGCCTCTCCTCCAGGCTCTCCAGGGCGTCCCCTCCCCTCTTGCCTCAGCTCTGCTCCCTCAGAGAGCCACACCTTGCCAGGACTACAGGCACCTGGAGGACAGGAGCTGGATAGGAGCTGAGCGGACACCTGCAGGGACAAAGGGAACTGAGGCCAGACATGGGAATGTGCCACGTGCACAGCACCAAGCCTCCCCACCCTGCAGCTTTGCAGTGTTGGGGCTGGAACCCAGGCCCTTGCACATAGGGAAATGCTCACCAGCCCTTTTGAGACAGGATCTACGTTGTCCCAGCTGGCCTTGAATTTATAATCCTCCTGCCTCATCTTCCCATCTCAGATGACAGGCATGCGCTGCCGTGTCCTATTCCCCATTGTTATTATTATTTGGTATTGGGGATCGAACTCAGGTACTTGTGCTTGAGGCAGGTGGCGGCACCACTGAGCTAAAGCTCCAGCCTATTCACCATTTCTTGACAAGCGCTGAGCTGGAGTCAAAGCGTCTCTGGAGAGTCTCTACTTAGCCCTGCCACAGGAGCTGGGACACAGCCCACACTCAACCATAGGTAGCTTAGCTCGGCAATCAACTGGTAGAGGATGCCTAGATGCACTGCTCTGTCGCTCTGCGATTGACTAGCAATGTCTGCCACAGGCTCGGACTAGAACGGATGGGACGGACAGGTCCGAGTGCTGCCACACATACCTGGACCAGGTTGGTCCGTGGTGAGAGGCTCCTCAGTGTCAGAAGTCAGGCTAGGGTGGTGACAGTGGGGGACCTGCTCTTGCCTCTACTGCAGTATTTCAGTCCTGGCATCACGGACACTCAGGGCAGATCTAGGCACTGCGTGAAGGAGGGCTTCACATACTCATGGCAAGAGCTGCCCCGAGGGACGGCCACGCATGGTGCCCAAAAGCATGGTGGCCTAAGTGAGCACTTCTGACCTCCTGCTGTCCATCCTACCAGAAGGGACGACTGTCTCCCACTCAGAAAGCAGCAGTGATGGCGGGGCCGAGACAAGAGGCCTGAGGCGCTGACTATTTTTAGGTGTCCCGCTGTGGGTGTGAAGGCTGCTCAGCTGACAGGGACACCGTGGTATGCAGGACGTCACTGCTCGGGTGCGGTGGCCCCACGCTCTCTGCCAACTGACTCAAGATGAAATGCTCATCACAAACACAGGCCTGCTCATGGACACCAAGCAATGAAAATAAAACAAGGTTTTTATTCCCACTTAAAAAAAGTTTTCCAGATACACAGAGGGAAATGATTTCCAGATGAGACAGGACTTGTGTGGAGCCAGAGGTGGCACTTCAGAGCCCCCTGAAGACTGATGACACAGACGCAGTGTACGCAGGCGTGACAGGCAGAAGCTGCGCGTGGGAACCTGCGTGGCCCTGGCTGACCGACGCTCTGGGAGGTGCCCGGCTGGACGTGGTCTCCTCACGCTCCCGCCTCAGGCCAGACGCTCCATGCAGGGCCCTGCGTTCCTCCTGCTGCCCGGTAGATCCCTGCTCCCGGGGCACTTCTGGCCCCAGTGAGCTGTCGTCTTGTCCTGAGGCAGCTGACCGGCATCCTGGTCTGGCTCCTCCCGCATCTTCCAGGGCGGGTGAGTGGGTGGCTCCTGGGCCACCTGGACGGGGACGTCTGCTGACAGCTGCCGGACCCCTCCCACCACACTCCAAGCTGAGGCTGCCCGTCCCCCACTCTCCAAAGTCAGTCCAGCAGCCAAGCCCTCGTCAGGGCAGGGGGGAGGCGGAAGTGGGAGCTCCGGTGGGGGGCGGTGCCCCCCTAGCCCGAGGCTCAGTGCCCGCTGTCACCGGCGGTAACGGTACCGCTTGAAGTGGAACCAGAGCTGGAAGATGCCGTTGGCGAACTGGCAGCGGAAGCCGTGGCGGTGCGAGTACTCCCACTCGCGGTTGACGATCTTAAAGGCGATGTCCTCATAGGGTGGGCCCGCGTGGAAGCGCAGGATGGCGAAGTCCTTGTTGTCGGCGCAGGCCTCCAGGAAGTACTCGGGCGTGGAGCGCTTGTCGATGAGGTCGGGGTAGAAGATGTTGAACTTGTAGCCCTGCACGATCTTGGGCGGCGGGTTGTCGAAGTCGTAGTGGGTCTGGTTGTACTTGTTCCACTCGAAGCCGGTGTGCACGCGGTTGAAGAAGCGCGGCTTGCGCGGCCGGTACTTGTCAGCCCACAGGTAGGCCTTGCCGCTGAGCGGCAGCTCCACGCTGAACTGCGCCTCGTCCTGGCCCATGCCCTCCTTGGCACGCCGGAAGAAGATGTCCTCGGCGCTCTCACTGGCATCGCCTGCACGGGCAGTGTGGTGAGCCCGGGCCGCCCCGGGTCCTGCTCTCAGCGACCCCTTGCGGCCCGGCCTCCGGCGGCGGACACATCTGTCCCCTCAAGATCCTGATCATCAGTCCAGCCGGCCCCTCGCCAGTGACCCCTTGGGCAGCACTCCCAAGCCCTGGGCCTGCCCAGCCCCGGCCCCCGCGGCATCTCCTCCACGGAGCCCGCGCCCCGTCCACACCACCCTCCAGGCTCTGCCCTCAAAGTCCCCCGTCCCCCACGTACCGGTGACCTGGAGCTGCTGTCGTGACAGCTGCAGGTGCTGCGTGTCCTCGTCCGGCTCCAGCACGTGCACATCCAGTGGCAGCTCGTGCGCCGTGAGCAGGCGTGGGCTGTACCGGCCCGCGTCATAGTCGTCCAGGCTCTGCTGGATCAGGTCCTCCTCCATGAGCACCGCCTCTCCGTCCCCGTCCCCGTCCCCTCCGCCCTCTTCCGGGGCCGCCTCATCCTCCGGGGGGCCGTCCTCTGCTGAGGGCCCGGGCAGCGTCAGCACCGGCTCCTCGGGCTCCAGGCTACGGGGAGAGCAGGGGGTGAGGGGCGACGGGCGAGGGAGACGCTCGTCCCAGCCCTGTCCTTCCACCTACCTCTGGCTGGGGGACGGCGGCTCCTGCTTGAGGATGGGGAACAGGGGCCCGCTCTCCACACCTTGCTCCTGCTTCAGCTTGTACAGCTTCTGCCGCAGCACATCCTGGTGGCGCTCACGGAGCCTGTGACAGGGCGGCAGTCACAACGCCCGTCTCGGAGACAGGGCCGGCACCCGTGCCCTACACCCTTCTGGCTCCACTCTCCCCCCGGGGCCCTGAGGCTCCTGCCGTGACTGGGCCCCCATTCAGGTTTGGCACAGGCAGACAGGACCCAGAAGGCCAAAGCTGGGGTGGGTGGGGAGGAGGACAGGCGGGGCCTGCGGAACGAGGACAAATTTACACCCATTTATAAAATAACACTGGTGACAGCAGCAGCAGCAATGTTTACGGGATGGTGCCAAGCACTCGTGGAATCTGTACACAGCTCCCGGGATGGGATGGGCTGGTGGCCGGGCCAGGCTTCCTGTGCTGCACAAAGGCGGGGAGGGGCGGCCGGGCTCACCTGGCGCGGGCCATGTGTGCACGTAGCTGCTGCAGCAGGCTCTCCCAGTAACCCATGTCCAGGTTGGGGCCGCCAGCCCGGATCTTGCCCTCAATGCCCTGGAAGATGACCTGCAGCTGTGTGTAGGTCTTGCCTTTGAACACGGACTGCACGTCGGAGCTGACAGAGGCGTTCACGCCCTCCCTGCGCTCGCCTGTGGGGATGGGGTTGCTCAGGGCCGGCCGCCTCTCCCCAGGCTAAGGCCATGGCACCCTGGCTGGGGACGGGCTGGGCACTCAGGGAGAAAACATGTGGAATGCAGAAGCCACATGGGTCTGGATAGGGACCTCTGTAGGCCATCAGGCCAGGACTCTGGGACCTGAGCCAGGATCCCTTTCACAAGCTGGGGCCCAGGCAGAGACCCGACAGCCCTGCTCACAGGAAGCCCAGCATGACCAGGTCACTGTTCCCGGAACCAGGGCTGGACCCTGTGTCCCCCACACCCCCCACAGCTGTCTCAGTGCACAATCCCCATGGCAGGAAGGCCCCTGCTGTCCCCTAGTGGCTCCACCTAGCTGCAGAGGCCTTGAAAGCAGCCAAGGGGTCCAAAGATGGCAAAATTGAGGCCTGTTAAGGGTGCCGGGCCACGCAAGGACTCTGAGGCTTTGGGCAGGACCATGTGGCCCACGAGGGCTCCCACCAGAAGTGAAGGGCACAGTGCATGGCTCAGTTACCTGGGCCTTTGCCAGAGGCCTCCAGCTTGCGGAGCTTGGAGATCTCGTCCTCCGTGATGATGGTCATGTCGCGCCAGAAGTCAGCGTTCTTGCCCTGCTCCAGCTCCATGTACACCTGGGTGAGGCGAGGTGGTGAGGGCCGGGGCCTGGGAAGGGGTGGGGCCGGCACAGGGAGGGAGGGGCAGGGCCTGGGAAGGGGTGGGGCCGGCACAGGGAGGGAGGGGCAGGGCCTGGGAAGGGGTGGGGCCGGGAGGCACCTGGATGTCCTCCAGCAGGTCCTCCATGTCGGCCACAGTGAGCCCATTGAGGAAGGTGTAGGGCTCGTGCATCTCCACGGCGAGGTCGTCGTCCTCGGCGCTGATGTACTTGGCCAGCAGGTCGATGGGCTTTGCCCGGCCATCCCGGATGCGGATCTTGGAGCTGGGGGTCACATGGGGGGGGGGCGTCAGAGCGGGGCGGGCAGGCAATGCGCAGGGAGGGACAGGTTAGTGGGCCAAAGTGGGGCCCCAGGTCTGGGCTGCATGGGATCTGCAGGGGAGCCCCGTGGGGGCAGACGGACCCACAGCAGGCAGCGGCCACAGCTGCCCGTACAGCTGGGGCACTGGGCCTGAGCTCTGCCCCCACAGGAACACAGCTGGGGCCAGCCCCACCCCGCCAGGCAGCTCTGGGTGGGCAGGAGCCTTGGAGGAAATGGGGGACAGTGGCCGACACCAGAGGGGCAGCCTGCAGAGGGCGCTGGGGGCAGGCACACCGCAGCTTGGCCTGCTGCAGGTGGAAGTGGTCCTCCTGCTCCTCCCACGTCTTGAAGTGCTCCGCCTCCTTCTCCCGCTGCAGCATCTCCAGCTCCTGCTCCCGCATGGCCTTCTCACGCTCCCGCTCCAGCCGCAGCTGCTTCACCTGGGGGCCACACAGGGTGAGGAGGGGCGTGGTGGGATGGCCACCGTCATCAGCCTCCCATGCCCGAGGTGTTGGGTAGACCCTGGGGTGGGACATCCCCTTTCCGCTGGACACCCTGCAGCCCCGAGTGGCTGGAAGTAAAACAGAAGACAGCAGAGCCCATGGACAAGGGAAACAGCTTCCTGGAGACACTGTCTGAGCCCCTAGACACAGCCATGCCTGAAGCCAGATCGCTGCACCTCACATGTAACCCAGGTCACAGAGGAGCTCCTGAGGGTGCCCGGCCACTCACCTTCTGCAGCTCCAGCCGATTGTCCTCCTGGATCCTCTTGTTCCGCTCCTTCAGCTCCTTCTCCTCCAGGTGGCTGATCCCCTTCTTCTCTAGGGCCTGCAGAGAGCAACCGCAGCACTGAGCACCACTGCACCCGCCCACCACAGCACAGAGGCCAGGGCGCCCCGGCTGGGCTGGGACCAAAACGCGCAGTGTGTGTGCTCTGCAGAGTGACTGTGGCTCAGTGTCTTCTCCGGTCCCCCTCAGAGCCCCCAGTGTCAGGAACAGAAAGTGTGAGAAGCTGCAGGACCCCAAGGGCTGTCCCCAGCCACCTTGCCCTGTGGGGTGGAGGTGGGACCCAGGGCTCCCGCTTCACAGGAAGTCTGGTTGCAGTGGCAACGGGAGGTGAGGCCTCAGTGCACCGGTGTCCCCCGTTTCGTGCAGAGGTAGGGTGCCTGGCTCCCCAGGCTCACACCACACACAGGGACAGCATCTGAGCTCCGTCCCAAGGACGCTGTGACACCGTGTCACGACTGTTCCCTACTGGCTGCCCAGGTTCCCAGTGACCCAGGAGGCTGTGCAGGGTCCCCTGATGTCCAGAGTAACAGAGTTCCCCTCTGCAGCCCGGCCTCCCCCTGCACAGCTCACAGGAAGGGGCAGCAGTGCAGCCAGCACCTGGGAGCTTTGCCACAACAGGAACCCAGGGTGCCCTGATAAGGATGCGGGGGCCCGGGGAGCAAGGGCCAAGCAGCTGCTCTGAAGAGGGGCACCAGGGTGAGGACTGCAGGTCAAAGCAGGTAGCACCCCAGGCAGAGGGGACAGGCAGCTGCAAAGGCCCTGAGGCAGAACGCACTGTGTTCCTGATGATGGTTCCCGCTAGGGACATCACAGCCCCACTTGCAGCCCCGTGAAGGCAGGTGCACACCCTCACACTAGGGGAGGGCCAGGCCTGCGCCCGGTCCTCCCCTGAAGACGTGAATGTGGCATCTGGAAAGGCCCACAATGCTGTGCAAAGGGTCGCTCTGGTGTAGCAGAGTCCTCCCCCAGTGGCCAGTGCCCGAGAGCCGACAGGGACAAATGCAGAGAAGGCCACATGAAGACTCAGGTACGGAGGGAGACAGCCATGCGGTAAGAGGCAGGGGAGCTGGGCTGTCACAAGCCAAGAGGCTCTGAGGCCAGAGGAGCACGACAGCCCCTGGAGAGGAGTGGCCCTGAGCAGACCCAGGACGGCAGCGCTGCGAGACAGCAGGGCCTACTGGCTTCAGCCTGTGCCCACGGCCAGGTGGGATGGAACGACACAAACAGGGCACATGGCACCCGCCACTGCAGAGCCCACCCTGGGGCCCAAGCAGTAACAGCCCTTTCTCCAGGCCTTCTGGGCGGGAGGCTGGTTCTGAGCAGGAATGACAGGGCTCACACTGTGACGGTCAGCAGCCATAGAGATGGCAGGCGAGAAGGCAGGAGATGTGCTGCAGGGTGACGAGACCCACAGGCTGGGGCGGCCCGGGCACAGTATACTCAGCACACGGGGACCCTGGGGTCCATTCCAGCACCAAGAACAATTTTTGAGGACAAAATGTTATTAAGTAAGGCCTGGTAGCGCACACCCGTCATCTCATCTGGAGGGCTGAGGCAGGATTGTGAGTTCGAGCCCAGCCCGGGCAACTTAGCGAGACCCTCTTTAAAATAAAAATTTTAGGGGCTGGGCTAAAAATTTAGTGGCACTGCGCCTGCCTTGCAAGCGTAAGGTTCTGAGCTTGATCCCTGGTACCAAAAAAAAAAATTTTAGGATTGGGGGTTTAGCTCAGTGGCACCATGCCTGCCTCTCAAGAGCAAGGTCTTGAGTTCAATAAAAAGGACTGGGACTAAAGTTCAGTTCACCAAGACCTGTCACGTAAAGGTACAAAATCCCAATGATGAACGTAACTGTACTGGATACACAGAACGTACCAATAAACTCAATGAGAGAAAAAAGAAAGCTCAGTTCAGAGAACCTGGGTTCCATCCTGCTACCATCCTCCCAACACACACCAAAGAAAGAAAACAAAAGGAAAAGAAAAAAACCCAAATGTGCGTTACTAGGGGCTGGAGTGCAGCTCTGCAGCAGGACACACGCTCAGGGTGCCTCGGGCTTTGCCCTGGGTTCCGTCCCCAGCACCAACAGAGCACGGCCTGCGCTGGCGGGAAGGGGGCTCGCCTTGTTCCAGATGAAGGTGCCCAGCAGGTTGTTGTCGCCGAAGGGGTTGTCAGTGTTGGTGTAGCCCATGTACTCCTCGCCCCAGCCCATCTTCTCCCGCTTCTTGCGCTCCTTGGCTTCCTTCTTGGCGAGCCGCCGCGCTCGCTTCTCCTCCGGCGTCTCGAAGGCCTTGAGCAGCTCCTCCTGCTGCTTCCGCTCCTCCCGCAGCCGCAGCCGCTCCTGCAGGCTCTGCTGCTGGCTCAGGGCCACCGCTGCGGCTGTCAACCCGGGGCTCTGGGAGCACCCAGGGGAGGCCGAGCTGGATGCAGAGGATCTTGGGGACCATGAGCGCCAGTGACCGTGGCGGGTCCAGGCCCGCTCCTCTCCAGAATCTGATGATGAGGACTGGTCCCGGTCCCGGTTCTGGTCACGCCAACGGGATGGCGGGGGGCTCCAGCTGCGCTTTCCCTGCCGCTGCCACCGCTCCTTTGACTCTGACCTGGGGAGAAGACCCGCCAGAGCCCACTGAGTGTCTGCTGCTGCTCAGCCTGCCCAGCCTGCTGGGTGGCAGCACTGTCCTAGGTGCTGGGGACACTCAGGCTGCCTCCTCAGGCTGCCTCCTCAGGCTCCCCACAGAGAGCACCCCCACACCCCCACAAACCCACGTATGCACATGCAGGCATTTCTAGGACTGGGAGGCCACAGGAACCACAAGTGCTCAGTGAGGATGAGGAGATGGCTCTGCATGCCAGAGAGCTCCATGGGGGCCTCTCTGAGGTCACCAGGAGCAGAGGCTGCAGGAAGTCGGGAGGAACCCAGAGACCATCTGGGCAAGCATATTCACGGTTGCAGGAACAGTAGGTGCAAAGGCCCTGAGTCAGGAATGTGTTTGCTGGAGGCCCCCTGTAAGAAGACTAAGGAAGGACCTCACCCCAGAAAGATTGCTATCAAGAAATCAACTAATAACAAATGCTGGTGGGGTTGTAGGCAGAAAGGAACCATTCTCCACTGTTGGTGGGAGTGCAGGCTAGGCTGGTGCCACCACTGTGGAAATCAATGTGGAGAAGTCTCATCTGCTATTCCCCTGCTGGGAATCATCCCAAAAGAATTAAAAGAATCATACCACAGCAATATATGCGCACCCATGTCTACAGCGGCACAGTTTGTAATAGGTAAAACTTGGAAACAGCCCAACTGCCCAACAACTGGAGACTGGATAAAGAAGATTGTGGGTTGGGCTAGGGATTTAGCTCAGTGGTTCCGGCAGCTGCTTTGCAAGCGCAAGGACCCGAATCTGATCCCCAGTACCGCCCCCTAAAAAAAGTGGCTTTTTTTTTTTCTAAAACAGAGTACTACTCAGCCATAATGAACAAGAAACTAGAGACATTTATAGCTAAATGGATGCACACGGAGGCCATACTTGTAAGTGAAATACTGAATAGTGTAATATGAAATAGGAAGAAAATGTCCAAAGGAGTAGGGAAAGTGGGACAGGGCAGGGGAAACGAAAGAAGGGAAAAGAAAAAATATGAGAAAAGAAAAGACATGGAAACAAAGTATTAAAAAAAACAAAAACAAAAACAAAGTCTTTGTAAATAGGGAAGGCTGGAGGAGGTGAAGGGAGGGCAGGGTAATGAGGAAAAATAAGAACCAAGATACAACATTTAAAGATACAAGATCCTAATAATGAGTGTAACAGTACTATATACCCAAAAAGTACCAATAAAGTCAGTGGGGAAAAAAAACAGCTAAGGAAGGAAAAAGGGGAGCGGAGGGCGAGCTGGGCGGGGGCACAGGAACCAAAAGAGTAGGAGCGAAAGACCCGCATGCAGCCAAGGTGGCCACAGCAGGGCAGAAGTGGTGTTCTGACTGCCCCCCCAAAAGCCAGGAGTCACCTGGAGTGAAAAGGTAGGAACAAAGAGCAGGGAGTGATGCTCAATACCCTAGGGACAGATTCGTTAAGGTTTTTAATTTTGTGAGCATGGATAATCACCACCAAGAATTTTTCTAAGTGCTCTACGTATTCAGCTCATGTACAAAAATCTAAGCTACGAAAGTCAGTTCATTTTGGAGCCCTTAAATACTGACTATAAATTTGATTAAATTTTTATAGACAACACTGAATTTAATAGCTCGTCACTGAAAATAATTCAAAGGCAGAAAATAGCACATATTGCTGGTCATGGTAATACATGCCCGTTCATTACTGGGGAGGCTGAGGCAGGAGGATCTCTGAGCTCCATCCGTAGCCTGTGCTTTCTATAACAGCCAGGCAACAAAATTGTTTTTTCACACTGGGTCTGGCTATGTAGCCCTGACTGGCCTTGAACTTGTAGTGACCCTCCTGCCTCAGCCTCCCGAGTGCTGGTGCAGGTGTGCACCACCATGCCAGGTGGTAGTAAACATCTGGCTGAATAAAATAGCTCAGAGGACCACACAGTATAAACATAACACAACCCCTCAACTTTTCTGCTGTGGCACAAATCCAGATACAGTCCGTATATGAGCAAATAAGTATGGCTGTATTCCAACAAAACTTCATTTCGGAACTCTAAAATGTCTGGGTGCTAAATTCCATATAACTCTCGTGTGTCACAAAATATGTAACTTTTTTTTTATTCCTCCCCACTACTTACAAATGTAAAATGCCAGGCATGGTGGCACATGCCTGTAATTCCAGTTACTTGGTAGGCTGTGGTGGGAGGATCAAGTTTTGAGGCCAGCCTGGGAGACCCACCAGCCTCAAAATAAAAAACAGAAAAAGGGCTGGGGACGTCGCTCAAGGCAAAGGCTCTGGGTCGATCCCCAGCACTGCTGCACCCCCTCAAAGGAAGGAGAAAAAAAAAAAAGGTAAAGCCATTTTTACTTCATGGGCTGTAGTTTTTTGAGCCTGTTTCAACCGTGTCTTCCTCAAGTGCCTTCTGCTATTTTCACCTTCTTGCTATTCTTGGGGCAGCAAAGACCTTACCAGACTCAAAGGGAAGTCAAGCAGTGGAACCAAGAGGCACCCAGCTGCGCCTCAGGAGAGGCTCTGGCTACGTCGGGAAGAGCAGCTGGTCGAGCCCCACGGAGACCCTGAGGACAGAGCCGGGTTGACTTGGGTGACAGTCGGGCAGGACTGGCTGAAGTACCACGACCATCGCGGGGTTAAGTCAGAACGGGACCCACGTCACGTCTGGAAATCAGTGAGCTGGGGGGGTGGCGCTAAGAGGACTCGAGTCGAGTCTGGCCAGATGCGCCATCTCCGGGAGAAAGGACCGCGGGGCCCTGGGGAAGCTGAGACCAAGTTCACCGAGTCAACTGTGACTCCTGCCCCGTGTCGTCGCACGCAGCCCTCTCAGACATCAACCCCGCCAGCAATGGTTGTCACCTCTGCTTCCAAACTCCCGCTCGGACCGGCTCGATTTCCGGCCTCGCTCTCCTTCAGGCGGTCACCTGCCTCCTCTCCGGCGCCGATCCTTTCCCTGTCCAGCTGATCCTGGTTCGAGCTCACACACCCACTTCTCCAGAAAGGCCTCCCTGGCTACGGCCTGTGGCGGGGCACCTCCCACTCCCCTAGGCCCGGAACCCCAAAACGGAGTCCCGCCCGCAGCGAGGGCCCCAGCGGTCCCACCTG
>NW_022900949.1:9526300-9536863 GCF_012274545.1 Fukomys damarensis
GTGGCCGGGCGTGGGCGTGGCCAAGCGAGCCGGAAACGCGGGGCGGGGCCCGAGGAGGCGGAACTTCGAGGAGGCGAATCCGCGGAGGAAGTGGAGCAGGGTAGGCAGAACCGAGGAGGTGTGGCCAAGTAGGGCGTGGCTAAGGGAAGCGAATCTAGGGAAACCGGGTCTTGGGAAAGAGGGAAATCAGTTTAACTGGGCGGACTCCAGTCCAGACTGCTGTAGAAAGGGGGAAGGAACCCGGTGTCCTAGATGCTGGTCTGGGTCCTCATGCCCTGTCAACTGCCAGTAAATACCTGTGCATTTCAACAGGTTAAACTTTTAAGAACCTGGGATCACTTCCTAATCCCCCCAACCCAATCTACAGGAGGAGAAACATGCCAGGAGAGGCTAAGTCACTTTACACCCCTCTTCTGCTCCGCAGTGAGCTGGGACTTGTCACGTGGACAAGGGAGCAGTCGGACAAGTCTCGAGCAGCAGAGATGAAGCAGTTGGGGACTAGCTCTGACCTTCATCACGTAGTTGATACCCAGCCTGGCTTTGGAGGCTGACGCTTGCTGTCTGTTCCCTTGGGCTGCGGGTATCAGAGGCTTTCAAATGTTTCCTGAGTTGAACTGGAACCTGCAGAAAATCATGGCTGTTTTATCCAGGTGTTCGGGTCTGATCTTCGTCACCGTATCGCCCAGGAAATCCCAGATTTAACCAATGCTCCTGAGACCTTCTCACAGAGCTATACTCTCAATCCTTTTTGAGACAGTCTTGCTAAATACCTAAGTTCCTGAACGGGCTGGAAATTATCTTCCTGCCTCAGTATCCTAGAGTGTCGGTACTACAGGCACGTGTCACCAGGCATGGCTCTGGATCTTATTGTAAATTTCACAAAGGCTTCTTTCTGATCTGATACTGTCAGTCCTCCAACTCCCGATCCACACAGGTAAACCAAGTCAACTGATGTTTATAACCGATTTATTAGAGATCTCTTCGACATAAAAAGAAGGGTCGTGGTGGGAATGGGCAGGTGGGGCCCAGGCAACATACAGGTATTCTGTGGGGCCAGCGGCAGCTGTACTGTCAGAGGCGCCCACAGGTCTGGGTTGGAAGGACATGGCCTGGCTACTGGTGCCACAGGAAGCCATGCTCCGGATTGTCACACACCAGACCACGGGGGCTGAGGATGAGGGACCCCTGGTGGGGGTTAAGACACAAGATTTGCAGTTTTTTGTTTTGAAATGGTTTAGCCGCACAGAGACTGGGGTGGCCTGGGCAATGGAACTTGTAACCACCAGAGAGGAGGTGGGTGTGGAGGGGATGCTCGTCCTGGGGGGAAACCCAGGGGCTGTGGCGACAGGACCCTGGCAACGGACCCCGCAGGGACGGGAGTATTGCACTGAGCCAAGTGTGGAGGTGAATGAGGGCAGCTGGAGTGGCCTGAGGGGAGGGGACAGGCTGGAAGGGGACACGTGGAAACTTCCACCTTGCCAGTCTTAAGAAAATGCCTCTCCATTTTTACAGTACAGGGATTCGGACACTGTCCGGGGTCTGCGAGAGCAGCCGTCCGGAGAGGCGAGGCAGGAGGGAGCTGGGTCACTGGGGTATTTACAGGTCTCCAGGGAGTGGGGACAGCCAGGTACATCCAGGGCCTCCCTCCTGGGGTCTGAGGAAGGTCTTGAGTTTGCCACACGTTATAAATAGGTCTCTCATCCAGCCCACTGTCCCCAAAATGCTAAACAAGTGAGGCCCCTTGAAACAGTCTGACACTTTAGCATCCTTTTTGTGACACTCTGAAAAGGAATGAAACAAGCAGTCCACATGATGTGGATCTCCAAAGGGAACTCTGGGACTCAACACAAAAATGGAATGTTGGGACATCCATCCAGGAGGGCTACAAGACCTCGCCAGCCCCCGGCACCGCGTACAGCCTGTGACTCAATGGGGGCTCCACAAACCACGCCCTTTCTCTGCCACCATGCCGACCAGACTCCACCTCCTGCAATGGGGCCACGTCCTTGGGGGCCTGGGCGAGGTGGTGATGAAGCTGTCTCTAGGGCCTGGACAAACCCTTTTCTGGGGCTGGGGATCCCAGTTGGGCTCCCTGGGAGAGGTCCTCAGAGCCAAGGCAGCAGCTGGGCCCCGTGAGGGTCTGGGCTGGATTACGGGCTTCCTGTTGGTGGCTTGGGAAAGAGCAGATGGATTCCCACTGTGTCCCCACTGTGGAAGGGACACCACCTAGACAGCAGGCTGACATCTTGCAGTGGGCTTAAAAAAAAAAAGGTAAATTCCTGGATGGGTCCGCCCCGTGCTGTTCTGAGAGGTGTGGCTTCAGCTCCAAGCCCCACCCACTGCCCCCCATGGGTCTCTGCAGGGGGATCAGAGTGGGCAGGGGCTGGGGACCATCACCAACATGACCTCTCCCAGTCTCTGGATTAGTGTGGCTGCCACAAGAGGGACACCGATAGGAGATGCCCCTGAACCTGGCCTGTGGTGGCCGTAATGTGTTAGCAGCTTGACCATCAGAACTGCCCACCCAGGACACCTGCTGTCCAATCCCGCAGCCCAAGGCCCAGCCGAGCCCCTCCAGGAGTCAGAGGCTCTGCTTTGAGGCGTCTCCCAAGGGGGTCCTCTCCTCCGAGGACCGTGAGGACCACACCGGGAAGAGACAGACAAGTCCACAGCCCTGAGCTCTGCCAAGAGGGGCGGCCGCACCGGGGACAGGAATGTAACAACCTGGGCGTTCTTGCTCAGGGGAACCTAGGTCCCGGGATGTCCCTCCTGGTGGCTGAGCACGACAGTGAGGCACTGGGAGCCACTACTGAGGATGCCTGTCCCGCACTGAGCCCCAAACCTGAGCCACGCACAGGAGGATCTGTTTCCGGGAGGGGCAGCCCCACCACACACAGGACCGCAAGAAAGAGCAGGAAGAGGCACCCAGGGGCCTGTCCTGGAGTGTGAGCTTCACCTGGGAAGCCAGACCCCCACGGCCCAGGTCCCAAGGTGGCAGGAATGGCCTCGTCCCTGTGGGACACATGCAGTGGAGACAAAGGACCAAAGTGCAGTGGCGTGGAGTCTTCCTTTTCTGCTTCATCTTTTTTCCCCTAAAAAGCACCACATGCCTCTGTCTGTGCAAAGAATAAGGACCCAAAATAAATACATGACACGGCGCTCTGGAAGGTCGCCGTCTGGCGGGTGCGGTGTGGGTGGCCCAGGGTCACCGTGTGGCCTGCAGAGCATGGGGTGGGGAGGGGCGTGGCCGGCGGCGTCCATCAGGGGCAGGATGAAGAGAAGGTTGGCTGGGGTTGGCCGCAGGGCGGCGTGTCCCGGAACTCTGGGCCTCAGCTGGGCAGGCAGCGCCTCTGGGAAGCATCTGAGGCGGCGGTGGGCACTCGGCCCCAGGTGGGGGACTGCATAGAAATTACTGCAAAAAGAAAGGGGGTAGTGAGGGCATGCGGGGACCTGGGTGAGGACCCCCCACCTGGGGCTGCCCTGGTCTCCGAGCTGCCTGGCCTCGGGGGCGACCCAGGCCCGAGATACCTGCACATCGGTGAGCTGGGTGCCAGCCCCCCGCCCCAGCCTGTTCGCCCGTCTGTCTGGGTCCCTCCTAGCCCGGGGGACTCACTGTGTCGCTCTCGCCGTCGGAGGGCTGGGGCTGCGTGCTATAGTGGAGCGGGGAGTACACCCAGCTCCTGTCGTCGGTGGGCTGCAGGCAGGCGGGCGGGCACGTGCAGGGGGCGCAGAAGAAGAGAGGGTGAGCGGAGGCAGAGACAGGCACAGGAGGAGGAAGGAAGAACAGGAGAAAATAAAAGAGGCGGACCCCTCGGACGAGTGCACCTGCCCCAACCCCGACATCCTCGGCTGGCAGGCGGTGGGCAGCAGGAGGTGTTAGTCAAGGCTCAGGGACAGCGGGACAGGGAGGAGGGCGGAAGGGATGGTGGGGTACTGCAGCCCGGAGCGCCCCCGGCCCGCGCCTCAACCCCACCGACCTCCCTCACGACCAGCTCCTCCCCAGCCTCCTACACTGGCTCTGGGTAGAGGAGTCCTGGGACCTCCAGAAGGGCACTGGGCAGTCAGGGTCCCCGTGCTGTCTACTCAAGCCTTCCCCGTAGAGCAAAGGGCACCTTCTGGGGACAGGCCGCATTGGGCCCGGGCAGGGCCACCTGGCCTGGCACAGGAGTGTGCGGGTTAGGCTCAGGTTTGGGGAGGGAGCTTCTGCTCCCCGTTCTAATAGCCCTTCAGACCATTAGGGGCCACTGGGGGCTCCCCAGGGGCTCAGCTGACCCCCGATCTTGACACCTTCTCTCTTCCCAGGCCTCCCTGTCACCCCCGGCTTCCCAAGCTCCCCCCCACCGGGTGCACGGCCCCTGAATGTGCACAGGACCTGCCATGTGCATCTGGTGTCCCTCGGCACCTAAACTCATCACAGCCGTAACAGAATGTGTCCCCAGCCTGCCCGACAGCACGGACCGTCAGCTGCCAGCCTCTGCCCTCCCTGACTGGCCGGGGCCCTGGGCTCATCCATCCCCCAGCTCCAAGACCCTTGGCCCACAAACCCCTTCCCCAAGCCCACCAGTTCCATCGACTGTGGGGCTCCAGCCAGGTCCCTAGAGAGCCATGAGGGCCACCACAAAGAGGCGCTGTGGAGGCTGCATGTGACTGGAGCCTCCGCCTTGGATCCAGAGGCCACACAAAACCGACTTTTGAAGGCGAAACAGCTGCCTGCCTCCCCAGCCCCCAGGAATCCAGCTCTGAGCTAAGCTGGGTGAGGCAGGCTGGGCTCGGAAACAAGTGGCCCAAAGGAAGACCGCTGCACCCCAAACCCTAAAGAGCTAGCCCCAGGGGGGTCCCTTCAGAAGTGCTCAGCGCTGCTCCCCTGCGAGGGACTCACGCTGTTCAGGCACGTGAGAGAAGGCGGACAAGCTGGCGGCTCCCCAGGAGCACAGGACACAAAGGAGGCCCTCGGCTGCAGACGGGGCCTGGGGCAGGACCCTGGGTGCCCGAGTCCTTCCCAGCTGCACGGCCTCTGGCAGCTGCTCCCTCCTTCCCACCTGCGCTCCCACTTGGCGTTTTTTCTTTCAGGGGTGCTGAGGACTGAACCCAGGACCCTCACACTGCACTACATGCTCAGCCCCTTTTTCGATTTTTATTTTGAGACAGGGTCTCACTGAGTCTCTCAGATGCCCAAGCTGGGCTTAAACTTGTGATCTTCCTGCCTCAGCCTCCCAGAATGCCTGGTTTACAGGTGTGCACCACCACGACGGCTCAAACTTCTGCTTCTGCTGTGCCCCACTAAGGCAGCCCAAACCTAGGCCTCTGCAAACCGATCCAGCCCCGGCTTTATCTGGCTGCCAGCCATAGCTGCCCAGGATGCGTCTTCCCTGGCTCGTGTCTGCCACCCAGGCAGGTGGTGAGCAGAGGGGTTGGGACGTGGTCTCTGACTCCTGGGAGTCGCTCCAGTGCTTGGCACATGGTGACACCCAGCGAGGTTGCTGATGGCTGGGAGTGAAAGGGCGACCTCTAAGGGCTCCACCTGGAGAATGACATTCATTTCCAGTTGGTGCCCTGCCTGGTTGTGAGTGCTGTGCAGCTCTGGGCAGGTTACTCAGCCTCTCTGGGCCCCTTGTTGGCTGGTAAAAATGAAAACAGACACCTATAATATCACAACCACTAGATTTCTTTGTGGTATCGCGGGTACACTGGGTGGGCAAGTGTCTATTCATAGTTTGCTGCTGAGCTACTGAAAAACTCCAGACCATTTTGGTTTTTCAAATAAACCTAGGGCCTAATGCAAGGCTAGGCAAATGCTCAGTACTGAGATACACCCCTAGCCTTTTGTCTTGTTTTGTTTTTGTTTTTTTGAGACAGGGTCTCACTATGTAGTTGAGACTGACCTGGAACTCACTATGTAGCCCAGGCTGGTCTTGAACTCACAGTGATCCTCCTGCCTCAGCCTCCTAAGTGCTGGGATTACAGGTGTCTGCCACCATGATTGGCTTCCTTTTTAATTTTTTGAGACAAAGTCTCCCTAAGTTGCCCAGACTGGCCTTGAATTTACTTCAAGATCCTCCTGCCTCAACCTCCTAGGTATCTGGGATGACAGGTGTGCCCAGCTAGGGAACTTGGCTTTTGTCTGAGCCTGTGTTCTCACAGGTTCCCCAGGGGCTGAGGCCTAAGCTTCTCTGGAGGGGCCTGGGGGACGCTGTGAAGAGCTCAGCTCTGCCACTGCCTGTGAGCTGTGTACGGGGCGATGCTGGGACAGTGAGCCCGGGCAAGCGCCGGCGTGGAAGGCGGAGGGCTGAGACAGACACAGCGGGCAGCTGAGGTCAGGGCTGACCCCACCGCAGTACAGCCTGGCCCGGTGACGTGGCGAGTGCCCAGTCACCCCGGGGTCAGTGATGTCCCCATGACTTCACCACCATCGTCTCCCCAAAGTCCTCTGAGGACAGAATGGCGACACTGGGCACCGTGTCTCAGGCTGGGGACCCGCAGCTCCCTGCTGCCCAGAGGAGGGCAGGGCCCCTTCTCCCCAGGGGGCCGGCTGCGGTCACTTACAGTCCCTGAGGAGCTCAGCGTCACGGCCCGCAGTCGGCGATGGCGGGGGGAGTAAATCCAGTGCCTCCCATCGGCGAACTGGGCGGCGGGGCCAGAGGAAGAAGAGAGCACAGGCTAAGGTGTGGGGACAACAGCGGCGGGGACAAGCGACAGCGGAAGCGGAGGTGGGAGGGTGCACAGCGGACCTGCTCTGCAGCCCACCAGGCTTGGGGACGCACGGCCCTGGCCACCCCTCGCCATCCACAGACGGACACGGCACGGGCCCTTCCTTCTCCGGGGCCAGCAGGGGCTTGGGGCCCAGGGCAGGAAGTGCGGCTCCGAGACAAAGCAGGGTGAGTTAGTGAGGAAAGGGTGCGAGGCTGGTGCCCAGGCCGCCCATGTGACAACGGGAGCCCAGGAGCTGCCCATTCCAGCTGGGCAGCTGGATCCCGCGTGGGCAGCACTGTGCTGGCCCCAGGACCCAAAGCTGGGGTCACTGAACTTGATCTGTGGCCTCTCTCCTCTGGACATGGAGCCAGGTCCAGGGTCCAAGAAGGGCCCGGCCTGGCTGGAGCAGGGCAGGGCATACTGCCCTGTGTGCTTGGACGAGAGAGAGAGAGAGAGAGAGAGAGAGAGAGAGAGAGGGAGAGAGAGAGATCGCTCGTGTGAGTGAGACCAGGTCTCAAGTGTGTGGCTGGTGTGGCTCCGTGGGACCTGGGAACTTACAAAGTAGATGTCAGTGGCGGGCACGTCCTCCTCATCCGAGGCCTGGCTGGCGGTTTCTGCTTCCACGGCAGATGCAGAGGCACCGGCTGGGCAGGCATCCACCCTAGGAAAGCGGGACAGATGCAGGATCCCGGGTGGTTCTGACGATATCCAGCCACCCTGCCCGGACCCCATCTGCCCTGCTCCTTCCTGGACCTCTGCAGCCTCAGGAGGGACCGCAAAATGTCATCATCGTCATCAGGGGGACAAAAGACCCACGCAAAGCTGGGCCCGTGGTGCACACCTGTCCTCCCAGCACTCAGGAGGCTGAGGCAGGAGATGGCAAGTTCCAGTCCAGCCCGGGCAACTCAGGGACTTAGCGAGGCCCTGTCTCCAAATGAAAATAAGGTTCGACCTCCAGTACAAAACAAAACAACACGACAAAAAACCAACCAAACAAACAAAAAAGAATATAAGAAGGGGGGGTGGCGCTCAATGACAAGCTGGGGCCAATCCTTAGTACTGCACAACAACTACCAAGCAAAAACTAGAAAGTCAAGAAGAATTTGACAACAGCAGCAGTTAAGAATTATAAACACGTGACAGACGAAAACTAATAAAAGAGACTCAGTAACAACTGAGCAGCCAGCTGTAACAGGTATGGAGGGAAACTTGGTATATATTTTTTTCCTTAAGTCCCTGAACAGTTAAAAGAATGGATTTGGCCAGGCACGGGGAGGCTGAGGCAGGAGGGTCACCATGAGTGAGGACAGCCTGGGCTACACAGCAAGACCTTGTCTCAAAAAACAAACAAAATGAAACAAAAATAAATTTTCTACTCGATCATGAAAACTTTGTTTAAAAAATAGCGTGCGTACCTGCCTCGCAAGCTCAAGGTCCTGAGTCTGATCCATGGTACCAAAAAAACCCCAAAATAAAAACGCCACAAACAAAAAATAAACGCCACAAAAAGTAGCACAATGTTATTTTTCGGTTGTTGGTTTTCAGTACTGAAGATTCAATCGGGGACCTCACACATGCAAGGCAAGCACTTCTGAGGTTGCTGAGCTGCATCCCAGTCCTTTATATTTGTTTTTTGTTTGTTTGTTTTGGTACCAGGGATCGAATCGAACTCAGGACCTTGTGCTTGTGAGGCAGGTGCGGTGCCGCTGAGCTAAATCCCCAGGCCTGTGTTTGTTTTTTGAAACAAGATCTCAGTAAGCTGCCCAGCACCATGGCACCAAACCAAATGAAAACAAAACACTGGTCTGTTTAGGCTTTCTTCCTATCAAAGCTCATTAAAATTATAAATACTAAAAAAGTGAACATAAAAATGCTTAAATATGTGCTAAGACTGCTGGACAGCCCTTTGCCCACGGTCCCACCCCCTCAGGACTGTGGGCACTGAAACTGGGCTGTCCTCTGGGGGGTACCCCGGGCACTGCAGGTGCTGAGCAGTGGCCCTGGCCAGGAGCTCCCTTACATGATGACCACAAATGTCCCCAGTGTCCCGAGAGCAGAAACACGAAGTCTGGGAAGCACCGCCTCAGATCAGAGGAGGAACGAGAAGCGAATCACCACCTCCCATGGCTGGGGGACCCCAGGAGCCCATGCTCACCCCGCGTCCTCCTTGGGGACCACGATCTCCACGCTGCACGTGGGCTCCACCTGCACTGTAATCTGCTGCAGGTCTTCCTCCACGTGCGGCTCCTCCTGGGGCCTGTCAGCAACCAAGCCGTGCCTCAGTCCCCGCCGCCGTGCCCAGGGGTAGTGGGGAACTGAGCCCCGGGGGAGTCCTGCTGGCTGGCAGGGCCTGGGGCACAGCGGGCTCTGAGGCTATGCGTGGACCCTGCCCCACCCATCCCACACCAGGACCCAGGGCTCCGCAGAGGAGGGTCGGAGCACCCAGCAGGCGGGCTGGACGTGAAGGGTCTCCCTGCCAGATGACACCAGAGGGGTGAGGGGGTCAGACTAGGGTCTCACCGGCCATCCTGTCCAGAAGATTGCGTGCGCCGCCTGCAGAGATGGCAGATGGGAAACGGAAATGACTAGGGCCCAAGGTCCACTCATCCATCTGCTTGGGGGCCCCACCCACCTGCCCACCACGGTCCCACCCACCTGTACCGAGGCTGCTCTGACGACTCAGAGGGGGACCGTTCAGGGATGGAGAGGGATGTGGATGACAGGGTTGTGGCTATGGAGGCAGTGGTGGCTTCTTCAAAAGAAGGTGGAGTGCAGGGCAGGAGGTCGGGTCGCCCTGTGTGGGGAGGCGATGGGCAGCTCAAGGAGCCTCCTGTTTGTCCCACACACCCACCCAGCAGCTCCACCTTCTATGGGGCTGAGCCGAGGGCCCCACCCTGGGGACCCTAACCCTAACCCGGAATGCGCCACCTCCCTCTTGGCCCTCCAGATGCACGACGACAGGGTTGAATGTCCTGGTTTTCTGTTTTTCTTTTTGTTCTTCAGTATTTGGCCTTTGCAATGAGCTACATTACATCCCTGGCTCTTTTGAGTTTTTGAGGCAAGATCCTACTAACTTGTTCAATTGCCCAGGATCAGCTCGAACTTGTGATCTTCCAGCCTCATCCTCCCAGAGTGAGGGGATGAATGTCCTCCTTGTAAAGAGCTCTTGGAGCTTTTGTGGGGAGGCCACAGGGTTTTGCAGGACACACCAGTCTCCTGCTTGGCTCACTCTGCCTCTCTCACCAGGCAGGACCCTGCCCCAGGGCCTTTGCATAGGATATGCTCTCTGCCCAGGATGCTGTCACTTAGCCCTCCCCTGACTGGAGTCCTTGACCCTAGCAGGGAGTGCCGGGCAGAGCACCAGATCTTTCCATGAAGACGGCTACGGCACCCGTCTGGTTTTCCCTGCAGCTCGCTACTACCCCACTGCAGATCCTCAGGAGGGGGTGGCTGTGCCCTGTGAGCCCACTGCAGCTGCCTGGTCACCTTCGTCCTCCAGTGTGGGGTAGCTGCGGGCTCCTCGCAGGTCGTACTGTGCATCTTCTCGCTCACTGGGTATCTGGCTGGCCGAGAAGGCTGCTGTGGGCCCCAGGGGCTTCACCGCCAGGAGGGCACTGCGCCCCTTCTTGGACGGTGAGGACTTCAGGGCTGTGAGGGAGGAGCGGGGCGGTCTGTGCTCTACACCAGCTCAGAGCTCTGCCCCTGACGGCTGAGCGAGCGAGCAGGAAGTCAGCTCAGCCCCTCTGGGCCTTGGCCTTGGGTCTGGCTTCTGGGTGACATCTGCCAAAGGCAGGTGCCCCATGGCCCAGGGCTCTGCAGGACATCCCTGGCCTGCAGCAGGACCAAGGGACGCTGGGTTTCCTGCCCACCCAC
>NW_022900949.1:9537020-9569547 GCF_012274545.1 Fukomys damarensis
ACAGGAGTTCTTCCGAAAGACCGTGTTGCTCATGAATTTGAAAAAGCGCTCAGCGTAGAAGCTGGGGCGGTGCACGGAGACCGTGTCCTGCAGGAGAAGCGGTGGGACAGGAGACTGTTAGTTGCCGGGGACTGTGAAGTGGCCACTGGCAGACTGTGTTGGAAGCTTGGGGGATCTTTTCACTATAAACTTTGGAGCATTTTATTTATTTATTTAGTACTGGGATTGAACCCAATGCTTTGCACTGAGCTCCACCCCTGGACCTTTTTATTTTTAATTTTGAAACAAGATCTCACTAAGTCGCTGAGCTGCCCTATCTGGGCAATTGTGATCCTCCTGCCTCAGCCTCCCAGAGTGCTGGGACTATAGGCATGTACCACTATGCCCAGCTGCATTTTAACTTTTTAAACCCTATGAATTAGCAAGTATTCGTAAAACCTACAATATTATCTTAAATCAGAGGTCAGCAAAGTCCGGCCCCTAAAACCAGCTTTGTAAATAAAGTTTTATTGGCACACGGGCATTCCCCCTTCCTGTACATTTGGTCTCCAGTTGCTCTGGTGCCCAAGGGCAGAGCTGAGCAGGGACAGGAGAAGTCTGGCAGGTGTTCCATGGTGCCACTGGGACAACGGGGCCACGCCTAGAGCACAACGAATAGTAGGTCTACAAAAGGAAGAGTGCCGGGCATTCTGTGCTTGAGGCGGGTTGGACTTTCCAAGCACAGACTTAGCTGTTTCCCAGTATGTAAAGCTGGCTTCTCAGGCTGGGACCACTTGATCTTTGGGGCTGGAAGAGGAGGCCCTGCATGAGCTTCCCACCCTCAGAGGGCGAGGGCCCTACCCCAGTTCCTGTGCCCCTTCTGGCCGCCTTACACCTACAGATGAAGACAGCCCCAGGGTGTGGAGCAGCACCAGGACCGAATGGCTTGATCTGCTACTGGCAGTGGGGTCCAGACTCTACAGCGCCTCCAAACGTCTGCCAGCTGCTGCTTTTTTGGTGTGGTGATACTGGAGAGTGAGCAGGGGGCTACACCCCTGAGCTACATCTCCAGTGCCCTTTTAATTTTTGAGACAGATCTTGTAAGTTGCCCGGGTGGGCCTTGAACCTGTGATCCCTCTGCCTCAGCCTCCCAAAGTGCTGGGATCCATCTTGACCTTCTTAGTGTGTATTCTGGAAGCTTCTGCCTAGACCCTTCTGAGGGCAGGGTCCTCTTTGTTGGATCTTGGATTCTACAGACTGCGGCCACATAAGCAATCCTTAGCACTTTGGTATGAATCAGTCTGAAGTGGGGGCTGGGGGGCAAAGAGCCACCGCGCCAGACAAGACCATTGTGGGGACTCGAGGAGCCCCTGCAGGGCCAGCCAGAACATCACAGCGCACAGCAAGCATTCCTGGGACGGTGTTTCAGCTCGGGCTGTCCTGAGGCATCCTCCCGACACAGCCCCTGACACGGTGGCCTGACTGGTGACAAGCTGTGCCTACTGGCCCGTCAGTGCCTAGGGAGGTGTGATGCCTCCCCTGGCACCTCAGCCCGAGACCAGGAGCCAGATGTGCACGTGTGGACTGAGGGCGGAGAGAGGGAGGACGGGAGGACACTCACCCCGTCGTGGACCAGGGCTTTCCAGGTGTGCTCGAGCTTCTTGATGAACCTGCAGAGAGAAGGGTCTGACGGTCAGCAGCCGAGGCTGTGTGACTTCCCCGGGCAGTGTGGATGGCTCGGGTAGGGCGGGAGCAGAGACACACCTGTAGGACTGCAGGATGTCGATGATGCCGATGTGCAGCAGCAGCCGCTCCCCACGCCCGTTCACGGCCGGGATACCACCCATCCTGTGGAGAGAGGCCGTGGGGATCAGCGTGGCGGGCCCGAGAGGCCACTTCGCCACAAGGTGACGGCGCTGCGAGTCCCCACCAGAGACCCGCCATCCCGGCCCGATCCTGAGCTGCACTCATGCCCTGCACCGCAGGCTGGATGCGGCTGGGGTCCCTGCCGAGGCCCCGAGTGTGTGCTAGGAGGTGATTAACTGCTAACGTCACGTCAGACTGGCAAGACGCCTGCTCATACAGGCACGCACGCAGCCGCACATACCCACGTGCAAACACACACATCCACACGCACACCCGCCCACGAGCACGTTTAAGCACACAACACAGCTGTACGCATACCGATACGTGCACACACACCCACACGCAGGCACACAGACATGTACTCACGGACACCCACGCACAAGTACATCACACAATACACACATGAACATACACCACGCACACGTGTACACATGCCCTGCACTCCCAGGAGGGCCCTGCCAGGACTTGGGCTCAGGCCCGGCATTAATCACATCACTGGAGGCCGAGGATTTAGCTCAGCGGTTCTGCCGCCTGCCTCGCAAGCACAGAGTCCCAAGTTTGATCCCCAGTACCAAAAAATAAGTAAGTAATCACACCACTGGGCCCCATGTCCACGCCCTCCCAGCCCAGTGTAGTTAGTGCGGTCACGCAAGGCAGCAGCTGTCCCAAAGCCACCCTAACTCCAGACCTCCGAGCCAGGCAGCAGCGCACCCACAAACACCACCACCACACCAGGCACGCTGAGGTCCCTGCCGCCTGCTGGGCCCCCACACAGACCCTACAAACGCCAAGGCAGTCTGAGGCGGATGGCTGCGCCAAGCACTCGCTACCCCCTGCCCTGGTTGGGGCCCAGAATGGTGCCTCCTCTACCCTCTGGGAGCTGCAGGGTCTGTTCGGGGCCTGTCCCCAGCTAGCTGTGCACGCCAATCTGCTTCCCACCTCAGAGCCTGTTCCCTCGGCTGGAAATGCAGGGATGAACCTCCATCCCTTCCAGGACCTGACTGGAGGCCACTTCCAGGGCTGATCAGAGCAGCGATCACAAGGGGACAGCCCGGACACCGTCACCGGACACTCATCAGTCTTACCCCTCCCAGAACAACCTGGCCGATGCCTGGGGACACGGGGGCTGCCGCCCTGGGGAGCTCCTGTGGAGCGGGTGCAGGCTGGGATGCTTGCTTTGCACTTACAGTGCCCAGGACACCCCACGGAGGGTGCCCAGCCCAGTGTGCACGGGCCTGGGACACACAGATCTTGGGGACACAGATCTGCCGATCTCTCCTGCCTGTAAAAGGTCTGCCTTGTCCCTGGTCCTGGCCACCTTCCCACTTGTCACCACGCGATGTCTTCATGGCTATCTGTGGGGGCGTCTGGCTGCCCAGGGTGCAGGAGGCAACTCCTCCACACGGACGGCCCTGGCCTCAATCTACACAATGCCTGACCCCGAACGCCACCATTCCCGGGTGCACGCACCGGCATCCCCTGCACGACGGCCCCGAGGGGTGGAGCCACAGCCCCTCCTTGTGTCACAAATGAGGAAGAAGGGTGCAGAGGGGTCGTGGGGCTCTGCTCGGTGGGCACGGTCCCCGGCTCCCCGCCCATCTACGCCCGGCCCCACCTACGTGTCGTCCGTGTCTATGGCCTCGCCCCGCACAGCGCCACCCTGGATGGACTCCATGGCGGTGGAGTACAGCGCCTTCTGGCCCACGGGCCGCTTCTCATCTGCTGTGCTCTGGGCGCCCTCGGCCTGCCGCTCCCTCTCCTGCTGGTCGATGTTGTGGACGCCGAGCAGCAGGCTGTAGTCCATGATCTTGAAGCTCTCCAGCACCTGGTGGGGCCGAGGAAGTGGTCAGGAGACATGTGGTTGGCCATCTGGTCCACAGCAGGCGTTGTCGCACGCTGCGTCAGCGTGACCTTGTCCCGTGACGGGGGCACCTGTCACCGCCCGACAGAACAGAGGACCGTGCTCAGGGGGTGGCCAGGCTGGGACATCAGCCCAAGAGTGTGGCGCTTGGAACTGAACTCAGGGCCTTTGCGCTGAGCTCTATCCCCAACACCCTGCCCTTTTTCAGTACCAGCGATCAAACTCAGGCCCTGGTGCTTGACAGACAGCTCTTTTTCTTTTGGAAACAGGGTCTGATTAAGTTTTTAAGTTGCCCAGGCTAGGCTTGAACTTGAGATCCTCCTGCCTCAGCCTATGAGAGTGCTGGGATGACAGGTGGACACCATTGTGCCTGGTCCATGTCTGCTTCTAAGAGGAACTCAAACCCAGTGACTGCTGGGAATAGACGCTCATGGTCACCACAGGGCGGACAGAGGCTTGTCCCATTGGACAGGCGAGGAAACTGAGGCCCAAAGAGCCCATGTGGCCAGCTCAGGAGCCCTGGTCTGGGAGCCCCACAGGGACGGAACCCAGCAGGGGCAGACGGGCGGTGGGGTGGGGGGCGGCCGCGGACCTCACCAGGCAGTCGCGCTGCAGTGTCTTGACCAGGGCGCCGAAGGTGTCTGTGTCGAGCAGCAGCCCCTCAGGCATGTCCTGCATGAAGTCCAGGTCCTTGTAGGTGGGCAGGCTCTTTTCCTTCTCCTTGCGGCTGGCACGACGCTTGTATGTGGAGCCCTTGAGGTCAAACTTGAGGTGCATCTTGACGACCCGCGGGAGCACGTTGTTCATGACCACCACGCGGATGTTCTTGCCGCCCGACTGCACGCAGTACAGCCCATAGAACTTGGGCAGCAGCGTGCGGGGGTTCTGGTTCAGGTTCTGCCGGGTGACAGGGTGGCCGGGCCGTCAGCAGGGAGTCTCACAGGGGCCCGCGCTGTCCCCGGTGCTGCCGCCGCCCCACTCATCCCCAGCATGGCGCCCAGTGGACCCAGGACATTGGTTCTGATCCATGGGGCCAGCTCCCAAAGACAAAAATACGGACCACACGGACCTTTATTATTTTTCAAAACCTTTTTTCGGCACCAGGGATTATACCCAGGGCCTGCTCGCTAAGCTGTATCCTTGGTGCTTTTTATTCTGAGTTAGGGTCTTGCAAAGTTGCCCAGGCTGGGCTTGAATTTGTCATCCTCCTGTCTCGGCCTCCTAGAGTGCTGGATGACAGCCTTGTGCCACTAGGCCCAGATCTGCTGACCCTTCCTTCTAGGGGGGCCTAGGGTTCTGCCTTCAACTTCCCAAAGGGGAAACTGAGTCACGGTCCATACCAGGTGGCCCAACGGAGCCGAACGGGGGCGACACCTGGGCCAGGTGGAATGGGAGATGCCCCTGGTGAGGTGCCCGGCCGCGGGTCTGTGCACCTGAAGCCCTGCCTCCGTGTCCTCCAGGGGCTGACACGCCCTCCACCATGCATCACAGGGCACTGGGAGGAGGATGGAGCCGCTCCTTCCTGAGCTGGTCTTTCACAAGTGGCGCCAGTTGGTGGCCGACCCCTCCCACCACGCAGTCACACGTGTCGGGCTGTTGGGGGGATGTGACTCTGGGACTTGAGACACCAAGGTCACAGGGGCCAGGCAGGGCCGCGTCCACCCTGTCTGGGGGCGGTCACCAAGGGCCCAGCCTGCCAGGGGCCACGCGGGCGGGGATGGGCCGCGCACCATGTAGTAGCCGGGCAGCAGCTTCTGCAGGAACTCGGCCTCCTTGTGCATCACGGTCTTGATGATGAACTCGTCATCACTGGTGACGTAGAAGAGGGAGCCGCTGGCGCCCGGGTTTGAGAGTTCGATGAGCGGCTCGTTGCACAGCGAGTACTGGAAGGCAGGGGTGGCGTCAGGGGCTCAGCTCTGTCAGGCTGCCCTGGCCTCGCCCACCAGAGCTCAGCCTTGCTTGCAAAAGGAACCGCACAGGCGCAGAGAGGGGCAGCAACTTGCCTCGCGTCACCCGGGCCGATCTGCTGGAGCGAGGCCCCTCTCCATTTGGTCAGAGGCCCGGTCACGCTAGGTGCTGAGTGCCAGGCTGAGGTGTGACCCCCCTGCAGCATCAGTTCTGCCCAATCTCACGAGCAGAAGCTGAGGAGATGGGGCTCCAGGGGGGCTCCTACATGGGTACCAACGGGTACACCTGCCTCTGTGCCTCCTAACGTCCCACCTGGAATGCTGATGCAAGAGCTGGAATCCCAGTGGCCAATTGGGCCACAAGCTGGATCTCGGATGCACGGCCCCCTGGCCCTCATCCTGGTCTTCTCTTCTCACCCCCTGTACCCACTGCCCACCTCCCCCACCCGCCGGGGGAAGATGCTGAGGGCCGGAGATGTGGCCAAGCCTCAGCTGTCACCAGGCCCCGCCATCTGTCTGTCCTTTCTCCGCCCACGGCCACGAGCCACAAGTATCCACAGGACACAGAGAGGCCCACGTCTGAGAAGCGGAGGGAGGAAAGGACGTGGCCCAGACAGGACACTGTAACCTGGGTCCTTCACTGAGGTCCAGACAGAACCCCAGGTCTCCCCGTCCACTCCCCACCACCACGGACATCACTGCCAGCAGCGATGCCAGGGAGTCTCACTGACAGCCTGGCCCTGGGGGGCCTTGCCTGGGGGCTCTGTACCCCAAACCCAGGTGTCACACAGCCCTGCTCCCTGCACTGCCCAGGTTGGGGTAAGGGAGGAGAAGCCACAGCTGGCACAGAAGACGGTACGGGGACCAGAGCCAGCACTGCAGTCAGATGCGGCCCAGCCTGGCAAGGGGCACCCCAGGGTCAGCTGTCACTTGTGGCTGTGGAGCAGGACACAGGTGACTCAGAGACAGACAAAAATGAAATACAGGCCTGCGGAGCCCATGGGGCAGAGGCACCATGGGACCCAGGCTCTCCCTCTGTGGTGAGGACGAGGTGCCCTGGGCCCGTGGGCAATGAGTGCAGACCTGAGTCCCGAGGCACTAAGAGGCAGAGCTTAGGGGGAGGAAGTGAGGGTTGGGGCATGGCCTCACAGGGACAACTGGGATCATCTATTCCTCCTGTGCTCCCAGGCTGGTGAAAGGTGTTGTGTGTGTACCAGGGATCGAACTCAGGTCCCTGTGCTTGCAAGGCAAGCGGTGGAAGCACTGAGCTACATCCCCAAAAGGTGAGAGATTCTGCTCCATTGCTCGCTCCCACAGTGATGTGTAAGACTGCAACAGCCCAGTGCACCATGGACTGGAACCACGAGCTCAGATAAGCCTTCCTTTTTTTTTTGGTTCGTTGTACTCACTGTTCATGCCTTCCTCTTCTGCGGGTGTGTTCTGACATGGGAGTCTTGTTATGAATCCCAGGCTGGACTCAAACTCGCACAGATCCTCTTGCTTTAGACTCCCAAATGCTGGGATTACAGGCATGCACCACCATACCTGGCTTCACCTGGCTTTTTTTTTTTCAGTACTGGGGACTGAACCCAGGGCCTTTGCACTAAGCCACATCTCCAGCCCCTTTCCTTATGTTGAATTTTGACAGGGAGTCTTGCTAAGTAGCTAAGATTGCCTGGGCTAAGCTTGAAGTTGCGATCCTCCTGCCTCAGCCTCCTGAGTGCTGGGATAACAGGTGTGCTCTACCATGTCCCTGAAACTATTGTAACCAATGAATGTGGCAAGAGATGGAGTGGCCGAGACAGCCAATAGGTTACAAAACGCCACAAGGTCTTCTTGCCCACAGACCCCCTTGACAGGGGGACAAATAGCTCTCGATGTGTGAGCCCCTTCCTGGGTGGCCCGCCCCTCGGCACCTGTGAGAGCACAGTGCCTGTCTTCTGCCTGGAGCCAGACTGCACTGAACTCATGGCTGCAGCTGACCCACACTCACCAGGTAATCGTCCGGTCGGATCCCAAAGAGCTCCCGGAAGTAGCGGAAGGCAACTGGCGCATAGGTCTTGAACCGAAAATCCTGGAAGTGGTGGGCGGGGGTGAGGTTGCTTCCTTCGCTGCGGAAGAAGATACGGGGATGTCCATGAGGGATGGTGGTTTTCTGGGCGCCCCTCCCCAGCTGCCCCAGCCCCACAAATGAAACAGGGCTCCCGCTGGGACACAGGACTCCCAGACTCTCCTCCAGCTAGGTGTGGTCAAGACAGCACCCCACCAAAGAGACGCTGGCAGAGCACAAAGAGTGTGTACTACTTCCTGGCTGGACCTTTCTCTTCTCTCCTGCTGCTGAACTCAGACACGACAGCAGGAAAACAGCCGGCTACAGAAGCCACAGACTAGATGGCAGAATGGAAGAACCAGAAACAGTGCGCGACACTAATGCAGTGGGGCCGCCTCATCGCCCTGGGATCACCTGGGGACGTTTTCATGTGAAACAAAAATGAACCGCCGCCTTTTCTCTCTTGCGTTTTAAAAAAACTACTCTTTTTTTTTTTTTGTACCAGGGATTGAACTCAGGGCCTTGAGTTTGCAAGGCAGGCGTGGTGCTGCTGAACTAAATCCTGGGCTCAAAGAACTGCTCTGCTACCAGGTTCCCCTGTTGAAGTGCTGTTCTCGGAGCACAGAGAGGAATCCACACTGGGAGCTCCTCCGCCCCACGGCGCGGGCCCAGCCCACCTGGGGAAGAAGATGCTTTCCACCACGTAGAAGTCCTGCATGAGGACGTCGCGCTCGGGCTTGGAGCTCAGGTTGCCCACGGTGTAGCCGATGCCCAGCTGGATGGCGCCCTTCAGGGTGGATGATGTGGTCTGCAGGGACGCGGGAACACGTGGGATGTCAGGCCCCAGCCAGGACCTGCCCTGTGCAAGCGCGGGGGTTGTGGGTGGGGGCGCAGTTGGTGTCCAGCTGCACCTCTCCCACCAGGCCCGCTGGGCCTCTGTGGCCCAGGGCACAGCCGCCTTGGGCCCCACCCTGCCCTAGCCACACAGGGGGAGGCGTGGAAGGGGCTACACACTGTTCTGCTCTACTTCAGCAAAGCTAGGATTTTTCCTGCAGCGCTGGGCTTTCGTGCCAGGTTGCATCCTGAGCCTTTTTGTCTTCTTATTTTGAAGCAATGTCTCCCTAAGTTGCTCAGTTGCCCAGGCTGGGGCTTGAATGTGTGATTCTCCTGCCTCAGCCTCCCAGAGTGCTGGGATGACCGGCAGGTGCCATAGCCCAGCTAAACTGTTAGTTTTCGAAGAGCATACAGTCCCGGGATGGGGACAGCAGCTGCCGGCCAGGTGTGAGGTCCCGGAGAGCACTGCCTCTGCCTGGACTGTGTGCACGGTGGGGGTGCCTGTGGGTCCCTGCGCCACCCCCAGGGGACCTTCTTGTAGGTGGTCTCGCCAGACGCATCCACGCCTCGGTGCCCCAGCTTCTTCCCATGGCCGGCGCCGGGCTGTCCAGTCATCGACGGGGCCTGGGGGCAAGAAAGCAGGAAGAGCAAATCTGCAAGGGGCCCTGGAGGCTCCAGAAACGCTGGGAGAAGGGGCGGAGTCGCCGAGAGACTCCTGGCGGTGGGGGGAGGGGGTCAGGACCCCGCGGAGCCCCCCTGGTTGTCCACGAGGTGCCCACGGGAAAGCGGGAGCATGTGGTAGCCATGGCCCAGCTATATGGGTGGGAAACGGTTCCTCAGGCACCAGGGACACAAGGGCCAGGCACCCAGGAGCCCCCGGGCAACAGGCATAGATGACCGCACACGTAGGGGCGCAGACCCGAGGGCATTCTGTGGCTGAGCACCTGGCTGCGGCCCAGCCGCTGTCATGGACAGGTGCCCTGAAGGTCGTGGCGGGGACACAGCCGCCAGCCGAGACCAGCCCGGGCCAGGGGCCAGGACTTCGGGGACAGGCTCAGTCACTCTGTGGCCCTGCCTGCCGCGTGACAACCACGGGCCCCAGCCCTCCTCCAGATCCATCCTGCAACGTCACCCACGCCTGGTTGGCCTCAGCTCCAGGAAACCTGCGTCCCTGTCCCTGTCCCTCCACCGAGGCAGCTTCTCAGCAGGCTCCAGTGTGTCTTTGCCCAAGGCCACCAGGGGGCAGGCTCTCCCCAGGATCAGATGCCAGCTCGCCACACCCCTCCCTGCAGGCTCCCACCTTGCCAGCAGCCAGGGCCCCCGGTGTGGACACACGGTGCTCAGAAGGACACGTGGGCAGGAGGCATCCATGGGAGAAGGGTGGGCCTGGGTGGCCACAGCCACACCAGCTCGTGCTGGAGCCAGGATGCCCCCTGCCTGTGCCCAGGAGCAAGGACCCAGACACAGGGATGTGCCCTGTCTGGCCTGGCGTCCCCCCACCCCCTCACCTCTGTCCTGGGCCCTCTCCCCACTGCCCAATTTTGCCCACACATCTTAAAGACCCCCACATCCACCCCGCCTGCTGACACTCAAGTCTCCACCATCCCAGTCCTCCAGGGCTGCCTCCTCCCTGTCTTCTGGCCGAGGCAGATCAGTGGGGACCCCTGCCCTGTACCCGTTCCCAGGACTCACCTCTGCCAAGGTCGCCTTCTTCTGAGCCAGGCCTGGTGGGGGGAGACAGGAGGAGCGCTTTCAGCCCATGGACGACCCTGGGGGCCACTGCACAGTCCAGGTCACCAGGGGCCCCGCCTGCCCCTCCCCCACCCTCTCTGGGTGCCTGGGACCCCTGTAAAGGGACAGAAGAACCAGGTAACTGCAGCCAGGAGAGCCCCATCTCGAGGTCACATGCACAGACTCAAGCCCAGGGCAGGGGACTGGGCAGAGCCTGACATAGGGGTGTGGCCACTGGGCCCCGGATGGTCACCAGGGACAATGAGCACCTACGGTGGTCCTTCTATACTGGGGTTGTGGGGATCCTGAGCAGGTGGGAACACTGCAGATTGGGGACGTCAGCCAGCAGAGGGGGCCAGGGCACTAGGAGGCTGTGCTGTCCAAGCCCCATCCCCGTCCCCTCACAATCACTGGGAAATCGGAACTGGTGGGAGGGAAGGTGCTGAGCGCAGCCCTGCCCAGCCCCACCCACAGTGCCCTCCTAGATCCAGGGCCAGGCTGGCCAAGTCAAGGGGAGCCTGGGACTCAAGGGGCCATGGTCAGTGGGAACTAGCCAGGCCCGGCCCTTTCTCCCTATCCAGGACTTTGTAGGAGCAAAGGGAGTGGGCACAGGAGGCAGAGAAGAGGCTCCAGGCCTTGTCCTGCTCTGTACCCATGTCCCCTGCCTGCCTGGGCATCAGGACTACAAGGCCAACCAGCCAGGCACCTGCTCCCGTGAGGAGGTTGGGCTGGGAAAAAAAGACGCCCACACCCTCATCCCTGCATCGGACTGAGGCTGTGATCAAAGACGCCGGAGGGGTCTTCCTGACCACCTGGGCCCAGTGTCCCCCAGGTCCCCCACAGAGGGTGTGGGAGGGTGAGGGGCAGAGAAAGGCTGAAGATGGTGCTGTTGGTTCTGCAGATGGAGGACGGGGCTGCAAGCCGAGGTCTGCGGGTGCCTGCAGGGGCTGGGATGGGGACTGGGTTCTCCCCAGAGCCTCAGGAGGAGCAGCCCTGGGAGGAGGCCGTGTTGGCCTCTGGACCCTAGAAAGTACGAAGCGTCACTCTCTTAGGCCACGTCTGTGTGACCTGTCACTGCCACCCGGGTAACCTGATGACCAGGGCAGGCCAGGCCCCAGCCCAAAGGGCTCAGCCAAGGGAGGTGGGCCGCAGGCTGGGAGGGCAACGTGACAGGTGACAGGTGAAGGTGCGGCCTGCAGAGGGGCCTCCAAGGGGGGGATGCCCACGTGACTGTGCAATGAAGGGCCAGGGAGGGAGCAGCAGGCTGGGTGAAGACACGCTGTGGCCGACAGCAGCACAAGGCCAGGTCTCAGCACAGTGCTGCTGCTGTCCTCAGAGACCTTGCTGTTATGGTCTAGACGACGGCCTTGGCCTGGAGACACCCCCAGCCCCTGTCAGCTCGCATCGGGAGACAGGGTCTCGCTAAGGTGCCCAGGCTGGGCTAGAAGTCTGGATCCTCCTGCCTCAGCCTCCCAGAGCACTGGGATAATAGGTGTGCACCACCATGCCCAGCTTCCCAATTCTTCTGTTTTGTTTTTTGTTTTTTGAGACAGGGTCTCACTATGTAGTTGAGACTGACCTGGAACTCACTATGTAGCCCAGGCTGGACTCGAACTTGCAGCCATCCTCCTGCTTCAGCCTTCCGAGTGCTGGGATTATAGGTGTGCACCACCACGCCTGGCTCCCAATTCCTTTGAATAACCCAGGTGCAGGCCCTCCCTTGAAGGCAGTTTCTTCTCATTCTGTTCTCCCTTCACAAATAAGGAGCCTGAGGGCCAGGGAGAGCAGGGGATCTGACCAAGGTCACAGGCAGGGTCCTGGGCTGGGGCCGCACACAGGCAGGATGTGTCCCCGACCACCTTGTGTCACACAGGGGGGCTGCAACCCCCTGGCTACCCCCCAGCTCTGACCCAGACACCACAGGTCCCTGGGGGGGTCAGGCTCCAGAACAAACTTGGGGCCCAGTGGGTGAGGCTCAGCCAGGCAGTGGCAAGTGAGGAGGAAGAGGGGATGAGGCCAAAGTGGGGCAGGCTGGGCAGACAGCAGCGGGGGAGGAGGCAGTTCCCACAAGCAAGAACCCTTAGGGTGCCAGCCAAGGGCCCCCCGCATGACAAGGAGACCCCCCCAGGTTAAAGGTACAAAATGTAGCCAGACACAGGTACTACAGATCCATAATCCCAGCACTCGGAGAGGCTGAGGCAGGAGGATGGCAAATTTAACCCCAGCCTGGGTAACTTAGACTCTGCCTCAAAAGTAAGAAAGGGGTATGCATGGGGGAAAAAATCAAGCAATCCTGTATGGCCGCTGCATGTGTTCAGGTGGACGGGCTTGGGTCTGACACAGGGATGACAGCTGCACTGACAGCTGAACGTACTCCTGAGCCTCCCTCACATTCACGTTTCTGCAGCCTGGAATGGGGCCTCGTTCAGAAATGGGGTCTCTACAGATGTGACTGGGGGCACCCGACGCAGCCGGCCGACGTCCCTGTGCAACAGCAAGGCAGACGCATGTGGGAGTCATGTGACGGAGGAGGAGACGCCAACCTATGATCTACGAGCCCAGGCACACAGACGATGTCAGCAGCCACCAGGTGCTGGCCAGAGCTGGGATGGCTCCTCCAGCTTGGAAGGAGTGGCCCTGCCCACGCCTCTTCTTTTGTAATCATGTGCTGCTTACTTTCTTCCTTCTGCGCTAATGGACAGTGGGCACAGGGCCTTCTCACTAAGCTGCATCCCTGATCCCATACGCTCTTATTGTGAGACCGAGAGTCACTAAATTGCCCAGGCTGGTCTCGAACTTGTAATCCTCCTGCCTCAGCCTCCTGAGTATCTGGAATGACAGGCCCCAGCCACCAGGCACTTTTGGCCGCCAGGACAGAGTGGAGCCCCCAGGCTATGGCCATCTCTCACAGCAGCCCTGGTCCCCTCCCTCTTCTCATGGCCTGGGCCGGGGCCTAGCCGGGGCTGGGGCCAGCAGGCAGCGGAAGGTGCTGGTAGCTGACACAATATTTGCCTTGGCCAACAAACATCAGGACAATTCACGGCTCTGTGACTTGGGCACCGGGGAAGGAAAGGACAGCAGGCAGGAAGGTGGCGGGGCCCGGGGCAGGACAGAGTCTGACCATGGTCTTCCTACACTGTGCTCTGTCCACCCTGCCCGTTGGGAGGGGGCAGCATCTCCACAGCCCCCGCTCTGTGCACACGATGCTGCCCCATCCAGCACCAAAGTGAAATGGAAAGTTCCCGTCCCTGCTCCGAAGGATCCAACCCCGATCCCCAGCCAGTCTGTCCCACCCCAGGACCAAGCGAGACCCCTGGACAGGGCCTCACGGGCCCCACCACAACCCTGCCTCAGTTTCCTTCCCTACCCAGTTCACCTGCACTGGCTGAAAAAAGGATGTGGTGGTGCACGCCTGTCATCCCAGCACTCTGGGAGGCTGAGGCAGGAGGAGGAGACGTTCAAATCCAGGCAGGGCAACTTAGCGAGACCATCTCAAAATAAAAAATAAAAAAGGTTGAGCTCACTGTGAAGGCCTGGGTTCAACTCCTAGCACCAGAGAGAAGAAAGGGAAGCCTTGGGCCACCCCCTCACAGGCCTGGCCAAGTAATAGCCACCAAGGGTAGGGCTGTCCTGTCCAGGGGACCTGGGGACCAGGAGCAGCAGGCAGGACAGAGGGGACAGATGGGCGAAGCCGGCCCAGGACAGGCAGGGGCGCTGTCTCTGTGCGGGCGACACCACATCCTGTCACTGTTGAGCTCGGCCTGGGCTGCCATGTAAGCAATTATCTCCTGAGTAAGCAGCCCCGTTTTCGAGGAAATTAAGTTTAAAAATAGTTGGGGGAGGAGGAGAGGCAGGCCATGCCGCCTGTCACAGCCCACGTCACCGGCAGCAGTGGGTGGGTGGGGACACCACAGGTGCACGGCCAGGGTAACCTCGGCGGTCACAGGAGCCAGGGTCTGGGGAGAAGCCGCCCTCTCTCCCTGTCCCCTCCCACCAGCCTCTGCCACTCTGTGACCTCAGGCAGGTCCTGCCACAGGCCTGCTGTGGTCTGGCTGGGTGGTGGGAGCCCGTCAGGACCCCAGGGTGACTGGGACCTGTCACGCAGCGCTAAGACCCCTTCCTGCATGCCAGCAGGAAACAACCTCTGTGCCCAGCCTCAAAACTGGGCCACCTGCCCGGATGTTCTTCCACTTGCCAGCCGCCTCTGTGCCCTGTTAAGCTACCTTGTCCTAGATATTGCCGGCAGACACTTTGTGCGTTTGTTGACTGACTACCAGCACCTTCTACAGCCTGCTGAACGGACCTCTGCAGCAGAGCTTCCCAAAGCCGTTTCTCCACGCTGTGGGATGTGGAAACTGAGGCACAACACCACACCCACACCCCCAAAGAGGCTGCCAGAGACGGACAGCAGGAAGGCAGCAGGAGCCAGACTGAGAGACACACGTCACCCACGCCCGCCCAAGAGACCTTGGGGCCCTTGGAGCTGCTCCTGGGGAGGGGACAGCACCACCACAGCCCAGAGAGCAAAGCAGAGCCTAGGCTGGCCTGGGGGTGAGGCCTGAGCCCAGCGGCAGCAGCCAAGGAAGACCATAATGAGGAAGCGAGGTAGGCCAGAGGGCGGCGGGCAGGGACAAAGCTGCGGGCAGGGGAGGAGACGGGAAGGGAAGCAGCACCGCCACACTGGGTCTCACCTGCTCCAGGACAGCCCTGAGGCCACAGACCCCGCCAGACTCTTCCCTCTCTACCTTGCACCCTTCTGCTCCAGCACACAGCCTCCTCCTTGAAGCTCTTCCAGTGCCAGGCTCCACCCTACCCCAGGGCCCTTGCTCAAGCCATGCTCTCCACCTGCAGCACCTTCCTGAGTCCTCTGCAGGCTCTGCTCCATTGCTCAGCCAACACCTGGCTCCAGTGTCACCCTCAGAGTGGCCTCCTGAAGCAGTTCCCTGTCCCTGTCCTCCCATCCCCTCCCCGCCTCCCCCAGACCGGCATACACATTATGCATCTGCCCTGCCACAGAGCTAAGTAAGAGAAAGGCAGCAAAGGCCAGAAACGAGCAGGGGCCTCAGGCTGGCATAGACTGCTGCCTGGGACCCTGGCCGCCAGGCACCCCAGGACAGGGCAGGGCAGTGTCCAGAGACCAGAACATGGGGCCAGGTGAGGACATGTTCGCTCCCCGACATCAGCGGGATGGCCCAGAGGGTCCACTGGCTCCTCCTGCCAAGGTCCAGGCCAGGCAGGGGCTCCATGCACTGGCACAGCGCTGGGGTCCCCTGCGAGAACCCCTTTTGCTTAACCGTAGAGGACAGTGGGTGTGACAGTTGGTGCACGCCTGTCACCTCAGCCCCCAAGGAGGCTGAGGCAGGAGGATCACGTGTTGGGGCCCAGCCTAGACAATTAGCACAGAGACCCTGTCAAGGCTGGCAGCCCGATACTCCAGACACCTGAGCCATGCGCTCCAGAGGCTGGCACTTGCAGACACCATGCAGGCAGGCAGACCAGGCCACCGCAGTGAGGGACCAGACAAACACGTGAATGTGAAGGCCACCTTGGACTCCTGGTCCCCACTGACCACAACGCCAGGCAAGACGGAGACCGCTCAGGACCACAGCGCGGCAAACCACGGCCATGTTCAGAGGCCCGAGGTCTGAGGTGGCCCGTTATGCAGCACAAACTGAGTGCACCAGCCATTGCAGTGACAGGCTGAGCACGCTTCTAAGACACACCTGGGACCTGTAACCAAGGACCTTTCAGGCACAGGAGGAGAACATTTAACTCCCGTCTACCTGGGATTCCACATGTTCTAATAAGCACAGCATAGGTCCACCTGAAGGGCTGACTCAGCGGTGAGACACGGACACAGAAGGACACACAGCCTGGGCTCCACAGACAGGAAACACCAGAGACAGGAAGTGGACCCGGGGATGCCAGGGCTGGGAAGGGACAGACTGACGACTGCTCATGCGGACAGGGCTTGCTCAGGGGTGGGTGATAGAAGGTTCTGGAATTAGAGGTGATGGCTGCACAATGTGGTGACTTTACTAAACACTGACATGTACACCTTAAAAAGCCAAATTTTATATGGTATTCACCGTACCTTGAAGATGTGAATCCCTACAGTGGCAAAGTTTAGAACCTTCCCCAGACTCCTGCTGCCAGAGACCGTGAGCCTCAGTGTTCCCCACTCTAGGAGGTCAGGTCACGGTCAGAGCCCTCGGGCCTCAGGCAGGCGGCAATGCCCAGGCAGTGCCTTCTGTGGCGAAGGATCAACTTCACCCACCCCGCTTTTTCTTTTCTTTTTTCTGGTGCTGGGGATGGAACCCAGGGCCTTCACACTGAGCTCCATTCCTAGCTGTTTTATTGAGACAGGGTCTCTCTAAGTTGCTAAGGGGCTGGGGCTGGGCTAGAACTCGAGATCCTCCTGTCTCAGCCTCTGAAGTAGCTGAGCTAATGGATGTGTACCACTGTGTCCTGCCCAACTTCACCTTCTAATTCTTGTCCACTGTGAGCGGGGACTTCTGTCAGACAGTATGAGTCGAGTCACCTACTGGAAACGGAGCAGAGGCCTAGGACAAGCAGAGGCCTATGGTGATGCCAGGAGCCCTTGCCTCTGACCTCTTTTCTCCTGACCAGATGCACAGATACAAAGAATCTGGGCAGCTCCCGGTGTGCCGAGAGCCCATCCCCTAAGCCAGGGTCCTCTGTCCTGTGGACACTGCAGCTGGGCCATTCTCTGGGGAGCAGCATCCCTGGCCTCAGCCATCTACACCAGGACCACGTGACAACCACCAATTTCCCCAGACAGCACCTAGTGACCACGGGGGCAGTGCCAGCATATGGGGTCACAAAGAGCCCCCCCCAGACATGGTGACAGCAACTCTACCAGGCCCCAGGTCCTCGGGTTCGTGGACCTCGCCCAGCCAGGCAGCTACTCCCATGGAGGCTCTGCTGGGCAGTAGGAAAACCGAGGCTCAGAGCCAGCAGGGGACTGAGGCCCGGGATCCACGCCCTGTCTGGCCCTTTAATTCCCCCACCAGTCGGGGCAGGGCCACCCTTAGATGACAGTCCCACTGCCTCCCAGCACTCCAGTCCCCAGAGCCTCTGGGTTCCCCTCTGGCCGTGGAATATTTGTTTAAACTGAGTCAACTTTAAGACTTCAGAGGTTTTGGAGAGAAACCTGGGTTTCTTGAAAAAAAACAAGCAGATCTGGAAAGGAGAGCCCTGCCCAAGTGACCACCTCCTCTGCTCTCGCCCCAACCTCGCTGGCCTGGGGCACCCTGGCCAGTCGGGCTAGGTTTATGATCTCGCTTCACCGTGGCCCTGTGGCAGGAGTTTGGAGACACCTGAGTCAGGCAAAGTCACTGGAGCAAGACACCCTGGCCCAGAAAACCCTTTAACAGAGTTCAACATGAATTTTATGTCCAAAAAAAATCTATCAAGAAGCTGGGTGCGTTGGCACACGCCTGTCGTCCCAGCTACTCGAGTAACTTCGGGAGACCCTGTCTCAAAATGTATAAAAGAGCTGTGGGTGCAGCTTGGGGTTGAGTGCTTCCCTAGCATGGGAGAGGCCAAGGGTTCCAACCCCAGCACTGCCAAAAGGCTATCAAGAAGCTAAAGAAAACCGTTTTTGATGGGTGAGCACCTTTACTTGGAAAGTGTGAAGCCAGAGTCACGAGAAACAGTAACTCAATCAGAAGATGAGCCCATGGTGTGACACAGAACAGTGAAAGTGCCGGCTAGTAAAATAAGACAAGAAAAAAGAGAAATGAATCGGGCATGATACACGCCTGACATCCCAAGTACCCTGGGAGGCTGAAGCAGGGCCTGTGAATTCCGGGCCAGCCTGGGTGATTTAGGCAAGATCCTGACTCAAAATACCGTGAAGACCCCAGTACAGCAGAGGAGAAAGTGGTGGGAGAAAAAGGGAGACAGACACAGGTGACAGAAAACCCAGGAGAACAAAGCGACCTCCTGCGGTGGCTGATACCTAGGTGTCCCCACCTAGGCCTCACGTGCTCGGTGGGCTTGGAGTGGGTGACTGCATCAGGGCGTGTGACACCAGCTGGGTGGTGAGGCCAGGCCAGAGAAGGGGGCCCTGAGGGCACCGTTCCTCCCTCTCCCTGTCTGCGTGATGGCGCCTGGCAACCAGCTGACCAGGGCTGCCAACTCCACACATCTCTGCTCCTTTAACTCCTGGGTGGCAGGGGTTGAGTGCCATCCCAGCAACAAGGAAGTCACGAAGACATCACCTGTCAGGGGAGCAGAGCAGAGCCAGGCGCCTGGAGGTAGCCAGGTCCTACGGACTTACCCAACGCGCGGCTGACTCTCACCCCTGTCCGATCAGCAGGGTCGATGGCGGACCCCACTCAGGGGCGCACCAGCTCCCCAGCAGCAGCCTGAGGGTGCAGCTGCACACAGGTACAAATAAAAGCCTCTCACCTAGTTCTTATCAGACTTCTGCCTGCAGGACTAAGACGGCAAGGTGGGAGTCAAGGTTCAAAGGGGTGGGGTAGTTAATGTTTCCACAACTGTGTTAAAAATAGCAGGGTGGGTTGCAGCTCAGTTAATGATGGGCACAGAAAGGGAGGAGCTGACGCAGAGGGAGGGGAAGGAGGAGGGGCGGGGAGGCCCCGGGACCTGAAAGAGCGCTATGGACCCGGGTGAGCTGCGAGTGTCCACAGTCCCATTCTTTAAGACTTTTCAGTACGGTTCAAGATTTTCTTTTCAAATTTTTGTGACAGGGCCTCGCTATATTGTGCTTGCCTTGCGATCCTGCTCCTGGGTTGACAGGACGCATCACCGCGCCTGGGGACAAGGCTCTTTCCCGTCAGAGCAGAGCAGGCATCTCGCTGGCTACTCCCCCACCCCAGACCAGCTGGGCCTGAGGGCACGGAAGGAGGGGGAGCAGAAGGAGCAAGGTCGGGCTGGCAGATCCCTGGCAGATCCCTGGCTAGGCGCTGGCTCCTGGGGAGGGCGTCGGCACTCAGCTCAGGCACAGAGCGCCTGCTGCGCTGAGGACACCCGGAGAGGCCCGACCCCGGGGAGGAGACACCTGAGGCCTGGTACAGAGCCAGGGAGCAGCAGGAGCCCAGAACACACTGCCAGTATCCTGTGCCCACAGTCCTCTGTGGCTCCCACTGCCCGGCGGCCCCCAAGGCCCTGTGAGAATGAAAAGTCCTCCCCATACACAGCTCCCCAGTCAGCAGGGCTGACCCCACTCACTCGCTCATCCATTCCAGACTAAGCAAGCACCTCTTGGAGCTGGAAATGACTGGCGTTGTGCACACACGATGTTTAATAAGACTAAGCCCAGCACACCGGCATGCATTGTCACTGCATCACTGGGGAGGCTGAGACAGGAGGACGCCAAGCTCAAGCCCAGCCTGGGAAACTTAGCAATTCAGAAGCAGCACCGCACTTGGCTAAACACGGAACTGCACTCACCTGCCTGCCTACTTTTATCTGCAGTTTCCTAGAATAAAAACCTGCACCTCCCCCCTGGCTTGGCACTGTCTCCCCAAATCACACCTCCAACTCACTACAGGAGGAAAGCATCATTGGGGCCCCAGCTGGGGAAACTGAGGCTTGGTGGTCCAGGTGAATTCACTGGCCTTGACTCCCAGGGCACAGCAGGCCACACGAGGAGGCTGGCAGCGCCAACCAGGCTGCACGGGGAAGCCAGCGCCGGATCGGTTCTTTCTTTTTCTTTCACTCTTAGTGAGACTGTCTCAAAATAAAAAAAATAAAAATGGCTGGGGATGGAGCTCAGCGTGAAGACCTGAGGGTCCATTCTCAGTACTGGGGTGGGGGAGTGCAAGGGGAGGACCTTGTTTACTTCAGGTCCTAGCCTATGGGCTGGGTGTGGTGGTGCACCCCGTCATTCCAGCACCTCTAAGGCCGAGAGGCGGAGGATCCTGGAGTTCCTGATCCTGTGAGTTCAGGCCAGCCTGGGCTACACAGTGAGCCTCTGCCTCAAAAGACCATGAAGAAAAAAAAAAAGGAAAAGGTGGGCTTCCTAAACACACAGCCGTCCCTCCCTTTCTTTTTCATCTACAGCACCTGCCCCTGCGGTGGCTGGCCAAGCAGGGGTGACAGAGACCACCTGGCTGTCACAGAGACACCTTTTGACTCCAGCACAAGCAAGGAGGGCAGGATGATGATGGGCTTCAGGTGTGGCTGGACCCAGGCACCCAGTGGCCTGGGTCTCCTCTTCTCCTCCATGCTCCTGGTGATGATCAGAGGCCTCTCTGTCCAGCCATCCGGTCCCAGGCAGGGCCTGCTCCGGACACCAAGCACTGCCCCTCCCCAAGCACTCTGCCTGAGCATGGGGGACCTAAGCCCCGGGGAAGAGCAAGCCACAAGGTGGAGAGCAGCGGAAGCCACAGACCTCTCCTGGAGAAACAGCCACACTGGACGCCACAGTCAGGGGCCAGGAGCAGCCCCAGCACGACCTAGACCCGCAGGGGAAAAAGCACTCAGGTGCTGTGGGATGGAGAGCAACCACAGGGCACGCACCCTAGCTCCTGCGGGTGTCACTGCTCCGCTGCCTGGCTCTGAGTTCAAGAGCTGCCAGGGCCAGGGTTGCTCAGTGGACACTACCAGCTCTCGTCACCCATGCAGACAAGGCTGGAGGACACTGTGCTGTTAACAACAGGCAGGGGATCCTTAGCCTCCCCGCAACTATCCAGCTCTAATTCCAAACACGGCCAGCTGAGGCCCCTGAGGCTGGAATCCAGGGGGCTATGGACGCCCAGGACAGGGTTCTGCAGATGCTGTTGGATCCCGTATGTGGAGAGGCCTGAGCGCCAGGCTCTAACGCCATCCCTCTGTCCTGAGGACAAGGGCTCCCACAGTGACGTCTGCAGGGGAGAAAAGGAGGCACTGAGGCTAAACCAGCGGACACCACGCAGCCAGCCGGGCCATCCAACAGGACGCAGCAGCAGGCAGTGTGTGGCCCGAGGCCTGGTCCTGGAAGACCCTGCTCTGGCAGCACAGACACTTCGGAGAGGCCGAGGGCCAGAGGGTGTGCAGACGGCCTGAGGAAGCCAGGCTGGATCTGGGCCTGGAACTGCAAGATCCTGCCTCCTGTGCTTTTGTCCACTCACTTCTGGGGTCCTTCCTGTGCAGCAGGAGCCAACAGTGCACTAGGGTCTTGTGGGGAACGCAGTGTGGGACCCCTGATGGCGCCTGATGTCGGCTCTCCTAGGGGAAGCAGTGGGCCATACCTCTCACTGCTGTGTGCCCAGCACCAGTGGCCTAAAGAACACAAACGTTGTCAGATGACCAGATGGATGGTGCCTCCATGCCCCACTCCTGCTGCCCCTCAACGGCCCCCACCCAATCCTGCCCCAGGGCCTTTGCACAGTTCTGAGCAACCTCCCAGCTATTCGGGTTGGGTCGAAGGTCATCTCCTCTCATTCCCCACTTAGCCTACACCTCCTAGTTGACGCCTCTAGTCCTCAGGGACAGGACCCCTGCACAGTGGATCAGGGTCACAGTGAGGCAGGGTCCCATCAGGGAAGGCCTGGCTTGGAGCTACACTGGCGGACAAGGTCATAGGCCTAAGGGCACAAACAAACAGCATCTGTCACACCCAGGGAACAATGGCAGAGCTGACACCATGGGTCAGGGCAATAGGGACCAGGGCTGCTTGCTGCTCCATGAGAAAGCTACTCCTTTTTGTTTTGTTTTGTTTTTTTGAGACAGGGTCTCACTACATAGTTGAGACTGACCTGGAACTCACTGTATAGCCCACGCTGGTCTCGAACTCACAGCGATCCTCCTGCCTCAGCCTCCTGAGTGCTGGGATCACAGGCGTGCGCCACCACACCAAGCGGAGAAAGCCACTCTTACTACTGTGTTACAGAGGCGGAGACTGAGGCTCAGAGACGTGAGCTCACTCACACAGTGAAAACAGGATAGAAGGGCCCAAGTTCAGGCTCAGCCACTACTGTGTGGACGGAATGAGACCATGAGAAGGAACCAGCAGGGCTCAAAGCCAGTGCAAAGGCCCTGGGGCAGGTTGGTGCCCAGAAAAGGAGCAGTAGCGGCTAAGAGACTGCATGGCTGCAGGGAGTAAGCCAGCGGGAGCCAGAGCAGATGGAGGAGAGCCAAGTGTGACAATACTGCCCTGCTGTCCCACCCAGCCAGCACCAGGGCTATGAGAGAAGCCCCTGCCACCCTCTTGCCCACCCACACCCCTTGCTACCTCCCTCCACCTGGGGTGGGGTGGGTGGGGCCTCTTTCCCTCCCTGAGACCGAGAGGGCCTAGAATCCTGCTCTGGCCAACAGAATGAGGTGCAGGGGCTGTCACTCCAGGAGTCCTCACCCTAGCTCACCCCTCTGAAAGTTCCCAGTTATTTCTGGACGTAAGACTGCAGGGTGGAGGCCCCTGCCCCACCTTTGCCTCCCTCTGAAATCGGAGGTTTTTCTCAGTACAAAACCGATCAGTTTGTAAAGCAGGCAAAGACTGTGGCACAGCCACCCCCAGACTCCTACAAAGCACTCAGGTGGGTCCCTCTGGTGATAAGAGGTGACGGGGAAATCGGCCTAGGTAAGCTGGCCACCTGTTAGCCAGCGGTGGACGCTGACATCCCCACACCAGGAAGGACAGGGAGGGAGCAAGAACTGACCCAGGATGAGCACACTGGTGCACACCTGTAGTCCCAGCATTTTAGGAGGCTGAGGCAGGAGGATCTCAAGTTTGAGCCCAGGGCCAGGGATGTAGCTCAGTGGTTCCGCAGCCTGCCTCACAAGCATAAGGTCCCGAGTTCCATCCCCGGGACCAAAAAAACAAAAAACAAAACAACAAAAAATCAAGTTCGAACCCAATCCAGGCAACTTACAGAGACTCTTATCTCAAAATAAAATTTTAAAGAAAGGGCTATGCATACAGATCAATGTAGACAGATTGCCTAGCACACTCAGGGCCCTGGATTCCATCCCTGGCACCACAAAACAACTCAGAATGAATCAGACACCCAGAAGAGTATCACTGATACAACATTACTAACACCTGCCCTGGGCCACTTCTAGAACTTTCTTGCATAGCACTCAACATAGACAGGCCCTGAGAATCCCTCGGTGATTAAGGGACAGAAGCTTACACCAGCATAAACCAAAGTTCCCCCACAGCACCACTCAGGGAACGGGCAGAGCACACCAGTGACCCCAGCACTCAAGGAGGCTGAAGCAGGAGGACCACCAGGAGTTCGAGGCCACCCTGGGTTACATATTGAGTTCAGGGCCAGCCTCGGGGCCAGGGATTTAGCTCAATGGTTCCGTCCCGTCGCCTGCCTCTCAAGCACAAGGACCCCAGTTTGATCCCCAGTACAAAATACAAAAAAAAAAAAAAAAAAAAAACAACAAAAAAACTAGATGTCTCCCCAGAAATTTCACTACTGGAGGTGGGGCCTGGCCAAAAAGGGCAGGTCTTAGGGGGGGCGGGGCCAAGCGTGTTTCTGTCTGGTTCCTCCCTGTTCTCCGCTTCCCGTGGCCATGCTGAGCAGCTTTGCTCCGCCAGGCCCTCTGCCAGGCCATTTCATTCAGCCTCGAAGCCAGCTGACCATGGACTGCGCCCACTAAAAAACGAGCCAAACAAACCTCGCCTAACAGACACAGGTGTGGGGTATTTTGTCCCAGGGACGGGAAAGTGACTAATACACCTGCAAACCATAATGAGGGGGCCAAAGACAGCCCCATTGCCTGCTTCTGTAAATAAAGACCCACGCTAGCTCCCTCTGCCCTACAATGGAGGTCCCAGTACAGAAAGCACACCGCCCCACCTGCCCTGGGCTTAGAAAGAGGTGCCCTTCTTTTCACGTGCACCCCAGGTGGGCAGACACACAGCCTGGCACAGAGCAGCCCAATAAAGAGCAGACAGCAGCCCAAGCAACGCACAGAATGTACAGAACGGGGCATCGGGTAGCTGTCTAAGGGAAACTGCTGCGCCTGGAGCGGGGGTGCCCTCCTGTAATCTCAGCACTCTGGGAGGCTGAGGCAGGAGAACTGCAAGTTCAAGTCCAGCCTGTGCAACTTGGCGAGACCCGTTCTCAAAATAAAAAAAGGGGCTGGGGACATAGCTCAGTGCAAAGGTCATTAGTTAAAAACAAAAAAAAGCGTCACTCTGACCCACAGGAACAGCGACCAGGAGCCAGGGAGCTCGACAGTCTGGGGAAAGGGCGGAACAGGCCTGGGGGATGCTGCTCCCCACCTCCAAGCTGACTGTGAAGCCCCAAGACCAGGGCAGCAGGGACAGACACAGACACAGGTCAGTGCTGCCGTCTCAGACCGACTGGGCAGGCAGAGAGGAACCCAGCACTGCCGGTCTCGAGACCTCAACAAGGGCACTGGACACTTCCGGGCAGGAAAAGTCAGCCGCCATGGCGCTGGGACAGCAGAAGTCCACAGCAGAGGGCACAGCGGACCCTCAGCTCGAACTCGGCCTGAGTCACAGGCAGCACCTGAGAGCTGAAACCACAGAAAGTGGAGGAGGATGAGGGGCACAGGGGCACGCGCTCATCTGCCACCCGGCTACTCGGAGGCCGAGGCAGAAGGATCACGAGCTCGAGGCCCTGCACCGGCAACCTAGGGAGATCTGGTCTCCGAACAAAATATTAGGGCCGGGGATGCAGCTCCGTGTGAAGGGCCTGGTGCCTCCCCTAGTAGCAAAATTTAAAAAGCCAAGAGCCAAGTCCAGGCGAGAATGAACAGAATTCCTGTGGAAACAGCCTGGCAGTTCCTCAAATGGAAGGAGAGTTTCCCTGAAGCCCAGCAGGCCTCCTCTTTTGTACCCACCCGAGGGAAGAGCTTCACCCTCACGAAAACCTGCACACAGATGTTTCTAACGGTGCTAGCCGTAGCGCTCACAACCATCCAAGGGTCTACGCACACACAGCGAGGTTCACCCGCGAGGTGGAACAGTACTCAGCCAGGAAGAACAGTGAGGCCGTGACACTCGCCACAGCGTGGATGGACCCTGGGGACGCCACACACTGACAGACGCGAGACGGAAGGCACAGCGTGGGCTCCGTGGACAGGAAACGCCCGGGACAGGCGACTCCAGAGACAGGAAGTGGACCGGCGGGGGGCAGGAGAGGGGAGAGGAGGGGATGGGTGACCGCTCCAGGGGGCGGGTCCGGTTTGGGGGTGATGGGGTGCTCTGAGCTCTGGAAGCAGACAACGGTGACAGGTGCACAACGCTCCATCAGGCGCTGGGCGGGCGCGGTGTGTGGTGTGGGAATGGTCACTGCGCCGAGCTGCTGCTCAGAAACTGGTGAGAAGGGCGCAGAGTGACGTGGACGTCACAGACTCCGTGGCACAGGCCGGGCTGCGTGGCCCCAGGCTCCCCAGTGGCTGAGTTCTCACAACAGGGACACTTGGGGACACACGGCTTGGGGCCGGCAGCGCTTCCTCTGCTCCAGCTGCAACGTGAGGCCTCCCGCGATGGGAGAAGCAAAGGAAATCGCAGAGCGGCGGGAGAGGCGGGGACGGAAGGGGAAGCTGGGGAAGAGGGTGCCGGGCACTGGCTGGAGGGCGTCAGCCTCCCTGCCTCTCTCTTCCTGGGACGCAGGTCCCCCCTCGCCCGCCCTGGACGACGCTCCCCACCCTGGCTGCGGTAGGTAAACAGGAAGCCCAGGAAGCCCGGCCCAGGCAGGGGTGCCCGTCCTGAGCCCTGCGGGGACACCAGGCTGCAGGACACGTTTACTCGCCCGCCCTGGACGACGCTCCCCACCCTGGCTGCGGTAGGTAAACAGGAAGCCCAGGAAGCCCGGCCCAGGCAGGGGTGCCCGTCCTGAGCCCTGCGGGGACACCAGGCTGCAGGACACGTTTCCAAAGCCCAGAGGCCAGGACGTGACAAAGGCAAGCCCTGTGGCCACCACAGAGCCGTCGGGCCGGAAGCCCTGGGTCCCGTCAGCAGCAGCACGACACAAACATATGCGCGCCTGGCGGACAGCGGCTGCGGCTGCAGGGCGCGGGACGCGAGTGCACGGACCGCGTTACCTCGAGGAGGAGGAGACCCGGGCTTGCGTTTCCTTACTACACGCACATCAGCGCTGGCCTGTGCTTTCAGACAGGCCTGTCTCCGCGGAGTCACAGGCAGAGGAAAGGAACGGAACCCAAAAACCTGGGAACAGAGCAGCCACATGCAGAAGCTTAGGAGGCAAGAGCAGCAGCCTCGCAGAGTGGTGGCGCACACCTGTAATCCCAGCACTCTGGAGGCAGAGGCAGGAGGATCCCTGGAGTACAAGGCCAGCCTGGGCTGGCTACAAAGCAAGACTCTCATTCAGAAGGTGGTTTGCGGGCCAGGGATTTAGCTCAGTGGTGCCTCACAAGCACAAGGTCCCGAGTTCGATACCCGGTACCACAAAAAAAAGAAAGCAGTTTGGGGACAGTGAGAGCTGCTTGCACATCAGTTACACCCTCAAATACCTCTACCAGGTACAGTGCCTGCCTAGCAAACACAAGACCCTGAGTTCGATCTGCGTTACAGAAAGAAAGAAGGGAAACGAAAAGAAACGAAATGAAACAATAACACCTATACCAGGACGAATTCCAAAGACAAGACGGATCATCATTAAAAAGAAAAAACCAGGGCTGAGGATGTAGCTCAGTGGCACTACAACTTGCCTGGAAAGCACAAGGTCCTGAGTTAGATCCCCAGTACCAGGAAAAACAAACAGACAAACAGTTAAGTGCTTTCAAAAGAAAACAAAATTATAGATGTGCTATAAAAATTTCCCCTCGGTGACAGAAAAGGGTCCACAACATATAAAGAGTGCCTAAAAATCAATAAGACAGGTTGCTCAATGTCAATCAGGAAAGGCTGATAAGGCTGGTTAATGCGGGAAACCTCCAGGGTGATCAGGAAAATAGGCCTCGCCTGGGGCCTGCAGAGCAGGAGCAGCAGCAGCAGCAGCAGCAAGAGGCTCGATTGGCGGTGGCCCCGTCTCCCTGACGGGTGACCCCAAGTTTTCCAGCTCTGACAAAATCGCTGTGAGATGAGCACATGTGAAGAGCCCTGACTGGGCCCCCTGCGGCCCGTGTGCCAAGCCCCAGGCTTGTGTTCGCCGCTACTCCTCCCCGCAGGAGCACACTCTGAGGAAAGCAAAGACGTATTAAAAAGGAAGAGATCAGTCCTATGTGCAGGGGCACACCTGTCACTGCAGCACCCCTGGGAGGCTGAGGCAGGGTCCCAAGTCGCAGCCCAGCCTGGGAAATGCAGCAACTTAGCGAGTTTTGTCTCAATTTTTAAAAGTGCCAAGGATGCAGCTCACTGGGATGGCCCGGGCTCAATCCCCAGCACTGAAAAGAAAGAAACAGGCTGCCACTCGGGATGGCTCAGTCCACACCCCTCTTGCTTTGACACCCCGGGGCCTCCAGGGCCTGGGAGAGACCAGGTTCCCCGGGAGGATCCTGCAATTCTTACAGACTGCAAACATCACACCTTTGAGACACAAACCAACACTTCCACAGGGCAAGGCCTCACCACACCTCCCACCAAGCCCCAGTGCAGGGCCCTCATTCCGTCCCCAGCCCTCAAGGCCTGCAGGTTAGGCACACATCTGCATGTGTGACACTGTACAGGGACAGGACAAGATGCTGAGTGTCTATTCTCCCTGTGGTGCTGGGGAGTGAACCAGGGCTGTCCACTGAGCTACACCCGACCCCTTTTTGTTTTCATTTTTTTGTGGGCTCAGTTTGAACGAGTCTTAACCTGTAGTCCAGGCTGACCCTGAATTCACGAGGTAGCCAGGGCTGGCCTTGACCTTGAAGGGATCCTCCTGCCTCAGTCTTCTGAGTGCTGAGATTACAGGCGCACCCCACCCTGCCAACCATTTTCTATTTTGCTAAGTCACTAAAACTGCCCAGGCTGAGCTTAACTTGCAATCCTCCTGCCCCAGCCTCCTAGCGTGCTGAGTTTGAAGAGTGTGCCACCGGCCTGGCCTAGGACTCCATCCTGTACCCAAAGGTTTGCAGGTTTGCAGACGGCCTTGCACAAGCCCCGTCAGGCTGTGGCGAGGTGGATGAAGTGGGCTCCGGACTAACCCCAAAGTCACTGACCTCCAAGTGCCCAGCGGGCCTGGGAACCTCCTCTCTAGCCCTCCCAGAGCCTGTGTGCCCACTTATAAACACCCAGGTCCCTCAGAGTCCCGGGGACTGAGGGTCTCACCAGTCACAGCCTGGCAAGTTCCTGGGACACCACTGGTCTCATGTTGAGAAGGGATGTCACCTGCTTGAAGTCACACGCTGCCTGTTACCAAGAAGACAGGGCCCAGGCCACGCCCCAGATGCCCCACAGGGCCCACATCACTCATTGTCAACAGGCATTGGGTACAGGCTTAGTAGCCAGCCTGCACTCTGTCCTGCAGGCCACAGTCTATTCAACAGGTTATTGCCACTGCCCACAAAGCTCAAGCTGTGGCTCATATCTCAGCTTGACTACCCTGCTCACTCACTCACACTATGATAACCCATTTCATTTTTTTTTGTTTTGCCTTTTTTTCCCCCCCAGAACTGGGACAGAACCCAGGGCCTTTGCTCTGAACTACAACCTCAGACCTTTTTTAATTATTCTGAGACAGGGTCTCACTAAGTTGCCAGAACAGGGCTGGATCTTTCGATCCTCCTGCCTCAGCCTCCTAGAGTGCTGGGATGACAAGCATGTGACATCACACCTGGCTCCGATTTCCTCTCTGAACTGACCGCTGCCCAAAGTGGTTTTACTCAGAGCCTGGCAAACACTTCCCGCAGTGGGGCAGGCAGTGAATATTTCCAGTCCCACTGCTTGGCTCTGGTTTTAGCAGGAAGTCATCAAGGACTACATGGGAATGGATGGGGTAGCTGTGTGCTGATAAAACTTTATTGACAGAAAACTTCATTAACAAAAACACATCATAGACAGAGTAGCTCAGATGCTATCGAGGTGGCAGCCACTGAGCCAACCCTTGATCCCTGGCCGTATTTCCCACCTGTTATTCAGCGTTCCTTGGGGGCAGTGAGTTTCTAGATTCCCTGACGTCACCCGCATCCCCAGGGGCCCATGTGACCCACAGTGGCTGCTCAAGAAACGTGAGAGCCAGGGCAGCAATGCCAACCTGTCATCCCAGCACTCTGGAGGCTGAGGCAGAAGATGGCAAGTTTGAGGCCAGTGAGTGAGACCCTGCCTCAAAAACGTAAAGGGCTCAGAATGCGGCTTGGTGTGAAGGTCCTGGCTGGGTCCAGTCCCCGGTACTGCAAAACAAAAAAAGTATCTCCGCTCCCAGTGGCCACAAGGCTCCCCGCCCCCCCGCCACCATCCTCGGCACCGTCCGCTCGAGAGCACCTGCTGTGCACCCGGCAACCTGTCCTGTGCCGGGCTGTTCCAGAGCTGGGGAACAGAGCCCCTGCACTCTTGGGGGAAGTGAGGGAGGTATCAGAAAACACAGCAAAGCCGAGTGCATCAAGTGACAAGCGCTGTGGTAACAAAAGGGGGAGGGTATAATGAGAAGGGAGGGTAGAGGAGGGGACAGATGGAGGAGAGGGGACTGTTTTACCTCAAGAAGGTCAGGGAGGGCTCACTACAAGAAGAAATTTGTGGGCCGGGGATTTAGCTCAGTGGTTTCGCCACGTGCCTCGTAAGCACAAGGACCCAAGTTCAATCCCCGGTACCAAAAAAAAAAAAAAAAAAAAAAGAAGAAATTTCAGTAAAACCGTGAAGGAACTAAAGAAGTGACAGATTTGGAAAAATAGTGATCAAGGTGGTCACAGCCATGCAAAGGCCCTGGGGCAGCATGGAGTCCAGCATGGTGCAAGGAGCAGTGAGGAGCCCCTGTGGTTAGAGCAGAGGGAGTGAAGAGCAGAGAGGGGAGAGGGAGGGAGGAAGAGAGGGAGGAGGGAGGTGGGATGGGCTGCAGGAAGGACCTGAGCTTTGGCCTCAAGGAGGTGGGAGCCCAGGAGGGCTGAAGGCAGAGGTGGGACCAGATCTGAGACAGTCCTTAACTGGATCCTCCCAGAATGAGCGTGCTGATCCAGGCAAGCCAATGATGACAGAGCTGAACCAGATGAAAAGAGAGGAGGGGGAGATGTGGGCAGATTCTGGGCTGATTCTGAAGGCGAAACTGACATAACTCGCTACCAGATTACATGGGGCGAGGAATGAGGCCACTGCTAGAGGCCGCCAGAGACAAGAAGGGGGAGGAAAGGGCTTAGGCTGAAATCCACGTAGATGCCCCCAGACCCCAGCCCTCAGAGACCACTCTGGCAGACACCAGAGAATGCCCGGCAGGGAGGCTGGCCGCAGCTCTGGCCAGGCCTCGGGAGCAGGGGGCCTTACTCATCCCCACCAGAACGGCCCCAATTACAATCGCCTGACTCCTGGGGCTGGCAGTGCTGGGCCCAGCCTCTTTCTGCCTACCCGCCCTTGACCCAGCCACCGCCACAGCTCGGCTGGGAAACAGACTGGGACACCGAGCACCCACGGCACAGACCGGAGCTCAAGGACGCTCACGAGACCTCCCTTCTACCAACAGAAAGCACCTGAGTGGGCCCAGCAGGGCCAGACAAAGGGCCATGGACAGGGGCGCTAGGCTGACAGCCAGGGTCACTAAACCTGATTGACTTAGAGCTCACGCGGGGCAGCCCAAGGCAGAGGCAGTCAGCGCCCCTCTTTACAGAGGGCTGAGGCTCAGCAGGCGAAGGTCACACGGCAGTGAAGCTCCATGGAGTTTCCTGATAACCAATCCAGAGGTGAGGACAAACTATTTCAAGGTTGTTACAGACAACGCGGTGGCACACGCCTGTCATTCCAGCACTCAGGAGGCTGAGGCAGGAGGATCCCGAGTTTGAGCCCAGCCTGGGCAACTTAGTGACTTAGTGAGCCCGTCTCAAAAAAAACAAAACAAAACAAAACAAAAACAACGCTGGGGATGGAGCTTAGTGTGAATGTCTGTGGTTCCATTTCCCAGTACATCAAAAAAAGAAAAAGAAAAGGTGTGGAGAGTCACCACCCAAAGTCCAAGGCACTTACAACAGGACAAGTGGGTTCAGAGGAGCAAACAGACGGCCAGCTGGCAGAATCTGAGCTCTGTGGACTCCAGTGCAATGCCGGTGGGGAGGGGCCCATCCTTACCTCCCACTCAGCCCCTCTATCTGTCCCCAATCAGATCACCAAGACCCTGATAAAGCGAATGCTTGCCCTGCGGTCCCCTGTGGGTGATGAGTCTGGTTCACTGTGAGGGCTGCTGGCGGCAGGAAGTCGGGGGAGGGGGTGCTGGGAAGGGACCCGGGCAGGGGTCCTCGGCCCTGCTGGGATCTTCCCCTGGGCCTGCCTGCCGCTGGGTGTCAGTCAGCAGAGATGAGAAGCCGGCCGTGAATGAGGCCACCTCCGTGGTGGCTCGCTCTCTTCCTCTGTCACACTCTGTCTCCAGACATTTCTCCCAGTCCCCAGGCAGCCTGGCATCTCCTCCTCGCCTGCCTTCCTGCCAAGAAAGCTTCAGGAGGCCCGGGAGGAAGGAGGGTGGGTGCCCGTGTGGGTGTCTACAGGGACGGCCGCCCTGGGGGTGCACGAGTTCTGCAAATCTGGGCACTTCCTCTCCCGGAGCTTGTGACCTGGAAGGAAGCACTCTGTGCTGCGGGCTCCGCACACCGCCCTGTGAGACACAGCCTCGAGAGAGGCAAAGGAGCGGCAGAGTCAACTCCGCGATCGGGACCCCGAGAGGGGCCCAAGGGAAGGGGAATGGGGGTGGCCATCTCCTATTCCACCGGCTCTCGGGGACGGTACCCTGAGACATCAGCCCTTTAAACCTGGCACTTTACAGAGAGGTAAACTGAGGCCCGGAAGGCAAGGAACAGCTTTCTTGCTACTGGGCACAGGGGTACCCAGGCCTGGGGGCCTCCAGAAAGACAGGTGACACAGAGGCTGACCCCAATCAGAGAGGCCCACCCCCTCCCAAGCAGGCGTCCTGCTTCAAAACCACACAGGTGACTGCTTTGCTGGCGGACAGGCCTAGGTGACAATAAGACGGGCATCCGGGGGGGGGCTCCAGGAAGTGGGGCAGGGGTCGCATCTTGGGTAGAATGGGGTTTCTGAAGCATTCCACACAAAAGCGAACAAGAGCGAGTCCCCGAGCTCCCCAAATGATCCAGATCGCCCACCCGGCCTCCCAAATGGGGGTCCCCGCGGACCTGCGGACCGCCTTTCCCACAGGACCCTAAAGGTGGATCGCTGCACCCACAGACTCCTAGACAAGGCCCTTTACTCTCTCACTAGACCGGCGCCCCGCCAGGACCCCCGGAAAGGGCGGAGCCAGGCGACCCCCACGC
>NW_022900949.1:9570073-9582295 GCF_012274545.1 Fukomys damarensis
CCGAGAGCGCCCCCGGGCGCCCAGGGGCGGAAGGACGCGGCGTGTTCCAGTGAGTGACGTCGAATAGCAGTGAGACACATAGCAATGACCGCGGGTCTCCACCATCCTCCAAAGAACACGTTCTGTTACCCACTTTGTCCGCCGGGAATGTGCGCGTCATTGTTTTGTTTATATTATTCATTATTAAAATTAACATGTTTACCGTTAAGAAGCATAAATGGGGCCAGGGATTGAGCTCAGTGGTTCTGCCGCCTGCCTTGCAGGCTCAAGGACCCGAGTTCGATCCCTGGTACCCCCCCAAAAGAAGCATCAATGTATGTATACTATTTCTATTTTGATTATATATTTATAGCACGTAAATTGCATAATGTTTACGTAAATAAATGGCCATGCTTATATAAGTATAATACTAGGGGCCGGGGATTTAGTTCAGTGGCGCCACCGCCTGCCTCAAAAGCTCAAGGTCCCGAGTTCGATCCCAGGTACCAAAAATCAACAACAACAAAAAAGAATTTAAGTGTAATACGAAAAATAAGAAACATCTATGATCATATTCCAGTGTTACGTTTACGTGTAATAAAATTCCAAATTCGTATAGTGTTTGCTTTTACATTTACGAAATCTGGTATGATAAAGTATGTAAATATTAAATTTTATATTTCTACTGGTATAATCCTTTTTCTTTTTTCTTTTTTGATACCGGCGATCGAACTCGGGTCCCTGCACTTGAAAGGCAGGCAGTGGAAACACTGAGCTAAATCTCCAGCCCTTTACTGGTATAATTCTACAATACCGTTTACATTGCTTGTATAATGGTATTCATGTATATTAGTAATATAAATACATGAAAAACATAATATATGATGTGTAACATGAATGCACAGTGGAATGTGAGTGATATAATAAGCTCACAGAAATACTATTTGCATGTTATTTATTTATCTTGGTTGTTTGTTTGCAGTACCAGGATCAAACTCAAGACCTATAAATGTAAGAGCACACATATAGATATTTGGATGTTACTTACTGTTTTTTAGTTTTGGTTTGTTGTTTTTTTGGTTTATTTGTGTGTGTGTCTTTTGTTTTGTTTTGTTTTGTTTTGTTTGAGACAGGCTCTCACTATGTAGTTGAGACTGACCTGGAACTCACTATGTAGCCCAGGCTGGTCTCGAACTCACAGCGATCCTCCTGCCTCAGCCTCCCAAGTGCTGGGATTACAGGCGTGCGCCACCATGCCTGGCTTCAATATATGTAAAGTCTATAATAATATGCAATAAATATCAATATTAAGCAAAAATTGCCAGAGATGTAGCTTGGTGGTGCCGTGCCTGCCTGGCGAGTGTCAGGTCCTGAGTTCGATCCCAGGTACTGAAAAAAAAATTCAGTCTGCTGCTATGAAAATATAAATATTAACATATAATACATGTCTAGCCCACATATTAAATAAGGTTCATAATAATAAAATAAGTCATGACTGTATTACTATAACAGGAGGAGAAGTGTTTCTACCTTTGTGATGTTTCCCTAAGTTAGGGACATATTTTTTTGTGATTTTGGTTCTTTTCTTTTTTTATTTTATATTTTTGCCCTACTAGAGACTCAACCCAGGGTTTCTGCACTGAGCTACATCCCTAGCACATAGTGGCGAGTGCTTACCCAGCTTATGGGAGGCCCTTGGTTCCTTCCTCAGCCATGAAATCTGGCTTCAAGGTGAATCAGGGATTCTAGCAGTGGCAGATGTTCAGAGAACTCTTCTCTTTATTGTTATTATTATTATTATTATTATTATTATTATTATTATTATTTTGAGATAGAATCTCACTAATTTATCCAAACTGAGCTCAGACTTACAACCCTCCTGCCTCAGCCTCCTAGAGAGCTGAGATGACAGGTATGCACCACTGCACCCTATTTCTTTTTTTTCTTTTTTTTTTGGTACCGGGGATCGAACTCGGGTCCTTGCGCTTGTGAGGCAAGCCACCGAACCACTGAGCTAAATCCCTGGCCCTAATTTCTTACTACTAACATATTCCGTTCAGAACAGCAACAAAGGTGCTGGGATCCCCTGATGGGCTCACTGATGGTACAGTTTAGGGGCTATGAATGCTCCTGATCTGGGAATTCATAAATGCTACTGTAGTGATCCCAGCACCCTGGGAGGCTGAGGCAGGAGGATGGAAAGTTCAAGCCCAACCTGGACATTTAGTGACTTAGCAAGACCCTGTCTCAAAATAAAAATAAAAAGGGCTGGGATGGAACTCAGTGTAAAGGCCCTGCATTCAACCCCAGTACCAAAAAGTAAGAGTAATAAATAGCCAGGTGCAGCCGTGCACGCCTGTCATCCCAGCACTCAGGAGCTGAGGCAGGGATCGTCCTGAGTTCTGGGCCACCCTGGGCTATGTACTGAATTTGAGGCCAGCCTGAGCGACATATCAAGACCCTGCCTCAAGAAATAATAATAAATAAAGAAGAATTCTCTGGGCATGGCTGCAGTAGGAACCCAGGGCCTCCCGTAGGCACGGGGAATCTAACTCAGCACCTTGCACTTTGAGGCAGCAGTGGCACCACTGAGCTAAGTCCCCAGCCTCGTTTAGTGTTGTTTTGTTTTTGTGGTGCTGGAGATTGAAGCCAGGGCCTTTGCACTGTGCTCCATCCTGAACCCAGGCCGGGCTTTCTCACCCCCTGGCCACCTGGATGCCCGCGAGGTTTCAGAGGCTCTGGCTGTAGCAGCTTGAGATCGGCAGGGGTCAGATCACAGTGCCAGTCATGAGAAGGAAGCAAATTAAAAAAAAAAAAAAAAGCCACAAAGGGAAATCAACAATTGGCATAACAGGCATGATTTAGAGATACAGAAATAACATATTAACAGAGGTAAAGGAGGCACTGCGGGGAGCCCACTGTCTGCTGCTGACCTCCTTAATCTGGTGACTCAGTTCTTTAAAATGCACACAAAAAGTGGCCGGGTGTGGTGGCGCACGCCTGTCATCCCAGCACTCAGGAGGCTGAGGCAGGAGGATCGCTGTGAGTTGGAGACCAGCCTGAGCTACACAGCGAGTTCCAGGTCAGTCTCAACTACATAGTGAGACCCTGTCTCAAAAAACCAAAAAAATAAAAATAAAATGCACACAAAAAACAGAAAACCTTACAGCTGGTTACATTGTTACACACCTATAATCCCAGCAACCGGGGAGACTGAGGCAGGAGGATCCCCAGTTTGAGCCCATCCTGAGCAATTTAGGGACATTCTGTCTCCAAATAAAAAAACTTTTTCTTATAGTACCAGGGATCAAACTCAGGACCTTGCGCTTGCCAGGCCGGTGCAGAGCCACTGAGCTGCCTGCGCAGGCCTGCAAATAAAAATTTTAACTGTGGGTGTGGCTCAGTCGTGAGCAACCCTGAGTTCCTCCCACTCAGTATTGCAAAAATAAAAAACCAGCGGGGCGTGGTGGCACACGCCTGTCATCTCACCTTTGGGAGGCTGAGGCGGGAGGATCACTGGGAGTTCAAGGCCAACCTTGACTACAGAGGAAGACGCTGTTTCAAAAAGCAAAAACAAAAACAAAAAAACCCAGACAGGGCCGAGGATTTGGTTCAGTGGTTCCGCGGGGTCCTGAGTTCATCCCCGGTACCATCCACCCCCCCCAAAAAAAACAAAACCCAAAAGCTGTGGTGCTGGGGCGGAGAAGCAGGACGAGGTAGGCAGGAAATGATTTTTTGGTCCCGGAGATCGAACTCGGGATCTTGTACATGCGAGGGAGACTGGCAGAAGCACTGAGCTAAATCCGCGACCCATTCCGTCCGGTTTCGAAGAGAGGAAAACTGAGGTCACCGAGGCGCGATAGGCTACCTGGCTTCTGGCGCCCCCTGGCGGTCACAGTGGCAATGACCGTCTGCAGGAGACCCAGCGAGCGGGTGGGACTTGGTCTCTTCCATGCCGCTTTTTTTTTTCCATTCATTTACTTGTTCATTCATAGCCGGAGCATGTGTTGGGCCCGCCGTACGCCTTGCACTGCTCTAGGGTGCAGAGATTGAACAAGACAAATGCCTGACCTCAAAGACGAGGCACAAGATACTTTCAGGGGCTAAAGGATTCAACAAGAGCAAGGCGTGGTGGCACCCATCTGTGTTCCCAGCGTGGGGAGGCTGAGACAGGAGGATCACTGTGAGTTTGATGCCAGGTTGGGCTACATAGCCAGTTCAAGGCCAGCCTGAACTACACAGTGAGATGTATGTCTCAAATAAATAAGTACAATATACAAAGAACTCAAAAGACCTAGACCCCCAAAATAAAAGACCCCAGGGAGTAGGGGGCCAGCCCTGATAGGCAGCACTACCAGGTACTGACCTACTGTCCACCCCATGCAGCTCCAAACCCTTCAGTCTTGGAATAACCCTAGGAAGTAGGCACTGTACCCCTCCTTCTTTTACTTTTTTTTTTTTTTCTTTAACAACACTGAGGATGGAACCCAGGGCCTCATGAATACTAGGCAAGAACTCGCCACTAAACTGCATCCCAGAACTTTTTTTTTTGGGGGGGGAAGGGTCTCACTAAGTTGCTAAATTGCCCAGACCAGGCTTGAACTGACAGAGACCCTCCTGCCTCAGCCTCCCTAGTGCTAGGATGACAGGCATGTGCCATCATCCCTGGCTTCTGTGCCTTCTCAGGCTGTGCAGGGCACAGGTGAGCCTCATGTCCCCAGCCCCGTGGGCCAGCAGGGGTTAAGGCTGGTGGCTCCCACATGAGGTAACAGCACCTTGCGACACAGATGCACGCCCAGGCGGGTGGCCACCCTCACGCCCACTCTCCTGCCCGCCAGCCTGTGCGCACTTTCGCCGGCCCCACTTGGCAAGAGACCTGTTCTCCTGTTGCTACCAAGACAGAGGACAAATTGGGCCGACAGGCCGGCTGGCCGGGCTGCAGCTTGGGGTCCACTCCCTGCCGCTCATGGGAGGCGGGGACCCAGCGCCTGGCTCCTGTCGCCTGCCCAGAGTGCACGCACCCTGCTAGACAGGTGAGTCGCTGGCACCCCGGGACTTTGTCCCAACAGGGCACCCCCAACTCAGGGCCCTGGGACCCCTGGGTGGCCTCCCCCTCTGCTCCCAGGAAGCCGGAAGCCACCCCCTGTGTGGGCAGTGACACAGTTGCTGAGGGCTTGCCTGGCTCTGCCGGCTGGCAGCTGCCCAGCATGCAGCCGGGCCTTGAAAGGGTCATTGTTGGCGCAGGTGCTGGGGGCGGGAGAAGGGCCCAGGTTGCTCTCCAGTCCCCAAGTCAGCAGTGGGAGGGGCAGGAGACACAAGCTGGCCTGCCTTGGTGCCGAGCCTCCTGGGACTTCCTCAGGGACCCCAACTTTCTATGGCATGGACGAGACCCCAAGAACTTGGGGTGAGGTTTGCTTTTTATTTAGGAGCAAAATCTCACAGCTGAGAAATGTGGATGGGGGCTGGGCACCCCAGGAGGACAAAGGACGCCTCCCTCTGGAGAGGATAGGGCTTGGATGACAGGAGGCTTTTCTGGGTCACTTGCTCCCAGAGATGACAAAGGCAACTTCCCGGAGAGGACAGTGTCCAATTGCATCTCAGGCCTCCTAGTCCAACCCCAAGAAAGGCCTCTGTGAGCCAGCCATGGTGGGGCACGCCTGTGATCCCAGCACTTGGGAGGCTGAGGCAGGAGGATCGCTGTGAGTTCAAAGCCAGCCTAGACTGTACAGTGAGATCCTGCCTCAAAAAAAAAAACCAAAACAGGGCCAGGAATTTAGCTCAGTGGCTCAAGGACCCAAGTTCAATCCCTGGTACCAAAAACAAAAACCAAAACCAAACAAAAGAAGGGCATCTGGGGCCAGGGAGGCACAGAGTCCTGAGGAAGGAGGGGCCTTGGCAGTGAGGTCACCCAGGGCACTGTGGACCCGAGCGGAAGAGTTGCCGAGAGCTGCAGGGCAGCCCAGCGAACACATCTCTGCCGGCAGAGAGGAGGCCCAAATGCTCCAACAGAGCAGGGCCTGTTTCAGGTCTGAGTCTCAGTTTCTAGCTGTGCCCCACGAGGACCCCAAGTACTGGGTCACCAGACCAGGAAACGATGAAGTAATCGATTCCAGGTCTGGCTGGGTCACAGTAAGCCAGTCCACCCAAGACAGAATTCAAAGCACAAGGCCACTGTCCCGTATGGCTCTCCGTTCTGCAGGGGACCAGCCTGGGGCTCAGAGCGGCGCAGAAATCTCAGACAGACAGAGCGAGAAACCCAGAGGCAGGAAGGTCTGGAGCCCATACCTGGCCTCCAACCAATGCCCAGGAGCAAGGTCTTGCAAGCAGCAGGCTGGGCTGGTTGCTTCCTGGTGTCTGAACTCAGGGGAAAGTCCACCCTGGCCACGGGATTTCCGGCCTTCCTCCCTGGGCCTGGCCGGCCGCTGCACAGGGCAGAGCCTGACACCCATGGAACCGCCCGGTTCCTGGCAGCATGGGCTGGGGCGACGTCCAGGGAAGAAATCTGCATTTACGGGGGGCTCCTGTCTGCTCCCGTGTTGTGAACACACCTAGGGGCTCTGCAGAAAATAAGAAAGACCTAGACCCCGCTTCTGTGGGGCTTGTGGGGGGACCGAGAAAATAGACAAGAAAAAAATATCCGGGTGTGGTGGTGCTCATGCATCACCCCAGCAACTGCAGAGGCTGAGGCAGGAGGGTCTCAAATTCAAGCTCAGCCTGGGCAATTTAGTAAATTAATGAGACCCTATCTCAAAATAATGCATAAAAAGGGCTGGGGATGGAGCTCAGTGTGAAGGCCCGGGGTTCCACCTCCCCCCCCAAAAAAAAAGGCAGAATCAGGCTCAGCCACAAAGCAGGTAAAGGCTGAGAAGCATCCGAGGAAGGTGCCATGCAGAGGTCCCGGGGCCTATCAGGGACTCGGGGGGACTCGGGGGGTGATGGTGGAGGTCAGACAGGAGCAGGGACCATCGAGCTCTCCCGCCCCGCTGTGTACCACAGATCTGGGGTGGGGACCCCTTGTGCCCGGGGGGGGTCCTATGTTACCTGTTTTTCCTGCTGGGACCTCTGCCCTCCCCCATGGACCCAGAGGCCAGGCTTCTTGGGGGCAGCGCATGGGCAGGGCCCTCGCCTCCCTTCCAGCTTCCACGCAGTCCCCCAAGAAGGTCCCCAGCACCCCACACGCGCCAACCCCGGACACTTCGGTCCTTGGGGTCTCGCTCCCTGCCTTCCAGTGCCCGCTTAGCTCTGGGGCCCACACACGGGTCCTCCCACCCAGCCCTGCACCCTCCCCAGCCACTCTGAACCCTCTCAGGGTTCCCTGGATCTGTCACCCCCAGTAGCCATTGGCTAAGCCCCACAGAGGGACAGTCCACGGAACCCTGCCCGGTCCAGATCTCAGGACGAGGGCGTCCAGATGCAGACCCGGGAAGGAAAGGACAGGACAGGGAGTGCCAATGTGCGTTGAGTTCCTTGTCTTGTGTCTCAGTTGGTTTCTTTTTTCTTCTTCTTTTTATTAAGGTTATTGGTACAATCTAGGTATACATCAGTTGGTTTCTTAGTTGGTTTTTCTTTCTTATTTTTTTTTTTAGTTGGTTTTTCTTTTTTGGTTGGACCCAGGGCCTCTTCACTGAGCTACATCTCTAACCTTTTATTTATTTTTTTAACTTTGAGACGAGGGCTCCCTAAGTCATTAAGTTGCCCAGGCTGGGCTTGAATTGGAGATGCTCCTGCCTCAGCCTCCTCTGTAGTAGAGACGAGCATGCACCAGCACACCTGGCTTGATTTCTTAGTTTTGACCAATATGCCACAGGAGTAATGTACAATGTAAACAACAGGAGAAATTGGAGATGGAACACATGGTACTTCTTTGCATATTCCCTTTTCTACAAAGTTAAAATTATTCTCAAGTAAAATATTTTTTTCTCTCATTGAGTTTATTGATACATTTTAGGTATACAGTACAATTACATGCATCATTGGGATCTTGTACCTTTACATGACAAGTTTCCCTACACCTTTAGCCCTTTTCTTCCTCTTTCACATGGTCAATTATCTCATTTGGATCTTATGTACTATTATAGTTTTTCACACCAGAGCAGCTATTCGGTATTTATACATGTATGACTTATTTATTTCACTTAGGAGTATATCCTCAATATGTATCCATTTTCCTATGAATGAATCTAATTTCTCATTCTTTATCAAGTAAAATATTTATTAAAAATAAAATAAACTAGAGCCGGGCGTTATGGCACACACCTGTAATCCCAGCACTCAGGAGGCTGAAGCAGGAGGATCGCTGTGAGTTCGAGATCAGCCTGGGCTACATAGTGAGTTCCAGGTCAGTCTCAACTACATAGTGAGACCCTGTCTTAAAAAACAAACAAAAATAAAATAAACTGCTGGGCATGGTGGCACAGGCAGGAGGATACTACGAGTTTGAGACCAGCCTAGACAACATAGCGAGACCCTGTCTCAAACAACAACAACAACAACAACAACAACAACAATAATAATAATAATAACCTCCAAGCCACCTGCAAGTTTGAGCCCAGCCTGGGCAATTTGATGACTTAGGAAGACTTAGGAATAAAATAAATAAAATGGGCTGATGATGTAGCTCAGTGCCAGGGCCCTAGGTCCATCCCCAGCACCACAAAATAAATATAGAAAGAAATGAACAATAAATAAAATAATCTCATCAGGTGCAGTAGCATATAGCTGGTATTCCAGCCCTCTGGGAGGCTGAGGCAGGAGGATCTCAAGTCTCATTTGGGCAACTCAGTGACTTAAAAAGACCCTGTCAAAATAAAGGGGAAAAAGTACCAACATATATCATATAAAGGTACAAGATCTCAGTGATAAATGGAACTATTTTTGCTTTAAATGTACCAATAAACGTAGTGGGGGGGGCAAGGCGTATTTTGAGGGGAATTCAATCAATCAATAAATAGCCAGGGATTTAGTTCAGTGTTTCTGCCGCCTGCCTCTCAAGGGCAAGGTCCCGAGTTGGATCCCCTATTCGAGAGAGAGAGAGAGAGAGAGAGAGAGAGAGAGGGAGAGAGAGAGGGAGGGAAATAAAGAGGGCTGGAGATGGAACTCAGTGCAGCAGAGGTTCCGGAACCTGCGGCTTCTCCCCCGCCTCTGCTTCCCCCAGGTCCCGCCCGAGTGCCGCCCACCTGGTTCCGCTCAGTCCCCAGATCCCAGAGCCTCCCCTTCACAGCCTGTCCTCCCGGGAGCCGCCGCCAGAGGGCGTCGTGAGCGCCGAGCCAGATCTCCCTCCTGGGCCCTCAGTCTTCTCGCGCCTGCCACCTCCCTAGGGCCAAGCCCCCAGTCCTTCCTGCATCCTATAGGGACCTGCCCTGCCCGCCTCCCAGCCTCCTTGTCTGTTCCTGGCCTCTACCCCAGCCACATGGGCTCCGTGCTGCTCCTGCACCTTTCCAGGCTCTGTCCTGCCCCAGGGCCTTTGCATGCCTGTACCTCTGCCCAGGACCACCTCCAGCCTCACTCAAGACTCCTCTCTGGCTTTCTTCAGCTCTGATGGCTCCCTCTGCCTGGCTCCCTTTCACCCAGGTCACTCCTAATAATATTCATCCCCTGTCCCAACCCCTCAGAGCAGTTGCCCACGAGCCCCCAGCTCCTGCACCCTCTTCCACTGCTGGGTGCTCTTGGGAACCTACTTCATGCTTTTCTTAGGGGTAGGGGAGTTGAGACAGAGTCTCACTCTGTAGTCCAGGCTGGCCTTAAACTCACAGCGATCCTCCTGCCTCAGCCTCCCAAATGCCGGGATCACAGGTGTGCCCCATCATTTCCGGCATGTGTGATTGTCCCCATCCTGTCTTCCCAGTGGCCCAGTTAGGCAGGGGCCGTCTGTATCCTCAGGGTCTGTCCGCCAGGTCTGTAGCCTTGGCATCGTGCATACAGTGGGTGCTCAATAAATACCAAGGGGACCAACACATTCTTGGGTACCGGTCTGACCTGTTTGGCCACTGAGCTAACCTGAGCCTTCACCCGGTGAAGCAAATCGGCCTGCACCAGGAAGACCCCAGCTCCCCGCACACAGCTGGGCCTCAGTTAACCCAGGGACACTGAGAAGGGGTCACAGCCCCCTTCCCCTCATGCCGCACAGCGCTCCCTGGCCCTGCGGCTTCTGTGATCTGATCTCCCGGACGTGGTGTGTCCCTCCGGCGTTTGAAACACTTTGTTGATGGGATTCTCAGCTGGGTGGCAGAAGGGTGATTGTAGTGGCAGAATTTTACTTCCATACAGTAAGCTGGAGGACGGGAGTAGCGGGTGAGCGGACGACAGCACCAGCCATGCCTGTCACCCCAGTACCTGGGAGGCTGGGGCATGTGGATCTTTACAGGTTCGAGGTCAGCCTGGGCTACATAGCGAGACCTCATCTAAAAAAAACGAGACAAAACAAAAACCACCATGCCTTCTCCAAAGGCCTGGATCTGAATGTGATGGTGCTGCTGGGTATTTGGGAGCTACTGAGGGCTCTTGAGCAGGGTAGGGATATGTGACAGTAGATGGTGAGTGGCAGGAGGCAGGCAAGGTGTCCTGAGATTCCCTTCCTCTGTTGGGGGGCTTCTCTGCGGGTGCCCTGGATGCCTTCTGGGGGGTTTCTGAACACTGCAGGATGTGAGGCACAGCCCAGGCTGTTACACAAACCACGACAGGGAACAAGAGTCGCGTGTAACAACAAGCAGAGTGGGGTCCCTAAATGCTCCCCAGATGGGACCAGCAGCCCCAGCCACTATGCCCTGCATATGAGGGCCACGGGAATTCACGCTTCCCCAGTGACTCATTAAAATAAATACACAGCTATTGAAAAATGTTCAACCAAGCCGGGCGTGGTGGTGCAGGCCTGTCATCCCAGCAATGGTGAGGCTGAGGCAGGAGGGTTGCCTCAAGGTCCAGGCCAGCCTGAGCTACGTAAGAGTTTAAGGCCATCCTGAACTTCATAGCAAGACCCTCTTTCAAAAGAAAAAAAAAATACTGGTGCTGTGAGATACACAGAAGGTTTCCCAAGCATCTGCCGATACTCACGCAACCCTCGGAGGCAGGTACCATTAGGGGTCACCATTTACAGCTGAGGCACAGAGCCTGTCTGCCATTCACACGAGGTCACACTCTGAGCTGGACTCGGGCAGCCGCTCAGAGTAATGACTCCTGCGGGCCCTGTTTAATCTTCCCAACTATTCTGGGTTGTGGGAGATTTTATTTCCCCCAGTGATAGAGGCAAAAAGGAGAGCACCGAGGGGGAAAAACTTCCCTGCAGCTACACAGCAAATAGAAAGATCTGAGGGAGAACTAGCCCTGAGGTTTCTAATGGGCTCTTAGAGGGACTCTGGGCAAAAATATGTTGCTCCAGGGAGGCTTCGGGGGACCTCGAAGGCTTGTCTACGTGACTAATTCTTCACCAACCTTCAAAACCCCAGCTGAGGTGCCCCTCTCTTCCAAGAACACCCACTCTGCACGTCTCCTCTCTGTGTCTACTTTCCCATAGTCTGTGCTTTCTCTTCCTGCCCAGCACTGACTAATCCAGGCTGAGCAGAGGGTGTGTGTGTCTCGCTTTGACCCTTTGACCACGGGGTTAGGTGGGACTCCGGCAGAGGTGGGCTCAGCTTATTTACCTATTTGTTGTTATTTTTAGAGTCAGGGTTTCACTCTGGCCTCGAATTCACTATGTAGCCCGGGCTGGCCTCGAACTCGTGGGGATTCTCCTGCCTCAGCCTCCCGAGTGCTGCTGCGTGCGCCCCGCCCCCGGGCTTATTTTGTGTTTTGAGTAGGGAGGAGTTGTGGGTGGCGCCTACAGTCGCCGCGCCCACCTAGGTGACTCCTTCCCTCCCCCACCCCAGGTAGAAGTCCAACTTCGGAGGGCTAGGCCGAGCTGGGTAAAAAGAGGCCTAACCTTTGCTCCCAGGAACCTGGCAAACGTCCTCCGGCCCCGCCCGCCTTCCCTCCCGACCGAGGGGCCCAGTCCTGGAGGGGTGTGGTGGAGACGGAGTGCGCGGAACCTGTTCCTGCCCTGGCCTCCCTTGCCTCTGTTTCCCCTCTATGAGATGGAGCTGCAAACCTTCCGGAGATGGACCAGTCTCCTGGAGATGTGGTGATCCGAGCAGGGCCAGGGGTTTGTGCCCCTCGACGAACTCCTCTTCCAAGAGCCACGCTCAAAATGAGCCCGTTTCGCGTATGGAAAAACTCCGCGCGCCTCTGGCTCCGTTCCGAGCGCGGCTGCGA
>NW_022900949.1:9582635-9587041 GCF_012274545.1 Fukomys damarensis
CCCCAGCCTCCTCCCGTGCTCGGAGTGGGGCCGATTGACTGTTTTCAGGACCCCCGCGGGCAGGGGCCGTCGGAGAGCCCGGGGGGGGGTGGACCATGGCCGTGAGATTCCAGGCGAGTGGCCAGCGGCGCGCAGTGCGGGGAGGAGATGGAGAGCGAGGCTGGGAGTCGGACCCGGGACGCCGGAACCCCCTGTGCTTACCTAACAGACGGGTAAACTGAGGCCCAGACGACCGGGTGGCCAGCCCAGGAGGCACGCCGGGCAGTGCAGGCGTGTCTGCGTCCCCACCCGCTGATCTGCCTCCAAATACCGACCTTTCTACCAATTAGGCTGCGCGTCCTGGAGGCAGCCCGCACCTCTCTTCTTCATCTGTAAAACGGGCGCCCAGAATTTTAAAGTAGGACGCGGCGCGGCCCATAGACGGTGTCGGGACCGCCGTCCACGCCGGCCCGGGACCCTTGATCTCTCTCGAACCCGGGAAACGGCGCGGTGACTTTGTCTGTGGTCTGAGTTCACTGTGTTGATTGCGGTGAGGCTACAGGGGAAACCATCGCTGTTTATTCATTGCCCGCCGACGGCTCACAGAGCTGTTACACGGTGGAAGTGGGGGCCTGGAGCCCCGATTTTGCACAGGAGCAAAAAGCTGGGGTGCGCTAAGATGGTCGATCTTTGCCGCGGGCCCCAGGAGGCACGGCCTCCGCCCTGGGCCACCAGCTCCGACCTGGAGGGCAAAGCGATTTGGCTTCCCGCAGCCACCAATCTGATCAGCTCGGTCCCGAGTAGCTGAAAACGTGTCCCCCAGCCTCCCCGGGGGCCATTGTCCTGGAGAGGGGCGGGGAGGGCGCTGCGGAAGCCTCTTGCGGGCTGGCTGACGGGGCCGCCCAGCCCTCCCCCTCTGGGCGGCGTCACCAGGTGTTCGTGTCCGCAGGTGGCAGGAGGCGGAGACAAATCTCCCCCGAAACTCACCTTGACAGGGGGCGGAGCTCAGACACGCCTGTTCCTCTTCCACCTTGCAGCGACTCCACCCTTCCTCTCCCAGAGCCTGGTCCCAAGGCAATTCTGGGATCCCAGAGGCCCCAGCCCAGCCCCCCAGGAGCCCCCGAGATGGATTTGGATCTCTTAGGACCCAATAATCAGGGCTGGCCAAGGGGAGCGATGCAGCGTGTGTGTAGGAGGAGTTGGGGACCCAGTTTCTGGAGAAAGAGACAGTAGCCTCCGGGCTGTGGAGTATGAATAGGAGTTTGCCTAGGAGCTCAGCACGGCATGACAGTTACCTGACAGGAGGGCCAGGATCTGAGTGAAAGGGGACAGCTATGCAGAATCCTGAGGAGGACGTCTTGGGCAACACGGGTCAGACTGCCAGGGCAGCGACTTGCGGGAAACTCGGCCAGCCAGCTGGGTTAATCCCTGGGGCGCTGGGGAGTGCCAGAGGGTTTTAGACAGAGCCCCTGGTATCCATGGAGATAACTCAAGCAGGGACAAGACAGAGCCACCTGCCTCCCTGCTCCCCAAGGTGCTCTGGACCCCTGGGGACTTTTTCTAAAGTACAGCCAGGAAATCAATATTCCTTGTGTGTGTGGGGGTGGGGGGGTTGCATTTAATCACACAAAGTATAACGTCGAAGCAACGAAAATACTCTGGAAGACAAGCACAGTGGTGCATGCTGGTCATCGCAGCACCCTGAGAGGCTGAGGCAGGAAGATGGAAAGTTCAAGCCCAGCCTGGGCAATTTAGTGACTTAGGGAGACCCTATCTCAGAAATACAGACTATGGGGTCAGGGGCATAGCAAAAAGCGACAGATCCCTCGGGCCTGTCTCCTGTTGGCTCTGCTGTCTTGCTGAGTGACACAGTCACTCCATGCCTCCGTTTCTCCCTCTGTGACATGGGGGTGGTCGATTGTACCTTCACTTAAATGAGATACTATGGGCACCAAGGAACCCTTGCTCACTCATTTGTTTGGCAAATACGGATGGGGTCCCTGGCTTGACCAGATGTGGTTTAAGCCAGGGCTGGCTATGGCCAAGGCAGGTAAACAATATCCGGGAGTCACCTTTTGTTTTGTTTTTTGGTAACAGGGATCGAACTCAGGTCCTTGTGCTTGCAAGGCAGGCAGCAGAACCACTGAGCTAAATCCCTGTCCCTGGAGTCACCTTTTGTGAAGAAACAGGGGGTGGTGGTCAGGGGCAACCTCACCCAGGAAGTGGGGTGTGAACAGATGTGATTCAGATGGAGGGTATAGCCATGCAAAGGCCCTGAGGCAACATGGAGGCTGGCATGGTGCAGGAGCAGCAGGCATATGGCTGGAGCAGGAGTGAGGGGCAGAGCAGGAGGAGGGGAGGCGGGAAGGGTAGGGCAGATCCCAAAGGGCCCTGTGGGCTGCAGGAGGACTTGGGCTTTGGCCCCCAGGGAAGTGGGAGCTATGGAGGGCTGCTGGAACAGGAGGGAGGACACGGCGCCCTTCGGAGGCTGCTTTGGGGAAGACAGGCTGTGGGATGCGGGTGGGAGCGCAGGCCCAGGGCAGAGGTGGCTGGGCTCATCGAGGTAGGCAGAATGAACCCCGTGGGGACCTCCACCTTGGCCAGGCCTGACACCCAATCCCCGTCCCCTCCCAGCAGGTGGCAGACATGGAGGAGGTGACCATCTGGGAGCAGCACACGGCCACACTCTCCAAGGTGCGCAGTCCCCACCTGGGTGCCCATGGTGCCCTCGTCCCCGTGTCCCACCTGGGACGCTGATGCCCTTGTGTCCCCGTCGCTCAGGACCCCCGCCGAGGCTTCGGCCTGGGCATCTCCGGAGGCCGGGACGGGCCCAGCAGCTCCGTGGTGGTGTCCGATGTGGTTGTGGGAGGCCCTGCCGAGGGCCGGCTGCGGTGAGCACCCGGTCACCCGAGGGCGTGGCGGGCAGGGGGCTTGTGGCCTTGGCCCAAGGCTGGAGCACCTGGTACCTGCGGTTCCGTCAACACCAGGCCTGAGGTGCTGCCTGCCCTCCCGTCCCCTGGGCGCTTCCTGGTCTGTCCTCCCCTCCTGTCTGTCTGTGTCCTTCCCGGAAGATCCTGGGTCCCAGTGGCCCCAGGGCCCTCCTGGAAAAAAAGCCCAGGAAACCGTTTTTGGCAGCGGGGAAGGAGACGTTGTGTCCTGAACCCATGGGGTTGGGGCAGGAAGGCTGGATTCCTGGAAATCTTGTGGGATAAAATGTTCCTGGGGCCTAAGGGTCTGATGGGTGGAATGGCTGAGCTCAGCTCAAGGAGTGAAAGAGCGCAAATGGAAAGGGAGAGAAAAGCAGAAGGAACTGGGGAGAAAGCCCAGGGTGGCGGCACACACCTGTGATCGATCCCAGCACCGGGGAGGCTGAGGCAGGAGGATCACTGCAAGCTCAAGGCCGGGCTCCATAATGAGTTCAAGGCCAGCCTGAACTGCATAGTGAGACTTTGTCTCAACAAAAAAAAAAGAAAAGAAAGAAAAAAGTTAAATAACTGGAAAAAAGAGCAAAATGACAGCTGTAATTGTACCTTCCATTGTGTTGTGCTGGTTCCACAGCTGGCCCCATTTCACAGAGAAAGTGACTGAGGCCCGGAGGCCTGAGGACACTGGCGAGTTAGACCTGGGCATTGTAGACCTAGATAAACTGGGGGCCAGGGAGGCCCCAGCCTGACTCCCACCCCTCCTTCAGGCCGGGGGACCACATGGTCATGGTGAACGGGGTCTCTGTGGAGAACATGACGTCGGCCTTCGCCATTCAGCTTCTGAAGACCTGCACCAAGATGGCCAACATCGTGAGTGGGTGGGGACGTGGCCCGGCCTCAGCACCGCCCTGCGCCCTGTGCCCTGTGCCCTGTGCCCCGGCTGAAGCTGCCTGTGATCAAAAGCGCTGTGAACATTTACATTTTCAGAAATCCCAGCTCTTGGGAGGGAGAGGCAGGACAATTTGTTGTGAGTTTGAAGCCAGCCTGGGTAGATAGCGAGTTCAAGGCCAGCCTGATCTACATAGCAAGACTTTACCTGGGGGGGGGGAAGCTGGGGATTTAGCTCAGTGGTGCCACTGCCTGCCTCACAAGTGCAAGGTCCTGAGTTTGATCCTGATAACAACAGAAAAAAAAACAACAAAAACAAAACGGTCAGTGGCACAGGCCTGTCATCCCAGCACTCTGTGAGGCTGAGGCAGGAGGGTCAAAAGCCCAGCATGGGCAATTTAGCGAGTTAGCAAGACCCTGTCTGAAAATAAAAACTACAGAGGGTGGGGGTGTGGATCAGTGTGAAGGTCCTGGGCACACAGCCTGGGCGTTGAGGCCCAGAGAGGGACTGGAGTTCCCCAGGGCCACCCCCTGCCTGGGGCCAACCTGGCCCGGCCCCACCCTGGGTAAGCCCTCCTGTCCGCCCCTCACAGACGGTGAAACGAGCTCGGAAGG
>NW_022900949.1:9587352-9591426 GCF_012274545.1 Fukomys damarensis
CAAGCGACGGGACAGCGAAGGTGACCAAGGGCGGGCGGCGGGCGCTGACCACGCCTGGGGTACGGTCGGCCCTCGGCCGAGCACCTGCCTGAGTCCCGATTCCTGGGACTTGCGGCTCCTCCCCTAAGATAGCAGAATGGGCTCTGCAGACAGCACTCAGGAGGCTGAGGCAGGAGGATCAGTACAACTTCCAGGCCAGCCTGGGCTGGACCATGAGACCCTGATTCACAAAATTAGAATGTACTGGGGTGTAGCTCAGTGGTCCCACGGCTCATCCTCAGTGTTGGGGAAACGCACGGTGATGTCATCGGCTTGTGGGGTGGGGTGACGGACCAGTCCTCCAGCTCCCAGAGCCCTGCCTCAGTTTCCCTCCTCTTCCTGCAGAGTTTGGGGTCAAGCTGGGCAGTCAGATCTTCATCAAGCATATCACAGACTCCGGCCTGGCTGCCCGGCACCGTGGGCTGCAGGAAGGGGACCTCATCCTTCAGGTGACTGGGCTTCCACCCCATGGGTAGGGAGACTGAGGTCTGGACCACTTTCCTTCAGGGCTTTTGGACATGGTTAGGCATAGATCTTCCCTCTCTCTGTCTTGTGAGTCCATTGTCCAATGTTGGTTTCTAGTAACCCCTTAGGATTGGCGGTTTCTAGTACCCTCAAGTTTTGCTGTCCTAGAGAGTCTTCTGTCCAGCTGGCTACAATGCTGCTTCCTGGACCTGCCCTAGAGGTGGGAGGCTCATAGCCTGGAGTCCAGGCTTGGAAGGACTGCCTTGCTTCAAGTCTGGATTCTAAACGTCTGTTTCAGCGATCCAAGTGTTTGGCTTCCAAAGCACTCTTGGCTGATTGTTTCTAGTGTCTCCTTGGGTTTCTTTGTTTTTAGTGAACTTGAGAAATAGACCGTTAGCTGGGTATGGTGGCGCATGCCTGTAATCCCAGCACTCGGGAGGCTGAGGCAGGAGGATCGCTGTGAGTTCGAGACCAGCCTGGGCAACATAGTGAGTTCCAGGTCAGTCTCAACTACATAGTGAGACCCTGTCTCCAAAAAAAAAAAAAAAAAAAAAAAAGCAAAGAAACAGATAATTTGGTGGGGGCACTAGAAACAAACAAACCCTGGAATTATCAAAAGCAGATGCTCACGAGGGAAAATGTTAGAAATGGTGTGAGAGGGCCTTCTAGGACCTGTGTTTCTAGTCTGCCTCCAGATGTCTGTTTCCAGCACCTCATAGAGATTCTGTTTCTTGTAACTTTAAGTGGCTACTCCCTCTTCTTTTCAGTTAGAATTGCTTCGAATACCACCCTCAGGTCAGTTCCTGTCATTCCTGGAAAGTGTCAGCTTTTCAGGAGAAAGTCCACTCATTTCTAATTTTTCCCTTCTATCCCCCACTCCTCGTTGAAGACTGTGTTTCTAGAGTTCTGTGCAGTCTGTTCTGGGTGCCATCTCCATCCACAGCATAAATCCACTTTTAACATTTGTCCCAGGGGAATGTCTGTTTTTAGTAACTCCTGTAGTTTGTCTGTTTCTAGTCCTCCCACCAAGATAACTGTTTCTAGTATCCCCATCTCTCACTCCTTCCTGGTCCCTTTCAGATCAATGGGGTGTCCAGCAAGAATCTGTCGCTGAGTGACACCCGGCGGCTGATCGCGAAGTCGGAAGGGAAGCTGACCCTGCTCGTGCTGAGGGACCGAGGCCAGTTCCTGGTGACCATCCCACCTGCTGTCAGTGACAGCGAAAGCTCTGTCTTGGAGGGTGAGGGGCCCAGGCGGGTGGCATCGCCTCAGAGGGTGACAGGAGCTTACCTCAAGCCACACCTCAAGCCCTGCTGGGTTCTCTTGGGCCAAGATCAAGGCAAGCTCTAGCTGCTGCCGGCCCTGCCAGGCACGGGGTCGGGGGAATGGGTGCCCGCTGGCCGGGGTGACGGTGGCCGACCAGTCCCCTCCCCCAGACATCTCGGACCTCAACTCGGAGATGTCGCAGGCGCCGCCTTCACACGTCCCGCCACCACCCGGGCACAGGCAGGGAAGCCCCGAGGAGACGGACTCCGCCGCGTGCGTATTGCAGATGGGGGCGGGGCTGGGGAAGGCGGCGTCACTGGTGGGCGGGGCTTGGAGTCTGGTCCCCATCTCCCAAGGGGACTTCTCAACCGGCCCTCATTTGGGTAGACGAAGCATCCTCCGATCTCTTTTTTCGTTTGTTTGTGTTTTTGATACCAGGGATCGAACTTGGGTCCTTGCGCTTGCTAGGCAGGCTCTGGAGCCACTGAGCTAAATCCCCAGCCGTGCCAATCTCCATGCCTCCTTTTTTTTTTTTTTTTTTTTTTTTTTTTTTTTTTTTTTTTTTTTTTTTCTTTTTGCAGTACTAAGGATAGAACTCACTCCTGTACTGAGCTACATGCGCAGCCCTTTTTATTTTTTGACATGGAGTCTTGCTAAGTTGCCAAATTGCCCAGGCAGGACTTGAAATTTGAGATCATCCTGCCTCAGCCTCCTTAGTACCTAGGATCATAGGCATGTGCCACTGCACCTGACTAAAGTGTTGTGGGTTTTTGTTGTTGTTGTTGTTGTTGTTGTTTTATTTTATTTTTTGTACTGGGATCAAACTCAGGACCTTGCACTTTCAAGGCAGGCACAGCACCACTGAGCTACATCCCCAGCTTTGTTTTTTTTATTTTTTGAGACAGGGTCTCACTATGTAGTTCAGCCTGGCCTTGAACTAACTATGTAGTCCAGGCTGGCCTCAAACTCATGGTGATCCTCCTGCCTCAGCCTCCTGACTGCTGGGCTTACAGGCGTGCACCACCACGCCCGGTTTGAAGTACTCTTTAAAATCACCCCTCCTGATCTAACTTTGCCTCATCCCAAATCTGTTTCCCACCAGTGAGAGCCTCGAGCCCAGGCAAGAAAGGTTGGTGGATTCCAGAACAATCTCAGATCCAGGTGAGGACCGAGCTGGGGGCAGTGACTATGGGCACCTACCCTGAGGTTTCTGATCTGGCCAGGGAGGGGTTGGCATGAGTCAGACAGAGGTGTGGTACACCACTCCTCCCAGCACTCAGGAGGCTGAAGCAGGAGGATCGCCTGTCTCCAAAACAAAATAAAATGAAAAACCACAAACAGAGATGGGGAGAGGGCTTGGGAGGGGCAGGGTGCCCCAAGCAGAGGTTGAGGGGCAGGAGGGCTGGTTTGTCTTTCAGACTCACCCCCGGGAAGCAGCAGAGATGCGTACAGGGCTGCCAGCCGCCAGAGCCTGGAGGCTCGCGGGTGCGTCCAAGCCTTCGAGGCTGCCACAGCTGGCCCGTGACCCCCTCCTCGGGCAACCTCGTCCTCCCTGGGGTTGAATGTGGCCACCCCGGGGCTATTTAGGAAGGTGAGGTGGGGGGAGGGCTCTGCCAAGGGAGCCCTACCTCCTGTGGCTTGACCCGCCTCGCCTCCTGCAGGTACAGCCCCGATACTCGGGTGGTCCGATTCCCCAAAGGTGCCAGCATTGGTCTGCGGCTGGCCGGAGGCAATGACGTGGGCATCTTCGTGTCTGGGGTGCAGCCGGGCAGTCCAGCTGATGGGCAGGGCATCCAGGAGGGGGACCAGATCCTGCAGGTGACAGGGGGCATGGGTGGTGGACTGGGCTTGAATTTGAGATCCTCCTGCCTCAGCCTCCTACAGTGCTGGGATGTGGTGTGTGTGCCACCCTGCCTGGCTTGGTTATCCATATTCTGACATAGTCACTGTGGCCGCAGCTCCTGTGCCATGCCGAGACCTTTGTGTCTCTGTGACACAGCATCCCGCTGCCCAATGAGGTGACACCTAGGACCAGAGCTGTCCTCAAATTGCTGCACGGCAGTCCAGGGTCCAGTGGGGCTGTGCTGTGCTGCAGGGGTTGGGGTCTGGCAGGTGGCCAGGAGGTGCCCCCGCCCGGAGCCCTCACCAACCCCTTCCGGCAGGTGAACGACACACCGTTCCGCAGCCTCACGCGGGAGGAGGCAGTACAGTTCCTGCTGGGGCTGCCGCCGGGGGAGGACGTGGAGCTGCTCACCCAGCGCAAGCAGGACCGTGAGTCTCAGCACCCCCGGGCTGCGGGCGGGG
>NW_022900949.1:9591647-9597213 GCF_012274545.1 Fukomys damarensis
GGCGGCGTCTGGCTGGCGGTGCGCGTGGGCCGTGACCTCCGGGAGCAGGAGCGGGGCATCATCCCCAACCAGAGCAGGTGCGCCCGGCCTCAGTTTCCCTGTCGGGATCGCCATTGTATCTGTGCCTCGTGGCCCGCTGGCTCCTGCCGCCAGCTGCTCTAACAAATGACCCCAGACTAAGTGGTTTTAAATGGCGGACTGTTTGGTTTTGGTGGCACTGGGGATGGAATCCAGGGCCTTCATACTGAGCTCCATCCCCAGCCCTTTTTATTTTTTTATTCTGAGACAGGGTCTCGCTAAGTCCCTAAGTTGTTCAGGTTGGGCTCCAACTTGCAATCTTCCTGCCTCAGCCTCCCAGAGTGCCGGGGCGACAGGCAGGCACCACCAGGCCTGGCTTTCTCTGATCTGTAGGTCAGAAGTCCTGAACTTCAGGCACAGGTGGCAGGGCTGTTCCTCCCAAGTGTCCAGGGAAAGCCTGGTCCCTGGCCCGGCTCCTAGAGATACCGCAGCCCTCTGCTTGCAGCCCTGTCCTCCATATGCAGAGCTGGCAGTGAGACGTCTTCAGCCTCTCTCTGCCTTTCACCCTTCTGCAGCCTCTCAGGGTGACCCTGGGGGATGCTGGGCCCTGGTGGTCAGGATGACCCCCTCGCAGGGTCCTTTACATGAACCCATCTGCAGAGTCCCTTGTGCCATTAAGGTGACACAGCCACAGGTCCCTAGCAGTGGGATATGGCCGTCTTTTTGTTTTCTTTTGGTACTCCAGGCATTAGCACTGAGCCTTGCCCCTAGCCTTCCCCCATTTTTTTGAGAGAGTCTAAGTTGCTAAGTTCCCAGAGCTCGGCTCGAACTCATGATCCTCCTGCCTCAGCCTCCCAAGTGCTGGGATTGCTGGTGTGAGCCACCACACCCAGCTGTCTTGGGGACCCTCTCTGTGGGGTCCCAGAGCTCAGGTCACCCCCCTCGTGCTCCTCTCCCAGGGCTGAGCAGCTGGCCAGTCTGGAAGCAGCACAGCGGGCTGCAGGCCTTGGTCCCAGTTCGTCCTCAGGCTCCAATGCCCGAGCCGAGTTCTGGCGTCTTCGGGGCCTTCGAGGAGGAGCCAAGAAGACGACCCAGCGCAGCCGGGAGGATCTGTCGGCGCTGACCAGGCAGGGCCACTACCCGCCCTATGAACGCGTGGTGCTTCGAGAAGGTAACACTGAACCCAACACTGAACCCAAAGTCCCGCTCCATTCCCTCTCCTGGCCAAAGATCCCTGCCTGGGTTATCCTAGGGGCAGAGGGAGATAGGAAGAGGTTTTGTTGCTTTAAAACCAGATGTGATGGTGCACATGTGCAATCCTAGCATGTGGGAGGCTGAGGCAGGAGTATCACCATGGGTTCAAGGCCAACATGGGCTACATAGTGAGACCCTTCTCAAAAGTAAAAATAAAAAGGTATGGGGGGTGCAGTCACGTGGCTCGGTGGTAGAGCCCTTGCCTAGCATGTGTGACACAGGGCTCCATCCCCAGATCTACAAATAAATTTTTAAAAAAGAAAGATTTGAAATTCATTTATTTTATTTTTTGGGCCAGGGTTCCACGATGTGGCCCAGGCTGGCCTAGAACTTATGGGGATCCTCCTGCCTCAGCCTCCTGAAAGCTGGGACAACAGGCCTGCATCACCTAGCTAATGTATTTTACATGCTGCATCCAAAGTATAATTTTAGTAGATTATCAGTAAATAAGGCTAGTTTTTTTCCACTGGGGATGAACCCAGGGTCTCTTGCAAAGTAACCATGAACTCGTCCACTAATCCACCTCCAGCTCCTATAGATTTATTAACCTTTTTTTTAGTTTTATTAACTTTTAAAATCTAACACTCTATATTCAAAGTGTAATTTCAGTGTGGTGTCATATAAGAATATAAATGAAGCATTTTTTTCTTTTGTGGTGCCGGGAATGGAACACAGGACCTCTCCCCTTTTTTGGGGGGTGGTGAGACAGGGTCTCACTATGCAGTCTAGGCTGGCCTTGAACTCACTGTGTAGTACAGGCTGGCCTCAAACTTTCTGGGATCCTCCTGCCTCGGTCTCCTGAGTGCTGGGATTACAGGCCTGTGTCACTACGCCTGGCCCCATTTTAAAACAAACTATGCTAAGTAGTATATTTTGGAATTATTTGTACTGGGAATGGAACCCAGGGCCTTTGCACTGAGCTACAGCCCCAGTTTTGTTTTGTTTTTTAATTTTGAGATAGGGTCTCATTAGATTGTTAAATTGCCCAGATTGTGCTCCAACTTTGAGTTCTCCTGCCTCAGCCTCCCAGAGTGAGCAATGACAGGCATGAGCCACCATACCCTTCTTTACCAGAATTTAAAAGAATACAAGAATAAACCCTAGCACAGTTGATCATTTCTCTCGCTGAGGACCAGGGTGGGAGGAAACTCTCCTCTGAGTCAGAAGGGGAGGAGTTTAAACTCCTGGCCTCTAGGTAGAGGGATTAAGCACCAGGTGCAGCGGACGTTAGCAGAGAATAGAAGATGCGGGGTAGCAGGTGGCCAGGAGGCTCAGACTGACCTCCAGGGAAGCCCTCCAATGGGCCCTTCAGCTCTTACCTTGGCATCCAGGGAAATCTTAAAAACAGGACGGTACCAGCCCTTCACTTCCACACCTAGCCGAGGACAGTGTACAGACCTGAGTACACTGAGAGGTTTTGCTGGGTGAAACCAGGTCCTTTGCATTGAGCTACAACCCCAGGCGTTTTAAATTTTTTACTTTGAGACAAAAAAGTTGCCCCCAGGCTGGGCTCAAACAGGTGATCCTTGTGTCTCAGCCTCTCAGAGTGCAGGGTGACAGGCAGGCACCCGCCTGCCCCAGGGCTAGTTTCTCTTGATGGACACAACCTAGCTCTGCTCACACTAGCTCTGCCTGTACCCCATTAGCCAGTGCAGAGTCACATGGTCAGTCCTAGCTGCAAGGGAGCCTGGGAAATGTAGTCTTCTTGTGGGGCAGCCATGGACCTGACTGTACATGTTACATACATGTACAGGAAGTGCACAGGTAGCCATGCAAAACTCTAGCCATCTTTGCCACAAATTGGATCCTGGTTCTTGTTCTTATGCTGCTCCTCAGCCAGCTTCAAGCGTCCGGTGGTGATCCTGGGGCCCATGACAGACATTGCCATGCAGAAGCTGACAGTGGAGATGCCTGACCAGTTTGAGATTGCAGGTAAGGAACTAGGTCAGACACAACAGGCTGTGGGGACATCATGAACCAGGGCAGGCAAGGCCCCCAGAGCAGGTGAAGGATCGACAGCTGTGGAAACAGTGATGCTTGTGTGGGGCTTAGAAATCTGTAGGCCTTGGGTCCGACAGTTGCACTTTTTGTGTTCTCAGTGCTGGAGATGACCCAGCCCCGGGTGTGTGCTGGGCTGGTGCTCACCACTGAGCTGCAAGCCCGGTCCTTTTTATTTATTTTTAAAAATTTGAGACAGAAGCTGGCCAAGTTGCCAAGTTTCCCATGCTGGCCTCAAACTTGCAATCAGTCTACCCGTCTCAGCATCCTGGAGCGCTGGGGCGGGAGAGGGGGCAGCACGCCACTGTGCCCAGCTCTGAGTAAGATCGGAACCCCTTGGGAGACAGGGCCCTGTGGGCAGCACAAGGCCCTCTCCTTGTGTTCTTCCTGCCGCTGTGGACTCAGCAACATCCGGGAAGCTTTTCCAAAAGCCGAATCGGACACGCAGGTTTCCAGGGAAGGGAATGGAGTGGGAGAGGCTCCCGGGAGGGGCCGGAGTGGGCAGCATCCTTAGTCATTAGGGAAGCCCAGGTCCACACCAGGAGAAGTCATGACCACTCCTAGGTGACTGGAGTGAAAACAAAAGATCGGGAGATCGTGGCAGCTGGTGAGGATGAACAGCCAGAACCCTGTGCACAGCTGGTGGGAGCATGGTGCCACCACCTTGGGCAACAGACCAGTCACTCCTCTAGAAATCAAACTCTTTTTTTTTTTTTTTTTTTTTTTTTTTTTTTTTTTTTTAAGACAGGATCTCACTATGTAGTTGAGACTGACCTGGAACTCACTATGTAGCCCAGGCTGGTCTTGAACTTACAGTGATCCTCCTGCCTCAGCCTCCCGAGTGCTGGGATGACACCCGGCTCAAGAAACCAAACTTTTAATTTAGGAGGCTGAGGCAGGAGGATTGGGAGTTCAAGCCCAGCCTGGAAAGTGAGACTTGGTCATAAAAAGGCGGGGGGGCAGGGATTTAGCTCAGTGTTGCTGCCATCTGCCTTGCAAGTGCAAGTCCCGTACCAAAAAAAAAAAAAAGAGTAGGGTTGCAAGTTTGAGGCCAGCTTGGGCAACTTAGCAAGCTTCTGACTCAAATTTTTAAAAATAAATAAAAAGGACCAAGCTTGCAACTCAGTGGTGAGCACCTGTCCAGCACACAGTAGGTCCTGGGTCATCCCCAGCACCAAGAACACAGAAAGTGGACCTGTCCGACCTCAGGCGCAGTGGTAGAGCAGTTGCCTAAACACTTAGGAGGCACTAAGTCTACTCCCTGTACCCAGGGTTTGGGGAAGGGAAGTAATCAAACATTACCCAGGTGTGTTTGCACACGCCTGTAATCAGAACTCAGGAGGCTGAGGCAGGAGGATCACCATGAGTTTGAGGCCAGCCTGGCTACATAATGAGACCGTGTCTCAAAAAACAACCAAAAAAATCAAATATAAATTATCATGTGATCCAGCAATTCCATTTCTGGGTGCCTATACCCAAAATAATTGAAGGCAGGGACTCAAATAGATACGTGCATACCTGTATTCACAGCAGCACAATTCACAACAGCCAGAAGTGGGAAAAATCCATGTATGCATCTGCAGAGGAATAGATACATGCAGTGGGGGGCCCCTCTGTGTGCTGGAATATTACTCAGCCAGGAAAAGGAACTCTTGTCATTGCCACAGCGTGGATGAACTTTGAGGCCCTGCTGCTGAGGGAGCCAAGCCAGGCACAGAAGGACGTGCACCGCAGGGTCCCACTGCCAAGAGGCCCCAGGGTGGTCAGATCCAGTGGTGCTGGGGCACCTCGTGAAGCTACTGTCACCTCCCTCTTCCACAGAAAGCATATCTCGGGCTGACAGCCCCTCCAAGATCGTCAAACTGGACACCGTGCGGGTGATCGCGGAGAAGGTGAGTGAGTCTCCGCTGAGGTCCCGTGTCAGGGATGCGGGAGCCGAGGCCTGGACATCCGGCCATGTGGTCTGGCCCATTCCCACGCCCCACCGGGGAGGCCCCCCGCGGAGCCGCTGTTGGAGGTGTTGAGCGGTGTACCCCAACATGCTGGCCTGTGGCTGTGAGCGTTGGGGTCCCCTCTGACCGCAGACTCTTCGTCGAGTGTGTTCTCTCTCAATCCCCACCCCACGGGACAGGACAAGCACGCGCTCCTGGACGTGACCCCATCGGCCATCGAGCGCCTCAACTACGTGCAGTATTACCCCATCGTGGTCTTCTGTGCCCCCGAGAGCCGGCCGGCCCTCAAGGCCCTGCGCGAGTGGCTGGCGCCCACCTCCCGCCACAGCACGCGCCGGCTCTAC
>NW_022900949.1:9597228-9600401 GCF_012274545.1 Fukomys damarensis
CGCAAACACAGCAGCCACCTCTTCACAGGTGGGGATGCCGGGTGCCCGGGGGGGGCCTGGCCAGGTCCCCAGCCAGGCTGACGCGCCCCTTCCTGCAGCCACCATCCCCCTGCACGGGACCAGTGAATCCTGGTACCAGGAGCTCAAGGCCGTGATCCAGGAGCAGCAGACGCGGCCCATCTGGACCTCCGAGGACCAGGTACCGGGCTACCGGGCTGGGCTTGGTAGGTGTCTGGGTCTCCCTGAGCCTTGGGGCACAGCCAGGTTCGGGGCCGGACCTGAGACGCGGGACTTTTGCTGCGCAGCTGGGGGCTCAGGCTGGGAACGGGGTGGTGGTCTCAGCTCAGTCAGGGTCCCTGCTGCCCGCAGCTGGACGGCCCCTCCGAGGACAGCCTGGACCTTCCTGGCCACGGCCTGGCCGACAGCTCCGCAGACCTCAGCTGTGACAGCCGGGCCAACAGCGACTACGAGGAGACGGACGGCGAGGGCGGCGTTTACACAGACGGCGAGGGCGGGCTCCACACGGATGTGGACGAGGAGCCCCCAGCGCGGGCCCTGGCCCGGTCCTCGGAGCCCGTGCAGATGGAGGAGGAGCCCCCAAGCCCGAGGGATCATGGGGGAATCCCGGCTCCCCAGGGTGCCCCGGTGAGCAGGGCTTGGCCGTGGTCCCGGCAAGGGTCCCAGATGGGACAGCGCATGGGACAGGGACACTCGCTGGGAGACCACGGTCTGAATGTGTGAGCCAGTGATCTTAAAGCTGAAAGAGCTTCCCTCAGTAGCCAGGCGTTGGTGGCGCACACCTGTAATGCCTGCACTCTGGAGGCTGAGGCAGGAGTATCACCACGGGTTCAAGGCCATCATGGGCTACATAGTGAGTTCAAGGCCAGCTTAACCTTGTCTCAAAAGCAAAACGCTGTCTCAAAGAAAAAAAAGAAAAAAACACCTAAAGTAAAAATCATCTGTAAAGCATGTTACACCTGATACAATGTAAATGCAGTCCAGACAGCTGTTATACTAAATTATTTAGGAATAATGGTAAGAAAAAAACTCTGCACCTATTTAGTACAGATTTTCTTTCTGAATGTTTTGGATCCATGGTTAGTTGAATCCATGCATGCTGAGGATGAGGGCAGAGTGCTCTAACCTCCATATTGTTTTCCACAGTTGGGACAAATGATAATGATCTTGATATCACAGGGTTGTGAAAATTCAATGTCCTTAGCCCAAGTCTTGGTTTTCTACAGTTGATGCTCAAATGCTTATTCAAATGTTTATTTTTCTAAGTGGGGCTGCCACTGGATATTCAAAGTTTCCGTTCCCCAGACCTTCTCTTGGTAAATATTCTGGCACTCTGGGAGACTGAGGCAGAAGGATCACAAATTCAAACTAAACCTGTGTAAATTAGCAAGACTCTATTACAAGATTAAAAAATACAAAAGGGCTGGGGTTGTAGTTCAGGGTGAGGGACTTGGGTTCACTCACCAGTACTGAAAGAAAAGAAAAAACCCAAAAAACAAACAAACAAAATACTATAACGTCATCGATTGGAATGAGCCTAGGATTTTTCAATGCCCAACCTGCTCAACTGTGCACAGCAGCTTGGTGAGAAGAGAAGTCACTGTCTCACCATCGCCTATGGGAATTCATTTAAGAACTCGAGCCAACAACTCTGTGTAACCCAAGTGTCTGCTGACAGGCTGGGAGAGTTCATCTAAGCCTCTCCTAGCCGCAATTTTCTCACTTAAAATTGTGAACGATCTGCAAAGGAGGGGAAGGCTAGGGCCGGGAGTTAGCTCAGTGGTTCTGCCACCTGCCTCACAAGCGCAAGGTCCAAGTTTGATCCGTGGTACAAAAAAAAAAAGGTGGGGAAGGCTTACGGGTTTACACTTACTGTGCCTGGGGGGGGGGCACAAACCTTCTCTCTCCCTGTCCCTCCAGGTGCACAGGCAGCACTTGCAGGGGCCGTGGCGCCAAGACAGCATGCGGTAAGGGCCTCTGTGCTCAGGGGTGGGGCCTCCGCCATTCCTGTGGCTCCAACACGGGCTGAGGAAGCGGCGTGGGTGGCACCAACCTGGGGCTTCTTGATGCTTGTGGCCCAGTGGCCACGACAGGCCCTGCCTGAACGACCCAGTGTCACTCATCTCCTCCAGCAGAGTCAGCCCCAGTTAATGGCAGGTGAGAGCCCACGTCTTCCCCCCGACACCTCTACTCTGACTTCCTGACCCCCAGGACCTATGAACGGGAAGCGCTCCGGAGGAAGTTTACCCGAGCCCGAGAGGTGGAGTCCTCAGACGAAGAAGGCTACGACTGGGGCCCAGCCACTGACCTGTGACCCCACCGGGTTTCCGGCCTGCACGGCCTCCCTTTGCCTCCCTGGACCCGAGACTCGGTTTCCCATATAGAACCCGGATCCCTCCGCCACGCCCACGGCCTTTAATAAACCGTGTTTTCACAGCACTGGCTTCCGTGGAGGAAGGGCCGTGGGACTGGATCTGAGACCGTGGTCACCAAATAAGCTTTTAATATTTTACACGGGAGAGCAGTGGGGCAGAATCCCGGCCCGGCCGCCGGGCGCGGCGCAGGGCTAAGGCACAGCGGCGGGGCGCCAAGGGATCACAGGTACACGGGCTGCTCCTGGCCAGTGAGCAGGCGGTAGGTGGCGGCCGGCATGGTCTTGATGTGTACCTCGTCCTGGGCCTCGGTGAGCAGCTCGATGATGCGGGCGTGCGGCGTGGCCACCACGCTCTGCCCGTTGATCTCGATGATGCGGTGACCCACTCGGACGCCCCCGCGCTACGGCATGGTCTTGATGTGTACCTCGTCCTGGGCCTCGGTGAGCAGCTCGATGATGCGGGCGTGCGGCGTGGCCACCACGCTCTGCCCGTTGATCTCGATGATGCGGTGACCCACTCGGACGCCCCCGCGCTCGGCAATGCCGCCCCGGAGGAGATTGCAGATCTGGGGGCACAGCGGGATGGATTCTCAGGAGCCCAGGTGGACAGCCCCGCCCACTGCCCTCCCCGTCCGGCCCAGCTCTCGGCCCCGCCCGCTAGGCCACACCCACTTCCCCCCCGGCCCCGCCCCTCACGATGCCATCTTCCACGCAAAATCCCAGCTGCTCCCTCGAGTGCAGCCGGCGGATGATGGCCGTGGTGACCGGCGGGCAGTGAACG
>NW_022900949.1:9600953-9605573 GCF_012274545.1 Fukomys damarensis
GCCCCCTGGCCGGGCCAGGTGCCCACCTGGCTGGGGTCGATGCCGCTGTCACGCAGGAACTGGCTGTAGGCCACGGCGAAAGCCTGGCCGATGGCCCGCGCGATGAGCTGGGCCTGCAGGGAGACAGCGTGTCTGGAAAGCACCCTACCCGCCTCCAGGGCCTTGTGTCCTCAGCGCTGCACCCTCCTGGGACAAGGTCCTCAGGATGCAGCCTCCTGCCCTGGGGCTTTGGAGGGCGGGGGAGGGGGCTGCAACCCAGAAGATACATGGCAAGGACAGAGGGAGGTATCACCCCTTGGCAAAGGCTGTAGGAAGGCTTGCAGGATAACCACAGCGTGAACGTATCTACTGGGGCTGTCCCTGTGCTAGGCAAGACTGGGCATTTCACCGGGAGGGCCTTGTCAGCGAACTGTTCACCCACAGAGCCCAAGCTCTTCGCAGCAGCCCTGTCAGCGAGAGCATTCCTTTCCCTTGGCCCTGACTGCAGAGGTAGAGTGGCTCTATCTTGGCTAGGAGGCTTAGAGCACCAGGAAGCCACAGCCTGGTCCTGGGTGATTTCTTCAGCCCCACAGTCTGAGCCCAAGAGCAGGAAAGGTCGGGGAGGGAGGCAGCTGGAGGTGACAGTCACAACCTAGTGACTAGTTTGGGCCCGCTGCTCACATCCTCTGAGTGGAAGACGTGACACAGCATCTTATACAGGCGGCGGTCGCGGTCCTGGGTTCCAGGCTTCCGGGCCAGCCGTCGCCGGGCCATGAGCACCAGCACAGGGCCGATGTCAGCAATGTAGGAGATGGTCTGTAGGGCGTGGTCCATCATGGCCTCCTGCAGAGAGGGAGGTGAGCAGGGCCTTCCCTGGCTAAAGCCCCTGCAGCCCAAGGCCTGCCCGGCCCTACCTGGGAGTCGGCTGTCAGCACCTTGATCCTCCTGGTGGACACAAAGAGGTCCACCCCCGTCATGGGCTGCGTCTCCCCATCAGGAGCCTGCGTGCAGGGCAGGAGGAGGAGGTGGAACCCCAGAGCCCACTGCCCGTGGTCCTGGGCCCCTCTGTCCACTGTCACGGCCTCACCTTGATGCGGTCCATCGCCTCCTGCGCCTGGGCCATGCGCGTGCTGGGGGGTGGGTTCCGCTCGGACAGCAGTTGGGTGGAGCCCAAGTACTTGGCCCCAAATATGACGCCATCCAGGAGGTCCTCGTGGTCACAGGGCCCAGGTACTGAGGGGGACAGGGGTGGCTTAGCCTTCAGGGCACCCCCAGGCCTGCACACGCAGGGCCCTGCCACATGGCCCCCAGGAGTCCAGAGCCCTTGGTCAGCCTGGCCTGGGCAGTGTAACCCGAGCTGGGACCCTCTGAGGTCCAGACCTGCTTGCCGATCCACAACCAGACCAGACTAGTTTCTAGAACTCCACAATGAGGCTAGAACCAGACAATCTTGCTCTGGATTCTAAAACGAGCAACATTCTAGAACTGGAGTCAACCCCAGTCCAGACCCAGCCATGTCTGCTGTTCTAGACCCTGCTCCAGTCAGCCCAGGGCAACAGGTGACTCCAGTCCATGGCTGTGGAAAGAGACCACTGCCAGCTTCAAGGCAAAAAACTCCATGAATGCCCAGAACCCCAGATGGTTCCAATCCTGGATTCTGCAACTCACTGACAGGCTTCAAATCACACAAACCAGCCCGGTCATCCAGAAACCAACAGCACACCAGAAATACCTTCCCTCTATAAGTCTGAAACTTCTGCTTTCTTCTGCTTCTTTTTTTTTTTTCAGTGCTGGGGATGGAACTGAGCTACACCCATAGCTCCTTTTTTTTTTAGGTACCAGGGATCGAACTTGGGACCTTGAGCTTGGAAGGCAGGCGGCAACACCATTGAGCTAAATCCCCAGCCAGTTCTTTATATTTTTTACTTTGAACCATAATCTTGCTAATTCACTAAATTTTCCAGGCTGGGCTCCAAGTTGGTGATCCTTCTGCCTCAGCCTACCAGAATGCTGGGATTACAGGTGTGTGCCACCATGCCTGGAAATGTCAGCGTTTTTTTGTTTGTTTTTTTGAGGCAGGGTCTCACTATGTGGTTGAGACTGACTTGGAACTCACTACATAGCCCAGGCTGGTCTCAAACTCACAGAGATCCTCCTGCCTCAGCCTCCTGAGTGCTGAAATTACAGGCGTGTGCCACTATGTCCAGCATTTTTTTCCTTTATTTGAAACAGGGTCTTGTTATGCAGTTCAGGATGGCCTTGAATTTGCAGCAATCTTGCCTCAGCCTTCTGAGTGCTGAGATTACAGGCAGGTACCACCATGCCCAGCCTTTAAAGTGATTTTTATATGGCCATCTAGAAAATTTAGTATCACACACGTGGCTCACATTCTATTCTGTCTACTTCTGCTCTAGAACTTTCTGATTACACCAGAATTGGACAGCTCTGCCCAGGGTTCTGGTGGTCTAGAGCAACAGATAAATTCTGATTGTTCTGCATTCTAGAATTCTCCAGTCTGACTAGAACCAGGCAAGTGTGTTCATCACTCCAGAACATTCTCATCAGCCCAAGTCCCTTTAATCCAGGACTACAACTTGGCAGGTGTGGTGGCATATACCTGTAATCTCAGCGCTTAGAAGGCTGAGACAAGAGGATCACCACAAGTTCAAGGCCAGCCTGAACAACACAGTGAGCTCAAAGCCAGCCTGGACTACATAGTGAGATCTTATCTCAAAAAACCCAAACCGGAAAAAAGTCTAGAACCACAAGCAACACACCAAACTCTGGAGCTCCCTAGGTGAGTCACAGCTCCATCCATTGTTCTAGAATCTTCTCAGGGCCACACAGCCCAACAGTCCCTCTCTCATCACCACCTTAGAACTTGCATCTGTGCAGGATAATTCCAGAACATTCCAGATGGCTAGAGCTGGTTCTTCCCGTGTTTCTAGGGGACAAACAAGTAGCCTTTTCTGGAAAGGTCCAAATGGTTGATATTTTTGTTTTTGTGGAACAGATGCTCTGTGCCCTAACAATGGGCAAGTCTGAGTAATTGGAGCTCACAGACTGGCCCTGCACTGACCATCACAATGTCGCTGTGCCACAGACCTTACAGCACAGCTTCACCCATGCAGTCTGTCATTGAGTGGCACATGACTGTACCCAGCTGTCTTTATCACACCAGAGCAGCCAGGCAACACAGATACAAATGGGCTGACTGTGTCTCAATAAAACTTTATGGACAGACATGGAAATCTGAATTATACAACATTTTTACCGGTCAAGAAACACTACTCTCCTTTTTTCTTTCGGAGTAAGAGAGCAAGCACTCAACACTGAGCTATACCCCCAACCCTTTTTATCTTGTACTTTTATCTTTTACTTTTTATCTTGAGACAAGGTCTTGCTAAGTTGTCCAGACTGGCTTTGAACTCCTGATCCTCCTGCCTCAGAGGCATGACAGGTGTATCCAGCTCCTTTTGTGTTTTTCAACTATGCAAAAATACAAAAGGCACTTTCAGCTCCTGAGGCCTGCTAGGACCAGCAAAGGCGGGATCTGATTTACAGATGATCTTTTGCCAACCCATGTTCTAGAACTCAGTGCTGTCAAGAGCCACGCCTGACTCTTGTCTCGCTCCAGAACATTCTCTGGAGCATCTCTTCTAGGTTATCTGCACTCAACCTAAAACCATCCTCAGCCTCTCTAGAATTTTGCCCTTGTTGGCACACTTGGTGCGGGTCTTCGGCACCATTTCCAGTGGTCTAGACTGGAGTCCTGGGGCCAGGGTAGGAGGGACACTCACCTTCCTGGAGGGCAGGGCACGAGGCCAGGGTCTCGGGGTTCTGGAAGAAGACAGAAGAGGGGCTAGCTTGAGTCCCCCTGCTGGGCTCCAAGCTGCAGAGGACCCGTGGAGGGGGCAGGCGCTACCTGGGCACCAGCCGGTCGTGGCCTTTCAGGTGTCACCAGAGGCGCCGTCTCTGGCCATGGCTCAGGGGAGCTGCCAGAGCTCCTGCTGTCCCCCTGCTCAGCAGAGCCTTGCTCTGCCCAATTGGGGGGTGCAGGCTCCACATCAGGGTCCCCAGGGGGCTGCAGCAGGTGAGGTGCTGGCTCCGGAGGCTGATGGGGACAGGGCTCAGGAGGGGGGCACTGCTCACACCGCAGCAGGCTCAGCAGGTCATCCCGACCGGCCTCAGCCGACAGCAGCCCATGGGCCGCAGCCACCTCCTGGGATGCCAGGCCATGCCCTGTAGCAATGTGCAGCGGGCAGGGGGTGCCATCTGGGGACAGGCTCGCCAGGTCCCCCGGCAGAGCCTCGAACTGTTGCACCAAGTCCTGGACACTTGATCCTTCAAGTTCCATCTGACTCAGATTGCTGGGGCCTTCAGGCACCGGGTGCCATGGGGTGTCAGGGGTGCAGTCATCAGGGGGCTCAAGAGCCTCCAAGTCCATGGCTGGAGGTCCTGAGGGGGACTGGAGTGCTGTCAGGAACTCCATGCCTGGACCCAGGCTTGGGGTGTCATCTCAGGGCTGAAAGACAGAGACCGGAACTGGAGGCTTCTCAGCTGCTGTCCCCACAGGCGTGTTTAATCCCTACTGTGCCCTTCAGGGAAGCTAGGTCCCCCACTGCTTTTTTTTTTTTTTTT
>NW_022900949.1:9605713-9614583 GCF_012274545.1 Fukomys damarensis
TTTTTTTTTTTTTTTGGCAGGACTGGAGATAGAATCCAGGGCCTTCACACTGAGATCCATTTTCAGCTCTTATGTGTGTGTTGATTTTGAGACTGGGTCTCACTAAGTTGCTAAGTTGCCCAGGCTGGGCTCCAGCTTGGGATCCTCCTGCCTCAGCCTGTCAGAGTGCTGGGATCACAAGTGTGCACACCCATGCTTGGCTTAGGTCTCTATTTTACAGATGAGCACACTGGGGCACAGGTTGGGGGCACGCACTGAGGCAGTGGGTTGGCAGGCTACAAGCCCCAGGGTGTCCCTTGTACTTGTCACTCTCAACTTCTGCCCATAGGTGGTCTTTGTTCATGCCAGCCTTGGCTCCTCCAAGTCCCCCTGCCCTGAAACCTGGAACCAGGCTGGGCACATAGTTCTAACGGACACGGATGCAGGTCCCAGGGGCCCAGACTCAAGATTCCTCCTTTGGTGACCCCGAACCTAATACCCAAGACACCAAATCAAGACTTCAGATCGGGAGCTCAAAATGAGCACCAAACCCTAAGACACCACAAACCGGGTCCCAGTGGAATTCAGTGGTGCACTCCTGTCATCCCAGAACTCTGGGAGCCTGAGGCAGCAGGATTGCAAGTTCAAGCCCAGCCTGAGCAACTTAGCGAGGCCTGGTCTGAAAATAAAAAAATAAGGAAGAACTGTGGATGGAGCTCAGTGCAAAGCGCTGGGTTTAAACCCCAATATCTCCAACCAAAAAGAAAGGCGGGCCCCAGTCTTCAAACTTCCCATATCACCCCAAGAGTGACCAGACTCGTACCCCAGATATACGGGGCCGGTCCTACTGTCCCCATTTCCATACTCACTTCCTAAAACGAGGTAGCCGTCACCCCGCGCGGTCCCAAGGACCCCGAGTCCCTGGCCCAGCCCTGGCATTTCCGGGACGGTTCTGTCAGCAGCAGCAGCAGCAGCAGCTGACTCCCCGACTGCTTAGCAGTCCGCAAGGAGCCCTGACTCTGGGCATGCGCAAGATCGCGGGACCTGCTGGGAAATGTAGTCCTTCCAGCCAGTCTCACCACACGAGGGCGCTAGGGCCGCGGCGGGTAATGGAGACGTGTTAAAAAAGAGTAAAAAAGTATTCTCTTTGGAAGTTCGAGACACTCAGCTAAAGTGATATTTTAAGCAAATTAGTAATTGATGAAGGGCAAGAAATCAATGAAATATCCTTTAACTATCAGACATGGGGCCCGGGATTTAGCTCAGTGGTTCCGCTGCCTGCCTTGCAAGTGCAAGGCCCCAAGTTTGATCCCGGGGACCAACAACTATATTCAAAAGTTTAACGAAGCCGAGCATGGTGGTGCACAACTATAATTACAGCACTCGGGAAGCTGAGGCAGGACTACCGCGAGTCAGAGGCCTGCTGAACTACATAATGAGTTCAAAGCCAGCCTGAACTATCCCTGTCTCTTTTTAGGGATTTAGCTCAGTGGCTTGATGCTACCTGACTCACAAGCGCAAGGATCCGAGTTCACTCCCAGGTTAAAAAAAAAAAAAAAAGAAAAAAGAAACAGACATATGTATGTTCAAGAATTTGACTGTAATAAAAAGTTGCATTGTCGGGGATTTAGCTCAGTGGTTCCGCCGCCTGCCTTGCAAGCACAAGGTCCCGAGTTCGATCACAAAACAAAACAACCATAAAAGTTTAATGAACTCAAATAAGGCAGGGAGGACTACACCTCCCAGAAGTCCCCGGGAGCCTACAACTCCCAAAGCCTTACCCCACCCCACCTCCACGCCTTTCGCCGGGCTGCTGACGTCTCAGTCCTGGAAACTGGCTCGTGCGAGCAGTCGGCATACGTCATGGCGGCCCGGCACCTCTTCGTGGCTACGTGTACGTGGGCAGCGAGGGAGTTCCCAGACCCTGCCGCCGCCACCGCCCCTGGAAGACTCTTGGTTCGGTATTATGCCAAGAAGCCAGGTGAATTGCGTTAAGACGGACCGAGAATGGGGAAGGTGGATACACGTGAGATTGGTAGTGCGCAGGCGCTGGTTGAGGAAGTGGCCGGGGGTTGGGATCACTGCGCAGGCGCTTGAAGAACCCTTCGGGAGCGTCAGCGCGCAAGCCCCGGATTGAACCCGCGCGGCCCTTGTCAGCGTGCTCGCGTTACGTGGAGCAAAGGCGTCCCACTGCGCAGGCGTGGATTGGTAGGATTTATAAGAGTAAGGGAAGTGATGACTTTAGGTTCCAATACTGTACCTAACTCCGAATCTCTGTGTGATCCCGGAATTGGAGAGACAGGGCCCATTCAAGTTTGTTTTGGTATCGGGAATCCAACTGAGGACCTTGCGTTTGCGAGGCAGGCTGCAGAACCACTGAGCTAAATACCCAGCCCTGCTTTGATTTTTTTGAGAAAGGGTCTCACTCTAATTCGGGCTGGTCTTGAACTCACAGAGATCCTCCTGCCTCAGCCTTCGAGTATTGGGATTACAGGCATTTGTCACCACTCCAGCCAAAGTGTCAAACTTTAGTCATTAATTTTTTTAGCTGACCCAGCTCATCTGTATAAGCCTTTGTTGGAAGGAGGAAATAGGCAAACGTTAAAAAAAGCACAAAATACCTGAAGCCAACGGAGGGAGACTATCTGTGAGAGTAACAAAAAGAATCAAAATAGAATTGAAAGCAGGGCATGATGGTGAATGCCCAGCCCACCACTTCGCGAGGCTAAGGCAGTCGGATCCACCCAGCTTCAAGGGTAGCCAGGAAAATACAGTGAGACTGTTTCAAAACAGAATTTAAAAAAATAGAATTTCAAAGGGAATGACTTAGTCACTCAGAGCCTTATTTGATGCTGGGTCTTTTCTCACGTAGTACTTTGTAGAGGACAGTGAGGCTGAGGCCCAAGACCTACCTGGAGAGAGAGGGTCAGGAATGGAAGGTGGGCTCCCTGGGGTGAAGCCAGACTGGCAGGACTCCTGCCTTCCTCCCTGCAGTGCTGAAGGGATCGAAGGGCAGCAAAGGTGGTGTGGTCGGGGAGGCCTTGAAGGACCCGGATGTGTGCACAGACCCCGTGAGGCTTACCACACACGCCATGGGTGTCAACATCTACAAGGAGGGCCAGGATGTGGTCCTGAAGCCGGACACCGAGTACCCCGAGTGGTGAGTGCCGTGGTCTCCTCTGGAAGTCACACCCAGCTTGGCTGTCCATGGGGTGCTGGGTGCTGTGGACCCACCGAGGATGAGACTGGAACACAGGGCATCCTCTGACGTCAGGCTCTCTCTTTTTCTTCGTCAAATATTTACTGAGCCCTGGCTATATGTCAGGTCCTCTTCAAGGTCCCAGGGATCTAGAGGGGCACAAAACAAGCAAAGATCCCCCCTCTGTGGAGCTATTTGGGTATGAGGTAGATGTGATGGTGACCACATTTCTTGGGAAGGCAGTGGGAGGGTGACAGGCTCGGCTGATCAGGTTTGAGGCTTTGGGAGGGCTTCCCTGGAGAGGTGATGCGTGAGCTAGGACTTGAGTGGGCCCAGCTTGTTCAAAGGCCCTGGGGCAAAACTGAGCCTGATGCATTAGAGGAGCAGTGAAGAAGCCCTGTCACTACCTCTGCCCTAGAAGCTGCGCAGCCCTGACCACCTCCCTCCTCCTGTCAGGCTGTTCCAGATGAACGTGGGCCCCCCCAAGAAGCTGGAGGAGCTGGACCCTGATACCCGAGAGTACTGGCGGCTGCTGCGGAAACAGAACATCTGGCGAGAAAACAGGCTGAACAGGAACAGGAAGTTCTAGAGGACCAGGAGGGGCACAGCATCCCCTTGCCCCCCTCAAAGACTTTTCAGGGAGAAGAGGGCCTTTGCAAGGATTGCAGGAGGCCCCAGCCTGGGTGTGTGAGGCCCCACAGTGGAGCTGGACCAGCCCCAGGCCTGTAAGGACTGCTCCAGGACAGGTGTAGTCCACACTCCTGAGGCTGAGGCAGGAGGAGTGGTGCCCAGTCCTGCAGCAGATGAACTAAAACAGGAGGAGCATGAGTGTGAGCCTGGCCTGGGTAACCCAGCAACTTAGAGAGACCCTGTCTCAAAAATAAAAGGGCTGAGGATTTAGCTCAGTGTGAAGGCCCTGGGTTCCTTCCTCAGCACCACAGTAAAAAGGAAAAAGAGAGGAAAACAACCTCCCTCGGCAGCCCTAGTGCACCTTGGTGAGGTCTGCTGTGGGGACACATTGGGGAGCTGGGCCCTCGCGGCTGGGGTGTCGGCCTCCACCAACACCTGGGCTGCCTCCTTGGGTCTCCTAGCCCGGTGTAGCCCTCACAGGAGAGGTGGCCCAAGCCAAGCCAAGCCGATGTTGGTGGCAGGGGACTCAGACCTGACCCCGCTGTCAGAAGCTGGGAACGCCTGCAGGCACTGCTGGGTCCGGGTGCTTCAGGACTCAGATCTCCAGCTGTCAGTCCCCGGCCTTTTGTCCCCTACTGGGTGGCACCCTGGGGAAGGGGCAGCCTCAGGACTCCTGGCCAACGAGGTGGCCCAAGCCAAGCCAAGCCGATGTTGGTGGCAGGGGACTCAGACCTGACCCCGCTGTCAGAAGCTGGGAACGCCTGCAGGCACTGCTGGGTCCGGGTGCTTCAGGACTCAGATCTCCAGCTGTCAGTCCCCGGCCTTTTGTCCCCTACTGGGTGGCACCCTGGGGAAGGGGCAGCCTCAGGACTCCTGGCCAACACCCTCTCTCTGCCCTCCTTCCCACCGGGGCTGCGGGGCCCTGCCCAGCCCTCCCCAGATGACCTTCAGCCCCATCCCGGTGTCCGGCTCTGGGCGTCCTGGGGCCAGGTGCAAGCCCGCCGGTCGGAGGTGCCCAGTCGGGGACTGCAGGGCTCTTGGGAGGGCACTGCACCACTGGGTCTGCGATGGCGGGCCCCTTGCCCCCGGGCCTCAGTCCCATCCCAGGGAAGCGGCAGCCTCATCCTCTGAAGGAACAGTGCCCGTAGTCAGCTCACAGCCTCTGCCCCGCCGTCCCACCCTATCCCGCCTGTCATCCCCACGGCCTCAGCCACTCTGCTGGTCTGGCTCTCGTGCCACAGTGCCTTTGCTCAGCCACAATCCTGCCACAGTGCCTTCCCTGCTCCTGGTGTCTGCCGAGCTCCCGTGTGCTCTGTTGGCACTGTGGCCCTGGCCACGCTGTCACCTGTGTGATTTTTTCTGACACTTCTCACTGATGTTCTGATGTCCTGTGCTCTGTGTGTCTTACTGGATACACTGGGTGGGCCGGCCGGTTCCGGGTGTGGACAGTCAGGTCATGAGGAGGTCTGGGCCCAGGGTGTCTACGGTGGGGCAGGACCGGCACCCGCAGCCTCCCTGTCCCGGGCCTCACCCTGCCCTTCCCAGTCCTGCCCTGCGTGGGTGGCTGCCCCGAGCCCCATGGACGTGCCACTGGGAAGGCAGAGGCTACGGACAGCGGGGAGCGGGGGGCTTGTGTGCCACAGTGCTGGCCTTCATCATTCCTGGGGGGAACGAGAAGCCCCAAGAACCAGGTGGGTCAGATGCTTCCCCAAGGCCCGGCACACAGCCAGGGCCAAGCCAGGGCTCCAGAGGCAGCCGCACGGAAGCCTCGGGGAGCCTCAGGGCTGCCACTGCGCCACAGCTGGACTCCACACATTCTTGAATCAGTAATTTTTTTTTTTTTTTTTTTTTTTTGTACTGGGGATCAAACTCAGGACCTTGTGCTTGCGAGGCAGGCGCGGTGCCACTGAGCTAAATCCCTGGCCATGCAAATGCTCTTGAAGAAGCCACTTAGCCTGGGTTCTAGAATCCTACCTGGGGGGTGGGGAGAGGCCTCTTTGAGCTCAGCCCAGCTCAACACAAAGCCTTCCCGAGCTCTCAAGAGCTCCATGTTCTGCTTCGACCTCAGCCCCTCTTGCACAAAGCTCACAGAAAGCACCTCCAGCCTAACTCCACACCTTGGCACAAGCCATACATACGTATGTCCTGGATGCCTAGGAAAATACCTTTTCAGCTGGCAAACTCCTATTGAAACGTCAAGGCCTCCGCTTCCTGATCCGTTCCTCAGGAAAGCCTTCCTGTCTCTGTCATCTGCCCATGCACTGGGAGGGTCCATATCTGGCCGCACCTTCCACTCTCAATGTGAGAAGGATGCCACCTCGGGCTGGTGTTCCCTGGCTGCCAGCTCCTGGCCGCCGCAGGCTGGGGAGTGGGAGACCTCGAATTCAAGCTCCAGATGGTGCAGCTGGGACATGGCAAACGTTCTGTGGTTGTGCAGGGCTGCTTCACTGGGGCCACCAGGCTCTGGGCCCCCAACGCCTCACCCTCTCCCAAGCTCAGGAACGGGGCCCCTCCCCTGACAGCAGGGCTGTCGGCCTCCAGGGACTGCCTACCGTCACTGCTGCTCTCCCACAACCCATCTTTCTGTGTGGGTCTCCCTATGTAGCCCAGGAGATTTTCCTGCCTCAGCCTCCTAAGTGCTGGCATCAGAGGCATGCACCATGACAGCTGGCATGATGCCCTCTTCTAGCCGTCTCTGTGGTGTGTGGAGGACCCCAGGAAGGAGGAGATCAGGGCGCTGCTCCCTGAAGCTAAGCCTCCTCTACTGGGTTCCCTGCACCTTTCCCGCCACGCCCGCCCATGGTCCACGCTCTCCACCCACAGCTGCCCCAGTGCCTCAGATGCCCGGCCTGTTTCCCTGGCTCTAAACTGCACTAGGACCGACTCCACGGGAGCCTTACAACCTCTCAATGAGGACAGCAGGCGTGGCGGTGCACGCGTGTAAGCCAAGCGCTGGGGAGGCTGAGGCAGGAGCATCACCATGTGTTCAAGGCCAGCCTGGGCTACATGGTGAGATCCTGTCTCAAAAAACATTATTTTTCAGTGAGGTGAAGAAAAAGCATTGCACAGTGATTGATGCACACCGAAGGCTGGATGGATGTTTATGCTACTTTTATCAGCCGGGGCTGGATAATGACATTAGAATCGGATGTCAAAGAAGTTGGGGAAGTGAAGTCCTGAAAGGCGAAGGCAATTCCAGTTGGCTTCTCAGACACTGGCCAGGGCAAGCACAAAGGGTTACTTCTTCAGGGTCTTGAGGTATGGATAGAAGTTCACCATTCATTCATTCATTCAATAAACATGGTGTTCCCAGTACCACTCAAAGCAGTGAACAAAACAGACAAAGCCACAGAGCTGGCCCTCTGGGCGGCAGTAGGACGACTGCAGTGAATTTAAAATGAAAACCATGCTGGCTGCAAAAAACACAAGCTCAGGAGGGCAGGGGGTACAAGGGTTGCTTTCCTTTTTCTTTTTTCTCTTTCTTTTCCCTCCTTCCCTTCTTTCTTCTTTTTTCCTTCCTGTCTCTCTTCTTTTTTCCTGTAGTAGGAATTGAATCTAGGGTCTTCACACTGAGCTCCACTTCCTGCCCTTTTTCATTTTGAGACAGGGTCTAAGTTAGTAAGTTGCCCAGGCTGGACTTGAACTTGTGATCCTCCTGCCTCAGCCTCCCAGCATGCTGGGATGACAGGAGTGTACCACCATGCCTGGCTGGCGTTGCTGTTTTAAAAAAGAGAAGGTGGTCAGAGTGGGAGGCGGGGCACAAGGCTACAGGCTCATGATTGGATGTGAAGGTGGGGTGCTGGGGAGCCATGGGGGGTTATAGTGCAGCATTAGGACAAGTGTCTGTTGTGGCAGGCTGGGGAGCCAGGAGGAGGCAGGAGCTGGCACTTGCCTGGGGATTCCAGTGGCCTGCACAGTGCCAGGGCTGTTCCCCAGGGAGGAGCTCGGGAGCTGTGGGAGTGGGGTGCCTCCTCCTGCCTCTGCTGCCCCATCCTGCAAGGGGTTTCCCAGGTTCTGTGGCAGGAAGTGGAGGCTGGCGAGGGAGGGATGGTCCCCCAAGAGCTTTTAAAACAGCAGAAGCCACTTGGGTCTCAGGTGCCATGGACTGATCCACCCCAGTGGGTTCAGAGGCGCAGAGGCTCACGAGACTCAGCTGGGTTGAGCAGACGCTGTCAGTTTAGAGGGGACGAGGGGCAGGGGAGGGGTGGGACAGGACGGACCCCTTGCAGCCAGGCTACACAGGCCACCTGGCTCCCTTCCCCGCAAAGAACCAGTAGATCCTTGCCAGTGCTGGTGGGGAAACTGAGGCCAGAGTGTGGGTGGGGCTTCCAGAGGACATGTGGGAGGCCACACTGGAAAATATTTTTTTCTTGTTTTTTTTTTTGAAACAGGGTCTTACTACGCAGTTCAGGCTGGCCTTGAACACACTGTGTAGCCCAGGCCGGCCTCAAACGCATGGTGATCCTCCTGCCTCAGCTTCCTGAGAGCTGGGATCACAGATGTGTGTCACCACGGCCAGCGCCCTGCACCTCTTCTGCCTCCACCACCTGCCCTTCTACTCTCTGCTTTTGACTTCCAACCTCCAGGTCCGGGACCCACAAGGGCACAGCTCTCTCCTGTCTGTCTCACCGGCCTCCTGTGCCGCACCCCTCTCCCGGCATCGTCCTGCTGGCAGGGTGGTGGGTCCATGCCCACCTGCCCCGGGGTGCCCAGCCTGTCACACCCTCTGGGAAAGACCCTGCTGCACGTCGGGGCTGCCCAGGTCCCAAGAGGGGGCAGCATGCCCTGCAGGGGCCACTTGGTCATTTGCCCAGGACCCCTCTGTGTTGAGCACTGAAGTCCTACACCGTGGAAAAGCCCTGTCCAGGGTGAGACACGCTGTGTGAGGGGCCGCACAGTGATCCTCAGCACTCTTTCCGAGACGCCAATCAGCCGCTAGGTCCCTGGACATTTGGCGTTTGTCCAAGGACAGTGTCACCTGTGAGCTGTAACACCAGTGCCCAGAAGGGCCAGGCACACTGTAGGTTCTCGGTAAGGGTCTACTGAGTAAAAGGGAGATGGG
>NW_022900949.1:9615178-9616022 GCF_012274545.1 Fukomys damarensis
ATCGTCCTGCTGGCAGGGTGGTGGGTCCATGCCCACCTGCCCCGGGGTGCCCAGCCTGTCACACCCTCTGGGAAAGACCCTGCTGCACGTCGGGGCTGCCCAGGTCCCAAGAGGGGGCAGCATGCCCTGCAGGGGCCACTTGGTCATTTGCCCAGGACCCCTCTGTGTTGAGCACTGAAGTCCTACACCGTGGAAAAGCCCTGTCCAGGGTGAGACACGCTGTGTGAGGGGCCGCACAGTGATCCTCAGCACTCTTTCCGAGACGCCAATCAGCCGCTAGGTCCCTGGACATTTGGCGTTTGTCCAAGGACAGTGTCACCTGTGAGCTGTAACACCAGTGCCCAGAAGGGCCAGGCACACTGTAGGTTCTCGGTAAGGGTCTACTGAGTAAAAGGGAGATGGGGAGGTTGGGTGGACGGATCAACAGGTATTGGGTAGATGGGTAAGTTCACAGCACTTGGCTCCTCCACTGAATACCTCAACCTATGGGGAGGGCGTGCGGGGGGGATCCCAAGGCCAACAGCAAGTGCCCTGCAGAAGGTTCACGGGGAACGGCGTCCCCGCAGTAGCCCGAGGATGGGCTCCAGTTCAGCACGTAGGGGACCTGGGACCCGCAGTGCCTATTCGCAGATAGCCATTCTGTGGGGGTCTGGAGAGGACCAGCACGTACACTCATGGGGCCGCCGTGCGTGGGTGGTCCCCAGGCGGGGGCGCGAGGGTCACGGAGACGCAGACAGGCCAGTCCTTGGAAGCAGTCTTTATGGCGGTGATCACCCTTCTCTCCGGGCCTGTGCTGTCCACGGGCTGCCCTGCGTCCCCACAAGCCGGCCCTGCACCCGCCACC
>NW_022900949.1:9616257-9617525 GCF_012274545.1 Fukomys damarensis
GCCTCCCAGCAGCTGCCCATGAGCGCGTGCACGGGGCCCGGGCAGCCCTCCGGGGGCTCCATGCGGTACCCCTTCTCCACCGCCTCCAGTACCTCCTTCAGCGACTGTAGACACAAGGCGTGCGCGTGAGCTGGGGCTCAAGCCTGGACCCCAGCCTCCCCGCAAACCCCACTCACCATCTTGGGGTAGGGGGCCCTTCCGTATGAGAAGACTTCCCACAGGAGCACCCCAAAACTCCAGACGTCTGATTTGCTGGAAAACTTCTGTGGGGCCAGAGAGCCGGCTGAAGTGGGGCCCCCAAAGTTCCTAATTCTTACATTTGGGTGTGGGTGGGAATTGAACCCAGGGCCTGCACGCTGAACTACACCACCAGCCCTTTTTTATTTTTTATTTTGAGACAAGGTTTGCCTAAGTTGCTAAGCCACCCAGGCTGGGCTCCAACTTGAGATCCTCCTGCCTCAGCCTCCCAGTGTGCAGAAATGACAGTTGCGGGTACCACCATACTCTCTCCCCCTAGGTTTGTGATTAGCCCTTGTTCGCTCCCTGGAACCCTCCTGGGTTAGACCCTCCCTCTCTGGTCCGCTACCAATAGACTCCACCCCTCAGGCCCTCCACAGGTGAGTGGAGCTCAGACTGCAGGGCAGAGGCGCTGCCCACTGCAGAAATGGGGAAACTGAGGCCAAGAGAGCGGCTGAAAGGAACAACTGTTGGCCTCTTGCATAATAGGCAGAGCAGAGCACCTTTTTCCCTTGGGAGGTTAGAGAGGCCCGGGGGTGTACTGAGGGTCATACAACAGAGCTGGGGGCCCAAGCCAGCTCTGCAGGACCCCAAACCCGGTGGGGGTGGGGGTGGAAGGTCGGAGGGAGGCTCACCCCGTGCTTGAGAGCCTCGGGCGCCGTCCACTTGACCGGCAGCCGGCTGGAGTCCAGCCCCTTGCGCTCAGCTTTGGCCAGACCGAAGTCGCTGACCTTAGCCACCAGGTCCTCGGACACCAGGATGTTGCGGGCGGCAAGGTCGCGGTGGACCAGCTTCTTGCTCTCCAGATACTCCATGCCCTCGGCCACGTGCCTGGGGAGGGGCCTCGGGAAGCTCCCGGCTCCTCCCTGCCCCGGGCCTCAGTTTCCCCTGAACTCAGCACCCACCTCCCCAGCGGGGAGAGCCCCCACTCACAGCGAAAACTGCAGGAGCTGAGCCGCATGGACGAGGGCGCGGCCCCGCGTGCGCAGGAAGTTCACCAGGTTGCCCTGCGGGTGGGTGGACGCCATGGG
>NW_022900949.1:9617711-9620465 GCF_012274545.1 Fukomys damarensis
CCCCCGCCCCGCCCCGACTGCACCCCGACACCCACGTCATCACCGCCGTCTCGTCCAGGAAGGCCTGGGCCGTCACGTCGCACTTGATGTTCTTCACCGCCACCTTCTGCCCCAGATACTCGCCCTGCAGGACAGCTGGGGTGTGGGGGACGGAGGTCAGGACCACAGCACACAGGACCCATGGACATATCTGTGCACCCCCAGACTGAGTGCACCGCCAAGGCTGCGAGGTGGGACCCAGAAACAAGCTCCATGGCCCTACAGGCTCCAGAACCCAGCTCTGAGAGAGGCAGGGAGTGAGGGGTCTGCAGGTGCCCCGGCTCAGGGACAATCCTATCCCTGCAGATCGTTTGTGAAGCCTTGAGTCTCAGAGTGGTTTGGAAATTTTTCTTTACTTTTTTTTTTTCCTTTAGGTGGACAGGGGTTGAACCCAGGGCCTTTGCACTGAGCTATATCCCCAGCCCTTTTTTGTCTTTTATTCTACACTTGATCTTAGCCAAAAGGCCGAGAAGCGATTTTTTGTCTTTTATTCTGAGGCAGGGTCTCATTAAGTCACTAAATCACTCAGGCTGGATCTCTAACTTGAAATTCCCCTGCCTCAGCCTCACAGAGCACTATGTTTTAAAATCATTCCGATCCAGGCATGGTGGGGAACTCTGGGAGGCTGAGGCAGGAAGATCACAAGCTCAAGCCCAGCCTGGGCAACTTAGTGACTTACAGAGATCTGTCCCAAAATAAAAAATAAAAAGAGCAGGGATGTAGCTCAGTGTGAGATCCCTGGGGTCCACCCCTAAGATGGGAAAAAAGTGGAGTGCTGATCTCAGGCAAGCAGAGACCAAGGAGAGGGAGAGCCTGGCAGCTCAAGAGAACTGCTCGGATTGCCTAGGCACCAACCCGATTCATTTACTCCCAGGACACCTGCTGTCCCCCCACCCCCCCAACAAAATTGGGAAACTGAGGCTCAGAGTACTTGAGCTCAGCCTCAATCACACAGCTCCTAAGCACGCTGAGTTCACTTGGGCCCCACGCACCCCTCCTGGCGCCCTGCACCCTCACCTCCGAACTCCCCCTCTCCGATGGGGCCGCCCAGCGTCAGGTGCTGCAGGTGCAGGAGCCAGCCGGCTGCGGGGTGGTGAGGGGTCAGAGGCACCCACGGCCCACCCAGACCTGTGTCCCTCCAAGCCCGGCATCGCACAGGGCTCCAGCCCTCCTGTCCCTCTCTCCAGGACCCTCCTTCCCTGCACAGCTTCTGCAGGCTCCTCCTCTTTTCCCCCAATCCCAAGCTCTGAAGTTGCGGTCAGGCTGCACGCTGGTCTCTCCCAGATGCAGTCCCCAGGACTCCCACGGACACCATCATCATCCTGGAAAGGCTGTGGGGGATGCCTGGGGAGTGGAGGCCAAGCACTGGCTTTTGGCCTTGAATAGTGAGCACTGCACAACTCAGGGGCTGGAAAAGCATTTAAGGTGAAGGGAACAGAATAGGAGATGACCCAGAGGCATTCGAGAAATGTGGATGTCATGACTGACTCGGGGACGGGTTGTGGAGCAGCGGCACTTCACAGAGGAGCTCAGAAACACGGTAGCCACAGAATTCAGAGCATGGGCATCTCATGGATGGATTTTTCATGCTAGAAAGGTGCCTTGGGGCCCTGGTCCAGGGGCCAGGCTGAAAGGGGAGCGCCTCCAGGAAAAGGGCTGGGCAGGGAGGGCCCTGACCAGTGTGAATGTCACTCATGGGAGGAGCTGGCCTCGGAGGGCACAGGAGGTGGGCTGAGGTGCCCGGTGGAGCTTCCCGTTCATAGTGGGACAGGGACATGGGAGGGGCAGGTGTGGCGATCGGTTCTGTAAGGAGCTTATGTGAGCCTGTGAGTGAACCTCCACCACGCAGGGAGCCCAGGCTGGCTGAGCTGGGAAGGGCACAGGATGGGCGGCGGGGGCCGGTGGGGCTTCCCGTTCATAGTGGGACAGGGACATGGGAGGGGCAGGTGTGGCGATCGGTTCTGTAAGGAGCTTATGTGAGCCTGTGAGTGAACCTCCACCACGCAGGGAGCCCAGGCTGGCTGAGCTGGGACAGGAGGGTCCGGGTCCTGTCCCTGCCCCTGCCCCGGGGCGACCGTTACCCTTGGCCAGCTCCTCCTCTGCCGACTTGGTCCCCTGCTTCCTCTTGGGCTTCACGAGCTTGGTACAGATGGGTCCCTTGTCCTTGCTGTAGTGCTGGGGGGCAGGGTGGGGGTGGTGTGAGCTCCCGTGCCCATCCCTTCCTGGGGGTTCTCGGGGCAGGAGCTGGGGAGCAGGAGAGGGAGCCGTTTCCGTGGGAGCAGAAAGGCTGCAGAACAGATTCTGGGGGGATGGACTGGTGTCAACTAGGGGGTAGCCCAGGCCCAGAGGTAGAATCCGGGTGACTCAGACCGCCCGTGGGGTGGGGGTCCAGGGGACGCCCCTCCATCTGGGGAAGGTGCGGCTTGGGGGGAGAAGGGGGGCTCCCAAGGCCCGGTGCCCCTCCCGGCCACCTCCACCATGTCCATGAGGTTGCAGAAGCACACAGCCTCGTCGATGGTGAGGTGCCCGTCCCGGTGCAGCACGCGGTAGTGGATGACGTCGCGGCCGAAGCTGACGCACAGCACGTAGTCGCCGGGGTGTCGCGCAGACTCGCGCACCAGGAACAGCCCGTCCTCGGGCGGCTGCAGCTGCTGCACGGCCTCTTGGCCCGAAATCTTCCCGTGGAACCACCTGCGGCGGCGGCGGCACCGAGAG
>NW_022900949.1:9620818-9621745 GCF_012274545.1 Fukomys damarensis
ACAGAACAGAGGTTAGGGCGAGGGCGGGGTGGGACAGAGGTCGCGCGAGCTCAGCCCTCCGCGGGGTGCAGCTGAGGCCTGTGGGTGCCTCCGCTGCAGGGTGGGGACACAGGCACCACGCTGGGGTACTCACCGTTGGCATCCTGGCTGCGATGCGCGGGCGTGCCAGGCACGGGGAAGCGAGGGTTTACCTGGGGAAGGGACAGGCAAGCTGGGGGGCCCAGGCCAGGGGCCCAGGCTCCAGTTCCTTCCCTACGGCAGCGAGGTGGGGGTGACAGTCCGGACAAAGAGCCCCCTAGGCCCTTGGAAGAAGCGACCTTACCGGGGAAGTCCCTTAGCCTAGTCACAGCCATAAGAGGCCAACCAGGAAGCCACAGGGCCTCACCCTGCCATCGCCCCCAAAGGGAAACTGAGGCAGAGACAGGCACAGAGGCGGTGGCCTGGGGTGGCGGAAATGGCTGGCTCGGGCCCCTCGCCAGCAGTGTAGGGGTTGGGTGCCACCTGACCGAGCGGGACTCTTCCTCTTTCCCGGTCAGTGGCCTGGCCTCCGGGAGGACAGAGATGAGTCAAGGTCATTCCTGGGAACCTCTGACCCTAGGGTAGGGCGGGGCTGGAGGCGGCGACCCAGTCTGGTTGGCCTCTCGGTCCCCCCGTGGGAGCCTCTGTGACTCCCCCTGCCCTGGCCAGGACGGAGGCACCGACGTCCTCGGCCGCGGGGTTGGGGCCCTGGCTGCCCTCTGTGTCCCAAGGCGGTGGCGAGGTGAGGGTGGAGAGCAGTGAATTCCATTCCCGTCCTCGACTCTGCACCCCCATGAGCAGCCCAGCCCGCGCGTCCCCACGCATACCGACGAGCGTACACACGCGCGCACCCGAAGAGCACACCCGGGCCTCCCCTGCGCGCGCCCGAGAAAGCCACCTGGAGACAGG
>NW_022900949.1:9622282-9630504 GCF_012274545.1 Fukomys damarensis
GCGGAGCAGGTGTTGCGCGAGTGCACGCTCGCGTTCGCGCGCACGGGCGGGGTAGTGGGAGGGGTGAGCTGCCCATCTGGGAAGGTAAGCAACGCACAGAGCCCGGAAGACCCTTCCCATTCTGCAGTTGTGATGCTCTCAACCTCACTCCTCTTAGGATCTGCTGCAGAGACCTGTGGGCGCTTGCCACAGAACAGCAGTGCCCCAAAATGCCAGCCACTACGGTATTATCGTCAACATCAACAGGCACGGAAGTTCGCTCACCTTTGATGGACGCCACCCTGGGCCTGGCCGCAGCGATGGCCCTGGGAACGGGCCCTCACCCAACCACAGCTCACAGTGCTAAGGACGAACGGCCAGTGGCAGAGACGGGGCTCACAGAGAGGGGCAGGGGACCCAGACGCCCAGGGAGGCTGCACCTTTTTATTTTTAATCTTGGTGCCTGGAATGCAACTCAGGGGCTTTGCATCTGAGCTCCATCCCAAGCCTGTTTGATTTTTAAATTTTAAATCTTTAAATTTTGAGTCAACATCTAAGTTGCCCAGCCCAGACCTGAATTGAGATCCTGCTGCCTCAGCCTCTTTGTAGCTGGGATCAAAGGCATGCACCGTCATGCCCAGGTGCCTGTGCCTTTTAAAATCGTTCCCCCAAGAGGCTAAGCATGGCTAACTGCCTCTCCCTCGAGTCTGGGAACAGAGGCCCAATAGCAGAACTCCCAACATCATACTGTGGAATATTACGCAGCAAGGCCCGGGGAACTATGCTGACATGATGTTACACCTTGATCCCAATTACGTTATCCACGAATCAATCAGAGGGGTGGGGACGCCCTCAAAAGCAACACTTCTGCCTGCAGCAGTGGCCAGAGTTGGGAAAGGAGATGGTTCCCTGGTGGTGTTTGGTTTGGTTTGCGTTTCCCATTGGCAGTGATGCCTCAGGCCTTATCTCTGCAGAGGGCTCCCTGCAGGCGCACCCCCCATTTCAGCACCCGTGGCTCTGCAGAGCTAGCTGTGGGGAGGCCCAGGCAGTGGGGTTCCCCAAAAGGGCTGCAGACCGTGCAGCTGTCACTCTGTGGTCACCCGGGGCCCACACCTTATGGCAAAGCCCCTACAGCTTGCCTAAAATAGAAGCATCAAGAAAAAGTAGCGAGAGCGGAAACCCAACTGTGCCAGGTCCACTGTTATGCTTGGCCTCGCTGCATCCAGGCAGGCGCCATTGCTGCTCACAGGCTCCAGCTCTGCCTTGCAAGGGACTCTCAGGGCATGGGGACCAGGCGGAGAGGCTCCCTGGACACACCAGGGATACACAAAGGGCACAGGAGGGCTCGGCTTTTTCTCTCTGCAAATTGCTGATCTTGATTTTTCTCTCTCTCTCTCTCTGTCTTTCTTTTTCTTTCAAGACAGGGCCTCACTATGCAGTCCAGGCTGGAGCAGGAGGGCTCGGCTTTTTCTCTCTGCAAATTGCTGATCTTGATTTCTCTCTCTCTCTCTGTCTTTCTTTTTCTTTCAAGACAGGGCCTCACTATGCAGTCCAGGCTGGCCTTGAACTCTTAGTGTTCATCCTGCCTCATGGATGTGCGCCCCCATGCCAGGCTGTAAATGGATCTTGTTGGTGCCAGAGATGCACCTAAAGCCCTCCCCAGGGCTCCAGGTGTCCCTGTCACACTGAGCCAAGGGTGTTAGTGTCAGGCTTCCAGACCTCGGAGGGCTTGCCTGGGCCACACGGAGCTGCCCCATGCCCTGGGTGTGCACATGGGGCACTGTGCTCCCCTTCCCACATCTGGGTATCACAGTCTCCATCTTTGCAGGACCACCATTCCCCCAAATTCCCAACGGTTCTGAGGCCAAATTTCCCATTTGAGGCTTAGAGGCCCAGAGAAGTGAGAACACTTGCCCGTGGTCACACAGCTGACCCGGGCCAAGTCTGCAAACCCCTCTGGTGGACAGCAGACTTCTGAAAGGCAGGGCACAATGCTTATTTCCCTTTTCCTCATAAACCATAAAAGGTAGCGAAAAGGGAAACTGAGTGACAGGTACATTACACAATGCATCCTTTAAGATTAACCTGAGTTGCATGGCATGGAAAACCTGAATCATTACTAAGGGAGGCAATTCAGGGCAGTGTCAGGGAACCAGACATCTGCCAACTTGTTGCTCTGCCTCTTAGCACACAGATTTCCAACTCTCAAGTGGCTGCTCCAGCTCCAGCCATTGCCTCTACCTTCCTAGCCACTAAGAAGGAGGAAGGAGTACAGAAGAGACCAGCTCTTCCTTTTAAGGACTCTTTTTTGGGAGATCATATTACATGTCCCTACATCGCAGTGTTGGTCAGAGACCAAAGAGTGGAAGCTGGGAGACATCTTTAGATTGGAGACTGAGGAGAGAGAGTTGCTTTGTTTACTAGCTGAATCCTCTCCCGAATGTCATCTCCTTAGGGGAGGGGACTTGGACTTGGACCCTGTCACTTTGCTGTGTAGTAGGTTCTCAAAACAGACCCCCCACTCCAGTACTGGGGACAGAACCCAGGCCATCTGCCCTGAACTCCACACCCTAACCCTGCCTGCCAGCTTTATTTATTATTTATTTGTTGGTACCTGGGATGGAACTCAGGACCTTGTGCTTGTGAGGCAGGTGTGGTGCCAGTGAGCTGAATCCCCAGCCCCAAGCTTGTTCTGTTTTTATTTTGAGATCAGCTCTCACTAAGTGGCTAAACTGCCCAGGTTGGGTTTAAACTGAGATCCTCTTGCCCCGCCTCCCAGAATGCTGGGATGACCCGGTATGTGCCGCCTTGCACAGATTCAAAACAGTTTTTTTTTTTAAGCTAGAAAATTTGAGGCGAGTTAAGGAGCAGTGCCTGTCACCTGGGAGGCAGGTATCTGTTGTACCATTTTTTTTTTGTTTGTTTGTTTTTTTGTTTTGAGACAGGGTCTCGCTGTGTAGTTCAGGCTGGCCTTGAACTTGGCCACAAACTTGTGGGGATCCTCCTGCCTCAGCCTCCAGCGTGCTGGGATTGCAGGTGTGCACCACTACGCCCCAGCCATTGTTCCCATTTTGCAGACTGGAAAACCAGGCTCCCTGTCGGGGACGAGGGAAGGGGCTGGGCTGGGCTGGGCACTGGTGGTGGTAGTGGTGGGGAGGGTCTCAGGGGCACCTAGGGCGCAAGGAGCTGGGCGGGCGGGCTGGGGGGGTGGCCCAGGAGAAGCCATCCCCGCCCATCCCGTCCTCAGCCCCAGCACTGCCTGACTGCTGTGCCCCAATTAGCACACCTTTAAATTTAGCCTTTCTTCCCCTGCCTGGGGACTCGGGGAATCAGGCGCGGCCGCTGGCTCGGCTCTTTCGAGGAAAAACCATCGCGCTCCACGACACCACTCCGGCTGTGGGCTGCTGCCAGCCCCGCCCCATTCCCGGGGTCTCCAGGCAACCTGCTTTGGGTACCTGGATGGGAGGCTGTCCGCTCTCTCCGCGGGGCCCTGAATCCCTGCTTCATTGGCTGGGCAGGGCTGGGCGTGGTGGCAAGGCCTGTGATTCCAGAACTCTGAGGACCACAAGCTCCAGCCCAGCCTGGGCAATTTAAAGACTGTCTGACAATAAAAAAATAAAAAGGGCTGGGGATGGAGCTCAGTGTGAAGGTCCTGGGTTTCAGTCTCAGTACTGCAAACAAACAAACAGTGTGCAGACCACTGCCCAGAAGGCTTTATCTCTGAGCCCAGCTGTTTCTCTGCATTTCCTCCAAATACCTTACACACTTCTTCACTTGCCAGTTGGATGCTGTCTATCAACTATTCCTCATAGTATTTTTGTTTTTAATTATTTATTTATTTATCTATTTATTTACTTTTTGGTTCTGGGTTTCGAACTCAGGACCTTGCACTTGCCAGGCAGGTGTGGCCCCATAAGCTAAATCCCCAGCTCTCAAGTAGTATTTTTATTTGATCTTATTTTATTTTGGACATAGCATCTTGCTACCTAGTTCAGGCCGGCCTTGAAGTCATTATGTAGCCCGAGCTGGCCTTGAACTCATGGAGATCCTCCTGCCTCAGCCTCCTGTGGGACCACAGTTGTGTACCACCAGATCCTGTTCCCCCAAATAGTTTAATCATATTTTTTAGTCAAATGAATACTTGGTCATACATTATCTTTTTTTTTTCCTCTCTTTTTTTGGTACTGGGGATCCAACTCAGGTCTTTGAGCTTGCAAGGCAGGCATGCTGCCACTGAGCTAAATCCCTGGCCTTTGGTCTTACTTTACCATATGGAAATGTTACCCACATGGAGTCGCATACACTAAGAGTACTAGTCCTCTTCCTCTTCCTCTTCCTCTTCTTCTCTTCTCTTTTCTCCTCCTCCTCCTCTTCCTCCTCCTCCTCCTCCTTCTTCTTCTTCTTCCTGACCTGGAACTCACTATGTAGCCCAGGCTGGTCTCGAACTCACGGCGATCCTCGCGCCTCAGCCTCCCGAGTGCTGGGATTACAGCAGCCACGCCCAGCTTCATGCTTCTTGATTTCTCTAGTTAATGGTCACCTTGTTTTTATGTGTCTGTGAATCACATTGAATTTTTCTTGTGGCTGCTGCCTAGCTGTGTTTTCTTTAACACACAGGGAGCTCTGCAATATAGCTCCTGCCCCTTAGTTTGCTCCTGTATTTGAGGAATGTGCAATCCTTGGATTCTAGAGAGAACATTTCTTGTATAACTGGTTGCAGGAGCCCAGCCTGACATGACTGCAGTCATCTTGAGTTATAACAGCCAGGATGGTTCCGGAATGTCACTGGTATGCTTATCTCCTGTACAATTTCCCAGCAGACCATAAATAAACACAACATTTGCTGTTCTGTAGAATTTTCCAACTACATTCTTAGCTGTCAATACCAAGAATGTGCCTGGGGTCCTTGATAATAACGAGATAAACCAGGTACATTAGAGCTTGGAGGAAGTGGCTTTTTCTTTTTGGCCGGACTAGGGGTGTTAACCAAGTCCTTCTCACGGAGCTACAACCCTAACCTATTTTGTTTTAAGACAGGGTCTTGCTAAGTTGCTAAGCTGCCCAGGCTGGGCTCAAACTCACGATCCTCCTGCCTCAGCCTTCTGAGAGTTGATATCACAGGCCTGAGACATTTTTTGCAGACTTTCTTCAGTGATAGCATTGGTGATTATTTCTCCCACTCTTCCATCTTTGTTCTCTCATGTTTTTGCTCCCCCCATGTGGACTTCCTGGATTGACCCTCTTGTTTCTTTTCTTTTTTCTTTTTTTTAAGACAAGATCTCCCTACATAGTTCAGCCCAGCCTTGAACTCATTCTGCAGCCCAGACTCATAGCAATCTCCCTGCCTCAGCCTCCCCCCCTGTTCTGGGATTACAGGCGTGCACCAGCATACCTGGTGATCCTCTTGTTTCTTTCTTTCTTTTCTTTTTTGGTACCGGGGATTGAACTTGGGCCCTTGCACTTGTGAGGCAGGTGACAGAACCACTGAGCTAAATTCCTGGCCCTTCCTCTTGTTTCTTGCCCACTTACCTTACCTTTTTCTTTTCAAAAAACAAAGCCAAAAAAAAAAAAAAAAGCCAGGCATGGGGGCACACACCTGTAATTGCAGCGCTCAGAAGGCTGAGGCAGGAGGATCGCTGTGAGTTTGAAACCAATCTGGGCTACATAGTGAGTTCCAGGTCAGTCTCAACTACATAGTGAGACCCTGTCTCAAAAAGAACAAACAAACAAACAAAAAAACCTTTTTCTTTTCACCCTACTTTTGGTACTTTTTCCTTTACATTTTCCTCCAACCCTCCTGTTGACACTTGGGCTATCAGACTTTTCATTTCCAAGGGCCCTTTCAGTTTAAAAAAAAAAGCATTCTTTTTTCTTTATTGTTATTATTATTGTCATTATCATTATTATCATTTTGTGGTGATGGGGTGGAAACTAGAGTCTCCTGTATGCTAGGCAAGCACTCACTGCTGAGACACATTGCAGTCAGGGAATTTTTTTTTTTTTTTTTTTTTGGTACCGGGGATTGAACTCCGGTCCTTGCGCTTGCGAGGCAGGCCACCGAACCGCTGAGCTAAATCCCCGGCCCACATTTGGGGAATTTTGTGTAACTATGAAAAACTGTATAACCTTTCACAACAGTCAAAAGGTAAAAACAGCCCAATATCCATGGATGGACAGACAGACACAGAGCGGTCCAGTCACACATTGGAATCTTGCTCAGCCAGACAAGGAGCGAGGCTGTGATGCCTGCCACCATATGGAGGGGCCTTGAGGATGGATGTGCTCAGTGAGAGACGACAGACACAGTGCGGGCTCCATGGACAGGAGACACCCAGGACAGGCGAGTCCAGAGACAGGAAGAAGACTTGGGTGCTAGGGCTGGAGAGGGGATACTGTCTCTGGGGTGATGGACAGAGGTTATGGTCATACATTATGAATGTACTTTGTGAAGGGCACTTTGAGATGGTTGACAGGGTGAATTTTATATCTTTTACTACACTTAATAAATAGATGTGGGGCCGGGGATTTAGCTCAGTGGTTCCACCGCTAGCCTTGCAAGCACAGGGATGGACCCAAGTTCGATCCCTGGCACAAAAAAAAAAAAGAAAAAGATGTGGCTGACTGCAGTGGCACACACCTATAATCTCATCTACTCTGGAGGCTGAGGCAGGAGGATCTCAAGTCTGAGGTCAGCCCGGGCAACTTAGCCAGATTCTTGTCTCAAAATAAAACAAATAAAAGAGCTGGAGTTTAGGCTCTGTGACAGAGGATTTTCCTAGCATTCACAAGGCCCCGAGTTCCATCTCCAGTACTGATAAAAAAGGTCTGTCTTGTAAAATCATCAGAGAAATTAAATTAAGTTGTATACATAAAGCACATTAAGAACCTGATGACAGGGCTGGGGATTTAGCTCACTGGCACTTCCCGTGCCTTGCAAGCACAAGGTCCTGAGTTTGATCCCCAGTACCAAAAAAAAAAAAAAAAAAAAAAAAAAAAAAACAAACAAACAAAGAAAACATGGTAACTTTAAGAACCAGCTGACAGCTGGGGATTTAGCTCAGTGGTGCCTCCGCCTGTTTTGCAAGTACAAGGTCCCAAGTTCGATCCCCAGTACAAAAAAATAAATAAATAAAATAAAGAACCAGGTGATATATCAAAGCCCTTATAATGTCAAGGCAGGCACAGTGCCACTGAGCTAAATCCCCAGCAACAGTGTATTTTCAAAAGAGCTGGTAGGAAACAGAGTTTAATGGCAATTGACTAATTTGTTTCGCCTTTTCCATTTTTTTTCCTGAATTTTCAAGGTTTTTCTTTGTACTAGGAAAACTTCAATATATTAGGAAAACTGAATTGTGCTAAAATGCATATAAGAGAATGCTCCCTGTTAACCATGTAAGAGTCTAGTGTAGCAGCATTAAGCAAAGTCACCTGGCTGTGCTGCCCTTCCCACTGTCCACCTCCAGGACTTTCCATCTCCCAGCCGAGCTCTGTCCCAGGAAACGCTGACTCCCGTCCCCTCCCCAGCCCAGCACCACCGTCCTCCTTCAGGTCTCTGTGGGTCTGACGATGCTGGCACCTCCTGGAACAGGGGTTAGACTCTCCCTCCTTTTCACGCCTGTGTAATATTCCACTGTGTCCTTGTCTCTTCATCTTTTTCTTCTTTCTTTTTTTGGGGGGGTACTGGGGATCGAACTTGGGCCCTCGTGCTCGGGAGGCAGGCGCCGGAACCACTGAGCTAAATCCCCGCCCCGCCTTTTAAAGCAGGGTCTCCCTTTGTAGCTCAGGCTGGTCCTGAATGCACTCTGTAACCCCGGCTGGCCTCGAACTCGAGGTGATCCTCCTGCCTCAGTCTCCTGAGAGCTGGGACTACAGGCGTGCACCACTACTCCCGGGTCTATCTCTTCATCCTTTGATGGACACACAAGGTGTTGCTGTGAGTCACACGGCCATGAACATGGCTGTGCAGCTGACGATTTCCCAACATGTTTATTTTCAAAGATAGGCAGGCGTGGGTAAGCACTGCCCAGAACGCCTTCCCCACCTTAACGGGAAACGCGTGTCCCCGCTCACAGGCTGGGCAGAGCCTCCCTGTTTTCCTGAAGCACCTGCCGGCCCCGGAAGCCAAACCAAGGAGGCGGCTGGGAAGCAGACGCGATTACCCGGGTCCCCGGACACCGGGCAGGGGCCGAGGGCACTTCTTTCGGGGCAGGAGCTCGTCCGGGCGACCTCCCCCTGCTGCGGTG
>NW_022900949.1:9630901-9641577 GCF_012274545.1 Fukomys damarensis
GGGCGCAGGGACGGGGGAGGAAGCGGGTCCGCCGCTGCCGGGCGCACGGTCACGCCGGGCCCTTCCCGTCCTTTTCTCCTAGTGCCACTGCCGGCTAAGAGAGGGACACAAATGGCACCCCCTGAACTGCCAGGAAGGTCTGCTGGGTGTCACACTGCGGCTTTAAGCATCCAACGGAGAGTCGTCTATTTAGCCACTTGCCTGGACAGGGCCTGGCCGCGAGGCGCATACTTTCCATCATTTCTGCTCTAAAGACTGGATGGAGTTACCTCTCTGAGCAGGTGACACTGGACCAGGGGGAGGAGTGGCAACACAGAAGAGCTCACCAGGCGGTGGGAGCAGCATGTGCCAAGGTCCTGGGGCAGGACCAAGTTTGGTTTAACTGAGAATCTGCAAAGAATGTGGATCTTCGGTGGAGTAACCAAGGGACAGGGTGGCAGGTCAATACAGGAGGAGGCTATGTTTGGATCTGGGGTTTAATCTGTAAATGGGCTGCAGTTCCTGGACGGTTTAAGCAGCAGCTGCTACCAAGGATGGAGAGATCAGAAGTGGAAAGGGTTGGATTTCCTGGAAGGTTGGCTGAGAAGCCGAAGGCATCCAGGAAGACTCCCTGGCTGAGGGAGCCCCAGCCATCCGGGTGGGTGGGGCAAGGGAGGGCAGAAGAGGAAGCAGGCCGAGACTGTCCTGTGCACCCACCCTGGGGCACCTGCCTGCCTGTGGCCTGACCAGCAGGGGCGGAGCCTCCCCCTGGGGGTCTGAGCGGTCACCTGTGTCCTCTTATTGCTCGCCGGGGAGCAGCTCCAGCAAAGTGACCCCTTCACTATCTGGGTCTGAGTGTGCCCCGCCGGGCCCCTGCCCTGTCCCCCCTCCCTCCCCAGCCTGCTCTCTGTGCCCTCCTGCCCCCTGGGGTTTGTCAGGAGGACTGGGGGTGCGGCAGGGATGCTGGTGGGGGCAGCAGAGCCATCTCCCGGAGCCAGCTTAGGCGCTGCCTCCTCTAGGAAGCCTGGGACCGGTGTCCTGGATGGTGTGGGCACACGAAGGATGGGCTTTTCCCACTCCAGGCAATGGGAGGCAAAAGAGGGAGAGGCCTGGACTGGGTGTGGTGTGGCTGGGCCACTTAGTGTCACAGGACAAAAATGAGCCTCCCTCAGGCTGGCTGAGACTGGAGGCTGAGTCAGGATCCTCTCTGCAGAAGGCATTCAGGGCAAGGGCGAGGCGACAGTATGTCTGAGGTCAGGGTAGGACTGGGGGTCACAAGCACCCTGAGGAGGCCCAGCCGGTATCCTAGGGGTGAACCCAGGGCTGAGATTTTTTCATATCAGGCCAGGTTGGGGCTGGGGATCCCATGGACCCTGCCCACTGCATGGGGACAGTGCCTGCTCCCCACCTCCCAGCCTGCCTAGGGGACCTTTCTGAAATCTTCATAGCCAGTCACCCCGACGCTGACACGGGGGACCCAGGATGGGCCACCTACTTTATTTTGAGCACACACACAGCAGGGGTGTTTGAAGCCACCAACAATACCAGCGTTTGGGTCTCAGCCATTGGGAGACAGGGCTTTGGGTGAGGGAGGAGCCTTTGGGGCCACCCAGTGTGACTTCTCAGGTATTTGGAAGGAAACAGAACATGATTAAAAACGGAAAACGCCCCGTCCCCTGTTAGGGAGCAAGCAGCCGCTGTCTGTGTGCACCTGCGCCCAGGTGTGGGCTCCGACCAGGTACCGAGGGGCAGGAGGCCCCGGCGTGGTTCACACCAGCCCCCCCCCATCCTGCCGGCCCCGCTTTCTGTCACACGCGCCTTCCTCGGCCTTGGTCTCACGCGGCCTCTTCCGGAAGCGGGGCCGGGGCGACAGGGGTTCCATGCCGAGGACCTTGTGGATCTGCCGGAAGGCCACCATGCGCAGGGCGTGCTGTGGGTGACGGGGCCCCATCAGGAAGCTCTGCCGGTCCCCGCAGATGGGACACGAGATGCGGGGCCCACGGCGGTGCCCTAGGACCAGCCCCGTCCCGTGCTTTGTTGAACTGCTAGGCTCCAGCTGAGGCCGGGGCCGGGGTGGATCATGGACGATGACAGGCAGGGGCTGGCTTAAGAGCCCCCAGAATGCTGGCTCTTCCCACCTCACTGCAGGGCTCCAGATCCTGCCTGCCAGTGACTCAGCTCCTCCCATGAAAGTGGGACCCTGTGTCATTTTTTTTTTGTTTGTTTGTTTTTTTGGTGGTACTGGAGATGGAACCCAAGGCCTTCACACTGAGCTCCATTCCCCACCCCTTTTTATTTTATTTTTTAAATTTTGAGGCAGGATCTCATTAAGTCACCCAAGCTGGGCTCAAACTGGAGATCCTCCCGCCTCAGCCTCCCAGGCATGTGCAACCGTGGCAGGCTCAGCTTTTTCTTATGAAATCTTTCCAAAGGGGGAAACTGTGGCTGGTGCTCGGAGTTGATGGACTGTTCTACAGGTGGGGGGCCTAGCACGGTTACGGCCAGCAGGACCCAAAGTCTAGTCCTTATCCCTGTGGCAGCCACAGTTCTGAGTGGCCAGCCCCATGAGCAGTCCTGCTGTCCCTTACCTGGGCGCTGGCCGTCACATCCTCCCGCTCCTGCTCCGTCATGGAGTCGAGTGCGTCCATCTGGTCTTTCTCGCAGGGATCTTGGATCCCAGGTCCGTCTTTTCGAGGAGGAAGCAGGGACAGCAAGGGAGCAAGGTCACCATCATGAGGGTCTGCTGGTGTCACAGGCCGCTGCGCCATGCCGTGAACCTCTGGGGTCTGAGTCTACTCCCAGGACCCCCTGACCCACAGGCCCGGCCAGGCACACGTGAGTCACACCTGTGCATGTCTGGGCATGAGTGTGTCACCTGACACAACATGATTTTACCCTGTGTGTGCTTTGGGGGGGGGTCTTGGGATTGAATACAAGGCTTCCTCACCTAGCTATATCCCCAGTCCTTTTTTTACTTTTTATTTTGAAACAGAGTCTAAGTTGCTTAGGTGGCCCTTGCTGGGCTTGAACTTGGGATCCTCCTGCCTCAGCCTCCCAGGGTCCTGGGATGAGAGGTGTGTCCTCCTCTCCCCCTTGGCTTCCTCCGTTGTCACCAAAAGCTACGGGAACTGCTCTTTTCAGTGTCCTGTTCCCAACCACTCTGGGCAGCGTGCTGCTGTGGTACAGCCTCCCCAGATTATGAACTGAGGGCTGGATGAGCTATCTGATTGCTGCTTATTTCTTTCGTATTGGTAACAGTGTATTTATTCTAATCCATTTGGATCAGGTATCAGCCGGCCTCCTGATGTAGCAGTCCTGAGGGTGGACCACTTCCTGCTCCTGCCGCAGTTCTCTGGCCCCTGGTGGCCAGGCGGCTCCCTGGCTCTGGCCCTTGCGATCACCGGCTGGTGCTTCCAAAGTGCGCATGCGCAGACTGACCTGCCAGGAGCGTGCCCGTGGCCACACACTCGAGGACCCGCCGCACCGCGTCCCCTGGGCTCAGGGGCCGGGGTGCGCTGCTCAGTGCCTTCTCCACCAGCAGCTCCATGGCCTGGGGAAGGAGGGATACAAGAGGGGACCTGTGCTCTCGGGGACCCCAGCCAGCCCTGGCCCACCCAAAGCAGCTCTATGCAGCTCCGCTGGGCAGGCTCTGATGGGAGGACATCAGAGCTGAGGCCCCTGGAGCCAGGGTCAGGCCAGCTCCCCTCTGATGCCCTGGTCCAGGGGATGGCCACCCATTTGTCTGGTCTCTGGCCTCACCACAAGTTTGAGTTTTAGGTAGTGACAGTCACACAAGGCTGTGGCTAAGGCCTGTCCCAGCCCAGGACCCTCGGGGGCCCTCCCACCCGTACCCACCTGTCTGGGCTGAGGCTCCTATGGTCCTTTCCTTGAGCACTGAGTTCTTGGAAGAGGCACAGCTTTTTGCTTTGTTTTGTTGGAACCCAGGGCCTCTACGATGAGCTCTATCCACAGCGCTATTTTTTTTTTCTTTGAGACAGGGTCTCCCTAAGTTGCCCAGACTGAACTCAAACTTGCCATCTTCCTGCCTCAGCCTCACACAGTGCTGGATAACAGGCCTGTGCCAGTGGTCTAGCTAAGAGATGCTTTTGTTTGGGATGATGACATCTGGCTTCTCAGCATAGCAGAACCTCCCAGGAGTGTTTTTGGGGCCTGAGCACCCTGCAGTGCCTTACCCAGGCTGGCAGGGCCCCCCATGTGGGCACTCGTTGGCGGAGGTCCCGCAGGACCCTGATGACAATCGCACAAGGCTGCAGGTTGCTGGCTCTCGCCTTTTGGGAGGAAGCACATGGTTAGCTCTTGGGAGCCTTAGCTCTGTGGGGTTTGATTTTTCTTTTTTTATTATGAGACAGGATCTTGCTAAGTTGTCCAGGCTGGACTCCAACTTGGGATCCTCCTGCCTCAGCCTCCCAGAGTGTGGGGATGACAGGCATGCGCCACTTCACCCAGCATCACCCACCTTTAGACCAGCAGCCGCTCATGGGGCCCTGTTTGAAGACTTGGCCCACTCTCCCCGTCCCCATCCTCCTACCCTGACCTGGAACCACTTGGCGTGGCGGAGGGCAGCCAGGGACTCCAGGCACTTCTCAGAGCTCAGGATGTCTGGGTCGGGCTGTGCTTCCTCTTTTTCTTCTACAAGGAAGAGTGTAGTGAGCCCCAGGGCTGTGGGGCCACAACAGTCCCGCTCTGCTCCTGCTGCCTCAGTGGGTGGCTTGGGGCCTTGTATTTATCTGGCAGAAAAAAACCTCCCACGAAACCTTTCTCTCCCCCAGAAAGGCCTGTGCTGCGTGGGAGCCAGTTCTCTGGCTTTGGTTCTGCCCCTCCTGGTGAGCCATTTAAACCGAAGGGGTGAAACTACAGATTAGAACCTGGGGTGGTGGAGCCTGGCTGTGATCCCAGCACCCGGGAGGCTGAGGCAGGAGGATCGCCGTGAGTTCGAGACCAGCCTGGGCTACCAAGGGAGACCCTGTCTCAAATGCACCCTGAGTTGTGGGTCCAGTGTGGTGGCACACGTGTGTCATCCCAAGCTACTCAGGAGGCTAAGGAAGGAAGATCTCAAATTTGAGCCCAGCCTGGGCAATTTAGAGAGACTGTGTCCCAAAATAAAAAGCGCTGGGGATGGAGCTCAGTGAGTGGGAAGACCCTGAGTTCCATTCCCAATACTGAAAAACAGACAGACAGACAGACAGACAGAGAGGAAGAGAGGAAAAGATGGAGAGAGGGAGAGAGAGATAGCTCAAGTGTTTGGTTTTGTTGGGGTCACAGTGGTTTTCCTCTGGGGGTGCAAACATAACACACTGCCCTCTGCTGGATATGTGGAGGTGGCACTGATGGGTGCGTGTGGAAGAGGGCTTAAGAAGCCTGCTTGGCAGTGGGCCAGCTCCCGGCTGTGGGTTGGAGAATGTAGGGCATCCCACAAGGATTTGGGGGCTCTTCATCTGTTCAGTCAGGACATGCAGAATTCATTCATTTTATAGCACTGGGATGGAACCCAGGGTCTTTGCAATGATCTACATCCCAGCCTTTTTGTTTTGTTTTGTTTTTTGAGACAGGGTCTCACTATGTAGTTGAGACTGACCTGGCACTCACTATGTAGCCCAGGCTGGTCTTGAAATCACAGCGATCCTCCTGCCTCAGCTTCCCGAGTGCTGGGATTACAGGCGAGAACCACCACACGTGGCCCAGCCTTTTTATTATTTTATTTTGAGGTGGGTTTTTGCTCCATTGCTAAGTTGGCCAGGCTGGCCTTGAAGTTGGCATCCTTCTGCCTCAGCCTCCTATGTAGCTGGATGGCAGGCGTGTACCCTCACATCTGGCTCCCTGCTGTGTTTATTTTTCAGATGACTGTGAATAACACTTGATAGGGCCAGGGATTTAGCTCAGTGGTTCTGGCGACTGCCTCGCAAGCACAAGGACGTGAGTTTGATTCCCAGTACCAAAAAAAAAAAAAAGAAAAAAAAAAGAAAAGAAAACACTTGATAATGGCTTTCCACTTTTGATCATTTTCAGTTTTGAAAGCAAATCGATCGAAAGTCTTCTGGGCCCTCAGCTCTAACTCCCCCCTGAAATTAAAAACAAAAATCACACAGAGAGTTCAAGGATGGCTGTGGTCTGGAAAAACCAGCCTGGAGACGGTTCTAGAAGGTTCCGGAGCTGCGAGTCCAGGGCGCACAGATGCGGCGGCCCCTCTGCCTCCAAGGCCCCCCGAGCCTGTGTCGGTGGTGCGTGGCCCTGGTGACAACGGGACACTGCTCCAGCTGCTAGATGCCACTGCTCCTGTGGGGGTCTCACTCTGTCAGGGGCCACAGAGACCCAGTGCTTTGCCGGCACAAGGGTCGGTCGCTGCGGTGTCCCTGCCCCCACGAGATGGTCCCTGTGGCCTGGCCTCGGGGCTCACCGCTGTCTCTGACTCGCTTCCTCCACTGCCCCAAACCCAGTTCTTCTTTTTTTTTTCTTTTCTTTCATCGTCTAATTTCTACTTTATTCTGAGTTATTTCTCAAATAAGAATAATCTAACCTACTTATTGTTTATATTTATACACGTAAAACACAGCCTGGCAAAAGATTTATGGAATTGACCTTTAAAGCTATTTGCAAATTTCAAATTTAATTCATGTTTTATGCTTTTTTTTTTTTTTTTTGGTTTTTTTTGCACCCTGTGAGTGGCACCGTGGAAGTGTGAAATGGAGGGGCCCGGCCCACCTTGGTCCACAGAGGGGTCCTGTCGCATCAGGGGTGAGGTGATGGACACGGTGACCTGCATCCTGGGCTCCTCACAGGAGGAGATGACAATGCTGGCTTCGGGGTCAGAGGAGACTTCGTACTTGTCATCGGTCACCATCTGGGAGGTGGGGGTGCAACACAAGGTCCCATTACTCCCGTGGAAGTTCACAGGCCTCGGGCGTGTGCAGGGCCACACACGCTCTCTCCTCAGTGCAGCCCTGTGCCAGGAACCACCTGGGACCCTCAGGGACACACATGTAGACATGCAGCTATAAGGGTCTTCCTTATGTAAAGGACACCCGGAAATCAATAAGAACAAGCATGTGGTCCAACGGGGTGGAGGCAAAAGGGCACATGAAATGACAGAAAAAGAAACATAACCCTTTCACCACAGTGACAAGAATTATCCCCAGGATCAGAGAAAGCAAATCAAAACCCATGGAGTGCCAGGCGTGGTGGCACACACCTGTCATCCCAGTTCTCGGGAGGCTGAGGCAGAAGGATCTCTGCGAGTTTAAGTTCAAAGCCAGCCTGAACTGCATAGTGAGACCCTCTCTCAAAAAAAAAAAAAAAAAAAAAAAAAAAGAAAAGAAAAAGAAAAAAAAAAAGAAAGAAAGAAACAAAAACTACGATGGAGCTGGGCACGGTGGCACACACCTGTCATGCCCACACTCTGGGAGGCTGAGGCGGGAGGCTTGTAAGTTCAAGCCCAGCTTGGGCAACTCAGCCACTCAGCAAGACCTTGTCTCAAGGAATAAAAAGGGCTGGGGATGGAGCTCAGTGTGAAGGCCCGGGGTTCCACCCCCAGTACCACAACACAGCAAACACAGTAGAACCGCACTGTGATGAGACACCGTCATCACCGGTGGGCAGCACGAAGGTCCTGAGGCCTCCCCACCCGTGGTCACACTGCCTGCATTCATACCTCTGAAATCTGCCCTTCTCCCAAGCAGGGCTCCCCTGGCAGCTCCATGTACAGCCTGGCAGGGTAACCCCAAGGATCCCACACCACGGCCATGTCATGGGACCCCCGGCTTCCTTCGCTTTGCCACTGGGCCTTCAACTTCTAGAAAGCAGCGCCCCTGTCTTGGCCGTTTTTGCCATCCCCACAGTACCTAGCAGGTGTTTTTGGTTGTTTTTCTTTTTTGCAGTAATGGGGATTGAACCCAGGGCCTTTGCACTGAGCTCTATCCCCAGTCCTTTTTTATTCTTTAAATTTGAGACAAGGTCCTGCTAAATCACTAAGTTGCCCAGGCTGGGTTGGAATTCATGATCCTCCTGCCTCAGCCTCCCAGAGTGCTAGGATTACAGATGTAACACTGTTACTGTTGGCTTAAAAAAACTCTTTTGTTTTTTGAGACAGGGTCTTGCTGTGTAGCTCAGGCCAACCTTGAACTCACTATGCAGCCCAGGCTGGCCCTGAACTCGAAGTGATCCTCCTGACTCAGCCTCTACAGTGCTAGGATTGCAGGCTTGTGCCACCATGCCCAGCTTCTGCCCACTTTTCATTGTGGTTTAATCTCTGTAAGGGTGGCTGTGGTTCTGAAGGCTGGGTGTGACATACATTACTGTCCCCGTGGTGGGACATTTGGACAGTTTCTCAGCTGTAGCCTGACCTCTATATCAGGGGGGCCCTGAAGTTTCCAGTGCTCTCTCCTTGCAGAAATTTATAAACATGAACTGTATGGTGGTTCAATGCCTGTCACCCCAGCCCTTTGTGAGGCTGAGGCGGGAGGATGCCAAGTTGGAGCTCAGCGTGGGCAACTTAAGAGATCCTGTCTCAAAATTTAAAAAAGAGCCAGGAGTGTGGCTCAGTGAGTGGTGAGCACTTACTTAGCATGTGCCAGGCCCTGGGCTTCATCCCAGCACCGCACTCCCACCCACGGCAAACTCTGGCTTCTTTCAGATCAGGATCTCTCAGGATTCCTAACGCGGAGACCCCAGGGTTGTGCAGACGCAGAGCGCGGCCTTACCAGGAGCTGCTCTGGCAGCCGTGCAGCGATTCTGCATAGCAGTGCGCGTGTGGGCTTCTGGGAGCACAGCAGGGTCAGCCGCACGTTCCTGTCGCCCCGCAGGACCAGGCCCTTGGCCAGGATGCCGACCCGCATGACACCCTTCAGGATCCGCGGAGAGGACGCCAGGCTGTGAGGGCAGAGCGAGACGCTGGCCTTGGGCAAGGGGTCAGAGACATCGGGGACAAGGGGACTGGTAACACCCTGAGCTACCTTATGCCTCGTTTGTTTCTTCCTTCCCTCCCTCCCTCTTTTTGTGGTGGTGGTGGGGAATGAACCCCTGTGAAGGCACTGAGCTACATCCCCAGCCCCTCTCCTTTTAATTTTGAGACACGGTCTTGCTAAATTTCCCAGGCTGGGCTTGAATTTGAGATCCTCCTGCCTCAGCCTCTCAGAGCGCTAGGATTCCTTATTTGTAAAATGGGACCAAGACCCTTGGTCAAAGGCACTTGGCAGGAGGAAATCAAACTGATACAGCCATCCCTCTAAAGAGAAAATGGGAAGGACTTGAAAAGCCAACTCCTTCAGGGATGATAAAGCATATGACAATTAATTACAGCTCGAGGGACCTTTCTGCACCTCAGGATGGTGATTCACACAGATCTGGGTGACATTCTGTTCTCCGATTACTCAGCTGTCCTGTGAGGTGGGAGAGTTGGCTCAGAATCACACTTAAGTTTCCTGGAGCTTATGGGAAACCAGGTTCATGGCACTGACATTTTTCCTTTTTTTGTGTGTGGTGCTGGGGATGGAACCCAGGGCCTCCCACATGCTAGGCAAGTGCTTGGCATTGAGCAACAACCCCAGATCTTTACATTCCTTTTTAAAAATTTTTTTTTGGTACCGGGATCGAACTTGGGCCCTTGTGCTTGCGAGGCAGGAGCCAGAACCACTGAGCTAAATCCCCGGCCCCTTTTTTAAATTTTTGAGACATGATTTTTGCTAAGTCTCCCAGATTGGCCTCAGATTTGAAATCCTCCCACCTCAGCCTCCTGAATGCTGGGATGACAGGTGTGTGCCACCACACCCAGCTAGGACTTTCTCCTCTGAGGGCTGTGAGCCTGCAGCCACCACTCCGGCCGCTGTGGGCCCAGCAGCCACTTCTGTTCCCCACCTGGCCCTCCGCCCAGGGGACAGGGGCGGCTCTACTACCTGCACTCCTCCCCCAAACTCTCAGAGTCCTCCTCGGTCATCAGGTCAGACACCAGCCTGAGGGCCCTCTCCGCATGCGACACGGCCTTCTGGATGGCCTGCAGTTCCGCTTCCGTGGGGTAGATGGCCGCGTGCTTGCACATGACGTGGCGGTCATCACTGGTCTCCGGCCGCCGCTTGGCCTGTGGGGAGAGGCGGCCCTCGTCCAGCGGGGCTGAGGGGACTCGGGGTGGGGACAGTGGGTGTGAGATGAGGTCCCCTCCACACGACGCCCTGGGGCTGTGGGAGGCTGGGATGTGGGGAGGTCGCGCTGACCTGGGCCTGGGCTGCCAGTGGTGTCTTTGGTCTGTCCGCGGGGGACGGAAGGGCCCAGGCGGGGGAAGAGAAGGGCTGCTCCTCATCCTGGGGCCTCGGCTCCTTCTTCTGGTCCCTGTAGTGCACCTCGTGGGGCCTGGGGACCAGAGGACACAGGGCTGTGAGGCCACCAGGAGACGAGGCTGAGGGGCCGCTGCCCTGGGGACTGTGCCCAGCGCCCCCGCCCCCGCCACTTCATAAATCAGGTACTGGGTGGGAGATGCCCTGGAGGTTCGAGGTGCAGGAGGACATGACAAAGTGAGCCGTTGGTTGGGGACTCGGTGATCAGGTCAGGGATGAGAGGTTGGGGACACATCGGACCACACGGGTCGGGGGACACGGGGCCGAGGGCCACCTCCCCGGTAGTCTGCCATCCTTCGGGCAGGGTGGTGACACGGCCCCCCACTGCGGGCGGGACAGCGACCCTGAGCTGCAGGG
>NW_022900949.1:9641897-9644531 GCF_012274545.1 Fukomys damarensis
GTGCGGTGGGCGGACCTTCAGCAGAGGAGGGGCCCGCGGCTGCCGCAGACCTCAGCGCCCCGTGACCCCGGACGACATGAGGGACCCTCGGGTCCTGGAGATACCATCCAGCTTTCAGTCCCATGGAGGCAAAAGGTGCGCTCCGAGCCACGGACCAAGGCGGAGAAACAGAATCCGCGCCCCTCCCCATGCAGACCCCTAAATTAAGCCAACCATCTGGGGACCCTGGGCGGGGGCGGGCTTCCTCTGCCGGACGCACCCGGTACTGCAGCCGGTGCCGCCGCCCCCGCAGGTGCAGGTCCTTGGCGTTGCGGTCGTTGAAGTTGCACTGACACAGTTTGCAACGGAAGCGGATCACCTTCCCTTGGTCGTTGCACACCTGTAACAGCGCACAATTGCCCATTCGCTTCACTAAAGGCTAGGCCTCCTGTGGCACGGTCCCAGCTGGGGTCGTTTGTCCTCCCAACCCTCCTGACAGGGCTACATCCCCAGCCCTTCTTTTTTATTCTGAGACACGGTCTCTAAGTTGCCCAGGCTGGCTCCAACTTGAGATCCTCCTGCCTCAGCCTCCCAGACTGCTGAGATGACAGGTGTGTACCACCATGCCCAGCTGGGTCTGATCATTTTGCATGTCTGTGTAGCTGACATTCTGCCTGTGGTTGGGAATTTGTATGGGGGGGCAGGAAACTAGGAAGTCAGCTAGGACAGCAGGCTGTGGAATTGAGAGGAGACTTAGTTGGGAATGGTGGCGCACACCTGTTATCCTGGATACTGGGCAGGCTGAGCCAGGAGGATTGCAAATGCCAGCTCAGCTTGGGCAATACTGTGAGACCCTGTCTCAGAATAAAAATACAAAAGGCTGAGGTGCAGCTGGGCGCTGACACTTGTCTAGCATATGTGAAAGCCCCGCAGCATTCCTGGCTCACAGCAGCCTCAACCTACCTCCTCCACAAACTCCGGGCCTACCGGCTCTGCGACCCAGCCCCCTGCGGAGGCCTCCCCGGAGCCCTTCCAGGCAGCCTTTTGTCCAGGCCCCTCTGACTTAGACTGTGTCGCTGTCCCCTCCTGGGGTCTGCTGTGCACTGCCATTGGCTCGAGAGGCCCTGGAAGGGAACAGATGTGTTACTTGTGACTGTGCTAGCCAGAAGCCCTGGCCAGCCACGAACCCACCAGGCCATGCTGCAGTGAGAGCCACACAGACCCAGGTCTGTCCTTGTCCCATTGTCCCGTGGTGGCCACAGGAGCCACCTGGCAGCTGGCCTGTCTTCAGTGATCACTGTCAGATTCAATATGGAGTCACTCGGAAGAGAGGAAGGACTGTGGCAGGGTCCGCCCAGTAACAGGGATTGTCATAGGGACAGCAAGGGGCTTATGCAAGAACCACCATCTGCCATGCTGTCCCGTAGGCGTCAGGCTAGGAGACAGCCTGCCTGGCCGTGTCACTAGTCACCGACCTGCATCACTTGGGAGCTGCTGCCCTTGCTGACCAGGGCTGGCTAGGAAGAGCCCAGGGCCTTCACACTGACCTACATCCTGAGCCCTTTTGTATTTTTAGACAGGATCTTGCTAAGTTGCCCAGACTCGGCTAAAACTTGTCATCCTCCTGCCTCAGCCTCCAAAGTAGCTGGGATGAGCATCTCCATGCTCGGCTTCTTTCAAAATAACTTGCAAAGGTTTCTTGGTCTGAATAAGACCCTCAGGCCCTCCTTTGTTCTCTGGACACAGGGAGGCCATGCCTATCCACAGATGCCAATCTTGTCTGTTCTTTTCTCCAATGCACATTCCTTTATTGGAGATTTGTCTCTGTCTCTGTTTGACTTTGACAGTGTTTCTGAATTTGAGAAACCAAAGAAGCAGATTTGAATTCCTGCCTGAATTTAGGTCCCTTTTTGAAGGACCCATGAACTGTACAAAATCTATAGTCCTTAGTGGATCAACTATTAAACAGTGGGTGGACCAAGGATTGTATGCTCTATAATTGGGCAAGTTTGGGGCACCTCAGCAGAGAGAAATCTACTATCAGAATTCCTTGATCTGATCTTCAAATTTATGCTGCTTGCCGAGCAGGTTTGAGGCGCATGGGCCTGGAATCCCACCACTCGGGAGGCTGAAGCAGGAGGATCACTGTGAGTTGGTGGCCGGCTTGGAAGGCATAGCGAGAACGCTCTCTCCAAAAAAAGGCATGTTACCATTCAACAAATACTGAGGCCAGAAATAAAATGAGCCTCTCCCCTGCCCAGAGCAGAATATGGATCTCCGGAGCGCAGACAGCCGATGGACAGGGCTGCCTCGGAAATCCACCTCCACAGCTGGCCGGCGGCCTCACCCAGGCGCCTGACCCTCCCTCGCCGAGGTTTTCCCACCTTCGCATTGGGACTGGGGGCGAGGCGCAGGGTTGGGAGTGCACCCCGGGTTGTTAGCAGAGTGCTTGGCCTCTCCCGGGGCACGAGCACCTGTGTACAAGAGGGCTGTCCCCACCCTCGGGTCCACGGCCGGTGCCCACAGAATTCACGAGGGGCGGTGCTCACCCCAGCCCGGGGCCGGAAGCGGGGGAGGTCCGGCCGCTTCCGTTCCCGCCAGTCCCCTCTCCCACGCGTTCTCGCAAATTCACTGGTCAACACTCAAGCAACCGCA
>NW_022900949.1:9644802-9647038 GCF_012274545.1 Fukomys damarensis
GAACCTTCTGGTGCCGGGCGCCCCGGATGTGCGCCTTGTAGGCTTCCGCCCCGGTGCAGGACACGGAGCACAGGTCACAGTACAGCGGGTTGCCGTCGTCGGGCCTCTGAGCCGCCTCCTTCTTCCGATGCTTCTGCCCGTCCAGGTGCTCCTGGTAGGTCTGCCGCCAGAGCGAGCCCGGGTCACCTGCCGGGTGCTGTCCCCTCCCGCAGGCTGCGGGCCCAGCTGGCGGGAACCCATGGGAGGCAGAGCCCGGCTGTCCCCACCCTCTGCCTTCTGGCGCCCTGGAGAGGGGCGAGAGTCGCTTTATCAAACACAGTGAGCAGACTCAAAAGCCAGCCTGTGACCTCCACCTACCTACTCAGGAGGCTGAGGCAGGAGGATCTCAAGGTTCAGCCCAGCCCGGGCAACTCTGAGACTTAACAAGACCATGTCTCAAAAAAAAAAAAAAAAAAAAAAAAAAAAAGGAGGGATGGGGATGTAGCTCAGTACAAAGGTCCTGAGTTTTAATCCTCAGTACTGTAAAAAAAACAAGAGGTCCCCAAAAAATACATCAGTAAGACTTCTTACTGTTTCTAAAAATAAGCCAATTTCTTATGAAATCCCCTCTGAGGATTACACATTTAGTTGGGGGCGGAAGCCACTGTAAAAGAAAATCCTGGCATTTCTGAATTTTACTTCAGAATCTAAACTGCCTGAACAACCCCTGTGATTACTTTTTAGAAAACTGCTAAGAAACTCAGTGGTCCCAAGCGACAGGAGCCAGCATGACTCACAGGCTCCCACATCTGGGACTACTGTGCCCCAAATCTCAGCCTCAGCCTGCAGGGTCTCACCCGGAGTCCCTGCTGGGTTCTTGGAATCCTCAACATCAGGCAACCCGCAACCCACTCTTCTTGTGTGGGTCCCCTCAAACCCTCTGCCCCGGCCTGGGATGAACACAGGAAATCTACACCATGGTTCCATTCCAGGGAGAAAAAAATAGGCAGACCCAGCACTCTGGGAGGCTGAGGCAGGAGGATCGAGTCCCAGCCCAGCCTGGGAAACTTGGCAATTCAAGGAGATCCTATCTCAAAATAAAAGAGGCAGAGACATGGACAGGGTAGATGGTGGGCATCCTACTGTATACTTTAGAATATTCTCAAATCTTGAATCTTGTAAGCCAGGCTATTACCCAGGGAGCAGAGTAAATACACACATGCATGCGAATTAGGAACAGAGCCTATGGAATATGGCCTGGAAGGCTCCACACTGAGGCGCTGCCAGTGAGTTATTTCTGGGTGGAAGGATTTGGCCACAGGCGCCTGTTGCCTGCTGTCTTCACCCACACGGGATTCCACTGAGCATGGTTCCATTTTTCTCTATCAGTTCGTTTTTTTGAGCAGAGTAAATACACACATGCATGCGAATTAGGAACAGAGCCTATGGAATATGGCCTGGAAGGCTCCACACTGAGGCGCTGCCAGTGAGTTATTTCTGGGTGGAAGGATTTGGCCACAGGCGCCTGTTGCCTGCTGTCTTCACCCACACGGGATTCCACTGAGCATGGTTCCATTTTTCTCTATCAGTTCGTTTTTTTTCTCCAGTGCTGGAGATGGAACCCAGGACCTCCCGCCTGGTAGGTGAGCCCTCACCACTGAGCTACACCCCCAGCCCTTTTAATTTTTATTTTGCTAAATTTCTCAGGCTGGGCTTGAACTTGAGATCCTCCTGCATCAGCCTCCTAAGTAGCTACATGATAAGTGTGGATCATTGCTCCCGGCCCTCCTCTCCCCTTCTCAGTTCCTGAGGGATTTGCCCTGCCTGAGTCTCACACACTCCGTCCGCAGGGACGGGCTGGAAGGATGAAATCATTTATGTCCTCTGCTTCGACGGGCCTCTCTCAGGGACAGCACAGTAGAAACGAGGCTAACTTTGACTTGGAAAAGTGCCACTTTAGTGGACAACTGGAGAAGTCAGCAGTGTGACCCGAGCCCCTCCGGCAGCAGGTGGAGAGGGCCGAAGGCTGTTGTTCGGTCACAGACCGCCAGGGACAGTGGTACGTGCCTGCCAGCTACCTTGGAAGCTGAGGCAGGAGGATCGCATGTTCAAGCCCAGCCCTAGCAATTTAGCAACCCACCAGACCTTGTCTCAAATAAAAAATACAAAAAAGGGCCAGGAATGTGGCTCAGTGCAAAGGCCCTGGGTTTCAGTTTGATCCCCAATGCTGAAAAAAAAAAAAAAAAAGATGAAAAAG
>NW_022900949.1:9647287-9665424 GCF_012274545.1 Fukomys damarensis
AAAAAAAAAAAAAAAAGATGTGAAACTGGGTTTGTATTTTGCCAAGAAAAAGCTCTGACATTAACTGTCTCGGAAATGTGCCTATGCTCTCACCAAGTTCTTTTTTTTTTTTTTGGTACCGGGGATCAAACTTCGGTCCTTGCACTTGTCAGGCAGGCGGTGGAACCACTGAGCTAAATCCCCGGCCCTCACCAAGTTCTTTATGACAGCATGCCTGTCTTATCTGGTAAGGAAACCCTTCTTTTCCAAGTTATGAGAATACTTTTCTACGTTCGTGGTAGATTACTTGATTTTTTTTTTTTGGTACCAGGGATCTCGAACTCAGGACCTTGCCCTTGCCAGGCAGGTGCAGCGCCCCTGAGCTAAACCCCCAGCCCAGGAACTCCTTCTTGGGTGTCTGGAGCACCATCTCTCGCATGCACACACACTCAAGCACACGCATGATGCCTGCTTAGGCCGAGGACAGGGCCAGCAGAGGCTGTGGGGTGCGCTGTGTGTGAGGGCTCTGACCTGCATCCCAGCACAGCTAATCTTGCACACGGGGCAGTAGTGGAGATGGGGCTGTCTGGGGCCCAACCTGGGCTTCAGTAGTCGGCCGGGGCCCGTGGCTGCCGAGGACACAGATGCATCATAGCCTGGGGAGCTTGGTCCTAAGAGAGAGAGAGAGAGAAATCAGAGGTGGGCTGAGTCACTCCATAGGGTAACTTGGGCCAGCAATGCGGGCCCTGCTTGCTGAGCTCCATCCCTGGCCCTATTTTCTTGTTTTGAGTCAGGGTCTCGCTAAGTTGCCCAGGCTGGGCTTGAACTTGTAATCCTCCTGCCTCAGCCTCCCAGAATGCTGGGATTCAGGTGTGCACTGCCACACCTGGCTCTGCTGATGTCTTTAACAAGGTTCCCCTGCAGACACTCACCTGGCCGGCAGGGCGAGTCCTGTCTGTCCTGGGAGCTGCGGCTGGCTGGCGACCGTCTGGAGCTGTGACTGCCCTGCAGCAGGGTTTCCACAGCACAGAGACAGGGAGGGGCAGCTCAGGGACATGGTGACAAGCCCACACCATGCCCCCTGCTGGCCCCGGCCCCCTGCTCGGTGAGCGGCCCTGGTTAGGGACACAGCCAGGAGCCAGGTGGACACACAGCTCTCCCAGTGTTAATTCCCAGCAGCCTGGTGGCATTTACAGAACCCTGGCTGCTGGTGGAGTGGGAAGAGGGTGGGTTTGGAGGGAGAAATCCTCGGGCTGGGCCTTGGTGAGGAGTGGAGAGAGAAAGCCAGGCAGAGTGGTGCACCCTGCCTGTAATCCCAGCACTTGGGAGGCTGAGGCAGGAGGGTCCTCATGAGTTCGAGGTCAGCCTGGGCTACATAGCGAGACCCTGTCTCAACAAAACAGAATGGAGAGAGGAAGGAAGAGGGTAGAAGAGGGCTCGGGTCATTGAGTGGTCTCCATATTGAACAGGGATGAGGTGTGGGTGGCAGGGGCAGTGCGTTGGGGTTGGCACGGTTGGCGTGGGGTCCACGCTGCTCCCAGGGGACGCACACAGGCTAGATTCTTGGGGCCCGAGCTCTGGGTGTGGGCAGGTGGGGCTCACCGGCAGGGAGAGCCAGGACAGGGACTTCTCGACTAATTTATCTTTTTATAGTTCTGGGGTGGAACCCAGGACCTTGCACACACTGGGCAGACACTCACCACTGAGCCGCACCCCACCCTTTTAAAATTTTGAGGTAGTCTTGCTAAGTTGCTCAGGCTGGCCTTACACTTGCCATCCTCCTGCCTCAGCCTCCGGAGGCGCAGCTGGGATGACAGGCATATGCACCACCGAGCTGGGCTGTGACCCCAGAGACACGAGGCATGAAGGGAAGGGTACAGAGGGGCGGCCCTGCACTCGTTCGTGCAGCGCCAGCGACATGTCCTTGTGGGGGTACCTGGGAGGTCGGGGCTCCGGGCCCTGGTGGCTGGGCAGCAGGGTCCTCCCCGCGAGCAGTGTAGGTGGCCCCAGAGACCTGGAGGGGAAAGGCCGAGGGAGGCTTCGTGCTGGAACCACAAATAGACACAAAAGGCCCAGCGGGTCAGTCGGGGACCAAGTGTGCGAGCTGAACACGTAAATCCCAGCAACTTGGGGGCTCTGTCCACACAGCCGACCTTAACACAAGAGACCTTTCCCAAGCCTGGGCACACAGTGTGACCGTCCCTGGGGACCAGGTAGTTTTAAAAGCTGTCACGAGCTAACACCAGCCCAGCAGGGAAGGGGGTATCATTGGGCCCGGTGTATAGATGGGAAACAGGAGTGAGGGGCCAAGTCCAGACATAAATCCATTCCGTTGCTTCTCAGATAATCTACTTGAGCAAGTCTGTTCCCTCACCAAGACTCTTCCAAGTAAGCAGGATGTGGTGGCACACACCTGTCAATCCCAGCACTCAGGAGGCTGAGACAAGAGGATCGGTGGGGGTTCAAAGCCAGCCTGGGCCCAAACTTGTGCCAATCCTCCTGCCTCAGCCTCCTGAGTGCCGGGGCTGTAAGCGTGCACTACCACACCCAGACTAAACTGAAAATCTTGTAAGTCGAAAAAATATTGAATACATCTGACCCGCTGAATCTCCTGGCTGCCAGAAATATGCTCAGGACACGTACAGTAGCCTCGGTGGTGCAAGTTCATTTTAGACAAATCCTATTTGAGGTATTTGTTTTTGAGACAAGATCTCACAAAGTGGCCTGAGCTTGCCTCCACCTTGCGACCTTCCTGACTCATCCTCCTAAGTTGGTGGAATTACAGGCGGCCCGAGGTTTTGTCTCCAGTGGGGGGACTGCGCATCCTTATGGGACTTGTGTCCCTTCTGAGCCACAACATGGCACATGGGGCCCAGAGTGGATGGGGGCGGGGAGGGATTTAACACTGGTGACAGTGTGGCCACACCCGGCCGCCACCTCACTCAGGTCCAGTGTTGTACTGTTGTTTTCATTAAAGCCCTGCCTGTTTTGTGAGGATCCCATAGGTAACAGTAGTTTTTATTTGTGGGTGTGTGGGGGGGTTGTTTGTTTTTTTGTTTTGTGCCAGGGATCGAAGTTGGGACCTTGCACTTGTGAGGCAAGCTGTGGAACCACTGAGCTAAATCCCCAGCCCTGTTTTTGTATTTTTGAGACCAGATCTCATTATGTACTCTAGGTTGGCCTTGAACTCACTATGTAGTCTAGGGTGGCCTTGAACGCACAGCGATCCTCCTGACTCAGCCTCCTGAGTGCTGGGATTACAGGTTGTGCCCCCACACCCTGCTAGTTTTTACATTTTGAAAGGGTTGGGAAGAGTTTAAGGGGTACTATTTCACAATGCACAGAAATAATATGAAATTCAGTTTCAGGTCCAAAAGTACATGTGTTGGCACACAGCGGGCCCATTGCTGCCTTGGCCCCTTCTGGGCTACACAGGCAGGTTTGGCCAAAGTCTGTGTCCTGCCGTCGGGTGAGTCACGTTCACTCTGCAGGCTGGGTGGTGGTTTCTTCCTCCTGCAGGTCAGCCTGGCAGGACCCCCGAAAAGGAGGGCACACAAGCCAGGCCTGCCGAGGCCCAGGCTGGGGATGGGTGTGGTGTCACTTTGCCGGAGTCGGCTGGCCCACGCAGGGGAGGAAGACACACGGTGGCCAGGGCCACCAGAGACAGACTCTGTGTCTACACTGCAAGAGGAAGGTCATGGGGAGGAAAGGGGCAGAGTGACCTCTGAGCCTGGAGCAGAGGGTCTCGAGGGGGGGTGATTTAGCCCCCCGAGACTGCTGGACCATGACTGAGGCCATCTGTGGCTGGCACGGCTGGGGAGTTCCTGGCCTAGAATGGGTGGGTGGAGGCCAGGGATGCAGCTGGGCACCCTGAAGTGCCCAGGATGCCCCACAGAAAAGGGTTTGGGCAGCTGCCGTAGGGAGCTCAGATGGGGAAGGACAAGGCTGGTGTCCCTAGGGAGGGGACTGCAAATGAGGCCAGTCCTGGGGAAGGAGAGATGGCGGTTGGTCTGACTGCTGCAGTTGTCATCTTGAGGGCTTCGGAAGGCCTGTGTGTTGTTCTGGGGTGGTGCTCCTGGGAGTTGGTGGGCCCTTTAAGAGGCGGGGCCTAGCGGGAGGAAGTTAGGTCATAGGGGTGTGGCCTGTAAGAATTTTGGGACCCAGGTCTGTTCCTCTTCCTCTCTTTGCTCTATGGTGGACATGGGCGGTTTTGCTCCACTGTGTGCTCACCACGAGGTGCTGTCCTGTCACAGATTCCAAAGCACCGGTGTGAACCGAACAGGGACCGAAATCTCTGAAACTGTGAACCAAAAGAACCCTTTCCTCTAAGCTGATGACCTCAGGTGTTTGTTACTGTGACCGAAAGCTGACACACTGAGCAATGGCTTGAGGAAACCAAATAAAGCAGGTGAAGAGGAAACAGGAAGATGAGGTGGGTGTGGGGGCACACGCCCGAGATCCCGGCACTCTGGGAGGCTGAGGCAGGCGGACGGCAAGGCAAGTGCGAACACCTCCTAAGGGACTTAGGAGGAGGGTGGAGAGGAAGAGGTGGCCGAGGAGCAGGAAGGCCCCTCACATTCATCCAGGGAACACGGAATGCTCCTGCCGACCCACTTCACTGAGCGCTGTTTCCTTCCCTCCTTCAGTCTGGGGTGGAGCCAGGACTCCCACACCGGAGACAAGCACTCACCAGTAAGCTGCACTGCCGACCTTTTTCCGTTTGCAGACAGGGCCTCACCACACCGCCCGGGCTGGGCTGGCCTTGACCGTGTCCTCTCACCTCAGTCTCCAGGGTTGCTGGGAAAAAGCTGGTGATCCCCTTTCATTAGAGCCTCGGGGGCTGCGAGACTGGGCATGAGTGGACGTGAGGCACCGTGGAAGGCGCGGTGTTCCTTGCCTTTTTTTTTTTTGCTGTACTGGGTATAGAACCAAGGGATCCTGCATGCCAAGCACGAGCTCACCACTGAGCCACACCCCATCCCACAATGGTAGTTTTCAAAGATTAAAATATAATCCATATACCACAACTTTTTCTGGCGCCGGGGGATGAACGCAGGGTCTTTGCACTGAGCTCTGTCCCCAGCCCTTTTTAGTTTTTGAGACAGGGTCTAAGTCTCTTAAGTTGCCCAGACCGGGCTGGAAGTTGAGATCCTCCTGTCTCGGCCTCCCTGAGGGCTGGGATGACAGGTGTGTGCCACCGTGCCCATGTAACAATTATTCTTGTTTTGTTTGGGGGGTACCGGGTATGAACAGGGCACCTTGTGCTTGCGAGGCAGGCGGTGGCACCACTGAGCTGAGCTAAATCCCCAGCCCGGTAAGAATTATTCTTAACACATGCAGTTGAGTGGACTTTTGTGCATTCACAATGGTATGCAGCCGTCACCTCTCTCTAGCTCCAGAACATTCTGTCACCCTAAAGCAAGCCCCATCCCCATGAGCAGCCACCTGTCCCTCTTCAGTCTCAGCACCCACGAGTCCACTTCCTGTCCTGGAGTCGCCTGTCCCGGGCATTTCCTGTCCATGGAGTCCACACCGTGTCCTCTGTCTGGCCTCTCACTGAGCTCGGCGTCCTCAGGGTCCATCCACGCTGTGGCGAGCGTCACGGCCTCGCTCCTGTCCTGGCCGAGTGCTGTCCTAGAGTAATCTTTGCCTTTACCTTTTCCTAAACATCTCAGAGACTTCATTATATGCATTCTCCACACCAGTCACCTCCACCCCTTCCTGGCCTCTGGCAGCCAGGAATCTATTTCCAGTCTCTGTGGGTCTGTTTGGGACCTTTTGTATCCATGGAACCACACAGCATAGGAGCTTTTGTCACTTGCTTATAGGTAGCAGTTTAAATTCTGCAAGTAGCCGAGGTGCCAGGGGAGGGAGGCCAGGCCCTCTTATGAGGGCCCGACGTAAGAGGACCCAAACGCTGGGTGCCATGGCGCAGGCCTCTCATCCCCGCCACCCAGAGCAGGAGGATCGCATGTTCGAGTCTAGCGTGAACGATTTTCTAAGATTTTGTCTCAAAATCACAAAAATATATACATATTCTTGTTTTGTTTTGTTTTGAGACAGGGTCTCACTCTGTGTAGTCCAGGCTGGTCCTGAACTCACTATGTAGCCCAGGCTGGCCTCAAAGTCATAGCAATCCTTCCAGTGCTGGGATTATAGGTACGTGCCACCATGCCTGGCAAGAAAGAAAGAGAGAGAGAGAGAGAGAGAGGAGGAGGAGAAAGGAAGGAAGGGCTAGGGTGTAGCTTAGTGCAAAGGCTGTAAATTCAATCCCCAGGACTGCGGGGGGTGGGGGAAAGATGAACCATAGCAGAAAGGAGAGGCCCATCTAGCAATTGGAGAGACACCTGCAGCAACTGGGGTCTTAGGGAGGCAGGATCACTGGCTGGGCTGAGAGGGGACCTCTGGGGACATCTCATGGGGTGCAGGGCTGAAAGCTAGGGTACAGAGGACATAGGGAGCCTAGGAGGGGGAAGAGTGGGCAGAGATAACTCCTTTAGCACTGATTGTGAATGAAAAGGAGAAATAGGGACAAGAAGGGACAGTTAACCAGGCTTGTCATCTCAGCAGCCTGGGAGGCTGAGGCAGGAGGGTCTCAAGTTGTACCCAGTCTGGGCAACTTATCGAGATCCTGTTGAAAAAAATGTTTTAAAAAGAAGGGGTGAGATATGAACAGTTCCCATCAGCACGCGGCATGTGTCGAAGATCCAGAACAGACAGGGCAGAGGTGTCCCAAGCCCTGGTGGCCAGGATGGCCAGCAGAATCACAGCCACCCCAGATGTTCAGATCCTTGTCCCTGGAACCCGTGACATCACCTTCCGTGGCAGGACGGCTCTGTGGCTGTGAGGACGTGAGGCTGTGAGACGGGAAGTTACCTTGGGTTATCTGGGGGACCAGGTCAGAGGGCAGCAGCCAATGAGGGGACAGAGGCTAGGGCGATGGGGCCTCACAGCAAGAGACCTCTTCCCTAGGAAGGGAAGAGCGGGAAGAACCCAGCTCTGCTCACACCCCGATTTGATCTGATTTGATTTGACTTTATTTTTGTGGTACTGGGAATGGAACCTAGGGCCTTCCCATTAAGCTACACTCCAGCCCTTTAATTTTACACTTTGAGGCAGAGTCTTGTAAAAATCTCCAGGTTGCCTGGGCTTGTGATCCTCCTGCCTCAGCCTCCCAAAGTGAAGGAATGACAGGTGTGCACCTCTTAGTGCGATCACACTAGCAGCCTCAGCAGGCAGGCAGGTTCCAGGCAGCCGAACCCCCATCTCTGCCCCAGCCCAGAGGCCCCGTAATTCACAGGTGTCCACCTAAGCTTCGAGCCCAGGGGAGGATGTGAGGGTCTGTGGCAGGACAGAGTTTCAAGGTGAGGAACTGAGAGGAACCTGGCCTGGGGCAGGGTGGCTGTGGGGCCTCGAGCAAGCCACAAACTTCCTAAGCCTCAGTTTACTTACCTCTAAACCAGAAGCAGCCACTTTGGGCAGAGGATGTGGCTAGTGGTGAGCACTCCGCCTGGTGTGGCAGGATGGTGCTAGGAATCAGGGTTCCCTGTGAAGCCTGATTTTTCTGTGTTTATACTTACTTCTTTGTTGGTACTAGAGACTGAACCTAGGGCCTTTGCACTGAGCAACATCCCCAGCCCTTTTTTATTTTGAGACACGGTCTCCCTAATCCACCAGGTTGCTTAGACTGGGCTTGAACTTGAGATCCTCCCGCCTCAGCCTCCAGAGTGCTGGGATGACAGGCCTGTGCCACCACACCTGGACTGGCTCCCATTTTTAAATACTGGCAACCAATTCAGATAAAGCAGATGTGACAATTAAGCAGGGAACAAGAACCCTTAACCCCTGAGCCTCAGCCTTTTCCTGCTGTGGGCTCGGTCTCCACGACAGTGAGGACCTAGGAGGATACACTAGGCAGGAAACTGGGCCGTGCACTGGTTGTCACCTGTCAGGCTTTGTTGTTGGGCCCAAGGCCACCAGCTCTGGGTGGTTTGGGGGTCTGAATATTTGTTTTGTGGGCAAGGCCAAGCTTTTTGAGACACATCTTCTAGATTAGCTTTTTTTTTTTTTTGGCTTTTTGAGACAGGGTCTCACGATGTAGTTGAGACTGACCTGGAATTCACTGTGTAACCCAGGCAAACTCACAGCGATCCTCCTGCCTCAGCCTCCCAAGTGCTGGGATTATAGGTGTGCACCACCATGCCCGGCTTAGATTAGATCTTAGAGTGCAAAAAAAGTAACAAAAGGGCTGGGGATGTAGCTCAGTGGTGCCACCACCTACCTTGCAAGAATAAGGTCCTGAGTTCGATCCCCAGTACAAAAAAAAAAAAAAAGTAGCAAGACTCTTTCAGGTAATTTGTTCGTGCCTGGGGACATTAAAGTGCACAGAATGGAAAGGCCTCATCAGGAACATCCTGGGCTCTGTCCCAGGGTGCTTTCCATTGGGACTCGTTCACTGGCTCCCAAGGGACAGATCAGAACTTGAGGTCAGACTTTTAAGGATCTTTGTGATCTACAGGGAGAGGCAGGGGACAAAATGTCTTAGAGACCATCAGGAGGAAAGATGGTGAGTCACTGTGCCTGTAACCCCGGTACTTGAGAGGCTGAGGCAGGAGGATCCCCAAGAGTTCAAGGCCAGCCTCAGCCACATAGTAAGACTCTGTCTCACAAACCCAAATAAACAACAAGAAGGTCACCTGTCTTTCAGGGGTGCTGAAAGGAGCCCCGATGCCGATGTTCTGACTCTTGAAAGCTGTGTGACACCGAGGGCCCCTGAGGGTGCCGTGCTGACGTCTAGGGACCCGATGGGCAAGTGCCCACCACACACTGATGTGGCCACAAAAGACACTCAGTAGGGAGACGGTTTTCAAGTCAGCTTTATTGGCAGCAAATCCCATTTCAGTCACTTTCCGGGACACATGGGGACTCACACCGGCGATTCCATTCACAAGAGATCTATACCTGAAGCCCATTGCACATCTCTTTTCTGGGGTGGCGGGACGGAACCCAGGCCTGGCATGTGCCAGCAGGCGCAGGTCACACACAACATGACGGCTGTGATGGTTTTTAACTGATGCTTTTTCTTTCTTTTTCCCTTGAAAGCCTTAAGTGTAACACCTGTACAGGCCCAGGTCCCCGGCCCGGAGAGGAGGTCCCTTACCTAGGTCCTTGTGCTCTGGGAAGCAACAGCACGGTTTTACTGCCGGCCTCACCACAGCTGCCTCTTCAAGGCCCAGTCGGAGGCCACCCCCGCCGGACTCTCTGGGGACAGAGCCTGGCTGGCCGGCTCTGCAGGGGACTCCACTGCAGTGTGCCTGGTGGCACTGGCAGCAGGCTCCAGGGCTCCCCCACCATCCTGCGCAAGGAGCCAGGGATCCAGCAGGGAGGGGCGGCTCTGTGGCGGCCCCTGGGTCAGGTGCACTGGCTGGATGGGTGGGAGGGAGAGCAGGAGGTGGCCCGTGGGGGACAGCGCTTCCGGCCAGGGCAGGCTCCACACTGCGAGGCCAGGAACAGCAGGGCAGCGGCCAGCAACCTAGGCCTCTCTTGCTGCCTTCAGGGATGGAAATGCTGGGCCTGGCACAGGCACTTGGTGGACAGGAAAAGAAAGCGCACGAGAGATGCCCAGCTCGGGGTTTTCATGAGCGGTACAACGGACACAGACGGACCCACCCGCCCCAGATGTGACTGACGACATTCAGACTGAAGAAGCCACTGGCAGCTGGGCATGGCTGGTGCACACCTGTCATCTCAGCACTCTGGGAGGCTGAGGCAGGAGGATTGCAAATTCAAGCCCAGGCTGGAAAAATTAACAAGACACTGTCTCAAAATAAAAAGTAAAAAAGAAGCCACTGGCTGTATAAAACATTTGATCTGAGGGGATTCAGATGTTGGGAGCGCCGAAGGAGCAGACCTCACGCAACAGAAGTGACTTTGAGAGACCCGCGCCGCTGCAGAACGAGATGGGGGTGAAGTCTCCAGGGACCTGGAGCAGTTACGGTCAAAGGCAGCTGGGAGCGATGTGCGTGGGAGCCTGACCCAGCGGGGGCCCTGCCCAGAGCAGGACACCCGCCACATATAGCATCTCGGCCCCCAAACAGCCACCAAAGGGTTTCCAACTGAGGGGATCCAGTGACTTCAAAATGACAAAGTGACACAACCTCAGCAACCCACAGCGTGCAGAGAAAGTCAGCTTCCAGAGGAGCAGATGCCCCAGGTGCCTTGTACTTGCTTTAAGAAAAGCGAAGTAAAGCCTGGCATGGTGTACACGCTTACAATGCCAGCACTCTGAGAGGCTGAGGCAGGAGGACACCAAGTTCCAACCGAGCCTGGGAAACTTAGTGACTTGGTGGGATCTTGTCTCAAAAATTTTAGACGGGCGTGGTGGCGCACGCCTGTAACCCCAGCACTTGGGAGGCTGAGGCAGGAGTATCGCTGCGACTTAGACCAACCTGGGCTACATAGTGAGTTCTAGGTCCGTCTCTCAACAACATAGTGAGACCCTGTCTCAAAAAACCAAAACAAACAAACAAAAAATTTTAAAAAGCCTGGGGATGTAGCTCAGTGCAAAGGCCCTGGGTTCAGTCCTCAGTACCACCCAAAAAACAAAAGAACACAGAAAGGGAAGTGAGCTGGTGGCATATACCTATTGTCCCAGCAACTTGGGAGGCTGAAGCAAGAGGATCACAAATTCAAGTCCTGCCTGCAGCCTGAGTTAGCTAACATCACCTGGCCAGGTGACCGAGTCCTCCTAGCCCCTGTACAACTCAGAGCCGCAGTGGACACGGAAACAGGCACCTATGTCCTCAGACCTCTTGAAGGTGACCAAGGGTGGAGGACAAGGAGCTACTTTCCTGCGGCTGAAGCACTGCAGGGTTCCTTAAATGACTCTGGTGGCCCTGGCGTCTCCCTGAGCTGTCCTTGGCGGGCCAGTCCCACAGGCTCTGGTGCTCCTCTGTTAGCACCAGAGGCTTCCACCCAGCAAGGGCTACTGGCTTCTGGATGCTGGGACAACCTGCTGCCCTGGCTCCCACCCTACCTGTGGATGACAAAGGAGGGACCGGCTGCCTTGTGGGCCGTGTGCACTCTCAGGTGGGAAGTTTCTCAAAGTCTCAGTCCCAACCACATAATGCAAAGAGAAAGTGCCCAAGACAGAGGGTACCCTCTGTGCCTTCCCTCCTTCTCCCAGGTCTCCTTGGGTGTTTATCTAGGGTGAGGGTCGTTGTCCCTTCACCTCTGTGCCCAAGAAGGACCCCAGTGACACCCACAATGGAAGGTCCTCTACAAAGGTCATTTGGAAATGCTTTTGAAGCTGGACAGAGTGGTGCACACCTGTAATCTCAGCTCTTGGGAGGCTGAGGCAGGAGGATCTCCACATGTTCAAGGCCAGCCTGGGCAACTTAGTGACTCAGAGAGATCCTGTTTCAAAAGAAAGACTTTTTTTTTTTTTTTTTTTTTAAAGGGCTGGGGATGGAGTTCAGTGCAAAGGGTCTGGGTTCAATTTTAAAAAAAAAATGCAGGGGCAAAGTTGGCCAAATCCGTCATCCTGGTGGGACTCTGAGAGAACTTCTCAAGGAATAGACACATTCACCCACGGACACGGGCAGCTACTGGCTCCACTGGTGTCTCCCCTGGCACGGGCGTCCAACACAGCCACATTGCAGTTCTGCTGTCTGCACCACCTGCCACAAATTGCCTTCCCTCAGCAGTCATCAGCCTCACAACTAAAATCCACCTTCCGCTCTAATTATTTTTTATTTGTTTGTTTCTGTTTGGTTTTTCGAGACAGGATCTCACTATGTAGTTGAGACTGCCCTGGAACTCCCTATGTAGCCCAGGCTGGTCTCGAACTCACAGCGATCCTCCTGCCTCAGCCTCCCGAGTGCTGGGATTACAGGTGTGCGCCACCATGCCTGGCCTCTTCCACTCTAATTAACAACACTGCCAGATTCAATTTTCCATGTGGGATTAGCCCTGAATTCTGACTACCTGAGGCACCCAATAAAAGGATTATGAGATCCACAAGACCACATATAATAAAACGATACTCTGAATTATCAACAGGTAGTCGCAAACTTTTCTTCTGCCTTCAAGAGTATGCCCAGTGTGATGGCACACACACTTGTAATCCCAGCACTTGGGAAGCTGGGGCAGGAGGATCGAACGTTCAAGTCTAGCGTGGGCAACTTAGCAAGACCTTATCTCAAAACTAAAAATTAAAACGCTGAGGATGTTGCTCAGTGGTAGAGTGTTTGCCTGGTACGTGTGAGGTATTGGGTTCCATCCCCAGCACCAAACAAACAAAAAGCCCTGTTATGATCCAGCCCTATTTTTACAAGACCATAAAAGGAATAGCTCATGGAGGGCTGTGGTTGTCAATTTTGCAAACCAAGAAAATCAACTCAAAACCCCTAAGTTGCCAGGCATGGTGGCTCATTCCTGCTGTTCTGTTTACTCCTGCTGAGGCAGGGGGAATCATACTTCAAGCTGGGCCTGGGGCAACTAGCAAGATCCTGTCTCAAAATAAAATCAAAAGAGCTGGGAGTATGGCCCCGTGGTGAGTCCTTGCTTAGCATGCATGAGCCCCTGGGTTCCAATTCCAGGCCCTCAGCCCTTTTCATCTTTTGAGACGGGGCCTTGCTAAACTGTCCAGGCTGGCTTTGAACTTTCCATACTCCTGCTTCAGCCTCCTGAATAGCTAGAGTGACAGGTACACACCACTGCGCTTGCATGGAAGGGAATCTTAAGGGTCTAACATTTAAGGGACTGTCCGCATGGAATTGAAAAGATGCACTGGAGACAGGAAGGAAAGAGCCAGCAGTGGGCAGGCATGGTGCTGCGTGTTTCCAAGCAACCGGCCAGACCACATCTGGACCTGGCCATCCGAATGACCCCAAAGAGGATGGAAATGGGAAAGAAAAATGAAGCACTCTGCTTAGGGAAAACGGCAGGTTGAGCTTTGTTCCCCAGAGGAAATTCACAGTTAGCCAAGCGTGACACGCGAGAAACCACTCAGGGTGCCCATTAGGCACCCACCTGTCTCCCACACTTCGTTTCCACACAATGGCTGGCTGCTGTTGAGGCTCTGTTAGAAGGAACTGTGCAAGAGCACAAGCACTGGCCCGGGCCCAAAAGCCTGGCCCTGGCATCTACTGTCCACTTTGAGCATCAACGAAGCGATGTGCAAAGGCCCTAGGCTCCGAGGACACTTGTCTTTGAGGTGCCAGAGGGACAGTTTGCATTACCCCGCCATCAGCAGGGGCCAGAAAACCGTCCTGAGTTTGCACCAGGCCACCAGCTGCAAACTGGCCAAAAGATAGTCCAGAAGAATTACAGGGGCCGTGTTCCGCGCCAAGGGTGCAACCCTGGCTGCCTGATGGGGGCTGTAGCCTAGGAGGCGGCCTGGGAGAACAATGCGATGTGCCTGCTCCTTACCCTGAGTGCCGTCACCCGTGGCGTCTCATGTCCCCCACCCCCTGCCGTCTCCCCTCCCTCCCTCCCCTCTGACACTTCTGAGTCCCATCCTTTACGGTCCCTAAAACATCCAAACAGGCCCACACTCAATCTCAAAGTCTCTGTTCCCTCCCCGTTTCTCCCCAGATGCCCACCCTCCCACTGGGTCTCAGGTCTTTCCTGGGTCCCCAAATCAAGCCTGCAGCCAAACTCTCTGCCCTTCCCCCTCAATCGGGTCTCAGCGTTCCCTCCCAGGCCTCTGATGTCTCCTCTTACTGAGCGCCCCCCCATGTCTCGGTGCCCCCCAGTCAGGGCCCAGGGCCCCGCCCTCCTGGGCCAGCCGGTCCCCCAGGTACCCGGTCTCAATCCCCTCTGTCCGCGCCCACCGTGTCCCTTCTCGTGGCGTCCTCAGGTGTCTTCGGCGCCCCCCAGACCCCAGCCCCGCGTCGGCTCGGGCTCCATCCCGCGTCAAGAGCCAGGTCTCGCGACCCCTGACTGACGCGCGACTCTGTGGCCATGGCAACCGGGGCCAGCTTCCTCCATCCCACCTTGTCGCGCATTCCGCCCGGTTCCCACCACGACGCCGCCCCGTCGGCTCCTCAGCGCGGCTTTCCCCGGGTCGGGTTCCGCGCGGCAGGAGGAGGAGCGGGTTATTACCTGGACTGAACGAAGCGGGAGGAGTCGCTCGCCGCCATCTTGGCGTCTTCCCCAAACCGGTGGCCAGTGACGTCACCTGCCCCACCCCCAGCGCGGCCTATCGGGCCCCGCCCCGCACCCAGGCCCCACCCCTTGTAGAACCCCGCCTTCCCTCCGGCGGGTCGGACGTGAGCGTCGGTTCGAGCTCTGCCCTGCCAGATGCCCCGCCCCTTACTCAAGCCCCGCCTTCCTTGCGACCACTTGGTACTCTGCTCAAGCCCCGCCCCTAGCCACGAACCCCGCCCCTTATTCTGAACCCCCGCCTTCACTCACATATGGACTCTGCTCAAGCTCCGCCCCTGCTACAAGCCCCGCCCCCAAGCCCCGATTTCCTTTAACCAGTAGATATGAGGATCTCGACTCAGGCCCTGCCTCTTACCACAAACCCACCTTTTACTTGGAGCCCCACTCACGTTAAATCATTCTGCTTTTTGTATTGGTATGTGTGGTAGAAAGCACTGGGGCCCCAACCCGGAGTGCTCTTTCATTGAGCTACATCTAGCCTTTTTTATTCTTTTATTTTGAGAAAAAGTTTTGCTAAGCGCCGTCATCCAGTCAATTAGTCTTGAACTTGCGATCCTCCTGCCTCAGCCTCCCAGAGCGCTGGGATGACAGCGTGTGCACTTAATCACTTGTTTGTTTGTTTGTTGGAATATTACAAGAGGCTTGGAATTAAAAGCCCATTTGCCGACTGTGGCGGGGTGATGCTCCTTTGCCCTCTGATAGGAATCTAGTTAATTCTTGGACAGACACTGCGGCAGCCCGGTGCCAGAAGGAACATCCTGGTCACCACAAGGGTGGCAGGTGTCTGGGACTACGTGTGGCCACTAGGAACGGCCTGGCAAGCCTCACTCTCTCGCCATGCCCCGGCCAATGTCCAGCGTGGTAATGACATATGGCTCCCCTCCAGGGCCCTGTGGCTCTAATTAGACAATTAGGGCCACATCCTCTTCAGGAAGGCGGGTGTTTCTGGGATTCCTCTGCACGCACAAGATCTTTCCTCCTATTATGTATTACTAGCGTCGAGAGAAACAATTTCTCTGCCCAGTCTTAGCTGGTTCTCACAACCCGGCCAATTCTCATTCCTTTTGCTGTATAAAGTCACCTTGAACGCTGAATTCATGTACTCACCACACTCGTCATGTAACACGTTTTTAATTCAGTGACACTGAACTCACAGCCAGAGGCATTATATACACAATGGAATATTACTCAGCCTCAAAGAGGAAGGCGATTTGGACACGTGCTACAATACGGATGCCCCTGGAGGACACTGAGGTGAGCAAAGGAAGCCAGCCACAAGAGAACACCCTGAACTCAGCTGGGGAGAGGTAAAGTCCTGGAGGTGAACGGCAGGGACGGCGCACAGCCAGGGGATGCGATGCATTCGATGCGGCTGAGCTGTGAACTTGGAAATGGTTGAAAAGGCAATTTCATGTTAACACGATTAAAAGCAAAGCAGGACAGGTACGAGGATTTAGCTCAGTAGCACAGCGCCTGCCTGAGTTTGCGCCGCACGGCGCTCAGTACCAGGGACAGCTCCCTGGACTGCGGAGAGGAGGGGCGGGCTGCGGAGTTGCGCGCCTCACTCCTGCCAGACTGGCTCTGTCCTGAACGCCTTCTCCCTCTTTTTCATCCATCCAACTCCTACTCACGCCTCAGAACCCACCTTACGTTGTCTATGCCCCTGCTCCACTCCAAGAAATCTTCACAAGGACCCTACACAGACAGTTCTTACTTGGGATCGAATACTTGTTTCCTGACAAAGTAAAGAACCACACAAGGCGCCGGGCGTGGTGGCGCAGGCCTGTAATCCCAGCACTCGGGAGGCTGAGGCAGGAGGATCGGTGTGAGTTCGACACCAGCCTGGGCTCCATAAGGAGTTCCAGGGCAGTCTCAACAAAACAAAACAAAACAAAAACAAAAATGAACAAACAAAAAAAAAACCACACAAGGAGTCTTAAAACAATCCGTGATTCACTCATCGTTGGGGGACCTGAATCTGAAATCGAGGTGTCAGGAAGGCTGGTTCCTTCTGGAGTCTAAAGGAGAATCCATTTCCTGTTTCTTGCCTCTAACTTTTTTTGCCGTTCTAGTTTCTGATGGCTGCCGGATATAGATAGTTGGTCTCTCTCTCTCTCTCTCTCTCTCTCTCTCCCTTCTTTCCTCCTTGTCTCCCTCTCTGTTTTTTTTTTGTTTGTTTGTTTGTTTTCTACCAGGGATCGAACTTAGGACTTTCTGCTTGCAAGGCGGGCAGGGGCACCAAAGCTAAAACCCTGGCCCTCTCTGTTTTTTTTTTTTTTTTGAGACAGGGTCTGGCTATGTAGTCCAGACTGACCTTGAACTCACTATGTAGCCAAAGCTGGCCTCGAACTTGTGATCTTCCTGCCTCAGCCTCCTGAGTACTGGGACTACAGGTGTGCACCACCACGTCCAGACTTGGCATTTCTTGACTTGTAGATAAACCACCTCAGCCCTGCCTCCCTCTTTCAAGAGGCCTCCCCTCTCCTGGAGGAGGACTTTCCTCAGATTGAGAATCTAATCCAGGATGATCTCTTCTCCATACCCTTGGTCTGATTCCCTCTGCAAAGACCCTTTTTTCAAATCGGGGCAAATGTGTAAGTCCCAGTACTGAGCTAAGACTGTCTTGGGGGTAGCGTACCATTCAGGCTGATGCAGGGTCTCAAAATAAAACAGAGCAATGCTAGGAAGGGTCACAGAGCCTTCCCCGCACCTCCACTCTCTAAGGAACGAGGTTACCTTGGCACGTATTTATCTATCCCCTGTTTGATTTTACATCCCTGATGTGCCATCAGAAAACCACTTCTCAGCCAGGCGTGGTGGCTCACGCCTGTAATCCCAGCACTCGGGAGGCTGAGGCAGGAGGATCGCTGTGAGTTTGAGACCAGCCTGAGCTGCATAGTGAGTTCCAGGTCAGTCTCAACTACTAGTGAGACCCTGTCTCAAAAAAACAAAACAAACCAAACAAAGAAAGAAAACCACTTCTCAGATCCGGTCCCACGTGAGAAATAACATGAGTATTTGTTTAGCAGTGAGCTCGTTATGTCATTTAAGCTTTATTAAAATGCCGAGGCCAAGGAGCAGATAGATGCTATTATTATCCTCTCGAAAGAGGGCTGTGAATCACAGAGATAAAGAACTGACCATAAGCTACCCACAGTAACCAAAGCAGTCTAGCCAGGAGATGGGTCTGCGTTGGTGAGCGAGAGGTGAAATGAATCTAACAGTTTCTGTGATCAAGTCCTCTCCCTTTCCCAGACAGGAAAACCTCCCCCACCAAATTGTTCCCCCAACCCGCAAGGATAAGTTAAGCCTTCGGATAAGAGGCCCAGGTTTCTGTTTGTTTGTTTCTTTGAACACGGATTTTCAAGGCAAAAGTGGAAACACCGCATTTAATACAAGCCAGTATCTTGCAGAAGATGTGGTGGGGGGTGGTTGTCAGAGAAGAAAGCTTTAATGAAGGGTTTCTTTTTCTTTTTCTCTTTTTTTTTTTTTTTTTTCCGTACCCAGGATCGAACCCGGGACCTTACGCTTGCGAAGCAGGTGGCAGGACCACTGAGCCAAATCCCAGGCCCTAATGAAGTTTTATTTACGTTTGGGCATCCAAATGCTTGTGGATGGAGTCTGAACTGAATGACGTGGAAAATACTGAGAGAAAAGTTGTACTGAAAATAGACAAGGGGCCGGGGATTTAGCTCAGTGGTTCCGCCGCCTGACTCGAAGGCGCAAAGACCCGAGTTCGATCCCCGGTACCAAAAGAAAGAAAGAAAATAGGCATTCTGGTGGTTTCTAATGTGGGTTGAAGACTTAGACGTACTGATACAGAGATCTATAATGGTTCTAAATAAAAATGATTTCATGTTTTTTAAAAAAAGAAAGAAAACCACTTCTGCGCCTGCCTCATCCCCCACCCCTCTCCCTGCGACTGTCGGAGAGGCTTCCCGCTCAGCCAATGGGAAGCCGCAGATGCTGACAGAGGGCGGGGCTTCCCA
>NW_022900949.1:9665665-9688046 GCF_012274545.1 Fukomys damarensis
CGAGCATCCTGCGCGGCTGTGGCCCGGGGACCGCGAGCGATGCGCGCCTTTGTCTCCCAGTGACGCGAAGGTGAGGGCTGCTCCGCGTCCCTGGCCCGGGCAAGGGGCGTTTGCGGGGAGCATGGCAGAGGACAGGCGTGGGCTGCCTGGGAGCAGGGGACCAGGGTCTTGTGACCAAGGATGCTGGCTAGAGGCTGCGCTTTGCACCGGTGCAGGAGCGCTCAGAGATCTGGCGATGAAAGCCTACTCATTCCTTTATTTATAACACCAGAGGGACTCTGCTGGCTGCAGGTTTGGACAAAAAAATTATAAATGTGTCGAGGAAGACTTGCTTCGTTGGAGCAGGGAGGAAGGGAGCCCATTAATGAACAGATTCCTCTTCTTCTGCAACCCTCCTGCCTCGGCCTCCCTAGTGCTGGGATAACAGGCATGCGCCACCACACCCGGTTTATTTTTCTGGATTTCTGTGTGATGCGCTATTAATCCAGCACCGTGGCTGTAATGAGCACTGCTTGGCTGTCCCTTGGTGTCGTGGTCTTGGCTGTCGCCTAATAGGAAGCTGGGATCAGAATGCAGGAGTGTGCGGGCCTTGCCGGGGACCCACCACACCCCAAGGTTAGAGCGTGTGGCACCAGCTTCTCCTCAGTGGGTCCCCCGCCCCCAGAGAGCTCAGGTCACGCCCAACTGAGGGTCAGGAAAGCAGACACAGGTCCTCTGCTCCAGCTGGGAAATGGGGCTCCCACTGTAAGAACTTCCTCTGCCCAAGAGGGCTGGGCAACTGCTGTCGCCTGGAGCATCCGGAAGGGATTTTTTTTTTCCACACTGCGTCTCACTGTCCTCCATGAATGAACAACGGCATTGAAGGCAGAGGAGAGAGAGCGATCCGGAGGGAAACAGGACAGTCTGGTTTCTGCTGTTCCCTGGTCCTCGGCTTTCTGTGGGCACTGTCAGGGTGCAGGTTCCCTTTGGGTCCCCCCGCACCGAGCCACCATCCCAGAGGCAGGACCTATGTCTCTGGGGGCTCGGAGGGACACACCCAGCCGGGCAGCTTTCAGAGCGGCAGGCAGGGAAGCAGGGGCTTCCAGGTGGTCTGCGGTGCTGTGGGGGGGGGGTCACCCATTAGCTGCTGGGGATGGGAGGAGTTTGTTGCAAAGTGACGGGCAAATGCAGAAGGGGCCATTTCCTTTGTTTGTGTTTTAGGAGACAGGGTCTGGTTCTGTGGCCCAGGCTAGCCTTGAACCCTCAGCCTTCCTGCCTCAGCCTCCCCCATGCTAGAATGACAGACGCGCACCACTAGCCTGGCTCTATTTCCTTTCCTAGCAGTTTTCTGTGGGCTTAGGGCCAGGTCATTCCTAGTTGTGTGGTACATCCTGGGCACTGCAGGAAGTAGAGCGGCATCCCTGACCTTTGCCCTGGAACACAATCCCCCAATACTGGCAGATGCTAATGAGTGTCTCTGAAGATGATTCAGGGGGGTGGGAAATAGTCCCCAGTTGTGAACTGCTGGTTTAGGAGCATGAAATTCCACATAGGTGCTGGCTGAGGCCCAAGAATCTGGAATACGATGCCTGGAAGGTATCAGAGAGGTCATCTCCCATTCAACTCTTTCATCTACAGACAGGGAAACTGAGGCACAGGAAGGTGAAGGCTTTGGGAGTCTGTCATGCTTCAAGGTAGACATAAATTCAGTCTCCCTCAGCAGCTCAGATTCTGTTATCAGACAGTCAACTGCTGAAGCCTGTACCTGGAGCCCGCCCTAGTCAGAGGCTCAGAGCAATAAAAACCACACCTGCCTGCCTCTTTGTGATTGGTAATGATTTTGATCTGATTAGCAACCCCAGGCTCTTTCCATACTGTCTTTTTAGCCCTGGGGTCCACCATTATCAGGACTTGTGAGAGGACAGAGGGGCAGGGCCGATGGCCTGGCCTGGGGTAGGCAGAGGGGGGTTGGAGTGGGCCAGGTCCTCTTGAAAGTGTTGGTCCCAGTAGGGAAAATGAAACATACCAGTCATTCACACTTTAGTGTGAATTACTGTCATTGTCATTGTTGTTGAATTCATTGTTACTTGGTTGAGGTCCCATGTAAGGGATAGAGAGTCTGTTCTGATCATCGCTTGTTCTGGGGAGGGTGGATTTCAGAGGTCCCAAGGAACAGGAGATTGTAGCAGAAGGCTCAGCTCTTAACCTGGGTTCAAACTCCATACACACCTGGAAGTCCTCAGCTCTCTCTGCCTCTGTTTCCTCATCTATGGAATGAGGACACCTCACAAGACCTGGCACCGATTCAATAAGACGATGGGCACATGAACTCTCTGCAGATCTACCTCCCAAGTGCTGCAGGTGGAGGACGGGGTGGTTTTTGCAATTCCTGTCCAGTGAAACCTGCTCCTCTGTCTTCCACTGTCCTTCAGGGCTCTTCCTGCATTAGCTTTCCGGCTCCCATGGGAACCACCGAGGCCACACTCCGAATGGAAAACGTGGATGTGCAGGAGGAATGGCAGGACGAGGATCTTCCCAGGTAGGACCTATGGGGTCCCGAGCCACACAGCGCCCAGAGCGTCTGGGGGTGGCATTCAGCAGGTGCTGCCAATGCCATCTAGAGCCTCCTGGAGTGCCAGGGGCGGTGGTGCATGCCTGTCACTACAGCTTCTTGGGAGGCTGAGGCAGGAGGATCACAAGTTCTAGTTTAGCCTGGGCAACTTAGTGAGCACTTGATTCAAAATAAAAATGTACAGAAGGGCTGGGGGTTGTTGCTGAGTGTGGAGGCCCTGGGCTTGGATCCTAGTATTACCAAAATAAAAATTAAAAATAAAACTAAAACAGATTGGAGAGAGGAGAGCAAGGAGCTGTGAGTTGAGGGCTATCGGTGCCTCTGGGAGCTGGGACAGGTGGGTCCCAAATTCTCCCCAGGCTCTGGAAGGGACCAGCTACACCCACATCTGGACTGCAGCCCGGGGAAGCTGACTTTGGACTTGCTTCCAGCCTCCGGAATTGTGAAGGTGAAATATGGGAGGTTCTGAGGCCCCAGGCCCCTGGCGATTTGACACAGAGGCTGCGCTGCGGGAGTCCATTCTGTGTCTTGTCAGAGGCAGCTCCCTTGATAAAGAACAGTGTTTATGCAAGTGGGAGGTGGAAAGAGGAAGAGGAGACTGTGCTGAGGGCCCCACGGACTGGGCCACCTCACGCAGAGGGTTAGGGCAGAGACCAATGTGAGAAGTAGGAAATCACCTCGCAAACAGGAAGCCACAGAGGCTGGGTGGGCTGAGCTCTTTAACAAATTTCTAGGGCTGGGGATTTAGCTCAGCGGTTCGGTTCAGTGGCCTGCCTTGCAAGCACAAGAACCCGAGTTCAATCCCTGGTACCAAAAACAAACAAACAAACAAACAAAAAAACAAATTTGTAGCAGCCACCCCTGGGGAGCCAATCAGAGTCCCTGCAGACTCCTCTCCGCCCACAATGACCTAAAGCTCTCCCCCTAGGCCCCGCCTCTTAAAGATCCCAGCACCTCTCTATCGCCACACCAAGGACCAAGCTTCCAACACCTGCATGTTTGCGGGACAAACTCGACCATAACCTAGGCTGAATGCTTTGCATGGTTATTTTGTCTAAGCCTCTCTCCCCACCAAACAGACCCCCTGCCACCGAAGCTCAATGCAAAGGCCCTGGGTTCAACCCCAATAACTTAAAAAATAATAAAAAGTTGAAAGGACTAAAAAAAAAGCTACCTCCTTTCTCAAGCCTTCTGGGGACAGAACAGGGGCTGAACACAGCTGCAAATGGGGACAAGGCCAGTTCTGAGAGGGACAAGACCAGCTGAGCAGGAGCCCATGGTGACTCTCCAATGAGTCCCCAGCTGCAGTGTCCCCTGGCAGGACAGTGGGCTCCTGTGCAGGCTGTGCCCTGTGCCACTGCCAGCTGGCACTGTGCCTGAGAGGCCTCTTGTCTTCCCATCTCGGGAAGAAATGAGCACGGCTTCTTGAGGCGGGGCCCAGCTGTGGCCACACAGGGCCCCTCTGTGGGTTCTAGACAACGCCAGTCTATTCTCCCAGCCCAGCTACAACCCTGGCCCTTTACATGTTTAAATTTGAGATGGGGTCTTGCTAAGTCACTCAGTTGCCCAGGTTGGGCTCAAGCTCGCAATCCTCCTGACTCAGCCTCCCAGAGCCCTGGGATGACAGGTGTGCACCACCGTCTGCTTCATCCATTCATTTGGGTGTGCACAGCCGTGGGACCAGCCACACCCAGACTCCGTGGGTGGTCAGATGTTTGCCCTTTAGGCTTTCAGCGGAGGAGTTCATGAAGGTTGGGACCCCCACATCCTCAGCAAAAACCTCCTTCACTTAAAGGCAGTGGGTTGTAGATGTTGACCTCATTCACAAAATTCCTTCAAAGAAACACCTAGTCTAGGGCTTGAACGAATAACTGGGGACTATGTTTTAGCCAACGCGCTACATAAAAATACAAAGCCAGGCGTGCCTGTCATCCCAGCACTGGGAAGGCGGAGGCAGGAGGACCCTGGCGTGTTTGAGACCAGCGTGGGCTGCACAGAGTTTGAGGCCAGCCTGAATTACATAGCGAGACCCTGTCTCAAGAAAACAAACAAAAAGATTAAGCTGTAAACACCCTAGGGTGGGTCCTGGCACGGGTTGGCCAGCAGGCTGGTGGTGTAGGATTCTAGAAGATTCCAGAGCAAAGGCCGAGCGGACTTAGGTGATGGTGAGTACTGGCCAGGCAAGCAGGGTAAATGAGCAGGAGTCGGTAGGAAATTCACAGGCCCAGTTAGCGTGGCAGACTTGTATCGGCCGATAGAGGCCAGTTTGGAGGGAAAAGTGTCCTGATTTGTAATGATATGGAAATCTAGACTTTGTGTGTCACGGCTGTGATTTGACAGCAGATTTTGAAGTGTTTTCTTTGAAATGCTGTGTGGGTGAGACAAAACTAGTTTGGGTACGTCAGTGTAAGTCTGCAATTTAAAAAAGAAAAATAGCAGTGGGAATTAAACCCAGGGGTTTTGCATTGAGCTAATCCCCGACCCTTTGTGTTTTTTTTTTAATTTTTGAGAGAAGGTCTTACTAAGTTACCCAGCCTGGGCTTGAATTTGAGATCCTCCTCCCTGAACCTGCAAATCATTGAGGTGACAGTTGGATGGCATCAATCATAGCTTTTATTTTATTTTATTTTTGGAGATAGGGTCTCACTATGTACCCCAGGCTGGCCTTGAACCTACAGCGATCCTCCTGCCTCAGCCTCCTGAGTGCTGCTGGGATTGCAGGAGTGCACCACTGTGCCTGGCCAGGGCTGCTTTAAAGGGATGTAAATACATTGTCTGCCACATACCTTAAGATGACTTTTATTGGTTAGAATAGTCTCAGATTTACAGAAAAGTTACAAGATAATGGGAAGAGCTCCTATAGTCAGCAATCAGTTTCCTCTGCCTTTAACATTGTATGTATTTATTTATGTTTGCCTTTAACATTTTAAATTAGCAGTGGGTCCACTGTTCCAGTTGAGGAATGAACACTGACATATTATGAGTAACTGAAGTCTGTGGTTTATTCACATGCTCTTGGGTTAGATTGGTTTTGCTCTTTTCTTTTCTTTTTCTTGTACCAAGGAATGAACTCAGGGCCTTGTGCTTGTGAGGCAGGCGGCAGCACTACTGAGCTAAATCCCCAGCTGTTCAGCCCTTTTTATTTTATTTGGAGATAGGGTCTCACTAAATTGTCCAGGGATGGAAGTGGTGACCCTCTTGCCTCAGCCTCCCAGCGTGTGGATGACAGGCGTGGCCATCACCCCGGGCTTCCTGTTTCCTTCTGACTTAGTGTCCGCTGTGCTGATGGTCAGCGGGTCATCAATGACCACATCTGCTCCAGTCGCCCTGTGGGTAATTTGATTTCTATTCTGAGGGGGACAAAACTGCGAGCCAGTGGAAGACGAAGATCTTTTTCTCTCAGGGTCAAAATTTGCTTAGTCTGAGAATCCTTCAAGACCAGGCATAGTGGTGTAGGTCTGTGATCTCCGCACTTTGGAAGGCTGAGGCAGAAGAATCTCAAGTCCAAGCCTAGCCTGGGCAACTTAGGGGCACCCTGTCTGAAAATACAAATAAGAAGGGCTGGGGCTGGAGAGGTAGCTCAGTGCAAAGACTGGGTTCCACCCCCAGAAAGGAAAAATAAATACATAAATAGATAAATGTAAAAAAATCTTGAAAAACGTCATGTTAATTTGATAATTAGAAAGGAGTCCTCTGGCGCCGATGGATTGTGAATTTGCCCGCCAGGCGGAGCCCAGGGAGTCCCCGGATCTGAATCAGTTTTGTCGCTTTTCTTGTCTTGTCTGCTGTGCTGGCCGTGTGGGGTGCTCCGTCTGGATTCCTGTGTCTGCCCGTCGGGGTGCCAGGCCGCTCCCGGAGACAGGGATGGACCTGCTGGGCAGCCCCGGGGAAGACGCGTGCTGTAAGTTCGCCCCCGACCCGGCTGGGAATGGAACTGGGGGGCCAGGGGAGCCGCCCACACTCACACGGGTCTCCTCACCGCCCCCTTGTGGTCCGGCACAGGCGGGTGCAGTCCCTGGCCCCACTAATTTAAATCTGAATCTCACCTAAAAATTCCTTCTTAGAAACATCTGGAATAATGTTTGACCTAACATCCAGATGCCAAGGTCTAGCCAAGTGGACACGTACAATTAACCATCAGCCTTTCCTCCCATGTCTAGCGCTCTCTCTCTCTCTCTCTCTCTCTCTCTGTCCCTGTGCAGGGCACAGAATCCAGGCCCTTGTGCAAGCTGGGCAGCACGTTTCACTGAGCCACCCCTCAGCCTTTTTATTTTATTTTGGGACAGGATTTCACTAAATCACTTGAACTCGCAGGTGGCTGCGATGACAAGTGAGCACCATTGTTCCCAGCTCCATCTTCAGGTTACCTGACAGGGCTGGGGCCAGCGGTGAGAGTTTGCCTGGCCTGGAAAATGCAAGGTCCTGAGTTTGAATTCCGGTACCCCCGCCAAAGGGATTTAAATTAGTGGACTTTTAGTGAAGCCTACGGCCTCCTTTAGGAGGGTGGGGCTCACCTAATTAGTTGAAGGTTTAAACAGAAAAAGACTGAGATCTGCCAGCGCAAGGTTTTCGTTGAGCTTGCAGCGCCCAGTGCTGCCTGGTGTCCTCCCCCAGCTGCCCTGAGGGGTCGGGAGTTGCCAGCCCCCTATAACCACAGGAAACCATTCTTTAAAATCTCCCTCCCCACATACACATACTGTTAGGCCTACTTCTCCAGAGGACTATAATCTAAGTAACACAGGAGGAGATTATCCTGGATCCTGGCTCATTCGGGGCCCAGAGTCCCCCAGGCCCCCCTGAGCAGGCACGACAGGTTAGATCTGAGAGAGGTCGAAGGCACCGTGCTGCCGGCTCTGCAGATGAAGGGCAGGGCCGCAGGCTGAGGGCTTCACGCTTGGCAGAGCAGACTTCAAGGGCTAAGCGTGCCCGCCTGGCCCTTCTGTCAAACAGCTTGGACCAGGCCCCCAGCTCCTGTCCAAATCTGGGAATCTCAGGGCCTGGGGACTGGAGGAAACATCCACTTGCAATCCAGAGCCCTGACGTAGAATCACCGTTGGCTTCCATCCCCGAGAACGGCCGACCTCAGACAGTTGGTGAGGGAAGGGGAGGCGGGCAGGACGGGGCAAAGCCAACATGGGCCAGAGGACCAGCTCCTGCCCCTCAAACCGAGTGTTCTAGCTGGGCATGGTGGCGCACACCTGTCATCCTGGTATTCTGGGAGGCTGAGGCAGGAGGATCACAAGTTTGAGCCCAGCCTGGGCAACTTTGTGACTTAGCAAGACCCTATCTCAAAATGTGAAAAAATAAAATAGCATAAAAGGGACTGGGGATGTAGTTCAGTGTGAAGGCTCTGGATTCAATCCCAGTACAGCAAAAACAAAACCAAGAACCAACCAAACAAGTGATTGCACTGGCACCTAAGTCTGTGTGGCTTTTCTAGGCCACCACAGATGCCACGGACAAGGCAGCCTCAAAACTAGACACTGATCCGCGCTGCCTCCAGCAGGCCAGGGTGTGGACAGGGCTGGCTTCCTCAGGCTGTTCGGAGAACGTGACCCCGCCTGTCCCCTGCCTCTGGAGGTGGCTGGTGATCCTGGAAGGTGGGCTGTGGTGAGGCCTCCCCGATCTCCGCCTCAGTAGGCTCAGCCCTTTCTCTCCACGTGTTTGTCTGCATCCCAATGGTCCCCTTTAATGAGGACAGCGTCACAATGGATGTCCCAGGACCCATCCTAATTCCCCTGCAGCAAACCCGATTGACTGATTGGTTTGCTTGTTTTTTTGAGACAGGATCTCACTGTGCAGTCCAGGCTGACTTCGAACTCACGGCAATCCTCCTGTCTCAGCCTCCCAAGTGCTGGGATGACAGGTGTGCAGCACTCTCAGCCCCTTGCACCCTGTATCTTTTGATTGAGGGAAAATTACTTTGATGTTTTTATTTTTCTCTTTTCTTTTCTTTCTTTCTTTTTTTTTTTGTACTAGAGATTGAACTCAGGCCCTTGCCTGTGTGAGGCAGGCAGCGGAACCACTGAGCAAAATCCCCAGCCCTGCTTTCTTTTCTTTTTTTTTTTAAATTAAGGACAAATTTCATTTGCTTTCAAGGCTTGAGAATAATCCTCTTTGGCTCAGATTTATGTTCTGGGGCCCACGTGGTGCTGTCACAGGATTCTCTCTCTCCCTGGTAGTGACTAATGTCACGTCTATATACCCAGAGCTTAACCATCACTGAACTATGGCTTTTAGTTTTACCCCTTTGGAAAGACAGAGCAAAGTTTTTAACCAAACTCACTAAATTCACCCCCTAGACCCACTTCCCATGAGGAAGATGGGGGAACCCAGAGACACAAACTGGAAATCCTCTTGCCTCAGCCTCCCAAGTAGCTGGGATTACAGACATGCATCACCATACCCAGATCACAGGCTCTGGGCAAAAGGTGGCTGCTCTGTTCGTAGCAGTTTCTGCCAAGGAGCAGTTGATTCCTCCTAAAGCTCAGCTCTGACCCCTGTGTAGGGACCAAGAAATTCACAGGGAAAAAACAGGAGCCAAGGTGTTTAGTTCCTGATAAATGATTTTGGCCTCAAACACCACAGCTGCTCACTGCACCCTCAGTGGCCACTTAATGAAGCTGAGAGTGAGGCCTAGGTTCCCCCGAAAACTCCACCTCTGTTTTAGACTTTGGGGACAGAGGTGGCTTCTCTCCCCGGCTCATTTTGAGGGACTAGCTCTGCTCAGCTTGTTCTCAGACTGGCTTTAACCCCAGGGGTCAGAAACCACCTTAAAAGGGGACAAGGTAGGTGTGGTGGTGGGTGCCTCTCCTCCCAGCATTTGGGAGGCTGAGGCAGGAGGATTGCAAGTTCAGAGCCAGCCCGGGCAACTTCGCAAGGCCCTGTCTCAAAATTTAAAAAGGGCAAACAGGGATTTAGCTCAGTGCTGCCGCGTCTGCCTGGCAAGCACAAGGTCCTGAGTTCGATCCCCGGTACAAAACAAAATAAAACAAAATTTTAAAGGGGCTGGGGGTTCTACCCAGTTACCGAGGTAGGGGAGGCGACAAGGGCTGCTGTGCTGTTCCTGTCCCGCAGCCCCGCCCAGCTCGCTGAACTTCGGAGGAGGAGCTCATCGGAAGAGGAAGACGCTGGCGGCCCCGGAGATCAACATCTCCCTGGACCAGAGCGAAGGCTCCCTGCTGTCTGACGACTTCCTGGACACCCCTGACGACCTGGACGTCAACGTGGATGACATCGAGACCCCGGATGAGACCGACTCGCTGGAGCTCCTGGGAAACGGGACCGACCTGGAGTGGGAAGGTGAAGACCCCAGGTTCTTCCCCGCCCACCGCTGGGGCCTTCTCTGCACTCCCGTGGGTGACAGAGCTCCTTGCGGTCGCCCTGCCATGGCATGCACGTTCTTCTGGTTTCTTCTTTGTTGTGTGTGGAGGGGGTTTCAAGACAGGGTCTCACTGTGTAGCCCAGGCTGGCCTGGAATTCACAGCGATCCTCCCGCCTCAGCCTCCCCAGTGCTGGGATGACAGGCGTGCGCCCCCACGCTGGATGCACTTTTTTCTCGTACGCTTGTGAGCACTGAGACAGCCAGAAAGACCGGCAAAATATGCACACAAAGGGCGTCGGTCCTGGGGTCATAGGAGACTAAGGAGCAACGGGAGAAGCAGGCACAAGGTCCCCCACCAAAAGAAAAAGGAGGAAGCAATGGGAGAGACGGGGGCTCACCCCGCCCCAGGATGCTGGGCCACACCTGGGGACACATGCGGCTGTCACCACTAGGAGGGCTCCCGGCCTGGAGCACTGAGTGGAGTCCAGGAAGCCCCTCAGAGAACCTGGCCTCAGTTTCCCCGAGGCCCAGAGTGAGGGTCGCAGAGTGAGGTCCCTTCTCCAGGCAGCCACAGCTGAGTGGTGTCATTTGAGCTGAGACCCCCTGTGATCTGCCTGAGGCGGGGAGGCAGGCAGAGCCCAAGAGGGGACAGGGTGGTGACAATAGACCTCGTGGGACTCAGGGGTCCCTAAGAGGAGTTGGGCTTTAGTCCCCCGATGATCGGAGTCATCCGCGGCAGAGTCCACCAGCTGCGGTCAGTGTGTGTGGATGGGACAGCAGAGGCCAGGTCCTGAGCCCTGAGTTCTTGGCCTGAGCTTTGAGCTTGCGGTTGTCTCGAGGCAGGAAAAACAGGAGGACACGGGGGCCCATTTTTAGAGCAATTAGGAAGCGTAAGAAGGGCCGGGGATTTAGCTCAGTGGTCCGCCACCTGCCTCACAAGTGCAATGACCAGAGTTCAACCCCCGGTACCAAAAAAAAAAAAAAAAAAAAAAAAAGATTGAGAATCCCAGAGAGGGAGGTGCAGCGTGCAAGATCTCACAGCAAGTCATTTGGACAACTGTGCTCTATCCAAGCCACCTGACTGCTGTCCTTGAACATTTTCTCGTGGTCCCCAGTTTGTTTGTGTGTTTGTGCCAAGGATTGACTTCAGGTCCTTGCACTTGCGAGGCAGGAGGTGGAACCACTGAGCTAAATCCCTGGCCCCACAGTTTTTTCGGTTTTTTTTTTTTTTTTAAATCAGTATTTGAGTGTGTGCGTGCCTGCGTGCGTGTGTGTGTGTGAATGATGCACCCCTGGCCCTTTTTATTTTTTAGTTTGAGACAGAGACTGGCTAAGTTGACCAGGCTGGCCTCAAATTTGCAGCCCTCCTGCTTCAGTCTCCAGGCGTGCGTTACTGCACCAGCTTGGTGTGTTTTCTAACTCCCAGTCTCCCTGTTTCTCCCAACAACCCATGCTAACATGGTCAGTTAGCAAAATACAGGAAAAGAGTTTTTGTTGGTGGCCCAGGGGGGAGAGCAGGGGGTTCTGGGAGACAAGTGCGCGCAGGCTGCTCATCAGGAGCTGCTCCCGTCTGTTGGAAAAGGTGGACACAGAAAGTGACCATCGAGAGGAAAATGGCCAGGACAGGGAGGATGAGAGGCACAGGAGGCTCAGGACCAGCTGCTGCCTGGGGCTGCAATCCTGGGGACTTCCGGAGCCAAGCCTTGAATGGGGAGTAGGAGAGGACAGTGGCCAAGCAGAGCCACCAGGTGGCAGCGATGGACGGCTCTGGAGAAAGGCTGGGGGGGAGGTTAGGATGACTCCAGACTCCCGCGGTCCCTTCTGCTTGTCCCCCACTGGCTTCCAGATGACACCCCTGTGGCCACCGCCAAGAACATGCCCGGGGACAGTGCGGATCTGTTTGGGGACGGCACGGCAGAGGACGGCGGGACGGCCAATGGGCGGCTGTGGCGGACAGTGATCATCGGGGAGCAGGAACACCGCATCGACCTGCACATGATCCGGCCGTACATGAAGGTGGTCACGCACGGAGGTGAGACCTCGGCCGAGCTCCTCTCGGGACTGCGGTCTCCTCGGCCGAGCTTCAGCCTGCTGGGGGGAGTGGGCGGGCCGCAGGAGGACAGGCAGCAGTAGTCAGGAGCCAGGGGCGACGCAGAGCTCAGAGGGTCCTGTCTCCATACGCCCGGGGACTCTCATGCACCGGCTTCCACAGGGTACTACGGGGAAGGCCTCAACGCCATCATCGTGTTTGCTGCCTGCTTCCTCCCGGACAGCAGCGCCCCAGACTACCATTACATCATGGAGAACCTCTTCCTGTAAGTGCCGACCCCGCCGTCACCATCCCACCACCTCCGCCACGACCGTCCCCACAGCTTGCCTCTCTGTGGACACCTGTTCCCGCCCGGAGCCAGGGCAAACAGCGCACTCTTGAGTTTGGTCTTGGGAAACAGTCGATGAAATCATATGAAATGCTTGGCACCTAGTGCGTGCTCAGTAAAACGGCGGCTGCATCCTGACCCTGCACCTTTACCTTCTCCCAACCAGGTATGTGATCAGCAGCCTGGAGCTGCTGGTGGCCGAGGACTACATGATCGTGTATCTGAATGGCGCCACCCCCCGGCGGAGGATGCCGGGCATCGGGTGGTTGAAGAAGTGTTACCAGATGATTGACAGGAGGTGAGCGGCAGATTGGAGACCAGCTGTGCAGGCGGGGGTAGGAAGGGGAGAAATAAAGAGTCACACACAGAGTGCCAAGCGGGGTGGTGCACACCTGTCATCCCAACATCCGGGAGGCTGAGGCAGGAGGATCGCCGTGAGTCCGACGGCCAGCCTGGACTACATAGCAAGACCCTGTCTGAAAGAAAAAAAGGAAAAAAGAAAAAGAAAGAAAATTCACACAAAGCAAGTGATCTTGAGCTTGAAAGTGGTGCTGTAGTTTTCTGGGGTTGCCATGGCAAAGCCACACTGACCAGGTGGTTTAAAGGACCCATATTTATCCCTGCATTTCCAGAAGTCCGAGGTCAATGTGTGGGCCTGACCAGATCCTGGTGTTTTTGGTTTGGTTTGTGTTTTTTGGGAGGATCTCACTATGTAGCCCAGCCTGGCCTTAAACTCATGGTGATCCTCCTGCCTCAGCCTCTCGAGTGGCTCCTTCTGAGCATGCCAGGGAGAATCCATCCTGTCCCCGGAGTCTGGGGGTGTCTGTAATCCTTTGTGTCCTCAACTTGTCGAACTGGCATCCGGGTCTCTGCCTCTGTTGCCGCACAATGTTCCCCCGTCTGCCTATGTTCAAATGTCCCCTTTTATAAGGGCCCCTGTCACAATGGATTAAGGGCCCATTCTTCCTTAATATGATGTCACTCTAACTCAACTTATTACTTCTGGAGTTTCCCCATTCCCAGGTGAGCTCAAAGGCTGTAAGTGCACAGGTCAGACATTAAGTACGTTCACTGAGCTGCCTCCAGGACTTTCCATCTTCCCAAGCTGAGCTCTGACCCCAGGAAAGGCTGACTCCTGTCCCCTCTCCAGCCTGGCACCACCGTCCTCCTTCCTGCCTGTGGGTCTAACGATACTGGGGTCTCCTGGGAGTGGGACCCGGTGGTGTGTGTCCTCCTGCGTCTGGCTCAGTTCCCTGAGCGGCACGACCTCAAGGCCTGTTCATGCTGTGGCAAGTGTCAGGATTTCCCTCCTTTTCCTGCCTGGGTAATATTCCAACGTGTAGATGGATCCCACTGTGGACACTGAGCTGTGTCCATGTCTTGGCCAGTAGCCTCAGAATGATTTTTAAATTGGACCAGCCAGCACATCTGTGCACTCAGGTCAGCGGAGAGGCTCTCAGACCATTTTGGACCGTTTTCCAGCACTAGATGGTGGCCGTATGGTCTCAGCTGCTTAAACCCTGCCCACTGGTCTGCTTGCTCTGCACGGCAGGGGTCCCCCACCCACACACCATGGGCTCTTAGGGACACAAGGACTGTGTCTGCACTCCTGTGGGATTCACAACTCTTAGAGCAGGGACCACCACCTGGAGCCCACTGTGAGAGGCTGAGGCAGGAGAATCGCGTTTGAGCCCAGCCTGGGAAACTCAGCAACTTAGCAAGAATTTGTTAAAAGTCTTAAAGGACTGGGGCTGGAGTTCAGCAGGATGCAGGTGCCAGCGACAAACAGTAATGTGTGGCCCTCCATCCCCGCTCCTGGCCCTTCCTAGGCTCTGTCTCCCCAAAACCTGCCACAGAAGGACATCCTGCTCTCTTTATGTCCCCATACAGACTGCGGAAGAATCTGAAGTCCCTGATCATTGTTCACCCATCGTGGTTCATCCGGACCGTGCTGGCCATCTCCCGCCCCTTCATCAGGTGAGCCGAGGAGCCGGGCCTGAGCTGGTCTCTCGGGGCTTTGTTGTGGACCTGGGTGTGTTTTGATGCACTGGCAGCTTCTCTGGCACACAGAGGTACTACTGCCCCGAACTGTCTTAAGTCTTACATGTATGTCGAATGTGTCCCATCAGGAAATCCAAAATGCTCCAAAAGTGCAAGTCTTCTTTAGGGCTGACATAAAGGCCCCACAGTGAATTGTATGTCTGAACCCAGGGGCCTGGGTTCCAGTCAAAATGCGATGTCCGGGCCAGGGATTTAGCTCAGTGCTTCCGCTGCCTGCCTTGTAAGCACAAGGACCTGAGTACGATCCCAGGTGTATGTGTCCCATCAGGAAATCCAAAATGCTCCAAAAGTGCAAGTCTTCTTTAGGGCTGACATAAAGGCCCCACAGTGAATTGTATGTCTGAACCCAGGGGCCTGGGTTCCAGTCAAAATGCGATGTCCGGGCCAGGGATTTAGCTCAGTGCTTCCGCTGCCTGCCTTGTAAGCACAAGGACCTGAGTACGATCCCAGGTGTGTATACCGTCATCCCAGCACCCCTGGAAGCCGAGGCAGGAGGACTGTAAGCCTGAGCCTAGCCCGAGCAACTTAGTGAGATCCTGTCTCAAAATAAAAAAGTGTCTTGGGGTTGTAGTTCAGTGCGAAGGCCCTGAGTGCAATCCCTAGTAAAGGGAACAAAAAAAAACAAAAACAAAAACGAAACAACAACACCAACTGGCTCTCACCTATCTAGTATTTTGGGGGAAAGAGTCTCACCATGTAGCCCAGGCTGGGCCCAGTTGCTCCTCCTGCCTCAGTCTCCCACGGAGCTGGGATGGCGGGGCCACACCACAGCCCCCAGCTTTTGAATGTTGGCCCTTTTTAATGTCTACGCTGCGACCCAGGAGTCTCACAGAGGAGAAAACCTGGCTCCAAGGTGTCACCCAGTCACGCTGCGAGGAGGTGAGCTGGTTTCATCAGCGCCAGACTCTGTGCTGGGGCCACTGTGTCCCCAGAAGGCATCACCCCAAGAGGGGCCCGTCCACATCCAGGGCTCTGTGGGGAAGCGACCCAGTGCACGTGCGATCTGAGGTCCCCAAAGCCACCCTCAAGTTCAGTGACTCGGGACTGAAAAAGTTTATTCTAGTGAAAAGGCCCAGGCTGACATGGAAAGAGGAGAGACAGGTGGAGGAGAGCCCCGGTGCTAATCATGGGGTGACACGGTTTGCATCCCAGTATTCTAGGAGGCTGAGGCAGGAGAATCTCAGGTTGGAACCCAGCCTGGGCAATTTAGGAAGATATTGTCTCAGAATAAAAAAAAAAAAAATTTAAAGTGCCAGGACTGTGTAGCTCAGGGGGTAAAGCGTTCGTTTGCCTAGCAAAGTGGAAGGACCAGGGATTCCATCTCCAGTATCACAAAAAAACAAACAGCAACAAAAATAACCCGAGATTGTCACTCTGTCATGGAGCAAGAAAGATTATGTTCCCTCTTGTAAGGGTTTTGGAGCTGGAATAGGGCACGGCGGGCAGCTGGAGCTCAGGTGCTGGCCTCTGAGGGGTGTGACCAACTGGGTGTTAGCGTGGCTGCAGAGAGACTGCCCTCACACCTCTCCTCCCACCAGCGTCAAGTTCATCAATAAGATCCAGTATGTGCACAGCCTGGAAGAGCTGGAGCAGCTCATCCCCATGGAACATGTGCAGATTCCGGACTGCGTCCTCCAGTGAGTAGCAGGGCGGTCCCCACCCTGACACCTCCCCCAACCGCGTCACCCCTCTGGGAGCTAAATTTGTGCACTCTCCACCCCAGGTCCCCAAGGGGGCATCCACCCTGAGTGTCTCCAGCACTCTCTTACCCTGCAGGACGTCCTCAACACCTCCCCACTGTCTCCTGCCCTAGAAGTCTCTTGAGCATCATTTTTTTTTTTTAACTTTGGTAAAATACACAGAACAAAAAATTGACCACTTCAGAGCTGGGTGTGGTGGCGCACACCTGTCATCCCAGAATGCAGGAGGCTGGGGCAGGAAGATACCTGTGAGCTCAAGGCCAGACTGGGTATACAGTGAATTCAAGGCCAGCCTAGACCCTGCCTCAAAAAAACCAAATAGGGCCAGGCTGGAGATTTAGCTCAGTGATTCTGCCGCCTGCCTTGTAAGCGCAAAGATCCAAGTTCAATCCCCAGTACAAAATATAGATAAATAGATGGATAGATAGATAGATAGATAGACCATTTCAGCCATTTCCAAGCACACATTTCTGTGGCATTAGAGACATTCAGATGACTGTGTAGCTGTCCACACCATCTATGGACAGACGCTGGGCCATGCCAAGAAACCAGAATTTCCCTGCCCAGGGAAAGAGGCCCAGCAGATCAGGGCCAGGCAGCTGCCCAACTGTGGCCGGCTTTTCCTCCTTGCTGCGCAGGCTGCTGTGTGAGCAGACATTGCTCTCTGCTCCCAGTAGCAAGTGACGTCCCAGGGTAGTTTGCCTGCCCCAGGAGGTGGAGGGCTGAGTCTGATGCTTTCTTCTCTCTTTCAGGTATGAAGAGGAAAGACTCAGAGCCAGGAGAGAGAGGTCAGTGCAGAGTGGGCTCTGTGACAGCTACTCAGGGCAGGGGGCTGAGCCAGGCTCCTCTGGGGACACAGAAGTCCCCAGTGGCTCCAATCAGCAAGGAACAGTGATGTCCCAAGGCTGTCCATTATGGCTTCCCAATGCAGCCAAAATTGAATGGTTATGACTATGTGCCAATAAAACTTTATTCATAAAAATAAACTCAGACCACAGGGCATGGTGGCACACACCTGCAATCCCAGCACTAGGGAGGCTGAGACAGGAAGATTGCAAGTTTGAGCCCAGCCTGGGAAATTTAGCAAGACTCTGTCCCAAAATAAAATAAAAAGGGCTGGATCTTAGCTCAGTGGTAGAACACCCCTGACTTCCATTCCCCAGTGCTACCAAAAAATGAATAAATAAATAAAAATCTCCAACCTACTCTTAGGCCTCTGGCCAAATGACCAGAGAGGTCAGTGGCAGCCCGGAGGCCCCCTGCCTGGGACAGCAGGCCACCTCCTGTCACCTGGCTCTGTCTGTCCACAGCTCCAGGCCCCAGCCAGAGTTCGTCCTGCCCAGGTCTGAAGAAAAGCCAGAGGCGGTGCTGGAGGAAGACAGGTCAGCATGCAGGTGACTCTGGTGACAGCCACCAGGAGCTGCCGTGTCCCCAAGGGGGAAAAGACAGGGCTTGGCTAATGGGCAGAAAATAAATGGGGTGGCCAGGCGTGGTGGCACACACCTGTAATCCCAGTACCCAGGAGGCTGAAGCAGGAAGATCACTGCAAGTTCAAGGCCAGCCTGGGCTATGTAGTGAGACCCTCTGTCTAAACACATAAATAAAAATACATAAAAGTGGACAATTCAGGGGGCATTTGGTATATCCATAATATTGTACAATCATCTCCAACTAGAGAGATTGCCCCCCTCTTTCTCCTCCAAGCACCCAGCTCACACAGGAGACCAAGTTCTGCCCTTACATGAAAGTTCTGGAAGGTGACCTTTGTCCAAGCCCCAGTGTGTAGGCTCAGCCTCTCCATGCCCAGCAGGCTCTGAGCAACTTACTGTTTTCACTGTGTGGCAGTCGAGGGCCTGGGCTGACTTCCCCACAGCTGACTGCCCCCGGCTTGTTTGTTACGCGGCAGACACTCACTGACGCCTGCTTTGCACCAGACCGGAGCAAAGCAGCCTCGGCCAACAGGTGGAAAATGTCCAATTCCTCCAAAGCAGGCAACTAACACTGAGCCTCCTTCCCTCTCCCACAGATCTGGGCCAGTCACAGAGGATCAGGAGACGAGGTACGGGGTGACGCAGGGTGATGTAGTGGACCCTGTCCGCGGGACCTATGATTTACTGGCGGGGTGGTGGGGACCCTGCAGCAGGAAAGCTGGGGAAGCGGTGGTTACCGTAACCAGCTGGCTCATCCTCCACACTGCAGGGGGCACTGTTGCCCAGACAGGGCCCGCCTTCCTGAAGCCGCCTCAGCAGCGTGCAACGTGAATGTTTAAATCTTTAAACATGTGTTACAGTTCAAGACACTGCCTTGAGTCCCCCTCAGAACCCTCCTCTCGTTTCCCTTATCCGACCATTCTCGCCACTTTCTGAAGCGGTTCTGGATGTGCTGTCTCATGCATGTCTTTAGTTGCACTATGCTGGCCGCCTCGGTGTCCTGAGGGCCTTTAAAACATTTCCATGGTCATCTTGACTTTGGGGAGAAGCCAGAAGTTGCACGGTGCCAAACCCCGTGAATAAGGTGGACGAAGACACCATCGTGGTTTGATAAGCTCTTTCCTGTTAGATGGTACTTGGCAGCTCCGCTTGACGTGCTTTTTATCACACCTCGTAGGGACACTGAGGAAAGAGGACTCCAGAACTCCTGCAGAAAAGTGGCCAGAATCATGGGGTGTGTGCGTGTGTGTGTGTGTGTGTGTGTGTGTGTGTGTGTGCGTGTATGCTCAAAGCAAGAGGAAGGATTTTGAGGGAGATTCGTGGCAATGTATTTTTTACTGTAATAAATGTTTGGTTTTTTTTAATTTAAAGATTCACCAAAGATTTCGATCCCATGGCTTAGGCTATCTGGTGTGAGCCACAGTCCCCAGGGAAAGTTTTATCATGCAGGATATCGCAAGGCTTTCGTAATTATTTCCAGGGGCAGAGGTCAAACCTTACCTTAGAAGGCACAGGTTGATCTGTGGCCACGCGCCCTTCTGCAAGTCTGTCACACAGCCTGGCCTCTGCCTTGCTGCCCCACTTGGCCCAGGAAGTCTCAGGCTGAGAAATAAACATCAGAAATGGTCTAGCACAAAGTGCTGCCCCTGAGAAGAAGCAAGTTCTTTTTTTTTTTTTTTTTTTTTTGAGACAGGGTCTCACTATGTAGTTGAGACTGGGTCTCACTATGTAGTTGAGACTGACCTGGAACTCACTATGTAGCCCAGGCTGGTCTTGAACTCACAGCGATCCTCCTGCCTCAGCCTCCCGAGTGCTGGGATGACAGGCGTGCACCACCACGCCCAGCTGAAGCAAGTTCTTAATGTATTTCTGGAAAGATCATCTAACCCACACTCTGCCAATGAGCTCACAGAACCATGCGCACAAGGAAGTCAGCCTCGCTGGGTGAAAGTCAGCAGATACAAGCAGGAGCAGAATGAGACCTTCTGCTGGGGATCCTTAGGGGGCTGTGATAAAAGACTCACTGCAAGGGATTAAGAGACAACGGAGAGAATTTAGGAGTAGTGGGTAGAGGGGTGGATGGACGCACGGATCCATGGGTCTAGCGATGGATAACGGACAGGTAAATGGAAGGGTAGGAGGGTCAGTGGGTGGGTGACTGCTGGCTGGGTCAGCTGAGTGGAGGCACACATGGATGGTTTGATTTCCTCCAACCTGACAGCAGGGGTCCCCAGGGCCTGCCTTTGTGCTAGACCCCAGGAGGGAGGCCCCATGAGAGTCGCCCTGGACAGGCAGGTGACAAATGCCCAGCCTTGAAGAGCAGGCCCTGCTCCTGCCCCTGAGAGCTCACCCACGTTAGGGGAGCTCATTCTTTGGATGTCATGCACGTGGCAGAGCATTTTCCATTTGTTAAAAAAAAACAATCCCAGTCCCCTCTCGGCCTGTGTCTCTCCCTTCCAGCATGTCCTGAGGTGGCCGGATCAAAGAGAAGGACACAAAGGAAGATTCGAGATGCCAAGAAACCTCTGTCAGAGAACTCATCCCACCTCATCCTGAGTCCTGCTCGTCCCACGGGACCGGTTTTCCTCCATCCACCTCGGACATTTCAGCATCCCTGCTAGCTGCTTGGAAACATTTTTTTATTGTTTTTGCTTTTGTCTTTGGTACCGGGGATCGAACTCGGGACCTTGTGCTTGCGAGGCAGTCAGAGGAACCACTGAGCTAAATCCCCAGCCCTGGAAACATTTTTTAAAACAAGATAGTATCAGCACGTTCTGGAAAAGGGCCCTGTTCTCAGCCCTCTCCCGGTCCACGCTGTCAAGCTCACAGAAAAGGAGAGGGAGACGCGTGGGCTGTGGCCTGTGTGGCCCTGGTGACCTTGCTGCTGTTCCCAGCCCCAGGGCCGCAGGACATCTCTCCCGGGGACAGGGTCCAGATCCTACTGTCACCGGCACCCCTCAGTCTGGGAACACAGATGCCTTCCAGCACCGTAGGGCCCAGGTTTATCCCTGTGCCTTCCCTCCTGGAATGCGTCCCGCTCCTGGCCCTCAGCCCTGGGATCTCGGTCCCAAACAGGACTGTGCCTTGCTTGGGACACCTCTCAGCCTCCACCTTGTTTTCCAAATTCATACCCCTGATTTGTCCCCTGACAGTCCCTGTCGCCCTAAAGACACCCACTTTCCTTGGGAGCCTCCGAGCCCCCGAGCCGATCATGTAAGAATGGCTACCAGACCACACTTTTGCCTCCTTGAACAATTCCCAAGCCCCTCAGCTTCGGATGCCACAGCCCAGGGCCAGCCCAAGTGACGCCTGCCACAGCCCCAGTGCCGCACTGGAACATGCAGGAGCCCAGAAGCTAGCTCTGCAATACAGTCCTTCTGGAAATGCAGACGTTGACTAAGGAAGACACGGGGTACTGGAGGGAGGAGTGTTTCCAAGATCACTTGGGAAAAATAGAACCCAGCAGGCCGGATGCTGTGGTCCCCTGCATTCTAAACTCCAACCCGTCATCCCAGCGCTCCAGAGGCTGAGGCAGGAGGATTGCTGTGAGTTCAAAGTCAGCCTGGACTACATAGTGGGATCTCTCTCAAAACCAAAAAGAAAAAAGAAAGATGGGCTATTCTCGTGGCCCCTCAAGACCATCAGGGGTCCTCTACAAGCAGTGAGCTCAGCGCCTCTGGGGGCATTTCAGAAAAGGTGAGGCGGTGCTTGCAGAAAGTGCTCCCCCGTGGTCCCTTCGGTCCCATGTCTCCCTTCTGATAAAAACCTGAGTGGCACGTTCTCCAGGCCCCCCAGCTCCCCACTGCCTCTGCGGCCAAGCCTCAGGGGAGCCACCGAGGGTAGGGGACAGCCCAGACCTGACACAGCGAAGGGACAAGTCTTAGGTTTTCCCGACCAGGACCGAGCGGGTGGTGCTCAGTGCCTAGGTGCAGGAAGGCACAGCAATGGCACTGAGTCCTACGGCACGAGCCCACACTCCCTCCCCGCGGAGAAGCAGGGTGTCTGAGCCAGTTGGGGCACAAATCCCGGGCCAAGGCCACCAACCTCTGCCGGGAGGAATGCGGTTTCCAGCGTGGCCTGAGAAGGCTGGAACCCTTGGGGAGTCCGCGGCAGCTTTGTGATATGTTTCAAAGGATGGACGAGTGGCTGTCCCGGGTTGGAGCTGAGGCTGCCCCAGGCCTGTCCCTCCTTGGTGTCACCCAGGACCCCTCCACTCCCCATGAGTATTCTGGTGGTGATGGTGGCCACGCAGAGGTACAGGTGGACTCGAAAGACCCCGAACTCCCACTCCAGTGGACGGCACCTCCATCGATGGCGACAGGGACAGCGGACCAGGGGGTCCACCACGGCTCATCCTCAAGCAATCCAGGCGCATAGCGGGGCATCTGTGGGCCGAAACTTCTTCTGCCCTCCCCAGGAAACACAGTGGGACCATCTGTCCCCCTGGCAAAGGACAGGCCACTCAGCCCCTGCCGGATCACCAGCAGCCACAGGCAGCCAGAGAGTGCAGCGAGCCAGCGAGGTGGGAAGGCCCCCGTCCTGGGTGCCGGCCGTGTACGCAGCTCCAGGAAGGTCCCCAGGTGGCTGCTGCAGCACCACCCAAGAACTGGCATTGCCGGAGACTTGCATCTGGGAATATTTTGGGGTAAAAGGTGGTGGGCCCCGAGCCCTCATGGTAAAGAGACGGACGGTCGTTTTCCCTCTTGTAACACTGGGGTGTGACCCGTAGCCTCCCTCAGAGCGGCACCGTGCATACCCACCCTCCCGGCCAGTTCTTTAGTTTTTAAACACAGAAATAAAGGATGGTAGTCGTGATGGGGCGATGCCACGTCCAGGGGCTCTGGGGGTTCATGGGAAATGAATAAATCCTTACTGGGAAGGGAGGTCTGGTCCCCTTTTCTTTCTTTTTCTTTTCTTTTTTTTTTTTTTTTTTTTTT
>NW_022900949.1:9688703-9692848 GCF_012274545.1 Fukomys damarensis
TTTTTTTTTTTTTTTTTTTTGGTGGTACTGGGCCTAGAACCCAGGGCAATCTCACGAAGCTACATCCTCAGCCCTTTTTATTTCTTATTTTGAGACAAGTTCTCACAAAGTTACTAGGACGCCTGGACTGGGCTCCATCTTGTGATCCTCCTGCCTCAGCCTCCTGACTAGCTGGAATGACCGGCATGCTCCAGCCACACCTGTCCTGAGTGCATGTTTTGTAAGTTTTCTTCAGGCCTAAAATTTACAGGGTATGCCAATCATCTCGGTAATCTATATGATCACTGTTAATGCAATCTCTCTTTTTTGTTTGTTTGTTTTTTTGAGACAGGGTCTCACTATGCAGTTCAGACTGCTCTGGAACTCACTGTGTAGCCCAGGCTGGTCTCGAACTCGAAGCAATGCTCCTGCCTCAGCCTCCCAAGTGCTGGGATTACAGACACGCGCCACCACGCCTGGCTTTTTTATTGTGATAAAATGCGGCTCTCTGGGGGGACCCCGTTCAGCGGGGAATAGGAGGTGAGAGCCGCCTCTTATTCGTGGGTCATCAGAGGCCGATCCGATCTTGAATGTCTGTGAAGGAAATCTTTAAGAAGTTAGAGCACACGGCCCAAGTCTGATTTCTGATCAAAGGCTCTTTATTGGCTCAGCAAAACGATTATATACTGTTATCCCAGGGGGAAGGTTCAGCAAGCTTATTGGACAGTTCAAACAAATCTTCTACCAATCACATGAGTCACTCAAGCATTTAACCATAAAGGGACAAAGCATTTATCAGCATACAGCAATCAGTATTTTACCAAATGTGGGGAGGGGTAAGTGGGAAGGCGTACATCAACAGTTAACCCTATGCAATCTTTAACTTAACAATCTCTAGGGGCAAGCAGGACAAGGAAATACCACCGGCCTCCTGCTCCAGATCCCGTGACCCTGTGGTTAGCACAAAGGGCTATTTTTTCTGTAAGATTCCCTGTTTGCCCAGGGGCTAGACCTGCCAAAAGTCACGTATGTAGTCTAGTGGGATTTTTCCACCGAGGCAAAGGCTAAGGTTGAGGGCAGCCATCTTATGCAGGCCCAAGCAGTCTCTCACAATAAAATACATAAAACATAAAATTTACCAACAGAGACACTTCACAATGTCCAGCAGCCACCACCTCTATTAGTTCCCGAACATTCCACCACCCCGTAGGAAGCCCCATCTGTCTCCACGAGCAGGCACTCCAACCCCTCCCAGCCTCAGCACCCACAAGTTCACTTCCTGTCTCTGGGTCGCCAGTCCCGGGCATTTCCGGTCCAGGAAGCTCACATTGTACAACGGCAGGGTTGCTATTTAATGCCACCAGACCCGGGCTCTTTGGGTGTCTGGGTCCCTGCTGCAGCTTTTCGTGGCCTCCACAGGCATCCTACCCGGCCTTATCAGAACAACTCACTGTCATTAGGCCCTCAGGAAATTCTCCCCAAAACCGGGGCAGAGGCAGAGCCCAGGAGCTGGGCTTTCCTGTGTCGGGTGAAACTCATGTCACAGACTCAGCCACTCTGCCCAACCGCCAGACAGGGAAACTGAGGCCCAGAAAGGTCCAGGGTAGAAGGAGAAAGTTAGGGACCACCCAGGAGAGACCACAGTGGTAGGTACTTGTATCACATCCACCCCACATGGGGCCACTCAGCAATGTCGGCCACACCGCTGTCTCGGATCCACATGGTGAAAAGCTTTCTGTCTCCTCCAACCGGAAGATCTGGAGCAATTAAGGAGGCACTGCAGCCACCTCGACCACGGAGGGTACTGTCAGGGGATCCGGACACAGGGAGGCCTCCGAGATTAGGAGAGGGTGGGGACTGGGGGACATCAGTTTCTTTTAATGCAAATGTGGAAGGGACAGGGAGGATTCAGAGCAGAGAAAGACCCACACCTGACTTTCACAAAGCTCCTTCAGCTGCCACCTGGGCAGAGAAGAGGCAAAGGCAGGAGGGACGGGGAGGCCGCACTCAGGTGAGCAGAGACGGAGCCCTGGGGGCTTCAAAGCACAGAAATGTGCCTGGCAAGGCTCTGGCAGCCAGAATTCCAAAATTCAAGTCTCCGGGCCGTGGAGGCTCCGGGCAGTTCCTTGCTGCCTCTCCTGGTGTCAGGGCTCCGGGTGTTCATGGGTTTGCGTGCCCAGCCACAGCCAGCCCTCTGAACCAGGGCATTTGCCCAGGGTTAGGACCCTGGAATCCTTTCGGGGTCCCCAGGTCAAAGTCACGCATAGACAAAGATTCACCCACAGTTCAAGATCATTGCATTTTAATAGAACGCAGGAAAGAGAGCAGTTCGTAACACGCACGTGTCTGGTGCGGGGGTGAGAACACCCATTATCCCTGAAAAGACCAGTCCCATCCTCCTTTCTCCTTTCTCTCTGACTAGCCGGATTTTCTACCCACGTATCAAGCAATATAACCTCTAGAAATAGGCTGGCTGGGTGTGGTGCAGGCTGTTACCTCAGCACTTAGGAGGCTGAGGCAGGAGGATCACAAATTTGAGTCCAGTTTGGGCAGCTTAGTGAGACCTTGTTTCCAAAAAAAGGAGGGGAAAAAAAGAAAAGCTGGGCCTGTGAAAATTTTCTAAGAATTCTGGCGCTGCCTCTTGTTGCTGTTTTCGGTCTCTTCCTGTTGTCATGGCAACTGTCGACCATCACGGAGCCAGGAATCATCCAGGGACACACGGGGCAGTAAGATATCCTCAGCCTTTAGGTGGTCCAAGGTCAGCTCTGCTGCCCTGGTAGAGTGGCCGAGTGGGTCCAGTGTCACCATATGCTGTCCCTGGGGCCAAGTAGGCAGCAGCCACTGTCCTGACTGCCAGCACCTCAAAAACCAATGACAGGCCGGGCATGGTGGCGCATGCCTGTCATCCCAGCACTTGGGAGGCTGAGGCAGGAGGATCGCTGTGAGTTCAAGACCAACCTGGACTACACAGTGAGTTCCAGGGCAGTCTGAACTACATAGTGAGACCCTGCCTCAAAAACAAAAACAATGACAGAAGGCCAGGGATTTAGCTCAGTGGCATCACGCCTGCCTCAAGCTCAAGGTCCTGAGTTTGATCCCCAGTATCAAAAAAAAAAAAAAAAAACAATGACAGAAAAACAGAAAAAGGAGGAATAAGAAAATACCAAGAACTGGGGAGGATGTGATACAGAAAAAGAAGAACAGTTCAGGTTCACCGTGGGAACACGACAGACCCCAGGCAGCAGCTGTGAGAAACAGCCTGCAGCTCCTCAGAAAGGGTGCTGTCATCCCAGCTACTCAGGAAGCTGAGGCAGGAGGATCTCAGGTCCAAGTCCAGCCTGGGCAACTTAGTGACTCTGTGAGACTGTGTCTTGAAATTAAAAATTAAAAAGGGTTGGGGATGTAGCTCAGTGTGAAGACCCCTGGGTTCCATCCCCATTGCCATACACACACACACAATTATAGATTATGTGAATTTTATGTCACTTAAATAAAATTTCTTTTGAGACAGGGTCTCACTATGTAGTTGACACTGACCTGGAGCTCACTATGTAGCCCAGGCTGGTCTCGAACTCACAGCGATCCTCCTGCCTCAACGCCCGGCCTTCTCACTTAAATTTTAAAAAGCAGGGGACTAGAGATTTAGCTTGGTGGTTCCACCGCCTGCCTTGCACGCACAAGGACCCGAGTTTGGTCCCCAGTACAAAAAAAATTTTTTTATTTAAAGCAGAGACGCTTTTTCAGACTTGATAGAAGAGATGTGACAACAGCAGAAGGATCAGAAAGATGCTGTGTTCCTGGTCCTGGAGGTGGAGGACAAGGCGGCGTCCAGGGCAGGGACGGGTTCTCCCCGGTTCTCCCCGGAGCTCGGCAGGGTCAGCCCCACCGTCTGTGTCCGGCCTCAGGCCCGGGAGGCCGCTCAAACTGTCCCCCAGGGAAGAGAAGGGCCACCTTCCTGAGCCCGCACTAGCATCACCCGCTTTTCCTACCCGAGGAGCCAGCAGTCGGCAGAGACGCCCTGGAGCCCCGCGGGCAGCACTGACCCAGCACCCGAACTGTGCTTTCTGCAGCTGCCGTCCACCGGCCCCAGGGAAAGCACGGTGACGAGGGACCCGCGGGCCAGGGCTGCAAGGGGAGTTGCGCTGACCCGCGGGCTGGGGCTGGGG
>NW_022900949.1:9702475-9721686 GCF_012274545.1 Fukomys damarensis
TTAAGGACCCCCAACCTCCCAACTGCACCCGGCTGCGCGCTGCACCCTCCAGACCTGCGCTTCGGGGTGTATTCCGCAGTCCCCCAATCTACAGCAAGCCCCACGCCTGCAGTCAGCTGCCCTGAACCTGAAGGTGTCTGGTGGCTGTGCATTCCGTGGGCCCGTAATGAGCACACTTCATGTAGGCAAGAATCCTGTCGGCGAGGTTCGACACAGCCCGTGCCTCAGTATCCAATCACCCTCGATGTGGAACTGAATCCCCCTCCCCACCCCGACACAAAGTCTGTCTTAGCTTTTCTTTTTTTTTTTTTTTAATGAGTACACTGGGGATTGAACCCAGGGCCTTCGCACTGAGCTGCATCCCCAACCCTTTTTATTTTTTATTTTGAGATGGGGGTCTCACTAAGTCCCTAAGTTGCCCAGACTTGGAATTCTCCTGCCTCAGCCTCCCAGACTGTTGGGGTGACAGGCATGCACCACCACAACCAGCTCGGTTTGAGCATTTTCATAGTCATCTAGTTAGTTTCTTTCCTTTGTCAATAATATGGAGATCAGCAGCTCCCTATGCCACTGTGGGGCTGACCCCAGTTAAAGCAGAACTTAAAAGAAAATCCATTTTGCTAGCTGAAAGCAGCTCCCCACTCAGCAACACCCCCTCCCCCCGTAACAGCTGAGCTGTGCACGGCTACAGATAAGGTAAACCGTGAGATTTGTGCTGACAAGAGCCCTTCGAAGTCCTGCTTTCGCAGGAATCTGCCTTCCAAAGGCCGACCTCCCCCGGGCACTGATCAGGTACCGTCATATATCCCTGTGAAGGAAGAGTCCACAACCTCGGAGGAACTGGGTGCTCTCAAAAAGATACAGTGAAGACTGACAGCTGTGTCCCTGTACAAGGCTTAGGCCATCCTCAGACTCCTGATTTCTGGTTCTCAGGGCCAAGCTGATGTCTTTGTTCCTTTCTGTGCCCACCCCTCCCGACATTGTATAAAAACCAGAGCGTCTCTTGGTTCCACACTCGGTCTTTTGGCCCAGAGTCCACCGGAGTCAAGATAAAGCCCTCCCGTTACCCATTGGGCTCTCGCTTGTCCCTGGGGACTCTGCAGCACAATTCCGCAGGCCACACTGTGGGCCCCTGGGCTTCTGCTGAGCCCCGGCCACGAGAGCACCGCCACGCTGGACCCTGAACTGGTCCTGGCCCACTTCTTTGGGCAAAGGAAGCTCCCAGCAGGACCGGCCAGGTGTGGGTTCCTCTCCCCTGCCGTGACCAGGCTCCGTCTCCACGTCACTCAGGGTTAGGCTTGGGGACACACAGTGGCTGATATTTTTAGGAAAGGAAACTGCGTCCCTCCTGATCTGGTTCCCTGGCCAGGAATGGGGAGGAGAGAGAGAGGGGGCTCCCCCATCCTGGCCCGGGACTAATTTAGGCAAAAGGCACCCTGTGCTATTTCCAGCCAGGGAACAGGTGCGCCCCCCACTCCGCTGCCCTCCCTGAGGCCTCCTCCCCCAGGATGCCCTCTGGGATGCCCACGCCTATAAAGGCACCGGGTTTTCTCAATGAACCGGGACAGCCTGGCAGCAGGTCACAGCGGAGTGCACCGTCCCCGCCCCCTCCGCGGATATGAAGTTCGTTGTGGGCATCGGAGGGTGAGCGTGAGGGGCGAGGGCTGCAGGGAGGCCGGGAATGAACCCCGGAGGTCAGAGCCACCCAGCAGATTGTGTCCTCTAAGGGACAAGGGGCCACAGGGTGCAGGACTGGGTGTTTCATTTTTCCAGAGGGAAATCATCCTCTCTCAATTTTATTCAGGAGAGTAAAAAAAAAGCCAGGCAGGTTAGCCCGCACCTGTCATCCCAGCACTCTGGGAGGCTGAGGCAGGAGGGTCGCAAGTTTGAGTCTGCCTGGGAAACTTTTTGACTTAGGGAGACCTTATCTGAAAATAAAAAATATTAAATATAAATAAATATTAAAATAAAAATATTAAAAGGACTGTAGCTCAATATGAAGGCTTTGGGTTCAATCCCCAGGACAGCCAAAAAAAAAAAAAAAATTAGTGAATTCAGGCCAGGTGGTCCCTGAAAGACCTTGGGCCAGCCCAGGGGCAGATCCCTGGGCACATGGGCCAGGGTCCCCAGGACGCCATTGTGTCTGAGCAGATAAGGCTCTGTAACAACCAGAGGTTTTGGTTTTTTTGTACTGGGGATGAAACTCAGGTCCTTGCACTTTTGAGGCAGGGAGCAGCACTACTGAGCTAAATCCCCAGCCCTGTAACAGCCAATTAATGCTGGACATTTGCTAACTTGCTTTTTATTTTATTTTTTTAAACACAGGGTTGTGCTCGCTTTGGCAGGACATATACTAAAATTAAACAGGGTCTTCCTTGGTTCCTCCTCCAGCCTTGAATATTAAATTTCTTTCTTTAAAAAAAAAAAACAAAGAGTCTTGCCATGTAGTTCAGGTTGACCTTGAACTCAAACTCACTATGTAGCCCAGGCTGGCCTCAAACTCAAGGTGATCCTCCTGCCTCAGCCTCCCGAGTGCTGGGATCACAGTCATACATTATTACACTGGCTTCTAACTTGCTTTTCCCTGTAATATTTCAGGGTCCCTTTTCCCCACCAGCCCTTTGTAAGAGCATTTGTTTGTTCCCCTGTCCCACGCCTGCCTGCCTTATGCCCCAGATGCCTAGGACAAAGGAAACTGAAGCAGGAGGTCATTGCTCTCCAGAAAGACCCGGAGGTCGTTTTCTTAGCCACTGGGCAACCTGCTCTCCTGGTTCAGCCTGGGACCATCCTCAAGACTTTAAGATGTTCAGTGCTGGGCGTGATGGCGCACGCCTGTGATCCCAGCACTTGGGAGGCTGAGGCAGGAGAATCACTGTGAGTTCCAGACCAGCCTGGGCTACATAGTGAGCTCCAGGTCAGTCTCAACTATGTAGAGAGACCCTGTCTCAAAAACAAAACAAAACAAAAAAAAAAAAGATGTTCACTGTCAAAACTAGATGACCAGAACAGAATGGTCACCCAAAATACCAATTGGCTTGCTTTCTGTCTCTCTCTTTCTTTTTCTTTTTTGTTGTTATTGTTGTTTATTTACTGGGGATTAAACCCAGGGAGTGCTGAGCTACACTCCCAGCCCTTTTTTATTTTTTATTTTGAGACAAGGTCTCTCTAAGTTGCAGGCTGTTCAGAATGGGCTCAAACTTGCGATCATGTGCCACCTCCTTACCCATTGGGGTTCAGTTCTCCTGTTTCTGTTTTCTTTGTGTCTTTTTGTTCTAAGCAAGGCTGGACATCATTTCTGAAGTTGATTTCCATTTTTAGGGTTTAGAGAGGACTCCTAGCTTTTCTGTTACAAATGTCTCTTCTCCCCCTGACTGTCCCTCCCACTGACACCGGACCTCTGGGCTCCTATCCACCCGCCCCAGTCCGTCTCCCAGTGGCCCACAGCCTCACCTCACCCGGCTCTCCCTGCAGTGTGACGAACAGCGGGAAGACCACTCTGACTGACAGCCTCCGCAAGGCTCTGCCCAACTGCTGCGTGATCCACCAGGATGACTTCTTCAAGGTGGCCAGGGACAACGGGGCTGGAGGGGCCACAGGGTGGCTGCTGTATCCTCTACAAAGTGGGCTCATCTGGCTGCTTTGAATGAGTTTTCTTTTCCAAAACTAACTAGGAATTGAACCAGAGCCTTTGCTTTGAACTAAAGTCAGCCATTTATTTATTTATTTATTTTTTGGTCTTTATTTAGAGGCAGGTACTCACTAAGTCACTAAGTTCCCCCGGCTGGGGTAGAACTTGAGATCCTCCTGCCTCAGCCTCCCAGAGCACTGGCATGACCGGCACGCACCCCCACGCTGGCTTCTTATGGCTGCTTATGCAGGGTGGGAAATGAGAATAACGGGTCACCTGCGACCTGGGAGGAGGGGCCAGCGGCTGCAGGAAACCCCAGCCTCCCCATTGTGGGCTCCCAGGCACCCAGTGACCCGGGAAGAGGGTGAGGTGGGGCCGGCAGAAGTGAACACTGAGACCCCCAGCTCAGGCTCCTCTATTTCAGCCCCAAGACCAAATAGCTGTTGGGGAGGATGGCTTCAAACAGTGGGACGGTAAGGACAACGGCCACCCCGTCTCTCGCTGTTCCCCATGGCCCCTGGGGCCCGTCCTCCAACACCCCCTGTCTCTGGCCCCACCCAGCGCTCGCGTCTCTGGACATGGAAGCCATGCTGGGCACTGTCCAGGCCTGGCTCAGCAGCCCCCAGAAGTTCGCCCGCTCACATGGGGTCAGGGTGCAGCCCGGCGCCCCCGATGTCCACATCCTGCTGCTGGAAGGCTTCCTGCTGTACAGCTTCAGGTGCGCACCGGTCCCGCCCCTCCCTGGGCCTCATTTGTGTGGGCACGAGACCAAGGGGTGAGGCCACGGGAGGCCCAGGAATCCTTCTAGATCCCAGCAACTCAGGCTGGACCTTTGGGTTTAGAGCAAGATGGACTACGTCTCCATGCCTGTCTGAAGTGGGGGAACAGAGCCAGGTGTGGTGACGCACGCCTGTCATCCCAGCACTCTGGGAGGCTGAGGCAGGAGGATCCCAAGTTCCAGCCCACCCTGGGCAACTTCATGACTTAGCGTGATGCTGTCTCAAAATAAAAAGGGCTAGAGATGGAGCTCAGTGCAAAGGCCCTGGGTTCCATCCTCAGTACCTCCCCCAACATGGAGGGGCAAGACGGCTATTCTCAGGGGCCTGCCACCCCGGGTCCCTCCCTGACCCTGAAACGAGGCGGCCCGGGTCTCCTGGAAAGTCCTGGGCACTGACCGCGTCCCCCTTCCCACCAGGCCCCTGCTGGACTTGTACAGCCGCCGGTACTTCCTGAGGGTCCCCTACGAGGAGTGCAAGTGGCGGAGAAGGTCAGCAGCAGCAGGGGTGCCAGGCTCCTCCGGGGTGACCCACCTTCGGGGGCGAGGCCGTGAGTCACTCCTGTCCTCTGTCTCCCTCGGCAGCACCCGCAGCTACCCGGTCCCCGACCCCCCCGGGCTCTTTGATGGCCACGTGTGGCCCATGTACCAGAAATACAAGCGGGAGATGGAGGCCAACGGTGTGGAAGTGGGTAAGCGCCGGGCACCCCACCATGTCAGACAGCTCAGTCGGGTAGAAATGCTCTAGGCCCTCAGATGGGGCGAGGGAGGCCTGAAGAGGATGAAAACAGCACGCCTATGCCTGGAGGTGCAGGGAAGATTGAAGTCACCGCAGCCAGCCCTCCAGACTTCCCTAGGGGACATCAGCACCACCCTTTTGAGATTTCCCTTATAAACAGACCGTTATCTTGCTGGGGCGGGCCCACCTCTCCCACTAAGACTGCTAAATCTGAGGCTAAACGCCTACTTCACAAGCACAAGGTCCCGAGTTCGATCCCCGGTACCACACACACACACAAATAAATAAATAATAAAAACTAATAAGTCTAAGGCTAAAGACAGAAAAAAGCTGGGCGCGGTGGCACACACCTGTCATCCCAGCTCTCAGGAGGCTGAGGCCAGCTTGCGCTACAAAATGAGTTCAAGGCCCACCTGACCCTGAAAAAACAAAACAAACAAAAAATAAAAATAAAGCCGGGCATGGGGGTACACACCTGCAATCTCAGCACTCGGGAGGCTGAGGCAGGAGGATCGCTGTGAGTTCAAGACCAGCCTGGGCTACACAGTGAGTTCCAGGTCAGTCTCAACTACATAGTGAGACCCTGTCTCAAAAACAAAACAAAACAAAACAAAAAAACGCCATAAATAAATAAATAATAAAATAAAAATAAAGACAAGACTAAGACTATAGATTATCAACTAAGGTTAATGATGTCATCCATATGCCCTTGCTCTGTCTTTTTGTTTTGTTTTGTACTGAGGATGGACTTGGGACCTTGCTCTTGCCAGGCAGGCAGCAGAACCACTGAGCTAAATCCCCGGCCCAATGCTATATGTTCCACTTCCCTGCTGGATCAATATTAGCTAAGCAGTTGTACTTGTAATCTTATTGGCTCATTACAGTGGGACCCATGTTGTACCTACCTCATAATGTGCTCTGTGAAACTCTCTCAGGAAAGTGGCTTCTGTCGCAACCCACCCTCAAATCCCCTCCTGTCTCTCAGGAGCTGTCTCTCCCAATACATTTTCCTACTCTTAACCTCCACTGTTCCTTAGAACTCATTCCTCGATTTTGGGGGACACAAACTCGGTACATGTGACATCTAGCAGGTTGGGAGTTACATTTTTCCCCTATGGCAATCAGAGACAATTGGAAAGTTCCTCCTTGAGTCTCACCTGCAGTCTCTCTCTCTCTTTTTCTTGAGACAATTTTGCTATGCTGTTCAGGCTGACTTTGAACTCACTGTGTAGCCAAGGCTGGCCTAGAACTCACAGGGATCCTCCTGCCTCAGCCTCCCAAGTGGTGGGCATGCCCGGCTGTACCTGCATCTCTCTTGTTGGTCCCAAATGCTGTTCTATGCCCACAGCCTGATTGCAAGGCTGCTACCTCTGCACCAAGTTAGTCCCTACCCCCAGCACGCTGGTGCCCCCCAGGATCCCCAGGCTGACCGCGGCCCCTCTGATTTCAGTGCAGCTGGATGGCACACAGCCCCGAGACGTGCTCTTCCTGCAGGTCCTGGGCGACATCCAGAATTCACTGCTCAACCAGGAGTCCAGCCCCAGGATGGCCAGTCCTGGGCAAGCAGCCAGCCACTGTGTGGCCACGTCCCCTCTGGGGACGTCTCTAAAGAGAGTGTGAGCGGTGTCGTGAGGCTCTGGGATCCCAATGCCTTTGTAACCTCTCTGCAGCTTATGGAATAAACTCGGTTCTGTTTTTATAACCCTTGGTGTCTGGCATATTCTGTTTGAGAGGCTGAGAGAACCCTCCTGTCTCTGTGGGGTCTCTGGCAGCCCCTGGGTTGGCACTGAGAGCCCTGGTCATTAGTCTCAAGCTATTTGGATCCCTGTGTGGTATGCTCTGGGACCTTGGTTTCCCCAAATGGCAAATTTCCTGCAAGGTTTGAACGAGCTTCCGGGGCCTCTGAGCCAGGTCTGATGTTTTCCCTTCCATGGGCCGAGCTCTGTCCTATCCCGACCGGTCATTTTCTTCTGTGACTAAAGCTGATGCCCATATAATAGGGTTTTCCAGAATTTTCCTTGTCCCCAAATATCTGTAAAGAGCTGGGCATGGTGGCACATGTCTGTAACCCTGGTACTTGGGAGGCTGAGGCAGGAGGACTGCAGCGAGTTCAGGCAGCCTAGGCTACACAGTGAGACACCATCTCAAAAAAAAACAAGTACCGGGCCAGGGATTTAGCTCAGGGGTGCTGCCACCTGCCTCAAAAGCACAAGGTCCTGAGTTCGATCCCTGGTACCTAAAAAGACCGACCAAACAAACAAAAAACCCCAAAATACCTGTGAAGGACACACTTCTGTCCAGGAACTGAGCTCTTCTCTCCCAAGGAATTTCATACTTCCTGGAGACCCCGCCGCCTCGCACCCTCAGGGTGGTATTTTATTATTCCTGAGCATTTCACTGAGGGAGAAACTGAGGCTCAGATTAGTTTGGTAGAGCTGGGCTTTGAACCTGGGCCACCCAGATTTCATCCCCCACATCCTGGTTGGAACCCAGGGCCTTTGCACTGAGCCCCATCCCCAGCCCTTTTTATTTTTGATCTTGAGACAATCTGTTGCTAGGTTGCCCAGACAGGGCTCAAACTTGGGATCCTCCTGCCTCAGCCTCCCAGAGTGCTGGGATGACAGGCGTGTCCCACCTCACGTGGCTATTGTTTTCACTCAAAGTGAACAGGAAGGTCTGGTGGACCCAGGATTGGGGTGGCCGGATGGGGCACCCTTGATCAGAGGGTGACACCTCATGGGCACCTGCAGACCACAGTAATGACTCCCTTCAGTCCAGAAGGGCATAGGGCACAGGCCAGGTGGGTTTGGGCACAGCAGTGAACATTTGGAAAGTGTGTGGGTGCAAAGAACAGAAAGGACCAATTGCTATGCAACACAGCAATTTCACTCCTGGGAATGCACACAAAAGAATTGAACCAGGTGTGGGGGCGCACACCTGTCATCCAAGCTTCTCCAGAGGCTGAGGCAGGAGGATCACAGGTTCAAGCCCAGCCTGGGTAACTTAGCAACTTAGCGAGGCCTTGTCTGAAAATTTTAAAAAATAAAAAAAGGCTGAGGCTGCAGTTCAGTGTGAAGGCCCTGGTTCAATCCCCAGTACAACCAGAAAAAAAAAAAGAAAAATCCTAATTATAAAATGGAGCAATTGTAATGGTATACTATAATGAAGGTTATTTATAACTTATGAATTATTTATTTCGAGGATTTTCTGTTTCGTTATTTCAGGCCGTGCGGCTGACTTCGGCTAGCGGAAACCCTGGGATGTTGGGCCACAGATAAGGAGAGTCGCACCCAGGTTGGTTAACTACAGGGCACGAGTGTTTGTGTAGCCCAAGGGCTAAGGACCATCCCATATTTTTACTACTTATGTGTTTATTCTTTTGCGGTGCTGGCGTTGGAACCCAGGGCCTCACACACGCTGGGCGAATGTTATACAACCAAGGTGGATTCCCATCCACCGGCTTTACAGTTTTAAATGGCTGGAGAAGAAAAACCATATGAGAAGAATTAAGTTTTTCCACACAGGCAAATTATATGGAATTCAAATTTCGGTGTCTATAAATAAAGTTTTATTGGCACACAGCCACGTCCACTTGCGACTGTTCTGAGCTATTAACAGCCGAGTTGAGTTGCCGTGGCCATTGCAGACTGTTCTGCAAAGCCAGAAATATTTACCATCTGCCCCTCCTCAGGAAATGTGTGTCCATCCATGTGGTTCAAGGCCCAGGGCACAGGGCCTTTGGGGACAGGTGACATCTGAGGCCCCTGTCCTCAGGAGGACAGGCAGAAGCTACTAGAGGAGAGGGCCCAGGGGCCTTGCCAAGCCATGACCTTTGCCACAGGCACACAGTGTCAGGAGGATCTGCCTGTCATTGTGACCAAAATAGTCCAGGATGGGACAGGGATATGCGAGAGGTGGCTCTAGGACAGCCAGAGCGCTGCTTGGCCAGTCAGGCATCTTGGGATTTGTTTTTTTGTTTTTTTTTTAAAGAATGATTGGCACACACTTATAATCCCAGCATTCTTGGGAGGCTGAATCAGGAGGGTCTCAAGCTTGAGCAGCCTGAACAATTTAGCAAGACCTTCTCTCAAAATAAAAAATATAAGGTCAGGCTGGGGATCTAGCTCAGTGGTTCTGCCACCTGCCTCGCAAGCACAAGGTCCTGAGTTTGATCCCCAATACCCGTCTGCCCCCAAAACAAGAAAAGAAAGAAGAAAAAATATGTATATATGGTCAGTAGAGTAGTTCAGTAGTATTATGCCCATGGGGTCCAATCCAAAGCACAAGAGAAGAAAAGAAAAGAAAAGAAAAGAGGGGAGAAGGGCAGGGGAGAGGAAAAAGAAAAAGAATTGAATTCCCGGCACCCCACAGTGTGGAGGCCGCGCTGCTCAGGAGCCGAGCCACACACAGGAGGACACGCAGGGCAGGGCCCCACTCCCGGGAAGCCCCAGTGTGGTCAGGTCCACAGAGACAGGAAGGAGGACGGTGGTGCCGGGCTGGGGAGGGGACGGGGTCAGCGTTTCCTGGGACAGAGCTGGGGGGATGGAAAGTCCTGGAACTGGACGGCAGGGGCAGCCCAGCAGAGGGACGTGCTCAATGCCAGCACGCCAGGAGCTTAGACAGAGTCAAGGTGGTCAGTTTTGTTTTATGTATACTTTTTCAAAAATTTGTTAACCAGGCATGGAGGCACACACCTGTCATCCCTGCACTCGGGAGGCTGAGGCGGGAGGATTGCCATGAGTTCAAGGCCAGCCTCAGCCACATAGTGAGTTCAAGGCCAGCCTGAACTACCTGTATAGCGAAATCCTGTCTCAAAAAAATTCTTTGTTAAAAAGAAGAACACTAGCTATAGGGCGACCTGCTGACCTTGATGCCTGTCGTCCCAGCTCTCAGGAGGCTGAGGCAAGAGGATCACCGCAAGCTCAAAGCCAGTTTGGGCTACATAGTGAGACCCTGTCTCCAAAAGATTAATAATAGTAACAGTAATAATAATTGTAAAATCCAAAGAACTACTGAACCTAAAAATGCTTGGTTACACATCAAATCTCCCCCAAGGACACCCAGCAGTGAGGCTCTCCCTTTCTGGGATTTTCAAGTCCAAGATCAATCTCGGGTGAGAGTATTCTCACCAGTTCGGTTCAGCCCCCGGAGGACCCTGGGCTGTGGATATCTGTCTGGGGACATTTGGGGCAAAATGACCGCCTGAGGGAGCTCCTGGCATGGAGCTGGCGGGAGGCCTGGGAGCCGCTCTGGTGACAGCTGATGGGCTCTAACCCTGTCCCCTGCCCCGAGGCACCCAGCAGGGGACCCACTGCACCCTCAGGGCCCAGGCAGGGGCTGAGAGCCCGGAAACCTGGCCACACCCTCCGGCCAACATGTCCCCTGCCCGGATTTAATGGGGCCAGGCCTGGCCATGTCAAGGTCCCCCTTGCCTGCAGGCCCCTCCTTCATCCCCACAGGGCCCCACAGGCACAGGGAACCCTGCCTAGGGGGACAAAGCCCACCTCCCCCCTGCCAGGAAGCTCAGAGGTGACCTGCGAGGTGGGGAACGGGCAGCCAGGAGCAGAGGCCTGGGCACAAGGGATCCTAGAAAGTGTTCGCAGGCCTCCTGGGGGCTGAGGAGACCCCTGGCTGGAATGAGTCTCCTCAGCATCCTCACCAGTCAGGAAGCTGCTCTGTACCCCAGTTCCTGCTGGACGTCTCCCCGCTCCCCAGAGGCCCGCTGCAAGGACAGACACTTCAGGACGGATGCGCCCTGTCCCCGTGGCTCCCCCACCCAGTCCCCCAGCCCCAGATGGTCACCCGGGCAGAATTTGGGCTTCCCCTACATCTTAACAGCCATGGAAGGGAAGGACAGAAACGCACCCACCCGGTCGGAGAGGACAGAGACCAGCGGCGGGGACAGAGGCCACACCTGTCACCCACATCAAGTAGCACTCAGCTGGCCTCTTAATCAGCAGTTACTCGACTGCCACCCCCACCAGGGCCGACACAGTCACCTCCAAAGGCCACCCCGCTCAGGCCACGAAGGGGGGCGTCTTTGGGGCTGACTCAGGGACCGGCCACGGCCAGGGGGTGGAGCAGGCTGACAGGGAGAAAAGCTGACAGCTTCAGAGGCCCCCATGCCATCTGCCACAGCCCAGGAACCCCCAAATCTTCCTGGCACTCTCAGAGGGCGGAGGCATCCCGAGAAGCAGCCTCGGCTCCCCCTGTTCCCAAGGAGCTTTCAGGAGTCCTGGGCAAAACTGGGAGCCAGAGAAGACAGGGGCTCTGCTCCCTTCGAGGTAGGGGGACAGACGGTGGGGTCGGCAGCTCCCAGAAAGGTTGCCTCCGCCCCACCAACACCCACGGGGCTCCCACAAAAACGCCTTCAAGCAGGGCATGGTGGCCTATGCCTGGCAGTCCAGCACTTTGGGAAGCTGAGGCAGGAATTACCTCAAGTTCAAACCTACCTGGCCAACTGAGGGAGACCCTATAAAAAATAAAAAGGGCCGGGGATACAGCTCAGTGTAAGGCCCTGGGTTCTGTGCTCAGGACCTCCCCCCGCAAAAAGAAAAGAAGCCTTCAAAACATAAAATCTCCTGGAACTGGGTTGGGAGGCAGCAGGATGGGAGGGACCGCACCTCGATCCTGGTCCTCCACCCTCACCACCCCAAGACACACATGCACTCTTGGGGTCACTTGGCCTGGAGCAGCGGTGCCCACATCCATCCCCTCTAGAATAAGGAGAGCTGGAGGGCAGATGCAGCCCCCAGACTCTCCTGCCTCAGCTGCTTTCTCCTCCTCCTCCCACCATCTTCCCCAGTCTGGGACAGTCCCGAGCCGTCCTGAAGGCCACCAAAATCGATTGCCTGGGACAACTGAGTACCACCGAGGATCTGTGTTTCTCTCGCCCTGTGAACGGGGCATCTCATGTCCACACTGTTTGCTGTGTGACTTCGAGGTGGCCACCGAGGGGCCGACGTTCTGCGTGGGGCAGAGGGGTGAGGCAGGGGAAATGGTTTTGGTACTTACTTTTCTTTTTGTCTCACAACAGGGGGGTTAAAGGTCTCAGGGGCTGAAGGAGCCACCCAGGGCTGGTGGGCCTGGCTTTATAGACATATCACCCAGTGCCGAGGGGCGGACACTCCCTAGCTATTAATAGCGACTGCCACGTCCTGCCCATGTATGGTCGAGAACACCACTGCTGTGGTCTGGGCTGGGCCCAGCTGGCTGCCCGCACCCGGTACTGACCCCGCTGGCCAGGAAAGCATATGTCAACCCTTCCCTACAAGAAGCAGGCAACAAGCTGGGTATGGTAGAGCACACCTGTAATTGTAGCACCAAGGAGGAGGCTGAGGCAGGAGGATCGCCATACACAGCCACTATCAGGTGTCAGGTGCTCTGCCATCTGCACCACCCCTTGGCAGGACCCCACAGCCACGAATGGAGTGCAGCAGGCTACTGAAACACAAGCGGCAGAGCCTGTGACCTATGAGTCTGAAACCTGGCCCTGGCCAGCAATTCTGACCCCCTCCAGCCAGGGCTATGGGTTCTAGAACGTTCCACGCCCTCGCGGAGCTGCCTGTCACCACACTTGGCCTGGCTGAACTTTTCTGGGACTTCTTGTACAGCCACCCAAACGTCCCTGCTCATCTTCAGTAAGTTGCAGAATGTATGGGGGAGGAACAGAGGCTAGGGAAGGTGAGAGGAGGGTCACTCCAGGTGTCCCAGCAGAGCTGGGGATGCCTGGCCAGGGTGACAGTGTCCATACCCGACAGGGAGGGGACAGACACACTGTTTGTTATCAGTCACCTTTCTGTCACTGTGACAAAATGTTTAACCTACAGAAGGAGAGGAGAGGTTTAATGCGGCTAACGGTCTCAGTCCAGGGGAGCTCATGGTTTCAGAGGATTCAGTCCATGGGACCAGCTCTGAGAAAGAAACTTCTGGACACAAATCTTTAGGGTGTACTGCATGGGCAAGCTGTGACTCACACAGGCCATAATCTTGTCCCAGGATGTCTTTGAACCCATGCCCCACCAGATGGGCCTTGCTTTGGTTTGGATGAATTTGGTCCCCGTCATGATTTTTAAAAATTATTTTTACTATCTGTGTGTGTGTGTGTGTGTGTGTGCTTGCGTGTGTGTGTGTGTGTGTGTGTGTGTGTGTGTTTTTGGTACTGGGGATCGAACTCCAGACCTTGTGCTTGCCAAGCAGGTGGTAGAACCACTGAGCTAAATCCCCAGCCCAAATTATTTTATTTTGAGACAGGGTCTCCCTAAGTCACTAAGTTGACCAGGTTAGCCTCAAACTTGTGATCCTCCTGCCTCAGCCTCCCAGAGTGCTGGGGTGATAGGCATGCGCCACTACACCCAATAGTCTGTCCCTCTTCCCATAAAGCTACCAGAATTCAACCATGGGGGCTCCATTCTGGTTACCCTGCCTCAGCCTCCTGAGGAGCTGGGATGACAGGCGTACACTAACCTTTTTTCGCTATAAAGTGATCCAGTCTCAAGCATTAAATCAGACTAACACAGAGTAGGCAAATACAGACCCCCGAGTCCCACCCCTTCCCTGTCCTCCTTGTCCCCCTCTCTGCCCCTGATGGACACACTGTGTGACCACGAGGCCTTCTGCCCAGCAGGATCGGCCACCTGCTGCTATGTCTCGTCCCGAAGGCAGAACCAGCCAGCCGGATTCCGCTGGGGCAGCAGGAAAGGGCTCAGTCATCAGGGAACTGCCAGGTACAAGCCAGTCCTGGTCACAACCCCAGGACGGGCCCCCAAATACCGGCTTTGTGGCAGCGGCCGCATCCAGTAGTGCACACACAGGATGGCCCAGTCTCAACCTGAGAGCCGGTGTGCTCATTCGTGGGTCACCGCGAGCAATGCCAACAAAAGCCAGGTGTGGTGGCGCGTGCCTGTCATCCCAGCACTGAGGAGGCGGAGGCAGGAGGGTCACCACAAATTCAAGGCCAGCCTGGGCTACGTCCCCATTCTTGGCAATCTAGCGACCCAGTGAGACCTGGTCCTAAAATAAGACATGAAAAAAAGGCTGGGGATGTAGCTCAGCACAAAGACTCTGAACTTGAAATCCTCCGGCCTCAGCCTGCCTGAGTGCTGGGTTCACAGGCCTGTGCCACCACACCCAACAGAAAGTTTTTGGTTTTTTGTGACAGGGCCTCACTATGTAGTTGAGACTGACCTGGAACTCACTATGTAGCCCAGGCTGGTCTCGAACTCACAGCAATCCTCCTGCCTCAGCCTCCCGAGTCAAGGTTGTTGTTGTTTTTTTTTTTTTTATTGTGGCAAAATATATGTAACTTGAAACTGACCACCTTTGACATTTTTGAGGGTCCAGTTCAGCCAGGTACTACAGCGGGACCCCCAGGCTGTGGCTGAGACAATGAACATTTATTTATCACGATGGAGGAGCCTGGAAGTCCAGGAAGACCAGAGTGCCCATGGGCCAGGCTCCTGAGGAGGACCGGCTTCTGTGCTGCAGGTCCCATCCCTCTCATAACCGGAAGGGCGAGGGTCTCTCGCCTCTTACAACAGCCTAATCCCAGGACTGGGACCACACTGCCATCTCATAATATACCTAATTCCCTCCAGAGGTGCTGCCTACTGTCATCCCAGCTACTTGGGAGGCTGAGGCAGAAGGATTGCAAGTTAGAGCCCAGCCTGGGCTCTATCTAACAACTTAACTAGATCCTTTCTCAAATAAACACAATTTTTTTTAAAATGGGCTGGGGATGTAACTCAATGTGAACGCCCTAGGAACTTATCTTACTAACTGGTGGCTGGACCTCCCTGGGCAGCCCCAGCTGTGGCACCAGGGACCTGGGAGCTGGCTCCGTGCTGCCACCTAGTAGCTACCTCCTTAAATGGCTCCTGTAGTGAGTCTGGAGACTTCCGGGCCAGAGGTCAGCAAACCCCAGCCTTCTGGCCAAATGCTGCACCTGATTTTTGTTTGTTTGTTTGTTTGTTTGTTTGAGAGGGGTGTATTGGCCTTGCTAAAATGTGCAGGCTGGGGTCAAACCTGCCTCAGCCTCTCAGAATGTCGGGATTATAGACATGCAAACCACTCCCTCCCACGCCAGTGCCTGTGCGTTTAAAGTTTTATTGACTCCCAGCCATGAACATTGGTTCAACCGACAGTTGCTTTTCCTCTAGGATAACAGAATAATGATCAGAGGAACAGCCTGGTCTCCAAAGCTGAAAACACTGTCTTCCTTTGCAGAAAGACAGGAAAATGTCCTCTAGCAGCAGGACCCTTGCAATATTGAATCTCTAAAGAATTAAGTGCAGGACAGCTACTACTGAACTGGGCTTTACTCTTTGGCTAGTCTATTGTATTCACCACCAAAGTGGCTGAACAGGTCCAAGAACAGTCATAATTCTCTGAGCTACCAGGGTCTTTTCCAGCTTGCAGCTTGAAAATGTCTCCCAAAAGCCAGCAGGGGCTATTAAGGAGGCTGAGGCAGGAGGGTCTGGAAGAGACACAGTGGATGACACAGATGAATATGCAAGCCGTAATTATTAGCACTAAAAAAACCAACTGCTCCCATAATCGGTGGGCATTTCTACGAGTGTGATGGGAGAAGATGCTTCCCAAGAATGTCTAAGGCCAGGGGCTTAGCTCAGAGGCGCCACATGTGCTGGGCAAGCACAAGGTCCTGAATTCGATGCCTGGTACTGAGAAAAAAAAAGAGAGAGAGAGATTTCTGGACTAGACACAGCATGTACTTGTTGACAACAGTCTTGACAGGCTGGGCTGCTGAGTTATCAGGAATATAAGCACAACACTCAGCTTTATTTATTTATTTTGCAGAAGAAAAAGTCACCTTTTAATAACTGATCAAACTTCATCCAGGAATGTCTCCGAACTGAGGCAAAAAAAAAAAAAAAAGATAAAATCCAACACTCAGCTTTAATAACGGCATAGGCTCCACCCTGAGCAGCTGTTAAAATATCTAAAGCCATCGGAGTTTCGAAGAACTACTGTCTCATTCCCTGAATGTGGGTCTTTTTTAGGGGGGGGTACCAGGAATCGAACTCGAGTCCTTGCGCTTGCGAGGCAGGCAGCGGACCCACTGAGCTAAATCCCCGGCCCTGGATGCGGGTCTTTGAGAGACCATCCTTGTTGGGGGTCACAAATGGTCGCTGAGCAGTCAGCTGGCGGCCTTGGGTGTGAATGGCAGCCTCTAACCCTAGAAAGGAGTGAGAATCGGGCTCGGGGGGGTCACAGCCCTGAAAGACGCTTCAGGACCACGGCCGCTGGAGGGCGGCTGCCCGATGTTTCTCACCCATCTGGCTATGTACAGTTGTCCCGCACTGGACGATGCCCATCTTGGTGTCTTTGGCCATTAGATCCAACAACAAAGCTGTGACCTGAGGGTTTACACAACTGCGGTTCGGCCAATGACCATGTGGCCAGAAGGGTCTTGTTACACCCCAGGCCTGAAATTTATGAGTCACTTGGCTCCCCTGGCTGGACGGGCCGTCCGACAGACACCAGGCACCTATCCGTCTGGTTGGTGAGGTCTTGTGACTGGCTCCAGTTGCCTCCTTGGAAGCAGCACCCATCAGGGATCCTGAGTGCCGGGTGTGGGAGGAATCCGCAGACCCATTGTGCTTCTCCTGGAACCACACCAGTGACTTCCTCGGCTAAGGAGGAGTGCAGCCGGTTGGACAAAAGAGGCCACAATGACTATGAGAATGAACTACTTCTGAGGAATTTGTCTGTTTTAAATAGAAGTTTGAAGCCGGGCGCGGTGACGCATGCCATTAATCCCAGCACTCGGGAGGCTGAGGCAGGAGGATCGCTCTGAGTTCGAGACCAGCCTGGGCTCCATAGTGAGTTCCAGGTCAGTCTCAACTACATAGTGAGACCCTGTCTCAAAAAACAAAACAAACAAAAGTCAAGTGGGCCAGGGATGGAGCCTCCTGGGCCAGCTTTCAAAGGTGTCTCTTTAGGATTCCATTCATTTGCCCCCCCATCTATTCCTGATGACTGGGGCCTCCAAGCACAGCGATTGTAAGGAAGACCTAGGGCGTGAGAGATGCCTTGCGAAGCTGCAGTGATCCCATTACAGACTGCGGGTGCATGGCTGGAGCGCCCTCTTGTGGTAGAGATCTTGGTCACAGACCCTCTTGTGGTGCCTGGCTCCCCACAGCCACAGCAAGGAGGAGCAGCAGACTGCATTGTTGTCCTTAGGATCCCTCAAAGGCAGCGACAATGGAAGCTGCTTTTTCCTGGTCTTTTCTCTCCCTTTCCTTGGCTTCAACCCAGTCTCAATTGTAAAAGAGCGAGATGGCAACTCTTTTTTTTGGGGGGGGGGTTTGAGACAGGGTCTCACTATGTAGTTGAGACTGACCTGGAACTCACTATGTAGCCCAGGCTGGTCTCCAACTCACAGCGATCCTCCTGCCTCAGCCTCCCAAGTGCTGGGATCACAGGTGTGTGCCACTATGCCCAGCTTGAAGTGGCAACTCTTAGAAAACTAGTGAGCTGTCAGGGACAAAACCATTTTTATAACTTTCTCCCAGTATCAGAGACTGAGTAATAAATTTATCTTTAAGGATGACTTGTAGTGGGTGTGGTGGTGCACTTCTGTAATCCCAGCACCTGCAAGGCTGAGGCAGGAGGATCACCATGAGTTCGAAGCCAGCCTGGGCGATGTAGTGAGTTCAAGGCCAGCCTGGACCACACAGCAAGACCCTGTCTCAAAAAAAGAAAACAGAAAGGACAACTTGCTCTTTGAGTCAGGAGCTAGAGAAGCGTATTTAGTTAGAGCTTCCTGCAAGTGTGCTAAAAACACCAATGGGTTTTCCTTGCTATCCTCAGTAGTTGTTTTGTGACAGGATCACGTCCAGTGCACTTAACCAGAGCAGTCAGGTCACTTAGCTGCTCGCGTGGGTTTCCGCGAGGGTCCCGTGGGGTGACGACTGTTTCCGTCGTCAGAGACCATCCTCCTCTGCAGCCTTTCAGGGGCCCCGCCTGACGCGCGGGAGCTCAAGTGGAGCGGGCGGCAAGAACGACACCCTGGGGGTGGGGCTGGGCTGGAGGGGCGGGGCCTGGACAAGACTGGGCGGGGCTCAATCCAGAGCCCCGCCCCCATCCTTCACCCGGCTAGATGTGAGATTAACAAACCAGCGATAGTTCACAGCCTAAGAGCCAAGAGGGCCATATTTGTGTTTAAAAACTATTTGCTGGGCTGGGGATTTAGCTCAGTGGTTCTGATACCTGCCTTGCTAAGCGCAAGGACCCGAGTTCAACCCCGGATCTCCGGTACCTAAAGAAATAAAAACTATTTGCCGTCTTGAGTACAGTGGGCCCTTGACTTACGAACTGGATCGGTTCCTGAGGGCTGGTTGTAACTCAAGTTGGCTGCAAGTCAATATATCTGGGATCTGGATGTTTACCTGGGTACAAGCTACAGATGACAAGAGGCAGGTGAATCTTCCATTAACCCAGTTAAGCCAAGTTGTTCGTATGTCAGGTCGGTTGTAACTTGAGGGTTCGCCGTACTAATATTTGGTAGTAATACCGGGTGATCCTGCGTGAAATAGCTTGTTTACAAACAAGGTCACCTCCAGGCCAAAAAAAAGACATCACCATCAATCAGAGTCCTCCTCCTCGCTCCAGCCCACTGATTTCACGTTGTCTTTTTTTCCCCTTGAAATTCAGGGCTGGCCTTGAAGTCACTGTAGCCCAGGCTGGCCTCACATGTGTTGATCCTCCTGCCTCAGCGGGGATTATTGGCGTGTGCCACCGCGCCCAGCCCAGAACTGCTTTAGAAAGGAGAACGGGGAAGGGGACAGAAAAAGAATTAAACTGTTAGCACATGTACGAGCTCCCCGAGATGAATTTCAGCATTAATTGCGAAGCTGTACTTAAAAAAAAGGAAGATGGTTGTGTTTGAAGCAGGGGCAGGGTTTTGAGGGGGATTCATGACAATGTGCCTTTTACTATAATAATTGTACCGGGGATCGAACTCTGGTCCTTGCGCTTGTGAGGCAGGAGGTGGGTGCAGGGCTGGGCGGCCCGGGGCTGCGCCTCCAGCCCCTCGGGTCCAGGCGGGG
>NW_022900949.1:9728447-9729348 GCF_012274545.1 Fukomys damarensis
CCACACAGAAAGAAAAGCTTTGATTCTACTACCCGGAGTCCTAGTCAGGGCCGGGGTCAGGGGAGGTTTCCCGGCTCGTCAGCCACCTCAGTCCTGACAAACAAGACAGTTGCAACCGCCAGCACAAAGCTTACCTCCGGAGGCTTTCAAAGGTCTGTGTCTGAGAATCTCCTGCTGGATCCAGCAAAAGAGACTCTCGGCCGGATTTACAGTTCCCGCCTGGGTATCTCGCTGGGGCCTCCCAAATGTAAGACCTAAAGTCTCACTTCCACTCCACGGAGCGTGAACAGCCGAAAGGCCTCCACGATGCTGGGCCCTAACACCCAGCGAGGCTCCGGGAACACGACAGAGAACCGAGAAACCCAGGAAGGAACACACCAGGCTAGATGGTAAAAGAGACCTTTATTAGTCTGGCCAGACGGCACTCCCGGAGCCAGGTGGCTCAGAGAGGCAACTGCTCAGGGGCTGAGGTACTTTTTATAAGGTTTTTCTAAACAAAGAGTCAGGGAATTCACAGAACAAGACTGCAAACACATTGCTTATCTTATGCAGGAAATGTTCTAGGGTCACCTTTTGTCAAACCATTTGCCCCTGGGCGGGCTGTTAACCAAGGTAGCAATTAGCATATGAAGAAGCACAGTCTGGCCTATTAGCATGGAGTCACTTTAGCCTATTCAAGTCTTACAGACCTTCCACCCTTCTGGGGTCCCCGGGTGCCCTTGCTGGGGGGGAGGGGGGGAGGGGCTTGACGGTCGTCGGTCACCGAGCGTCCGGACGCGCTCAGCTTTCCGCCTCTTCCGGCGCCTTCCTGGGGCGATCCGGTGGCCACCAGGTCCAACTGGGTCGGGACCCTGCACCTGCTTCTGTGACTCGTATTCACCCTTCCCGACACGGCTGCGGC
>NW_022900949.1:9730798-9746136 GCF_012274545.1 Fukomys damarensis
GCCAGACGGCACTCCCGGAGCCAGGTGGCTCAGAGAGGCAACTGCTCAGGGGCTGAGGTACTTTTTATAAGGTTTTTCTAAACAAAGAGTCAGGGAATTCACAGAACAAGACTGCAAACACATTGCTTATCTTATGCAGGAAATGTTCTAGGGTCACCTTTTGTCAAACCATTTGCCCCTGGGCGGGCTGTTAACCAAGGTAGCAATTAGCATATGAAGAAGCACAGTCTGGCCTATTAGCATGGAGTCACTTTAGCCTATTCAAGTCTTACAGACCTTCCACCCTTCTGGGGTCCCCGGGTGCCCTTGCTGGGGGGGAGGGGGGGAGGGGCTTGACGGTCGTCGGTCACCGAGCGTCCGGACGCGCTCAGCTTTCCGCCTCTTCCGGCGCCTTCCTGGGGCGATCCGGTGGCCACCAGGTCCAACTGGGTCGGGACCCTGCACCTGCTTCTGTGACTCGTATTCACCCTTCCCGACACGGCTGCGGCTCCACTTAACACGGAAGAACCGAGTCAGGCGTGTCCCTATGTGGACACCACCCACCCGGCCTGCGAGGGACGCAGGCCTGGATGGATCGCTTTGGGGAGTCTGTTCGGGGTTTTTAAGATGCATGCCAAATGTGGGTTTTGTGGGGGTTCCCCCCCCTCACTCAATTATTTGTAATACACATTTTACAACTGGAAACTGGTGGTTTTTTGGGTTTTTTTTTTGGAGGTGTTTTGCTTTGTTGAGAGTGTCTCACTTTGTAGTCCAGGCTGGCCTCAAACTCTCAGTGATCCTCCTGCCTCAGCTTCCCTCGTGCCGGGATTACTGGTGTGGACACCAAGACCAGCTGAGTGGAAGCTTTTGTTCAATAAACATTTTGATTTTAATCCTGCTACTAATTTTTGTTTTCTTTTGTTTTGTTTTTGAGACAGGGTCTTACTACGTAGTTGAGACTGACCTGGAACTCACTTTGTAGCCCAGGCTGGTCTCGAACTCACAACGATCCTCCTGCCTCAGCCTCCCGAGTGCTGGGATGTCGCGAGCAGGAGTGTGCACTAACTGGAGGTTGAGATAGTAGTAACCAAATAGATTTTATATATTTTTATATATATATGTCACACATCAAACATGTTAATTCATACCCGCCAGTTGCCACTCCCTGTACCTGCACAAGTCTGAGGAGCGCGACTTTGTTTCTCCTTTCCTGATGATTGCGGTGTCTGATCCGGTTTCCTCCTCCTCGATCCGGGGGTCCACTCCGAGCAGGCGTCCGATGTCTCTCCCGAGGTCTCATCGGAGATCTCGTCTGGCAGGCTGCCATAGAGCTGGATCGGTCACCAAGTGGGACGAGCTGGTCTTCTGCGCTCTCTCTTTTATACCATCCTAACCGGGGGTCTGTGGCACTGGTTCGGGTTTTATCACTTCACACACATGGGGCTGTTTGAGTAGATATCGGGGTTGCACACACATTTCACTCTTGGGGGTTACATATCAGGTTTCACTGAATCTGTTGGGTTAGATATCACTCTTCACTTCACTCTTGGGGGTTACACACAGGTTTCACATTAAGTCACTCTTGGGGGGGTTTCACTCTCCCTTCCTGGGAACGCACTGACATTATTCTCTACATTGGGAACACACTGACATATGCTCTCTACATGGAATTACAGGCGTGCGCCCCCACGCCCGGCAATTTTAACCCTGCTTCTAATTTTATCTCAAAGCAGGGAAGCATTCCTGCGCGTGGACGGAACCAGTGCCTGGCGCTCGCACCTACCCTGAACAACTGAGTCCCCTAGGCTGTACAGACGCACCGGTCCCGTGTTCGTACGCGACCTACGAGCCGGGAGCGGAGCAGGGAGGACCCAAGCCCGCCCCCGGAAGCTTCCTACGTGGAGTTGCCGGGGACGAGTTGCGTGCGCCACAGACCCCGCGCGGCCTTGTGGGTATTATAGTTCTGGACTCCGTTTCCCATGGTACCTGTGGAAGCCGGGCTTCCTCCGCAGCAGCGGGCGGCGCGCGCGGCCTTGTAAGAGCCCGGACTACGCTTCCCGTGGTGCTCTGGGCGACTCACCTGAGGGCGGCAGGCTCCACGCGCTTGGCCCGCGGTCGGATTGACTTTGGAGCCATGGAGGGTGCCTTCGGCTCCGATTTCGGAGGCTCAGGCAGCGGGAAACTGGACCCGGGGCTTATCATGGAGCAGGTTAAGGTGCAGATTGCCGTGGCCAACGCGCAGGAGCTGCTGCAGGTGCGGGGTGCGCCGGAATGGGGGGAGAGGCAGCGGGTTAACCCCAGGCGAGGGCAGGCATCATGGCTGAGGTCTCGCGTGTGTTCACAGAGGATGACCGACAAGTGTTTCCGGAAGTGCATTGGGAAACCGGGGGGCTCTCTGGACAATTCAGAACAGGTACGATCTCTCGGGGGGGTCCGGGTTTGTGGGTTTGACAGGGTCTCGACCGGCTCGGGTTAGCGTCTGCGCGCGCGTGGGCTAAGGGCGCCGCGCGAGTTATACGCGTGCGCAGGCTGCTGGGAACGGCGCCGCGAGGCTTCTGCGCGTGTGTGGATTGAGGGACTATGGGGCGGGGAGGCTCTGCGCGTGCGCACTCTCAACCCGAGCGGCATGGCACATGGCTGGCTGTCAGCGAGCGCAAGGGTTCGAACTGAGCCACGCATCCCTCCCTCTGCGTACCTAGAAATGCATCGCCATGTGTATGGACCGATACATGGACGCCTGGAACACCGTGTCCCGCGCCTATAATTCAAGACTGCAACGGGAACGAGCCAACATGTAACAAGGAGGCGTGGGAGCATCCCTGGGGTCCATCCCGCGCCACCCCCCTATCCAGTTCCATAAATGTACTTTGTGAGGCGGACACTAGTACGTGCCTGCTGCCCGCCCGTGATGTACGAGAATGGCACGACTGTGAGGGGACGGTTGGTACTGTGTCGCCTGCAATCAGTGCCGCTTGGCCTTTGGGTCCCCTGACCTTTCTCGAAGCCTGGCAGCTAGGTGGACTTCCTGTAGGCCCCGGATTTGCCAGCCCCTCCCCTAGTGTGCCGAGGTCAGCTCCCGGCCTGGACTGAGAACCCTTGTTTGGACATAAGGTAGGGGGAGAGACCTCACCTTAGCTGTGGCTTCCTGAGGGTAGACCAAAATATTGCTGAGCCAGGGCCGGAGAAACCCCGTGCACTTTCCCTGGGGGAGGGGGTCTCTGGAAGGAGATGCCCCTCATCCATGGGCCCCAGCCTTCTCTGAGGGCATGAGGCTTTCCACTTGGAGCCCCTGGGCTGCTGGATCATAGGCCATGTGCAGCCAACACAGAAGGGAGCCTTGAGCCATGCCTGTCACCCCAGGAAGGCTGAAACAGGAGAATCTCGAGGCCCCATGTCAGAATAAAAAAGGACCAGGGATGTGAGTAGATGGTGAGTTTCAATCCCCTATACTGAAAAAGGGGGATGAAGTGGGAAGACGCTTGGAAATGTGACTCCATCGCTGAACCAAAAACTAAGTAATATCCCCTCCTTTGGGAGTCTTGTTTTCCTGTTTCCCCTACTTCCGGAGACAGGAAGATGCTGACCCAGCAAGATAAGGCAAAAGTGTGTTTATTATAAGGAAATAAGGCAAACTGCACTCCGTTCCTGCTGCCCCCCACCACCTGCCTTCACCCTGGACAACCCTGGCACATGGCGTGTCCTGTAGCCCCTGCTGTCCTTTGGGCAGCCATGCAGCCGTTACTCCTGGATGTGCTGGCTTATCCAGCCTCTCACGGCCGCCACCCGAGTGTAGACACCTGGGAAGTGGGGCCGGCCACAGCCGTAGCCCCAGCTGGTGACCCCAGTTAGCACCCAACGGCCAGAAGGCTCCCTGCAGGCCAGCGGTCCTCCAGCGTCCCCCTGCAGGGAGAGACGAGAAAGGACACTCAGGCCAGTCCCTCCCCCAGCAGCCCTGGGTGGAGAAGAGTGACTGGAGAACCCCTCGGTCGCTCCAGGTGGGACCCAAGGGAGTGCTTCCCTGCAGCCTCTGCTCACCATCTGGGAAGTGGGTTCCGCGCTAGGGCCATAAGGGGGCGCTCGTGGACCGGGCCTCAAGCCGCCCTGCCCAATCCTTGTCCGAGGACCCCAGGTTAAAAGCCTTCCGTGAGACCTGGCCGCTGGCCGCTGGCCGCCCAATAAACAGTTACGTGGTGAAACTTCCCCCAAAGCCAGTTGCTGGGCTCCGGGCATCCCCACACACACCCCTCCCCTGCTGTGGTCCTGGACCCCGCGCTCACCGAGCAGCTGTCCACGCCGCCCTGGGGGAAGCCGGCGCACAGCATGCGGCTGCTGATCTGCACCGGGTAGAAACGACGGCAAGTCTGCTCGCTGAGGAGACGCACGGCCGCCTTCTGCAGCTGGTGCGCCATGGAGCCTGAGGACAGTGAGGGCGCGGGTGGGGACAAGATCCTGGTACCGAGGCCAGAGCCCCGCTCACCTCCCTGGCACGCTGAGCCCCGCCCCTACCTCCCTCGCGCACAGAGCCCCAGCCGGTGATCACACAGCGCGCGCCTTCTGGTGGCCGCGGCGCGGGGCCTGGCAGGCAGATGGGGTGCACCAGGCGGCTGCAGCGTACAGGCCCAGCCAGCTCGAGCAGCGCCACATCGTAGTCCAGCGTGTAAAGGTTGTAGAACGGGTGTTTGTAGATGCGCGCCACGCGCTCCAGCTGGCCCTCGGCGCCGCTCAGTAACGGAGTGCCCAAGAAGGCGACCCACTGCTGCGGGTCCCCGTAGCTGCGGGGGGACGAGCGTCGGCGGGTGACCTGGCTCTCCGGGTCCCCGCCCTACCCCTAGCCGGCTGGGGGCCTTGCCGGGGTCTCCACCCCGCCCGCACCACAGAAACAGTGGTCAGCTCGCTTCCTCCCTACCTCGGGGGCACCCGAGACGACCTGCAGGCAGCGCCCATTGGCACCTTGTGCCCCGAGAGGGGCCCTGGTGTCCCTGGGAACCGATCCCTCCCCAACACCCACCCTAAGCGCTCCTCAGGCTGGGGGCCGAGGGCGTGCCTGGGGACTCACACATCGAAGCAGTGCGCGGCTGACAGCAGCCACCTCTCCGCCACCAGCACAGCCCCACAGCGGTGCTCCCGGCGCCGCAGCCACAGGCTCACCTGCCATGGCCACTCCCCACGGCCCGAAAAAAGGTGCCAGGCCGCAGTCTGCGGGAAGCGGTGCTGTCGGGGGAGGCACTGTCCTCCTTCCCCAGGACCTCAGCCGGCACCCTGCACAGGTCTCGATGCCAGGGTCCTTGTGACCCGGCGTCCTTCTTCCAGGATTCAACCTTCACACAGGCCACCCTTGGGGTGACCATCCTCCGCCGTGAGTCCAGTACCAAGCACACAGGACATCACTGTGCCCCATAAAGGGGTGGCTCCAGGGACCACCACTGCCACTCGCGGCAGGGAGGGACACGGTATTAGGCTGATAACCCATCTGACCGTTCTTACCAGCGATCCCTCTGCACTGCCCCCACCAGGTGTGGGAAATGCCTTCCTGCCTCTGCCTCAGCAAATACAAAGGTGCCCCACAAAAACAAGTGAAGACAAGCTGGGTGTGGTGGCACACACCTGTTATGCCAGCACCCTGGGAGGCTGAGGCAGGAGGATCACAAGCTCAAGCCCAGCCAGGGCAACCTACTGACTTAGTGAGAACCCCCTATCCTCCCTCAAGAATGGAAAGGTGCAGATAGTCTGTTTGCCTATATTCCCACCGACCCCAGGAAACCAGGAGCCTCTTGCCCCATCTGGACCTGGGCCAATACCAGGTGACCTCAGAGCGTCGATGCCACAGATGCCTCAGCCCCTGTGCTGGGAAAATGCCAGCCGCCTGCACCCTGATCTCCACGCCTGCTCTAAGGGCTTCCCTGACTCTAGGCCTGCAGACTCCCTGTGCATTTCTTCATTCTACCACACGGAACTGGGGGCTTTAAACTGGCCTCCAAATAGGGCAGATGCCTGTCACTCTAGTTAATAAAAGTAGCTCCCACGCCCAGAACCTACTGGTGCACGCCTGTCATCCCAGCATTTTGGGAGGTTGAGACAGAAGAAATTTGAGCCCAGCCTGGGCACCTTAGTGACTTAGCAAGACCCTGTATCAAAAAATAAAAAGGGTTGGGCTGGGGATTTAGTGCAGTGGTTCCACTTCCTGACTCACAAACACAAGGACCTGAGTTCAATCCCTGGTGCCAAAAAAATAAAAAGCTGAGGATGGAGCTCAGCGCAAAGGCCCTGGGTTCCATCCCCAATACCACCAAATAAAAATGTTTTAAAATAACAGTATAGCTCCTATAGCCTCTGTAGAAAGACTGCGAAGACCCACTCTGTCCACATCCCTCCAGCCTGACTGGTGCCTGCGGTCCCAGGGACCAGCTCCAGCAGCAGGCAGTGTGCGGGTGGACTGAACAGGGAGCCCTCAGCCAAGCGCCCTCCCCCCATGCCCAGCCAGACAAAGCGTTTCATCGCCATGAAGCAAAGTGCCTTGCTCTGAATGCCTGTGATTGTAGCCATCACGACCTGGGATGGGATGAATGGAGCCACCCAACCCCTCCAGCAGGTTTATATATTGAAGTCTAAATCCCCAGGACCAGGGCCTCAGAATGTGACTATTAGGAGATAAGGTCTTTAAGGAGGAGACAGTACAAGGAGGCCAGGGCCAGGCTCTCATCTAATGTGGCTTGTGGGGTTTGCGGGGGTTGTTTCTCTTTTACATACTGAGAATGGGACCCAGGGCCTTCACACTGAGCCACATCCCCAGCCCTTTTTACGTCACCCAGTCTGGGCTTGATACTGCAATCCTCTTGCCTCAGCCTCCAAGAGTGTGGAGAGTACAGACGTGTACCCCTGTTCCGGGCTCTGGTGTCCTTATATGAGAAGAATCAGAGCCAGGCACAGAGACGTGCACACCTGTAATCCCAGCACTCCGGAAGGCTGAGGTAGGAGGCTCAAGAGTTCCAGGCCAGTCTGCGACAACTGTGTGAGGGTCACAGGGAGAGGACACCATGTGCAAGCCAAGCAGAGGTCTCAGCAGGAACCAGCCCCGTGACTCCCCGACATTGGACTTGTGCCCTCCAGACTTCTGAGCAGAAGTCATCCCACCGCCTGGCTGTGAATTTCTCACTGCAGCCCGCACAGACTCACACGGACACCGACACCCTCCCGCCCCCCATTTCTCACGGCACCTGGCAGCTGGGAGCGCGTGTTGGTCTCTGGGGCACCAGGAGGTGGCGTCTGCCCCCTGGTGGTGGCGCCCACAGCAGGCACAGTGGTGGTGACAGGTGGGACAGTCGCCCGGCTGATGGTGACCCCCGGGGCCGTGAGGCTGGTTGACCTGGGGGAGTGGCCGGTGGGGGCTGACGTCCTCCTGGTGGATGGGCGTGACGTGGGTAGGGTCCCCAAGGACATGACATCCAGGACCCAGCCCTTCAGCCTGGTGATGCGCGCATACACACCAGGCTTCTTGACCTGGGCACAGCCAACGCCCCAGCTCACGATGCCCGCCAGGTAGAACACTCCAGGGGTCTCCTCACAGGCCAGGGGGCCCCCCGAGTCACCCTGCAAGATAAGGACTATGGGTGCCTCTCTGAGGGCACCAACCGGCTGCGACCTCAGGCTGCCCCTGTGACCCACACCGGCTGCTTCTCCACTCTGAGCCAGGCTCAGTCATCCTGCTTTTGTAGGGTGATAGCACAGGCACGAGCCTGTCATCCCAGCACTCTGGGAGCCTCAGGCAAGAGGACTGTAAGGCCAGCCTGGACAGCTTAGCAGCTTAGTGAGACCCTGCCTAAAATAAAAATTAAAAAGGGCTGGGAGTGTAGCTCAGCGTAAAGACCCTGGGTTCCATGCCCAGGTGGAAATTATATTTATTTGTTGCCAAGCTTTTTTCTCCGTCTCCGTCCCTCCTCTCCTCTTTCTTATGCTGGGCTTAGAGCCCAGGGCCTTGCACATGCTTGGCAAGTGCTCACCGAGCTGCACCCCCAGCCCCAGTCTCCTAGGGATGAGACACCTGGCGGGACCCCCTCAGGGTTTCCACACCCCGCCCACTACCCCCAGTGTTGCCCACCTGGCAAGAGTCCACCCTGCCCTCCAGGAAGCCGGCACAGAGCATGCGGTCGGTGAGAGAGAAGTTGTAGAGCACGCTGCAGGTTTTCTGGTCCACGATGCCCACGGATGCCCTCTGCAGAACATCAGGCTTGGTGGCTGCCAGGAGAGGAGGGAGCCCACTGGCTCTTAGCCGTCCTGAGAGGAGGTGCCATCCCTCCCCTGTGGACACACATGTAGGCACACAAGGAGGAGGCAGATCCCAGCGTCCCACAGCACCCTGAGGTCTCCTCTCAGTCCCTGTAACCCATATGAAGCCATTCTGGGCTCTCCACAGAGCACTGACTCTTGGCTGGGGTCTCTGAATGGTGTAGTGCAGGGTCAGCAAGCTCTTTCCATGAATATGTTGCTTTATGAGCCAGTCACTTTCCCCATTATTAACCAGGACAGGAGAGCAGCCATGGACAATCTATAAATGAATGTGTGTGGGCCGTGTGCCAATAAAACTTTATTTAAACAAAAAGGACTTGGCCACCCATTTCCCCCTGGCATAATGAGAGGCGAATGGTTCATAGCCTGTGGTTGGGTCACCACGGAGGTCCCTGTGCAGTGGGGCTGGTCTGGGGCTCAGGGAAGGCAGCCCATCCCCTCCTCCCCGGGCCAGGCCCTGCAGAATAAAGTTGTCACCCTTTCAGTTGTGGTGGCTGCTTACCGTTCCCTTCCTGTGTGCTGCCCCAGCCCGAGATCATGCACTTGCGGCCCACAGGGAACTTCTGGATGGCCAGTGGGAGGCAGACGGGCTGGATGTACTTGCTGAAGGCCAGGGGCCTGGCCAGCTCCAGCACGGCCACATCAAAGTCCAGGGTCCCGGGGTTGTAGCGTGGATGGAGGGCCCCCCGCCGCAGGCCCAGCTTCACGGGGCTCCCGCCAGTGCCCAGGAGGGACGCGGTGCCCAGGTGGGCCTGCACCTGCTCCGCCCGTGTGCTGCCAAGACAGGGCCTCAGCCCGCCACCCACTACCGCCCACATCCCTGCTCCTGGGAAGACGGGAGGGTCCCCAGCTGGAGGCCCTGGGCCAGGGAGGGAACTTGTAACACGGACCCCTGCTCCTTCCTTCCTTTCTTGTTTGTTTATTGCAGTACTGGGGATGGGACCCAGGGCCTTACACTGGATCCCATCCCCAGGCATTTTTCTTTTTTTTGACAAAGGGTTTCACTAAGTCACTAAGGCTGAGCTTAAATTTGTAATCCTTCTAACTCAGCCTCCCCACACTCTGAGTCCCTGAAGCTTATTAAATGTCACAAATCAGTACTGCCTGAGTAGGGGTGCGCCGTGGTGGGAAAGGCCTCTTCTCATCCCCTGGTTAGGCCCTGTGTGTCCTCCAAAGCCAGGACTGTCCTAGCTCGCTTACAACCACTCCGACTCCTGGGTGTAGGAACAGAAAGTGGCCCGGGACAGCCCCAGCACACGGGAGCCCTCGAGAGCAGGCACTTTCCAAATGCGTGAGGGTCTGATGGGCAGGGGTGGGTGATGAAGGGGATCAGGAAGCCCTCCGGGGCCTTACTGGTTGAAGCAGTGGGCGGCAGAGAGCAGCCAGCGGTCGCCCACCACGGTGGCTCCACAGAAGTGCCTGGTCCCTTCCTTCAGGCTGGCCTGCCAGGGCACCTCCCCAGACATGGCCCCAGTCCCACCGACGATGCGGATGGGCTTCCCCATGGCGGGCCTGGCCCCGCACTCTGCAGGAGGACAAGAAGATGGCAGGGGGTCTGTGCCTGCTCAGAAACCAGTGCCCTGAGCCCCGAGGGGACTTAGGGACACCTGAGCACAGCCTGCTTGCTGAAGTCGCCCCATTCCACAGAGGAAGCAACAACCTAGAAGCTTCAGAGGTCACACATTAGGGGGTGACACACTTGGGAACATTTATGTTAAAAAGGTAAAGCTAAAGTGATAAGTCCCACCAGGTGTGCTGGTGCACACCTGTCATCCCAGCACTCGGAAGGCTGAGGCAGGAGGATCACCATGAGTTCAAGGCCAGCTTGAGCTATATAGGGAGACCCTGTCTCAAAAAAAAAAAAAAGTCATCTTGCTTATAAGTCTTTGTCCAACCCTTCACACCCAGGTGGTAAACTGAGGCAGTTCTCAGTAGTAACCTGACTCCAATCTCTGGGCAAGAACAGGGCATTCTGTTCTCTTGGGAGGATCAGATGGCAGCAGTGTGCTGTGCATTTAGAGAACAAGGTTTTTGGTGAGGACTGAAACTCCGAGGGCCCCTCGGATGTTAACCAGAAGCAGCCGTGTGACCCACGAGATAGGAAAACGCATCCACACAGCCACGCACCCAATGTCCCCAAAGCCTCGTGTGCCCAGAGGTGGGGCTTTTCAGAGGTGGCTGGATCTGGAGTGTGTGCCGCTGGGACTGAGGGTGTGTGATCACTAAATCACTTGGCTTGGCATAGTTCTGGGTATGAGTGCTACCCACGAGGCAGCCTAAACTATAAAGGGACAGAAAGAAGCTGCCATTGCCACTTGTCACTTGCTTGCTGCTTGCTGCCTTCTATAAACTGTTTCTATAAACTGTTTTTCCTTAACGACGCCCTCCACCATGCTGCCCTGGCCTGGAGACTGAAACCTCTATAAACTATGAGCTGAATAAACCTTTCCCCTCTAACTCTGGGTGTTGAGTATTTTGTCTCAGCAATAAGTAACTAGACACACACCCATGTCCAAAACTCAGAGCAGACAAGAGTGGACATGATTCCAGTGTACACAGGTGGACACACAGCAAGGTCCACCCACACACTGGAATATTACACAGCCAGGTAAAAGAGTAAGGCTGTGACCCTCGCCACAGTGTGGATGGACCCTGAGATGTCATGCTCAGTGGGAGATGCCAGACACAGAAGACACACAGTGTGGGGCTCCGTGGACTGGAAATGCACAGGACAGGCAACTACAGAGACAGGAAGTGGACCTGTGGGGGCCCGGGGCTGGAAAGGGGACAGGTGACTGCTTTGGGGGATGGGGCTTCCTTTTGGAGTGACAGAATGTTCTAGAACTTGTGGTGATGGCTACACAAATCTATAATTGTACCAAAAGCCAATGACGTATAAACTTTGCTCTGAGTACTCACTGACAGAGATCAATGATCCATCACCAAACTCCCTCCCACTAAGTGACCCCTGACAGACATCAGTGAGGCAGGCTGGATTTTTTTTTTTTTTTTTTTTTTTTTTTTTTTTTTTTTTTTTTTTTTTGGTAAGGGGGATTGAACTTGGGCCCTTGCACTTGTGAGGCAGGCAGTGGAACCACTGAGCCAAATCCCCAGGCCCCAGACATCAGGGATCAATCGGCATCCTTCACTGATTGCCTCCTGACAGACGTCAGTAATCTATCACTGGGCTGGGGATTTAGCTAAGCGGCACCACACCTGCCTGGTCCTGAGTTCAATCCCTGGTACCAAAACACAAAACAAAACAAAATAAAAAAGTACTCTACCCCCAATCTCTCCGAGTGCCTGGGAAGCCAGTACTAAATCCCTGCAGCCCTGCTTGCACCTGTCCACCCGGGAGGTACCTTGAGTCTCGGCTGCGGTGACAGAGTTGAGGGCAGTAGTGCTGGGTGAAGGCGTGGCTTTGGCAGGGGTATCAGGGCTGGTGAACCTGGTGGTGCTGGCAGTGGCAGGGCTGGGAGCCACAGTGGGGGCCAGAAGTGAGCTGGCCGTGCTGGTGACCTCCAGGATCCAGTCCCGCAGCCTGGTGACCCGGGCATAGACCCCCGGGCGCCGGGCTTCTGCACAGCCAATGCCCCAGCTCACGATGCCTGCCAGGAAGAACCTGCCCGAGGGCTCCTCACAGACCAGGGGGCCTCCTGAGTCACCCTGGGAAACAAAGGGTGCCCTCAGAATAGATCGGAGGTCCCCAGCAGGGCTGGAGGGTCACAGAGGGAGCCCCGTACGGAGACCTCTGGAACCTCTCTCCATGTGAGCTCAAGAGCAAGTGCAGGCTGACTGTCCACATCTCAGGACCGCAGCTTCCTCCTCTGTGGCGGAAAAGAAACCAAAATGTTTCGACTATGGAATCGCTAACGTAGCTTTTAACTCTACAGTTGGCAGCCTGAACCTTGAGCCAAATAAAGCATCCCCTCCCCTCCATAACCCAGTAGACCTTTGATAATATCACTACTTGCTTAGGCTCTCAGTGTGGCTGCTGAGTGGAGTCTCCAGCCATCCCACTGGTAGCTGCAGCTTTTCTGCCAAACTGCTTGACCTGCCCTCACTCATCCTGCCTGGCTGTCCTCTGCCTTGCCCCACGCCCAACTCACCGGGATCCATGTTCTTTTGGTTTTGTAGTACTGGGGATTGAACTCGGGGAACAGCAAGCTCCACACCCAGCCCTTTTTTATTTTCTGTTTTGAGACAAGTTTTCACTGATTTGCTCAGGCTGATCCTCCTGCCTCAGCCTCCTGAAGAGCGCCGCATGCCCAGCCTGATGCTCACATTCTTAAACACAAATTTTCATTACCTTCCAGGTTCCCTTTCATTATGGAAACGAGTGCAGGCAGCAGAGTCTCTTCCTTCATTTCCCCACCCACTGGGCAGGAGGATAGAAAGTTCAAGCCCAGCCTGGGCAACTTAGTGACTCACTCAGACGTTGCCTCAAAGTGACAGATAAAAGGGCTGGGGGAGTGGGAAACATACTTTCCTGTCCCGCTTCTGTCTCTCTTAGACAAAACCTATCTTTTTCTCAATTTTTCCTACTCTTCACCTCAGCTGTTCCTAGAATCCCTTCTTCGATTTGAGAGAACACAAACTCGAGTTCTGGATATCTAGCAGGCTGGGAGTTACAATATTTCCCTTCCGGTATTTGCATTACTGGGTGCCCTGTATCATTTGGAAGTCTCCCACTGAGATAACTGGACTGAGCGACCCAGACCCCCTGCCCACCAGGCAGGCAAAACCACTCTGAACTCCAGCTGTTTGCGTTGCAAACTTTGACCAGGATACAAACCCCTCGCGTTGTAAGCCAGCCACCTGCAGGTACATGGGGATATTTTGTCATGACTGACATGCCCCCGCTGCTCTCCTTTTCTATTGCTGTCATCCATCGCTGACTCAGTTCAATCTCACTGTCATCATAGAAATCGCCATGGTGTATTTATTTTTTTTTTATTTTTTATTTTTTGGTTTGTTTTTGGTACCAGGGATTGCCTGGTACTCAGGCCCTTGTGCTTGCAGGGCAGGCAGCAGAACCACTGAGCCAAGCCCCTGGCCCTTGGTTTTGTTTTTAAAGCAGGGTCTCACTATGTAGTTGAGACTGACCTGGAACTCACCGTGTAGCCCAGGCTGGTTTCGAACTCACAGCGATCCTCCTGCCTCAGCCTCCCGAGTGCTTGGTGTATTTAAATAAACTAAATGTGTATCAGATTTGCTTTAGGTTGAGCAAATGCACAGTTGCAACTGTCCCAGAAGATTTCAAACGTATCTATTATTACATGTATTTTATATAGTTGTTACATAAAACACTTTGTATATCCATGTCATACGAATGTATTCATACCTCTGTTACAAGATACAGCATTTGATAGAACCAGTTGTGTTTAATTGTTTTGGATCACCTATGTTCTTATTTTTAGTGTTTTTTTCCCACCTGCGAATTCCTATCAGCTTCTGAGAGATTTGTACTGAGTCCTGAACACTACGACTGATTTTGTCTGTTTCTGCTTCTTTTCAGTATTTATGCATCGCTCTTTCTAACAACAACAAAAAAACAACAACTCTTATTATGACTTACAGTCAGTAAAACAACCAAAATGTTAAACTAAAATTTGTGAATGGATTTTAAATGATTTGTTACTAAAAATATGCATACGCTCAAAGCGGGTGGGGTGGGAATAAATTAGTGCAAAAGCCCAGGGATGGATGGGTGGAGGAATTTATGTGCTTTTCTTTCCTACAGAGGAAACGCAGGCAGGGGTCCATGGGGCAGAAACAGGGCACTCACCTGGCAGGAGTCCACCTTTCCATCCAGGTAGCCAGCACATAACATCCTATCGGTAAGGGAGTGGCCATACAGTCTGGCGCACACGGCCTGGTCCAGCAGCTCCACGGTGGCTTTCTGCAGCACCTCTGGCTTGATAACTACCGTGATGGGGAGAGAAAAGTAAGATGAAAGCACTGGCACTCCAGCAGCCACTCTGGGACAGAAGGCTGAAGAGAGTCTCTTCCCAAAACTCAGTTTCCCTAGGTACAAGCAGGGCTGCTAGCAGCACCCAGCTCAGAAAGCAGTAAAAGACAAACCTGCCATAGATGCCCCCAGTGATGCTCTTCATCTGGGCAACGAAGAGGCCCCATTCCTCCTCTCCCCTTCCCACCACTCTTCTGCCCTCCTCCCCTCCACCTCAGGGAATGCCAGCTCCTTGCTTCCAGGTGCTCAGAGCCCCCCTCCCTCTCCATCACTGCCCTCATGGAGATCTTCAGGCTCAAATGGCCATGGCTGCCATATTGGCCCGTAGAAATCTAGAATGTTCTAGATCAGGGGAGCCTGATATATTCTCTGTGTGATGAGAATACCCTCTTCTTCACTGTCCACTCCTCCCACAATAGCGCACCAGACTCTTCCTGCCTCCTGGGACTCACTCTTGCCCCAGGATGCTGTCCCCTGAGCCCTGAGCCCTGACTCCTGGCTGGCTGGCCACCACATCCCCCTCCATGAAAGGCTCATCTTGTTGAGTGTGGTAGCGCACTCCTGTCATCCCAGCACTCGGGAGGCTGAGGCAGGAGGATCGCTGTGAGTTCGAGACCAGCCTGGGCTACACGGTGAGTTCCAGGTCAGTCTCATCTACACAGTGAGACCCTGTCTCAAAAAACAAAACAAAACGAAAGGCTCCTCTTCTCTGAGCGCCCCTCCTTTTGAGACTTGGTCTCACTATGTGGTGCAGGTGCCTCAGACCACCCAATTCAACATCTTTCCACACATTTCTGTGAATGGCTACAAAAATCTCCCAAGGGTCAATTCCGGGTAACACCTAAGTTACAGCCGAGCTGTCGCAGTGGTGCACGCCTAGAATCCCAGCACTCTGGGGGGCGCTAAGGCAGGATGGCGACAAGTTCAAACCCAGCCTGGGTAGCTTAGCGACTCAGTGAGATCCTGTCTCGAAATAAACAGAAACGGGCCGTCAGTGTAGCTCGGGGTGAAGCATCCTCAGCGCCGAACTAGAAGAAGCGGCGAAGGCACGAAGCAGGCAGCGAGCGGCGAGTGCCCCAGCGCCCCCTCGGCTCCTTCCTCCCCT
>NW_022900949.1:9746536-9750153 GCF_012274545.1 Fukomys damarensis
CGGGGGCACGGGCGGGACCGGCGGTGCAGATAGGAGCGGGGATGGAGGCAAGGACCCCGTTTGACAGCGCAGCAGGTGGGCATGGTGCGCACGCCCGCCATCCCAGCGCTCTGGAGGCTGAGACAGGAGGATCTCAATTTTCTCAAGCCAAGCCTGGGCAATTGAGCAAGACCCTGTCTCAAAGTTAGTTTTTGTTGTTGTTTTGTTTGTTTTTGGCACCGGGCATCGAACTCGGGACCTTGCACTTCCGAGGCAGGCAGTAGAACCACTGAGCCAAATCCCCGGCCCTCAAAATAAAATTTTTTAAATGACTAGGGATGGGGCCGAGGATTTAGCTCAGTGGCACTATACCTGCCTCGCAAGTGCAAGGTCCTAAGTTCGATCCCTGATGCCAAAGGAGGAGGGCTAGGGATGTACTTTGGTGTGAAGGCCCTGGGTTCAATCGCCAGGAACGCAGAAGAGAGAGGGAGAGAAGACTCTCCGCAGGAAACCAGGGGAAGCTGAAGAAAGGTGGGGAGGACGGCGCTGAGACCCAGGCAGGCAGCCAGGCCAGGGGGGACTCACTCGTTGAAACAGTGGGCGGCAGACACCAGCCACCGGGCGCCCACGATGGTGGCCCCGCAAAAGTGTTCGCTGTGCTCGCGCAGGCTGACTTGCCAGGGGAACTCGCCCGGGGCTGCCTCCATACCGCCCACGATCCGGCCAGCAGTTCTCCAGGCCGGCCGAAGGCCGCAGTCTGCAAAACACAGTGTCCCCCACCAGAAACTCCAGCTCCCCTCCCTGCCTCAAGTCCACCCGGAAGCATGCGTGACCTTCCAGGACTCTGGGAGGCTGAGGCAGGATGATCCCCAAGTTCTGGCCCCACCTGGATAACTTCATGACTTACAGAGACCCTGCCTCAAAATAAGGAATAAAAAGGGCTGGGGATGGAGCTCAGTGTGAAGGCCCTGGGTTTAAGTCCCAGTACCAGAAAAACAAAAACAAAAAACAAGGCCGGGCTTGGTGGCGCACGCCTGTAATCCCAGCACTTGGGAGGCTGAGGCAGGAGGATCGCTGTGAGTTCGAGACCAGCCTGGGCTACATAGTGAGTTCCAGGTCAGTCTCAACTACATAGTGAGACCCTGTCTCAAACCTCCCCCAAAAAAACACAAACCAAAAAACAAAGAAGCTATAGCCACAAGCATGAGAGCTCTCTGAGGTCATTGACCCCAGGGTGGCCTTGGCAACCTCCCAATTGGTGTTCATAGTTTGAGGATACTGCCTGTTGCCCTGAACCATCACCCTGTCTGTCCAAGCACCAGGATAGAACTACTTAAATTTTTTTTTTTTTTTTTTGGTACCGGGGATCAAACTGAGGACTTTGTTCTTGCTAGGCATGGCACCATTGAGCTAAATCCCCAGCCCCTAATTACTGTAAATTTTTCAAGTTTCAAAATTCTTTTTTGTTTTTTTGTTTGTTTTTTGAGACAGGGTTTCACCATGTAGCCCAGGGTGACCTTGACTTGCTGAGATTCTCCTGCCTCTGCCTCCTGAGTGCTGGGATTACAGGTATGAACCCCTATATACAACTCTGGCCCAAACCAGCCTTTTGTTTTGTTTTTGTTTTTGTGGTCTTGTTTTTTGGTTATTTTTGTTTTTTGAGACAGGGTCTCACTATGTAGTTGAGACTGACCTGGAACTCACTATGTAGCCCAGGCTGGTCTCGAACTCACAGCGATCCTCTTGCCTCAGCCTCCCGAGTGCTGGGACTGAACCAGTCTTTGCAGCCTGATTTCTATTCTCATCTCACCCAGCGACTCTCTGCCCCTCACACCGGAACACATCTGTCCCCTCCCCAGTTTCCCCTCCTGTTCCCTCCACCCGGCTCCAGGAAACCCCAGGCTCGAGTCCCACCAGGCACCGACTGACCGCAGAGCTCCTCGTCTGAGCCATCAGAGCAGTCGGCCTGGTCGTCACACTCGGGGTTCACTTTGGTCACGCACTGGCTGTTGAGGCAGAAGAAGGAGTCCTCGGGACATTGGCCTGAGGACAGAGAAGAGGCCGGATCACCAACTTGTCTCCTGGGGTCACAGGGCCCAGGGCCAGTCTTTCCTGGCATGCAAGGCCCTGGGTTCTATCCCCAAAACTGCAAATAATAAATGAACAGATAAGTAAATCGTAGCCCAACAACCACGTCACCCCCAGCCGTGGACAAGTCACAGTGCCCCCCTCAATTCTCTGGAAAGAAGTTTTCAGGCAGCACCTGGGCAGGCTCCTGGTCCTGGGGGACCTGCCCAGGCTTGCTGCTCACACCACGGAGAGAAACCTACCTGATTTTAGGTCCCTGTCTGTCCCTGGTCCTTTCTGGCTTCCTAAGCAGAACAAAGGAGAAAGGGCCTCACCAAGGCGGGCCCTGGCGACCTTTAACCCGGGACAGCAGCACAGGAAGGGGGGAGGTGTGCTGCCCACCCCAGGGCTACCTGAACCCCAGCTGAAGTCAGATCAGATAAAAGCCAGGCACAGTGTCACACACACCTGTCATTCCAGCTCCTCCAGAGGCTGAGCAGGAGGATCTCGAGTTCGAGCCCAGCCTGGACCACATAGCAAAACCCTATCTCAAGCCACCCACCTCAAAAAGATTCAGATGATGGTCCAGAGATTTAGCTCAGTGGCACCATACCTGCCTCGCAAGTGCAAGGCACTGAGTTCTATGCCTGGTACAAAAAAAAAAAAAAAAAAAAAAAAAATTTCAGATGAAATCAAATGAAGCACTCTGTTCCCTGGCCACACCAGCCACACATCAGGTTTGACAACCACATGGGGCTTACAGCTCAGGTAAAGTGACAAGTCTTTAATGTGACAACAGTCTGGACTCCAATTATTGTACCAAGCAACGTTATTTATTTATTTAATTTTGAGTCAGAGTCTCTCTGTGTAGTCCAAGCTGGCCTTCAACTCACTATGTTGCCCAGGCTGGCCTCGAATTCATGGTGATCTTCCTGCCTCAGCCTCCTGAGTGCTGGAAGTACAAGTGTGCGCCACCATGCCTGGTGCATCTTGTAATTGTAGAGCATAGCATTTACTCATTTCTGTGGCAGAGGATGGTAACTGATGGCTGTGGGCCAAATACAGCTCACCAGTTGTTGCCAGTAAAGTTTGTTTTTTGTTTTGTTTTGTTTTGGTGCTGGGGATCGAACTCAGCTCCGTGTGCTTGCAAGGCAGGCAGCGGAACCACTGAGCCAAATCCCCAGTCCCTAATAAAGTTTTATTGACACATGGCCACACCCATTCTTTCCTGTACAGAGCCCCTTTTTCTGCAGGGCATGCCTTCCAAGACCCCCAGCAGGTGCCTGAAATTGAAGACAGTGCCAAAACTTATGTGCACTGTAGGTGAGGTGTAATTCATAAATTAGGCGCAGTGAGGGGCTTATAAGAACTAACAATAAAATAGTACAGCACTAGGGTGTGGCAAGCACCTGCCTGGCATGTGAAGCCCTGGGTTCCACCCCAGTGGTGCAAAAAATAAAATAAAACAATTATAACAAATACTATAAAAAGTATCACTACTCCTGTGCTTTTGGACGTTATTAAATAAAGTAAGAGTTACTTGAACATTAACTTTTTTTTTTTTTTTTTGC
>NW_022900949.1:9750348-9751419 GCF_012274545.1 Fukomys damarensis
CCATCCCCGGCCCTTTTTATTTATTCTGAGACAGGGTATCGCTAAGTTGCTAAGCCATCTGGGCTGGGCTGGGCTGTAACTTTCAGTCCTCCTGCCCCGGCCTTCTAAGTAGCTGGAATTGCAGGCACAGCCATAGTATCCGACAAAACTTAAAGTTTAATTTGAGCCCACTGCCACCCCCCCACACCCCGCACAGGCTCTCAGTCTCTTCCACCCACTCACCTGTGAGCTCGGCTGACACAATGGTGCCATAGGCAGCCAGCGAGATGCTGCTTTCTCGCAGCTTCTCTCGGATGCCCCGCTGCAGTAATTCCTCCTCCAGGTCCAGACTCAGTGACTGCAGGGCTCGGAGCAAAAAGTGCAGCCGGAAATGCACCAGGACGCTGGAATTCCCTTCCCTACAGATAGGAGGAGAGGGCCTTGGAGATGGAGGAGCTTCACTCTGCTGGAATCTTCTAGAATCTTCCAGAAGCCTCTGGAATCGTTCAGAATTTTTGGCCATCTTCTGACATCTCTCTGATGTCAATCAAGTTTCCTTCACCTGCACAGAGCCCCAGCTCACCTGTAACTGAGAACGGTGCAGCCCACGCAGCTTGTTTCTAACTCCGTCTTCTGGAAACTACTTAGAAACTACAACAGAGACAACACCAGTCCGTGCTGAGCCCCAAGGCGTGGCCCCGGCCGGGCCACGCCCCGAGCTAGACCACGCCCCCAGGACCTGGCCACGCCCCTGGCGCTGGGCTGCCCCCACCCCGAGGCGGGACGCACCAGAGTCTCCAGAGCTGCGGTGAGAGCGCGGTGGTAACCTGAGGTGTGGCGCTGCAGCGCGCGGGAGAAGCGGATCCCGAGGAGTTCTGCGTTGTGCTCCACCTGGACGCCCTGCGTGGAGAGGAGGGCTGGGGGCGACACTAGCCCGGTGAGAGCCCCGCCGCGGCCACCAGGCCCCGTCCCACGCCTGCCGTGGACACACAGGCAGGTGCAGTGGCCACACTGGAGACTGAACCCAGGGCCTTCGCCCTGAGCTCCAAGCTCAGCTCCCCGACCTTTTTTTTTTTTTTTTTTTTTTTTTTG
>NW_022900949.1:9751449-9762935 GCF_012274545.1 Fukomys damarensis
TTTTTTTTTTTTTTTTGGTTATTTGAGACCCGGTCTTGCTATATATAGTTCGGGCTGGCCTTGAACTCACAGCCATCCTCCTGCCTCAGCCTCACGAATACTGGGATTACAAGAATGCCCCGCCACACCTGGCTGTATTTTTTATTTTAAGACAGAGCCTCGCTACGTCGCTAAATTGCCCAGTGTGAGCTCGAACTTGAGACCCTCCTGCCTCAGCGTCTGAAGTAGAGGGGGTGACAGGTGTTTGCCACAATACCTGGCAGAAATATTTTAAAAATTTCAACCGCTGTCTAATGCCTCTCTGTGGCTTTAGAGAGGGCCTGTTGGGGTTATATTTACCTGTTGCTCCCAAACTGCTGTGCTTCTAGAATGTGTTTCCGGAAGGTGCTTCTAGAAGTGTGGAAACAGCCCCTCCCCCATAGTACAGACACACTCACGTGCCCACCCTTGTATTTCACACACACTGCCACTAGAGGGCCTCGGTCAAATGTGTCTGGCTTCCAGATGATCCAGAAACTTCTGACAAAAACTGCTTAAATATAACAATCTAAGATCAAGACCCAGGGGTGCGCACCTGTCGTCCAGCACTCTGGGAGCCTGAGGCATGAGGATCACAGCTTAGTGACTTAGGGACACCTTGTCTCAAATATTCAAAATATTTTAAAAATGGGCTAGGATATACAGTTCGGTGTGAAGGCCCTGGGTTCCACGCTGATAAGGAAAAAAAGAAAAAGAAAAGAAAAAAGAGCAGTCATTTATATTCCCACCACCCACACCTATAAGCCACAAGTGGACAAATTTCACATTTATTTTCCCTGTTTATTTTTTATATATTTTTGTGGTATGGGGAATGGAATCCAGGGCCTCACACAGGCTAAATAAGCACTCACCACTGAGCCACACCCAGCCCTCTTTTCTGGCTTTTTGGGGTTTTCTTGGTACCACTGCCCCCACATTATATAAGGTGAAACACACAAGTGGGGTGTGGTGGCCCACACCTGTAATCCCAGCACTCAGGAGGCTGAAGCAGGAGGATCTCTTGAAGCCAGCCTGAACTACATAGCAAGACCCTGTCTCAATAAATAAATACACAGGATTCTGAAGCTTCGGTACAATGTATAAATATAAATAAAAGACATGCTTTCAAGGGCCGGGGTTTTAGCTCAGTGGTTCCACCGCCTGCCTTGCAAGCACAAGGACTCGAATTTGATCCCTGGTACCAAAAAAAAAAAAAAAAAGACGGGCTTTCATATTTAAGTAGACAGATCTACTCAGTAAGTTTACAAACAGCAGAGAACTGGGTTTGGGCCCCAGTGCTCCAAAAAGGTGGGCAGGGAAAGGGTCCAGAATAACAGGAAAGCAAAACTGTCCAGCTGCATTATTCTGCCTATGTAACTTATTTTCCATAAATCATTTTCCTGGAGAAATTTCAGTCTAATTAATTGGTTGTCTTTGGGGCCAGAGAAAGAACCCAGAGCCCCATCTTTGATTCTGGGACAACGGGGACACCACCGAGCCAGGTGAGGGTCCTTGCCTCAATGCCCTGACCTTGTGCACCCAGCGGATCACGCAGCCACTTACCCAAAAGGACTCCCAGGGCAAGGACGATTGTGCTGGAGGCCACCACTGCGGTGACAGCCCCGCGACAGCACACCGAGTCTGCGGCTGGGACTGGCTTTGTGGCCCTGGGGACGAGCTGCAAGTCAGCCGTCGTGGGCTGCATGGCTCCGAGACACAAGGACGGTGACCTAGATGCCAACAGACGAGGGACAGATAGGGTCCGAGCTCAGGGCTCTGACGCTGCTAGAAAAATGGATTCCACAGCCAAAAGTGGTAGCTCACACCTGTCATCCCAACACTCAGGAGGCTGAGGCAGGAGGATTCCCGCCAGTCTGAGGCCAGCGTGGCCAGCATAGCACTACCTTGTCTCAAAAAAACAAACAAACAAAAAAGACAAAACCAAAATAATTTAAAAATGAAATGCAAACACATCCGAGCAAGCTGTGCGTTTGTCACTCTGGCAGGGGTGTCGGGAGCCCGGCCATCCCCGCCCTTTTTCACCTCTTTACTTCTCTACCTCAGAGGGGAGTCACCTTTGGAGGAGCCAGAGGATGCCTAAGAACCCCCCGGTGAAAAATGTCAAGGACAAAAGAAGCTGAGCCCCACTCGGGGCCTCGGGCCGGCCCTGTGGTTCCGCGTTCGAGTTCCCAGTGCCCAGCACACACTGCACACATTGAGCCCAGCCTCACGACCCACACCCCGCAGGGCTCGAAAGCATCTTGTCATCACTGTCATTAGTCACAGAAAGGACCCTGCTGCCATTGAGTTCGAGTATAGATGCTCCATTCATCCAGGGCCCCGCTCAACTTCTCTGTCTCTGGCTGCACAGTGCGGGAGACACAGCCCTGAGCAGGCAGCTGTAACACGGGGCTGACACCTGACCACATTGAAACCTCACTGTTACAAGGATTCCCTACCGGAAGGGAGCCGGGGGACTTTGAGTCTGGGAAAAGGGCTTGGATGTTTTGTTTGTTTGTTTTTTGAAACAGAGTCTCACTGTGTAGCCCAAGCTGGTCTTGAACTCACAGCGATCCTCCTGCCTCAGCCTCCCGAGTGCTGGGATTACAGGCGTGTGCCAGCACGCCCAGCAAGTGTGGTTAAAGTTCTTATAAACACAAAGTAATGAAGTAATTGAAAATATTCAGAATGGCACCATGAAAAAACAAGCAGGAAAAAAAACAAGATCTAGAAATGAAAACTATATTAATCAACGTAAATTGTCGATCTATGGGCTAAACAAGAGACTGAACACAAATAGAGAAAGAACTAATAACTCTGGGGATCTATTACGCAGAGTCAGCAACATACAGAGGCAGAAGAACTGGAAGAGACGGAATAGACACGGGACACAGCCTGAATGAGAGGCCCCGCTTTATCTCATGAGTTCTAAGAGAGAGCAGAGAAAGTCGGAGAGAGGGCAAGATTAAGAGAAATTAGCTCCAGCACTCTGGGAGGCCGAAGCAGAAGGATCATAAATTCTTTTTGGGGGAAGGGGGACTGGGGATCAAGCTCATGATCTTGTGCTTGCAAGGCAGGCTCAGTACCGCTGAGCTAAATCCTTGGCATAAGGATCACAAGTTCTAGCTTAGCCTGGGTAATTTAGGAGTTTATTGAGGCTCTGTTTCAAAATAAAAAAAAGAGCTGGGAATTAGCTCAGTGTAGAGACCATGGGTTCTCCCTCCGGAAAAGACAAAGATCAGCTGAGAAATTTTCCAGCCTTGTCGAATGATATGAATCTTCAGATCTGAAAAAAACAGAAACCTAAACAATAAAAATAAAAACAAATCCTCTCTTTAAGTCTACAGAAATGAAGCAAAGAACAACAACAAAACCAAAGAGAAGACTGTAGAAGTAACTAGAAAGTAAGCACAGGTTATCCACAAAAGAATGCTGATTAAAAATCACAGCAGATTTCTTATTAGAAACCAAAGGGACCGAAGAGAAGGGAATAATATTCTCAAGAAGCTGAAAGAAAATTGCTGAAAGTTAATAATTCTATACTTTTACCCACAAAATACAGGTATGTCCAGGACTGAAAAAGTTATGCAAATTAACGTTCACTGAAAAAGCTACTAAAGGATGTATTTAGGGAAGAATAAAATTGAATTCAGAAGAAAGAAATATGAGATGTAGGAGATATAACATTGTGCAGAAATTATAATCGTGTAGGTATGTCCGAATAAGCAATTTGTTTGTAGAACCATGATCACTAAGGCCAGGGATTTAGCTCAGTGGTTCTGCCGCCTGCCTTGCAAGTGCAAGGACATGAGTTTGATTCCCGGTATCAAAAAAAACAACGATCACTTTAGAGGATATTAACACTAAGGTTGAAGTAGCAAACAAGACGTAGCACAGGATTGCAGTTAAAAAACTAAGGTTCAGCTGGGCACAGTGGCACAAGCCTATAAACCCAGCGATCCGGAGGCTCAGGCAGGAGAGAGTTCAAGTGCCACCTGGGCAGCTGAGCAAGATCCTGTGTCAATTTCTTTTTTTAAGTACTGGAGACCACACCCAGGGTTGGGCCACTGGGATTCACCCCCCAGCCCTTTAATTTTTTATTTTAAGAGAGAATCTTGTTAAATCACTAATTTTCCCAGGACAGGTTTGAATTTGGGACCTTCTGCCTTAGCCTCTCACAGTGCTGGGATTACAGGTGTGTGTCATCGAGCCCAGAATTATTTTTAAAAAATGACTAGGGCTGTAGCTCAGTGGTGTGTACTTGCCAAGTATGTGCAACTCCCTGAGTTCCATCCTGGGCATACACACTGGAGAGGAGAGATTGTTAATTATAGATTGTGGTGAAATCTTAATGATAGGCCAGGCGTGGTGGTGCACACCTGTAATCCCAGCACTCGGGAGGCTGAGGCAGGAGGATTGCTGTGAGTTCGAGACCAGCCTGGGCTACATAGTGAGTTCCAGGTCAGTCTCACTGCATAGTGAGACCCTGTCTCAAAAAACAAAACAAAACAAAACAACAAAAAAAAAACTTAATGCCAATTGTTTTTCGTTTGTTGTTGTTGTTTTTGAGACAGGGTCTCATTGTGGAGCTCAGACTGCCCTGGAACTCACTGTGTAGCCAAGGCTGATCTTGAACTCACAGCCATCCTCCTGCCTCAGCCTCCTGAGTGCTATGATTACAGGTGTACACCACCATGCCCAGCTTTTGTTTTTGTTTTTGTTTTCTTTTTGTTTTTTGAGATAGGGTCTCACTAGGTAGTTGAGACTGACCTGGAACTCACTATGTAGCCCAGGCTGGGCTGGAACTCACAGCGATCCTCCTGCCTCAGCCTCCCAAGTGCTGGGATTATAGGCGCATTTGTTTTTGTTTTTGAGACAAGGTCTCACTATACAGTCTAGGCTGGTTTTAAACTCACTATGAAGCCCAGGCTGGCCTCAAACTCATGGCAATCTTCCTGCTTCAGCCTCTTGAGTGCTGAGATCACAGGCATATGCCGCCACATCCAGCTGAATGACAAACTTTTAAGGGAAATCTAAAAAATAGAAGCAAAATAAATACCTTCTCCAAGATGAGTAAAATAAGGAAAAAATAAATAAGCAAGAAAAAGGAGAAAAAGCAAAGAAAAAAGAAAAAGAAAAGGTAAAAATATAGTAAACTAAACTTAAAAGTTAAAAGACATCACATTACATTGTTTAAAAAAATCAGGTGTTTTATGTGGTCTCTTGTAAAGCATTAAAAAAGAAAAAAAAGTGAAAAAGTTCTCTACACTCATAACAGTCAATCAGCAAAATTTGACACTAATAGAGGTATTTATCCCCTGTATTGGAGGGTAAACTTTTTGTGTGTGTGTGTGTGTGGTGTTCAAACTCAGGACTTTGTGCTTGCCGGGCAGGCACAGTACCACTGGTGTACATCTCCAGCCCTAAACTTCCCTTTTCAAGGGCACACAAAACATTTATAAAAGTTGCATGATTCAGCTCAGCATTTAAGAGGCTGAGGCAGGAGGATCACAAGTTCGAAGTCAGCCTGCGCAACTTAGTGACTGACCAAGACCCTGTCACGAAATAAAGCAGTAAAATGATGGCTAAGATGACGAGATTTTATGTTATGTGCCTGTTGCCACAACCAAAAAGAGAAGAAAATAATTAGGAGGGCGAGTGACACGTGCCAGGGTCTGAAACACAAGGAGAGCTGGCGGGAGGTGACAGAGAGGTGGGGCAGGACAGACCCCACACCATGGGACACACCTGGACCCTTTCCACCCTCAAGTCTCCGCGCAGAGAGCGCCAGGAGCTGGTATCAATGACCAGGATCCATTGAGCAAGGGAGCCTGGAGGAGCCGGTGGAGGCGACCCTGGAGCTCAGTGCTCAGTGGCCTCGCAGTGGCCACACGCCAGCACCTTGCTGTCCCCGCCTGACCCCAGCGGGACTGGAGGAGGAGGAGGACAAGGAGAACCATCTTCATGCTTGGCCCAAGATGGCCCCCCGGCTGGGCTGCCTGGGAACCGGAGAGCTCAGAAACTGGCTGGCCCCGTGAAGGGTCTCCCCCACCCTGACCGACCACTTCCTGGAAATGGAACTTTGCTTGCAGCCTGTGGCTGGCTGATTAATGGCCCCCAAAGACATCCATGTCCAAAGCCCCAGTGCCTGTGGCCACGTCACCTCCATGGCAGAAGGGGCTCTACAGACGGGTCACACGGAGGACCCAGGGTGAGGGTCATCCTGACCACTAGGGCCAGGGTCCCTCCGGATCCCCCTGAGAGGGCATGGAGGTGAGAGGCAGAGAGAGGCTATAGGCGCCATCACAGTGCTGGGTCTGCAAATGGAGAAGGTCGGGGCTGCCGGAGCCAGGATCGGGACCAGAGTTCTCCTCGGAGCCTCAGGAGGAGTCATCCTGCAGCCTTGAAATGGGTACTGCCCTTCCCCGACTCTCCTTTCAGGTCAGGGGGAAGGAATGCTGGCCATCCGAAGGCCTATGTGCAGCCAGGCAAGGTGGCACACATCTGTGACCCCAGCACTCTGGGAGGCTGAGGCAGGAGAATCCCAACTTCAAAAATGGGCTGGAGATGTAGCTCACTGTGAAGGCCCTGGGTTCCATCCCTAGAACAAAGCTTCCTACAACGTGACTTTGTAAACAGTGCAATAAAACCATCCACTGGTTGAGTGAAAACATAGTAACTCTTGCAAAGAATAAATCAGCAGAGTGCTTATCACCTTTGCAAAACAGTTCACTAGAAATTCCGAAGTAGGGATGTGGCATACTGGGCAACAGGAAAAGAAATTGAACGATGGGTTTACTGTGGGGTGGTTCTCAGGCATACAGTGATGGCAACACAAAACCTAACTTTTCCAGAACCTTATACTTCTAATTTGCAGCACATGTTTATCAAGACATAAATCCCATTAAGGTTTTTTTTAAAAAAATACATCAAAACCAATTATTTAGCTGAGCATGCTGGTGCATGCCTTTCATCCCAGGATACAAGAGGCTGAGGCAGGAGGATCACTTCGAATCTGAGGCCAGCCTGGGCTATATAGGGAGACACTGTCTCAAAACACACACAAAAAAACAACAACAACAACATCAAAAAAAAAACTCACTGTGTGCTGAGAAGACCAAAACATAACTCTGCCTGTGTGGGCAGTCACGTCCTTGTCACCTGGGTCTGATGGAGACAGCCTGTCTCGGGGAAGCAGGCATTTTACTTCAGAGAGAGGCAGAGGCAGGGAAGGTTCTAGAAGATCCTTTGAGTTGATAATCTCGGACTACAGAATAACTTCTAGGATTTGCTTTATTATTCTTTTGCAAAGACCGGGGGTGGCGGGAATGAAATGCAGAAGCCGCGGCGTCAGGGAAGATCGCCGATTACAAGGAGTAAGAGAGGACACAGGGGCCGTCCCTGGATCGCGGGGTGACCCCAAGCTCCGTGAGTGACCCTGAGGGGAGGGGACGCTTCTCTTTCTTACACCCACGCGGCAGGAGAAACGCCCCTGCCCGGGGAGGCACATGAGACTCCCTCAGATGGCTCTGCAGGATGAACGTGTGGATGGAAAACGGGAGAGAGAGCACGACAGAGCCCCGCTGTCCTGCGTTACAAGGACCATCGTGGAAACTTCCAGAGGGGTTGAACTGTACACCGAGGTGCAGGGAAGTAAAAGGAACACTGGGGCCCGGCGGTGCTGCACGCCTGTCACCCCAGCGCTGGGAGGGCTAAGGCAGGAGGATCATCCCGAGTTTGTAGCTGGGGCTGCCTCGTGAGACCCCGCCTCAAAAAAAAAGAATGACAAATGACCGTCATCCCAGCCAGCAGCAATGGGGTGGCAGAGAGCAATGTGCTGTTCCGGGGTGACAGATCACCCTGGGTCACCCAAAGCTGGTCCAGTGTGAAGCTGGAAACTGAGCCATCTGGTCGACCTCTTCCTGGCCCATGGGTCACAAAGGGCGTGAAGTGAGCTTGAGGCTCCCAGGAGGTGCCGCGCAGGTGGGGTCTGCGGACACAGCCCTAGCTGTGGACAAGGCAGGGGAATGTCCAGGTCGAGCCTGTGGATCGTGCCAGGGAGTCAGTTTCAGGCCAACATGTCCTTAATGGCACTCTAGTTCTTGCCAATGTCAGTTCTCAGAGAAGACGGAGAGAGCTGAGGGCACAGAGCCTCCACGGCCTGGAGACAAAACTGAAGGGGAACCCTCAGGTGTAAAGACGGCACACGCCTGTTATCCCGGCTACTCGGGAGGCTGAGGCAGGAGGGTCACCAGGTCAAGACCAGCCCAGGCAACTCAATGAGACCCTGTCTCAAAATAAAATTTAGAAAGAGCTATGGAAGCTGGGCACAGTGATGCGCATCTGTCATCTCAGCACTCTGGGAGGCTGAGGCAGGAGGATTCATGAGTTGTAGCCAAGCCTGGGAAACTTAGTGATTTAGCCAGACCCTGCCCCAAAATAAGAGAATGCAGCTCAGTGGGTTCAATCTTCAACCTCACAAATAGATAAATAACCCAAACGTTCACCCCGGCTTTGCTTCCAAGCTTGAACATTATTTTTGCTCCTTGTTGCTTAATTCTTCAACCCTCCCATCCACTCTCCATTTATAGGGTTTTTCATTCACCTAATCCAAGATGATCGTGGTTTCCAGAAACTCCCACCTTGTCTGTGTCCCCTTCTTCGACCCCAATGTAGCCAAAGCCCATTCGAGGGACAGTCGCCTGTTGTCTTTTCTCTCCACACCCGCTCAGCAGCCCAGGTCTCACCAGGAGACCTCCCCCCAACTTCATGAAATAAATCACTCATTGCGGCTAAAGGAAATTTAATAAGCCGGCTCTTTTTCTGCCCTCTTCTCTTTGTCTGTGGACTTTTTGTTAGGTTTGCCTGGGAAGAGGGTTTGTGAGGGAACTTTTCTCAGCAATGGTATCTCGAATTCTTCTAGCTTTCGAATGTGCCCAAAGGGAAAAGGGGTTATGGGTCACGTGGGAGGGGGAAAAGAAAAACCCCTGAGAGTTAAGGGAAATGGATAATAACTTGGAGATTAAAATAAATAGACTCCCAACAGCCCACAACCTGTGGAACTGAAAATTAGCACGGGTCCCCAGTGCAAGGTGGGAGACAAGCACATTTGCGGGAAATTGGGGAAAAGTCGCCAGGGGCTTCCCGCCTGGGTTAATTCCGTTTCTGCACTGGAGATGTCAGTGTCCCCAGGCTGTCTGCGCAGTAAAACAGTTCTGTAATCTTTGTTTTTCATGGCACTAGAGATGGATGGAACCAGGATCTCACACGTGCTAGGCAAGCACTCAGCACTGAGCTACTTCTCCGGCCTTTAAAATTTTTATTTGGAGACGGGCTCTCCCTAAGTTGCCCGAGCTGGCTTCAAACTTGTGATCTTCCTGCCTCAGCCTCCTGAATAGCTGGGATGGCAGGTAGATACCCCTACATTCAATTCAAAGTCTTTTTTTTTTTAACGAATAAAGGTAAGGCACAAAGAAGAGTCGGTATCAGCTGATGCCACAGAATTCCTTACATCAGGGTCTCAAATAAGAAAGGGACGGCTGGGGGCCCATGGAAAGGACAGAGACGCTCATTCTGACTGTGAGGCAAAAATGAAGGACCTGGTTCTGGGCTGGGGTAATTCAGCCCTTCCCATAATCCAATGGGATGGCAGGCTGTGCGGAATGATGGCCCCATTTCTTGGGGTGGGGGCAGGGCCTCACTATATAGTTCAGCCTGACCTTGAACTCACTACACAGCCCAGGCTGGCCTCAAACTTGTGGTGATCCTAGGGTGGGAGATGGAGCTCAGTGCGAAGACCCTGGGTTCCATCCCCAGCACCGCAAGAAACAAAAATAAATCTGCATGTGAGCATCACACAAATACTCGCTGAACACAGGATCAGGGCCCCGGAGGGGACTCCCAAGCCGTGGTCACAGACACGTATGGTCCCTGTCCAAGCAGGGATGACTGTCACACGGTGAGATCATTCCAAGGGGAGAAGACTTCCCTCCAACCACCCAGGGAGCCCAGGAAGAGGGGTTCATACACACGCCATCCGCACAAAATCACAACCTCACGCTGGCACAACACAGCCCCACAAGCCTCACACACGGTCAGACAGGACCTAGGACACAGCTGCACCATCTCAGGACACAAACACAATGTCTCCAACCACACAGACTGACACAGGCACACTCACACTACACACTCAGCCACACACACACACACACACACACACACGTGATCTCACATAGAACCCACTATACATAACCACACACCAACACACAACCGTCCACGGTCACACAAAAGCACAGATACACACCCCCATGCACAATCTCACACCCACAGCGGCCACAGGCTGATAGAACACAGCGGCCCTTACTTATAAACCCTCCTGGACCTTCGTGGTGAATTATTCCCCAGACTTCAAAGCCGCAAAAAGATGCAGTTTGTTCCCTGGGTACTGAGTCCCCAAAGCTCTGCGCAAGTCCTGGGAGGCCCACAGTTTCTTCTGTGGGGTCTGGGACCACTGTAACACAGCGGGGAAAGGGGACCGGATGGGATGCTGCACATCTGTGATCCCAGCACTCTGGGAGGCTGAGGCAGGAGGACCAGAAGTCTGAGTCCAGCCTGGGTAATTCAGGGACTTATGGACATCCTGTCTCAAAATAAAAATTAAAAGGACTAGGGATGGTGCTCAGTGTGAAGGCACTGGGTACAATCTCCAGCATCAAGAAAAAAAAAAAAATTTTTAATTTGAAAGAGGGAGTTGAGGGCCAGGGATTTAGCTCAGCAGTTCGGTGGCCTGCCTTGCAAGCGCAAGGACCCGAGTTCAATCCCCGGTACCAAAAAAAAAACAAAAAAAACAAAAAGGGAGTTGGGCCAGGGATTTAGCTCTTTAGCTCAGTGCTTCTGCCACCTGCCTCACAAACGCAAGTTCCTGAGTTCGATCCCCAGAACCAATAAATAAATAAATGAGGGAGCAGGAAGGATTCGGGCTCACAGCCCTTGTGTGTTGGGGTGCGTGTCCCTCAGCCAATTCACTGGCATCGCAATTCCCATCAGACCGGATAACTTGGCGACACTGCAGACAGACCGCAAGTCCTCCCTCGGGGAACCCAAAAAATCAACACCCCAGGTCCTCCTCGGGACGACGCTCCAGGCCGAGGAAAGGGGGACCCGAGTCCCAGACTCCCAGGTTCAACCCGAGACTGAGTAGAAAAGACCCGAAAGCTGTCCTGGGGTGGAAGTAGGAGCCCTGGAGCCCCACTCCAGCCACCACTACCAAGCCTACACCCCCGGCAGCGTCCACCCTCCACATCTATACATCCCCGCAGCACCCACAACCTGACGCCGTCTGCACACCCCGGCCGTGTCTACACAACTTGACGTGGTCCGCACACCCCGGCCGCGTGCACATAGCCCTAGGGCTCCGCGCAGGGACTCGCCTGATCCGGAGGGGTCGCCCAGCCCCGCGGACGAGCCGA
>NW_022900949.1:9763087-9777089 GCF_012274545.1 Fukomys damarensis
GCCCACCTGGCCCCAGCTCAGCCCCGCCCCCGTAAACGTCACCCCCTCGGCTGCTGCGAGTGGCGGTGGCGCGCGCTCCAGGCAAGGGTAGGTGAGCCCACCTGGGCAGGTGATTTTGGACCCCAAGGACCGACTCCCCAGACAGAGTTGGGCAAGGTCTGTGTGTGAATAACTACCTTATTTTTGTAACCAAGCGTTTCGTTTTTAGAACATCTTCGCACAAAAATTGAGACTATAGGGCTCGGGATTTAGCTCAGGGGTGCCGCCGCCTGCCTTGCAAGCACATAAGCCCCGAGTTCGATCCTAGGTACCCCCTCAAAAAAATTGAGACTATAAACTCTGTGCGGTGGCTCACGCCTGTCATATCAGCACTCTGGAGGCTGAGGCAGGAGGATTGCTTCAAGTTTGAGGCCAGCCTAGGCTACCTAGTGAGTTCAAGGTAGAGTGTCACTGTGTCACTGTGTAGGTCATGCCGGCCTTGAATTCACTTTGTAGTTGAGCTTGCAATCCTGGGTCCTGTGCTTCCTCGCCGGGCTGATGTACCTCTCCCCAGTCCCTAGTGGGGCATCTGACATCCAGCAGGTGCTCAACAGAGCCTGGCGGTGGACAGGTGCTGGACGGATGAATAGTGGGTGGATGTGTGGATGGATAGGTGGATGGTGAGTCTGTGGACGGATGGGTGATGTATGAAAAATAGTTAAGCTCTGGTCAGCTGTTTGAAAGAAAATTTCTATCATTGACACATTGCTTCACTTTTTAACTAAAACAGCTGTCTCAGAGCTGTCCCCTCCTTCCCTCTCTGCCAGCCCACCCCTGCCCAGTCTCCCTCTGGGAAGGCCCTGCCCTCATCAGCTGTGGTGCAGGGTCACAGGGCAGGTGAACCCCAAGGACCCCAGCACCCACCTGTCTGGTCTGGAGGCCAGAAAAGGATGAAGGCACCAGGAAGGCCCGTGTCAGTCAGCAGCACCTCACAGCCCTGGATGTTGTGGCATCTCACGCTGTGCCCCAAGGTGGCCACGTGGTCAGCCCCACCCTCCAGAGGACAGCGGGATGAGCTGAGGGACTTACCAAGACCACTGGCGATCAGGGGTGGACATGTGTGAGCCAGGGCTGTTTTCCTGAGACCCGGCGCCTGGGGTCAGCCTGTGCTCACCGCTTGACAAGATAACCTTTTCATGCAGTACAGGGAGGGACATTTAGAACAGGTCACCCAACTTTCTTTCTGTGCAACCTCCAGATCAAGGCCACCGATAGCAGGGCATCATTCTTGGCCATCATGGATGGCTTGCTAAGCCAAGCTGAGAAGATACACTGGCTTTCATAGCCCGCATCTGCCATGGGTCCCTGTGGTTTGCAGTGTGGGGTCCTCAGCCCCGGTGGGGGTGGTTTCTGGTGTCACGTGGGTGGGGCTCTTCCTCCAGAAGGGAGATGTGACTACCGAGTAGCAGGCGATGGGCTGAGCACCTGCGGGTGCCCCTCCTCTCAGGTCTCTGCGGCAGATTGGAGACCCCCTTTCCTCAGCATGCAGGAGCACCTGGGAAACCCAGTGACCATGAGAGGTCCCAGTGCACAGGAGCCCGGGACGTGCTGAGCCCTGCTGTCCCCACACACAAAGCCTGCTCCCTAACAGTCCAGTTCCTACTGGTCAGGGAGGCGATCAAGGGCCAAACCCAAGCTTTCTTCTGCCTTTGCATGGCTGATGGGAAGAAAGGCCTTTGGGAGCCAGGCTGGTGGTGCCTGCCTGCAGTCCCAGCACTTGATAGGCTGAGGCAGGAGGATTGCTGAGAGTTCAGGGCCAGCCTGGGCTACACAGTGAGTTTAGGATCAGACACAAAGGGATACCCTGCCTCAAAAAAACAAAAAACAGGAGTGTTGAGGGCGTGAAGAGAGGGCAGGGGTAAGGGGAAAAAATGAGAACCAAGATCTGTCATGTAAAGGTGCAAGATCCCAATGATGAATGTAACTGTACCGTATACTTAAAAAGTACCAATAAATTCAATTAAAAAAAAACATGGGGGGGCTTTTTCTGTTGTTTTTTTGAGACAGGATCTTTCTATGCAGTTCAGGCTGGCCTTGAACTGGCTGTGATCTTCCTGCCTCAGCCTCCTGAGTGCTGGGACTACAGGTGTGTGCCACCACACCCAACTTGCTTGCTCTTGAGACAGTCTTGCTAAATTGCCCAGACTGGGCTCAAACCTGTCTTCCTACCTCAGCCTCCCAGATGTGCGCCACTGCCCCCAGCTTGACATTTTTAATTTTCTTAAACAGTCAAAAAGACTTTCTTGTGACATGTGAAAATACTATGAAATTCTACTTTCAGCTCTGTGACTTTTTCTTTTTGTTATTTTGGGGATGGAACCTGAGGCTTTGGCACTGATCCACACCTGCAGTTTATTTTTTGAGACAGGGTCTTGCTAAATTGCCCAGGCTGAGGTGAAACCTGCATCCTCCTGCCTCAGCTTCCCAGAGTGCTAGGGTGGCAGACGTGTGCTATTACATCAATCTGGCTTGTGATGCTCCTAACAACAGCACAGCAGTTGTGACAACCACATGGCCCACGGTGTGACCACTGGACCTGATCCCGGGACACTGGGAAGAGAATGAGCTGCTAGGTTTCCTTTGGGTCTGGCATCTCAACCAGGACCCTGCGTGGTACTGTCGCCCTGGCACTGGCAGAGATGAGAGCCCACCGTGCCACACCACTGTGGTCTCTGCCTGCACCGGAGCAGGGCAGGGACAGCCTCCACCTCCCACTGCACACACATCCAGGGAGGAAAAGCCAGCTGGTAAATATCAAAAGCTATGTTTAATCTTCAGATCCAACAGGAGCAAGGCAAAACATACAAAGGAAGACCCCAGGACATTCCCTCCGCCCCAACGCCCCTCACACCCATGTACAAAATGGCTACAGTTAAGGCGCAATCTGACGGCAGAAGCAGGGCACCGGCCGTTTGGGTCCTGTCCCTGGAATCCACAGGAAGGGCCCACTGCTCTTGTCCCCAGGTCTCCAGTTCTTTCCAAGAAACAGAACACGTTAGGGGAAAGGTCCTGTGTTTCCCTCCTGCATCGCTTCCACTGGAGGCTCTCTGGAACCTTCGGGCTGGAGCGGCTGCAGGGCTGTGGTGCTACGAGGTCCGCTCTCGACACCCTCGGTGCAGAGCGGAGCCCAGCTACCTGGGCTTCTGTCTGGGCCCAGTGTGGAAGGCGCCATCTCTACTTTTCTGAGCCGTTCTGGAGGCTGTGGACAGGGGCCCCACACCTGTATAGGATGCCAGGCTCCACTGCCTGGGATTTGGGGGCAACATGCAGCATCGTGTAGGGACCAGCCACACCGAGGAGGTGGCCATGCCACAGGCAGCTCTGTCCTGGGGCCTGGACAAACCCACGGGTGAGGTAGAGGACAGAACGCTGGTTCGGGAGGATCATTCTCCCTCAGTCCAGAAGCCCTTGGACAGAGAGCTGGGCGACCCCTGATGGTTGCCTCGGTCCTGTGTGGCCTCCCTTGTGCCCACCCCGCCCTGTGGGGCAGTAGTCCCCGAGTCGCACGGTGACACCACCAGACTCAGAGAGCAGCGACCCTTTATTAAAAGAGGGAGGTGCAAGGGGCCTTCACTGGACTCGACTCGGCAGGGCCACAGTCTCCACTGTGGTCGGGTTCCCGAGCTCTGATGGCCTCGCTCCACCTGTCCCAGGCTTGGGGCGCCCTCCGCCCCGGCCCACCTCACGCAGACAGTGGTAGCTGCTCAGCACTCTGTCCCTCTGCCGCCTGGAGCTGTGCCCCGCAGGGAGGACAACCCCGAAGGGAAGCAGCGGCAGGTGAAGCACCAGATGCAGGGGCCTCGGCCGCAAGCAGATGGCACAAGCGACCAGGAAGAAGACCTGATGGAAGACTGTGGAGCTGGAGGGGCTGAGGCGGCCAAGCGCACAGAGCAGGGCTGGAGAGGCTGGGCGTAGCCAGGCGAGGGCAGGAGGCCCACGGAGCCCCGCTGAGGACCGAGCACCATGTTGGGGGCCGGCGCGGGCCTGGCTGGTGGGGATGGCTGTCCTGTGTCTCCCGCAGGCGCCAGCGGCCCCAGCGTTGTGGTGTGGTGGCGACGGCCGTGCGGGGCCGTGAGGTCTTGGTTGTCCCCTCCCTAGGCCGAGATCCCGGGCTGGGCGGTGGGGCTGGACAAGGCTGGGTCCTGGCCCACACGCTCTGAGGGGTGGGGGGCCGGGCTCTTGGGCTCCTGGGCAGGTGCGGCAGCCCCTTCCTCCTCCGACGTAGATGGTTCTGGGGGCTGCTCAGTGGACAGGGGGGCCTTGGCCTGCTCTTCACCTGGAGGTTGCTGAGGGCAGGGGCCATCCGGGTCCCTCGGAGGCTGGGGGCTATCAGCCGGGGCCCACGGTGACTGAGGTAGGTCTTTCTGCAGGAAAGAGGCTGTGGGTGACATGGGGACAAGCACTTGGGGCAGACCCTTGGCTGGGGTGGCAGAAACTGCTACGCACAGGGCCACAGGCAGGGTGAGGGCGACCCTGGAGGTAGCTCAGGGCCAGCAGGAGGCCTGGAAAAGGGACCATGAACCCACCAGCAACCCACTCACTCCTGTGGCGCAGTCACCGCTGTGCCCTTGGCTCTAGGAGAAGCCTGTGAGCACCAGGATAGACACGGGGCCGGGACGGCCTGCCCATCCGAGCGTGGCCCATCCTGGACAGCGGGCTGGCTCTTACTGTAACCCCCCAAACTGGCCCAGCAGTGCCCTAGTGAGGCACCACCCCGGGGACAGGGGTAAGAACAAAGACACCTCCCTCCTGCACGGCTGTAGCAGCCCTGCGCTGGGTCCCTGTGGCAGGGATAGAGAAGGCGGGTATCCATGACAGAGGCTGTCACTTCCTTTCAGGAGCAATGCTGGCAAAGGAAGTGTGGGCCTGGGGCCACGCCCAGCCTGGGTACCCATGGCTCACCCCCGGGGGCACCACACGACCACAACCCCCTGAGCAAAACCCCTCTAAAGCAGGGACAGGGTGGGCTTAGTGGGAACGTGAGGAGGTCTTACTCAACTGTGACCCAGTTAAGGCCCATTAGGCTACTACTCCCGCAGACAGTCATAGAAACTGGTATTCACCACAAAGCCACTGCCTGTCCAGAAGGCGCCCAGCTCCCGGCGCCACAGGGCCACTGCGCACGAGGTCACCAGTGTGCAGGGCACCAGGTAGAGGAGCGCAGGCTGGCCGCGCTGCATGAGCGCCAGCGCCACAAACGTCACCAGGAGGCCAATGCCATAGGCTGGAGGGACGAGGGGAGAGGGGCAGCAGTGTCAGTTTGGCCAGTGCTGGCCAGGTGCCCCCACCCGCACCCGCAGGGACACCATGCACAGGGCAGAAGCACGAGCAGCAGAGCGGGCGTGGGAATCAAGGGCAGAGGGGCGCGACACACCGCATATGGGTGATGGGTCCGGGCGGCCCTGTCTGGAACACCCCTCATCCACAACATCCAGCTGGGGGACAATCACGCTGACCTGGGTTTTGTTTTGCTTCTGTGGTACTGGGGATGGGACCCAAGTCCTTCACATCAAGCTACATACTCAGCCCTTTTAAAATCTTCTTTTACACTTTGAGACAAGGTCTCACTATCACTACATTGCTCAGGTTAGGCTTGAACTTGCAACCGTCCTGCCTCAGCCTTCCAGGGTGACAGGTATGTGCCACCATGCTAAGCTGGAAAATACTGAGAGACGATCCAGGCTCAACAGAAAATGGTGATACATATGTTTGGCTCCGGCAATAAATAGGGAAGGTAGGCGGGAAAGACAAGAAAACAAAGGAGAAAAGAAAGAAAACCGGCCAACTGTAGGAGCCGGGGTGGGGCAGCTTCCCGGCATGCGCAGTACCCACCGATGGTGCTGGCCACAAAGTAGACCCTGGAGGACTGCACCTGCACGTCGAACCTGTGACAGTAGGCCACCAGCAGCCCTGCAAGGGGACCGCAGCTTCACTGCAGGCTGAGGCCACCTCTCCTGACAGGCTGCTAATGTCACTCGCACACCAGCTCAGCACAGGGCTGGGGCGACCCGCAACCCTTAGCCCAGCATGGCCTGCTTGGGGGGTACCGCGCGGGACCCTGGAGGTGAGGGGACTGGGCAGACCTCCACCCTGTGCACCAGGGGGCACAGACCACCAGGCAGCATGACCACAACACAGATGGGGCCAAGACTGCTCTGAGCAGGGGATACCCCTGGGGCCCCCCCGAGCCTAGAACCTCCATGCTTCCCCCCGCCAGAGACAGCCTCGGCCCTGGTCCATCACCTCCACATCCCCCAACACCCCCACCCCGCCTCGGCACCTGGCACCAAGATGTCTCCAAAGCCCAGCAGGGAAAAAGGCCGGTCACACAGGGCCAGGGGCGAGGAGTTCAGCCTGGGCACCTTCAGGACCATGGGCAGCTGGAAGACAGCAGGGGAGGACTCTCCAGGCCTGTACCCCTGCCTGGCCTGGGGAGCCCCATCAGAACCTGGGCCGAAGCTACACAGCTGAGACGACGCACCTTCTCGTGGGTGGCTGAGTCTGAGGGCCCGGTAGCCACCTCCACCATGATGCTATTCCCGCTCTGCATAGAAAGGGCCACGTCAGGGTGGGAGTGGGGCAGAGGACAGTGCAAGGAAGAGCGCTGGGCACCTACCTTGGTCAGGAAGGGTGTGATGAAGACGAAGAAGACGTCGTAGATGAAGAGAACCAGCAGCAGCAGTGTGCAGGCCTGCGGGGAGCCGCGCGTGAGGGGCCACCCAGGACCGGGTCTGAGCAGCTCCACACAGGTCTGGCAATGGGGGGCCTGCAGTGCCCCCTCCTGGCTGCACCTCACCTTGAAGGTCGGGAGGCGGATGGTCTTCAGCATGTACAGGCAGAAGGCAATGCCCAGCGCGTCCTGCAGGACCCAGGCCCACCTGGAAAGCAAGGCCTTGGTGACCTGGGACACTGTGCCTGGCCCTGGCCATGGGCACACAGAGGCCACCCTCTTCATGGACACAGGGTAAGTGCACCTCGCCCTGGCTGGAGCCTGGCCTGGCCCGGGTGGGCCTTGCTGTGAGAGTCTTTGTGTACAAAGGACTCAAAATATTTTCTTGTCTTCCTTCTGCCAGTTAAATCTGTCAGGACTCCAAATTGCACCAGAGCCAAGAGCACTCGGCAGCCACGCGAGACACCCGGGGAAGCGCCAGATGGCGTCAGCAACAGCTTTGCGGCTGGGTGGGGACAGGCGGCAGAAATACTGCCATCCCCACGCTGGCAGGTGTAAGAAGGGGGGACCACGGCCCGCAGTGTATGAACAGGGCCCACAGTGGGCACAGTGGGGGGACAGTGGTGGCACCAGGCCAGTGTCTCCCCTGCCTGGGGGCCCTGTGGAGACCGTGGATATTGAGGTTAGAAAGGTTCACGGCATCTCCGTCCAGATTCCAATCAGGGCTTAGGGGGCACCAAGCCAGCCTGAGGTGAAACCGGACACAGGTCCGGCGGGACGCCCAGATGAGCGGTGTAGGCTCGGGACAGAAGCTGAAGCAGCTGCAGGCGGGAGGTCTCAGCAAAGGCAGACGGTGCTGCCAGGGCATCTGAGGACAGGGGAGGAGACCCAGGGGACAGCAGCACTCACTGGTCCTCGTTGCGGAAGATACCCCACACCACACTGACGGCCACGCAGAAGAGCCCCAGAAGCAGCATGCGGGCCTGGGGGCGCTTGTGGAAGTAGGGCAGGCTGTTGTCGGGGACCCTGGTGGGGACCGCCCATCAGCACCTGGGATCCAATGGCCCACAACCACCCCCCCGACCCTGTGCCTACACCCACACCCGATGGCTCCCTAGAGAGCCCTCCACACGGGACCCAATACCCCAGAGCCCTGTCAAGCTCATGTCCCCTCCTGAGGACAAAGAGCCAGGGCAGGCAGGACAGCTGGTACTGCGGTGCACCCACAGGAGCCCTGCTGCACCAGGCCTGCCCTCACCCAAGCACAACAGCTACAAGGGTCTCCCTGAGGGTCCTCTGAACCCCATCTGGCCTTGCTTCAGCCCCTCAGCTATCCCCAAGAACACATCAGCTGGGCTGGGGACTCTCGGGCACTCTGAGCAAGGTGGGTCTGCAGCTCCCGCAGCGACCCATGGCCCCCGAGACCCCTGGGATAGCTGGAGGAGGGGGCCCTTGGGCCCTGCACCCCCCAGGTGGCTGTTGGACATGATGCAGGAGAGGGAGGCAGGCTGGGCACAAAGGTAAGCAGCTTCCGAGGACAGTGCCCCTTCTCCGCTCTGCTCTGGGCCAGCACTGAGTGAGCACCTGCTGTATTCCCTGAACTGTGCCAGACAGGCTGGGGCCGGGGGTTGGGACTGGCACCTCCGGGTGCACAGGGGCCAGGCTCACCTGCACCCACAGCAGGGCAGGCAGCGCACACAGGGCGCCAGGCAGCTGTAGAGGCCGGTGGAAGAGGCCAGGCAGAAGATCCCAATGATCACGTAGACTGCAAAGGGAAGGGGGGAAGTGAGGCGCCCCCCAGCCCGCCCCCCACCCCGACCACCCGCCAGCCTCCACGGGGCACACCAAGGTGGTCATAGAAGTAGTAGAGCAGCACCAGCATGGAGCAGCACATGACCACGAACACGCAGATCATGACGGGCGTCACGTCCACTGCCTCGTCCTCCTGCTTCTCGGGCCCGTCGTCACGTTTGTGCTTCATGTACCTTCTTGGAGGACACCGGGCTCACCAGGCACTCAGGGGAACCCCTCCCACTGTGGGCAGCTCCTGGGCAGTCACTATGGGCAGCACAGTGGGCAGCACCTGCACTCTCCCACCCCTGGAACCACTGCACCGATGGGGGCGCCAAGACTGGGCCGGGAGCCCCACGTCGCCGGGAAGGGACCCCGCCCACCACACCCCACTGCAGTGACAGTCCAGTGGGCACCTCCAGTGCTCCCCCGGGTGAGGCGCCCCCCACCCCTCCACCCAGCGGTGCACGCACACGGCCCTGTGCTCACTTCTTCACATCCCGGCTCCCAGCCCAGTAGCCCCCGAGGGCAACCGTGCCCACCGCCATGATGAAGATGATGACCATATTGTAGTCCAGCACCGGCTCGCTGGGCGCATACAGCGCCACCCGTACCTTGTGGCCGAAGCTCTGCCAGAGAACGCACGGCTGAGCAGGGAACCTCGCCCTCCACACCCCCTGTGCCCCAACCTGACCAGCTGACTGTCGGGCGGAACGACCTGCAGGCCCAGCCCGGGGCCACCACCCTCCTCAGAGCCCGGGGCAGGCGGACACCTACCCGGAAGATGTCCAGCATGTCCTTGTAGCTGAGCAGGGCCACAGGAATACCGATTTCCTCATACTGTGTCTTGTTTCCTCCTGGGGGAACCTGGGGCCCGAAAGGAGGAGGTGCAGGGCATCACCCCCCAACCCCAGGGAGCAGAGTCTGCACAAGATAGGGGCAGGTGAGGCCCACAGGTCCTGGCCCCTCCAGACCCCAGGCCACTGAGCCCAGGCCAGGCTAATGGCCACTGCCAGGCACCAGGCCTCAAGTGGGGGGTCAGACAGCCCTGTGCCAGGCTGATTTGGGGTCTAGAAGTTACCCGGAGGCCCACCTGAGGGCCTAGTGGACTGCAGTAGGTCCCAAGGCCACAAGTAAGGTGATCTACAGTAAAAACCAGACCCCTCATCTATGCCACCTCTCACGCCCACACTTGGCGCCACCAGCCGTACCAGCTTCTCCTTGCTGACCACAAGCAGCCCACGGGCCCCGCTGCCCTGTGCCAATCGCACTTTCTCATAGAAGGTGCAGTTCCCTCGGGCCACCAGCGGGATCTGGTTGCTGAAGCCACTAGCAGGGAGGTCGCTGGGGGAGCAGAGCAGGGAGGATGACCAGTCACCGAGCTGCAGGAGAGACTGGGGGATGGGGGGGGTGTTACAGAGGTTCCCACGCCCGAGTCACCAGAAAGGATGCTGCCAACCCTCCAGCACCAGGCTCAGGCCAAGAGCTCATCCTGAGGCCTCGTGGGCTGTGTGAGAGCTCAGCCCACTATGACAGGGTGGAAGGGGTCATCCCTGAGGACCCTGCGAGTGGACCGTGGGGTCATGCATGTATCCCCGTCTGCCAGGGTTTCTCCTGCACAGAGTCCCAGCGGCTGGGAGGTGAAGCCCTAGGTCCAGCGTCCCCATGGGACAGGGCCAGGCTGGGGTCCAGGGCCACTGCCCCGAGCACAGCCCCCACGCCAGCCTCACAGCCTGCAGTGCCCCCGAGAAGCCTGGGAAGCCCGCTGCCACCCACTGTGCACCCATGGAGAAACGTGGCCACCTCCTACCTTGGGCCCAAGTCGGGGAGATGCTGCCAGTGGTGTGTGGCCTCAGGAGAGTCTGGCTCTCCTCTGGGGGTTCACAACAGCCCGGCCTCACGAAGCCCCAGCCAGCACTCAGCCCATCCTCCTAACCTCTCGATCCATGACACAGGACTGAATACGTCCCCACCATGTACCAGGTAGCACATGAGGCTGGAAAGGTCCCTGCTCTCAGACCTCACGGCCCAGCACCGGGCGTGGAGGCAGGGACACCTGCGTGCGCACACGCAACAGCGCACAGACTTGAGCGTTCAACTTGCACCGCACACTCACACTTCAGACAGGAAGGGACAGAGGTGATGATCGTTTGGACAACAGGACCTTCCTGGGTCTGTTACAAACATCAGGGTCAGACAGGCATGGTGAAGAGTGGGGGCTGTACCCCGAGGGAAGAAACTGCAGGGGATAGCAGGGTGTGCACCTCCGCGCATCCAGGCCCCGCGCTCTGCTGTCACTGCCTGGGGACACGGATGGTGGTACAGAGCAGCAGGCCTGGCCTGCACTCCCACAGGCCTCTCCAGCGCCCACGCCCTCCGGGCAGCTTTAGTTCTTGGCCAAGGAACCTGAGGCCTGGCATGGGGCCCTCACATGACCCCAGCCCTCTCGCAGGCCAGGGCACCTAGGGAGACTCACCGCCTTGCCCAGGTCATGTGGCAGGTGGGCCCACTGCGGGTTGTACAGGATGCAGTAGTCCTTGCCTCTGGGGACTCCAGTCTCAGATACCACGTGCACCATGCCATACTCACAGGCCACCTGCAGCAGGGACAGGGCAGTCAGATGGACTCCCCAGGGCACAGGACGACTTAGGGCAAGCGACTATGTTCACGAGGTGCCTGGGACATGGTCCTCTCCTGGACACATCTTACAGCTGAGGACACAGGGAAGAGGGTGGCAGGGACAAGCCTGCCCTCCCAGAGAGACTGGGGCCGGGACCATGGCTGTGTCCTGGGTCAGCAGGGACAGGCAGAAACCCAGCGCCCCAGGAAAAGGACTCTTTTGGGGGAGGGAGGTATATGAAGTTCTGTTCCAGGTCCTGGCAGTCACTGCGCGGGGAGAAGTGTGAGGGTCAGATGAGGTTCCCATACCCAGCACATCTGACCACAGGTAGGGTTACAGATGGTCGTTCGACCAGCCCAGGAGGGCACAGATCAGAGGGGTCCCTGTCCAGCACTCCATCAATTCCCAAGGAAGAGGGGCAGGAAGTGGACGGACCAAAGAGGCCAAGGGCACCAGGCACAGTGAGGTGGCTGGAGCTACACCTATGCTCCAGGGGGTCTGAGGCCTTGCAGCAACAGGGGACAGAACCAGCTGGCCACAGCAGGGGCCCCAGGGCCACTGGGCTTCTGCCCCTTCACACATCCCTACCAGGCACTGCCCAGCCAGGGACAGCTGGCCCAGATCCTAGCAGGAACCTGGGAGATGGAGGGGTTCTGTGCGGGACCTTGACACAGCAAGGGCATGCGTTCACACCAGGGCAGGGGCTGGACCCCAGGACAGGGAGACCCCAGCCTGAGACCACAGGCTCCCCTCCTGCCAACATGAGGACACAACCTCACACACAACACAGCTACCTGCTCCCCTGCCTCCTGCCTGGACCTGGCCAAGCTCGGCCTGGCTGCCCCACCACCCCGACGAGAGTACTCTCTGCCTCACATGGGCCCAGGGAGCCCAGCCCCTCCCAACTGTGGAGGACAAGGGTCCCACACACCCTGGCCCCCGCCTTGTCCTTCTCGGGGCAGAGGACCTATCTGTACCCTGGGCCTCCTCCTGTTCTCTCCTCCCATAGGGCAGTGTGTTCCTCAGGACACTCCTGGTGTTCCCTGAGGACCTGCACACAAACAAGCAGTTCCGGGTTCTGGCTCAGCCCAAGCACCGCTCCCAATGTCACCTCCTCCCCATCCTGCAAGTGCCCCCACTGCCCTGCCTGCCCAAGGGCATCCCTCTATGTGGCTACTGGTGCTAGACAGCCCTGTGCCCTTCAGATGAATGCACCTGAGGTCCGGGGCCCTGGCACCTGGTGGGGGTCAAGGTATGGGCCATACAGGGGCTGGAATCCACAGTACAAACCCTACCCACCTCCTGTGTCTGTTAATAAAGTTTTATTGGAATGCAATCTACTCTACTCCTGTGCAAAAGGTCCATGGTCTTCCATCCACCAGCAGAGGGGAGTGGCAGCAACAGAGACCACAGGGCCAAGAGCCAAGACCACCAGCTGTCTGGTCTTCTAAAGACACAGCCCAGCCTGTCCCACGGTTGGGGCTGTCACTGAAATGTCTTTTGTGTGAAACAGAAATAGATAGAACCACTTCTCTTTTAAAAGATCACTTAAAAGCACAAAAGCACATTCAATGGATATTCCATCCTCATAATCTGCAAAACTGGTTTTCCATTAAAAATAAATAATAAGCCCAAGCTTTTGCCAGCCGCCAGGGAAGCGCCTGCTCCCTTTGATGGGTTCTGTCCCTGCTGTGCTTAGAAACAGGGAGGTCTTCAGAGGACCTGGCTCCAGAGGTGCCTGGCACAGGACCAGGAGCCCAGGAGGGGAGGACCACCCAGTGCAAGTGCCTGAGGATGATAAAGCCACCTCTGGGGCTTCACAATCACAAAGCCGATGGGACACTTGTGGGGAACTGAGCCTCAGAAGCACCACAACAGTGTGCAACTCTGTCGGTGGGGTCTCAAAATCATCACGAGGAGCACTCTCCCTCCAAGGGATCCCCAGTTCCAGCAGAGGACCAGACTGCCTGCCCAGAACAGGGCTGGGCACACCAGGGATGCCCACACTGTCATGATCAGCTGACTAGCAGCTGCCACTGACAAACTCATCCCACATCCATCCCTTGGTGACAGGGGAGGTGGATACAGCTGCAGAAGCCAGATCTCCTGCCCAGGGCTCCCACATGGGAGTGTTCTAAGACTGTCACCAAGCAGCCCCCTGCCTAGAGGATAGCTGGTCCCATTCTTGGGCACCTACCCCTCTCCAGAACCCTCCCCCACCCCCAGGAAGAGCAGGAAGACCCGGAAGAGGCTTCCTTGCTCCACTCTGGATAAAACGCAAACTCTCCCTGCCTAGGACAAAGTTCAAAGAGCCCAACATCCAGAGCCTTTTGCCACCTGGCTGACTGGTTCAGCCCAGGCCACAGCCCTACTCCGCCCTTTACCCCTGCCCAGAGCTGCTCCCTGGACCCTGTGCCTCACACTGTGGGTGAGGGAGAAGCCCTGGCCTCCGTTCGCACGTGGTGGGAGGTCCTTTTCCTGCAAGCATTCAACCACTCTCCACACCAGTCTCAGCCAATTCCCCACTTTCCCCAAATAAAGCACCAGCTCACGCCTCTGACCCTGTTCCTGCTGCCCACAACACCCTTACCCTCTCGTGCCCACAAGTCAAACTCCTATTCATTTCAGAACACCCATGTCATTACTTTTAAAACCTTCCCAGAGAGGGCTAGGGATTTAGCTCAGTGGTGCTGCCGCCTGCCTCAAAGCACAAGATCCCGAGTTTGATCTCCAGTACCAAAATAAGTAAATAAATAAATAAAACCTTCCCAGGGGGCTAGGGATTTAGCTCAATGGCACCACACCTGCCTTGCAAGCCCAAGGTCTTGAGTTCAATAGCCGGTACAAAAAAAAAAAAAAAAAAAAAAAAACCCCAGGGAAAC
>NW_022900949.1:9777150-9786272 GCF_012274545.1 Fukomys damarensis
CCCCAGGGAAACTGAGTCCCAGTCTCTGCGATCCTGCAGCCATCTCTCTTGCCACCCCTTCAGTCATATTATCTAGAGAATGAAAAGTCCCTCCCCCAACTGAAGCGGACTGGTAGAGGCCAGCAAAGGGTCTCTAAGAGACCTTAGACTTCCTAAGGGGCTAGAGAAGCAGCTGGGGAGATGAGCGGTTTCCCGGACAGCCTCTGACGGAAACGGAACAGCCACGACTGGAGGGAGACCAGGGACATTCCAGGATGACAAAAAAGACTGGAGTGCAAGGGCTTTTAGTGAACCTCACTATCCAGAGGGCAGCTTCCGAAGTATCCAGAGGTCTCATGAATAAGACGTACACACGCCTGTCATCCTAGCACTCTGGGAGGCTGAGGCAGGAGGATTGAAATTTCAACCTCAACATGGGCAACTGAGTGAGACCTTGTCTCAAAAAATTCTAAAAAGAGCTGGGGACGTGGTTTAGTGTGAAGGTTCTGGGTTCCATCCCCACTTAGAACTAACTGTAAAAGAGTCAAGGCTGAGGGCTGCATTTCTAGACTTCAAGGTGCCTCCTCACTCCCTGACCTGCAGAACTCAGGAGAGAGAGAAGATCTGGACCCCTACTACACACTTAGGACGTTGTGCACCAGCTACCTCAGCTGCAGTACACGGTAGGCCCTGACACTCTTCTCACTAAATGACCCCTGGCCTCCGCATCCTCTCCAGAACCCAAAACGAGACTCTTTGCCCCCTTTTGCAGAGGGGCAACTGCCGCTCAAAGTGGGGATCCCTCTTGACCAAGGTCACGGCGTAAAAGATGGGGGTCGGGGTTCGACCCCGCTTCAGGGTTGGGTTTGGGGCTGCTCCTCGATGCCGCCAGGTTTTGGGGAACACGGCGGCCACACCGAGGGGCGCTTCTTTCAAGCCCTAGGGTGGAGACCTAGTTTGCATCGTGCCCATTCCGCAAAAGGGGAAACTGAGGCGCGGGGAGGACAGCTACCCACCCAAGGCCACAGAGCCCGGGGGGATCTGTGGCGGTGGCTGGGAGCCCCGAGACCAACGAACAAGACGCAGGGAAGGTTCTGGCGGCGGAAAGGGGAGGGAGAGGAACCAGGGATAGGCCCGCAAGGTCACAGCTGGGCTCCCGCCCCGTGTGAGGGCGCGAAAGCCAAAGCTGGTCCTCACGAAGGGCCGGACGGGGTCCCACGCGTACGCCGGGACCGAAGGGACCGGCAGCCATTGCTGCGGGGCGTTCGGGGCCAGCGCGGCCCTCACCTGGGCCGAGAAGAGTAGAAACACCGCTCCGAGCCGCGTCAAAGCAGACGCCCCCATTCCTGCCGGTCCCGCCGCAGCCAACAGCGGAGGTTTCCCAGCAACGCCCCGGGGCGCCGCGTCGCGCAAGCGCTGCGCATGCGTACGGGGTCCGGGTCAAAGGGCGCTGCTTGGCGCCTGCGCAGAGAGGCGCCGGCGGCACGATGGCGGTGAGCGCGGGGTGTGACGTGGGGATAGGAGAGCGGAGGGGCTGGGGGGAGGATAGAGGGATGTGGGAGCCTGGGGACTGCTGACCGGGGGCGGGGAGGAGGTAGAGGGACTTGAAGACCGACTTAGGGCTGCAGAGCGGGGACATATCTAGGGGCCAGGGAGCTGCAGACCAGGAAGAAGGGGCACCATAGACCCGGGATGCTGCAGACAAAGGGTACAAGAGGACGTGGGGCCGAGGGGCTGCGGACTATGGGGACAGGGGCGATGTACCAGGGAGAGATAGGGGGCAGCAGACCAAGGAGGTCGTGGGAACCGGGGGACCCGACCCGTGAGACCTGGTGCCGGGGGGAATAGGGAGGGAGCCAGGACTGGGCCACGGTCCCCGTTTCATGTGTTCCGCTTTCCAGCAGGACAAAGAGAAGAAGAAGAAGGAGAGCATCTTGGATCTGTCCAAATATATTGACAAGACGATCCGGGTGAAGTTCCAGGGGGGCCGCGAAGGTGAGGCAACTCTCTCTTAAAGATACAAACAAAATAAGTAAGGGCAGCAGTGAGGGAGAGACTGCAGAGGTGCGGATGTTTGAGATGCTCAACAGGGACCACTCGGTGCCATCCTCCTATCGACCCTGGGAAGTAGGAACTGGTCTGCCTGTATTTCAGGTGGGGAAACTGAGGCAAGGATCGGGACCCAATGAAACTAGAGAGTTGTATTGTCTCTGCAGCTCCTCCTACCAGGGTTTGCCCCCGTTCCTCACTGATTTCTTGCTTCCTTTACGTTGGGTCTCTCCCTTGGTACTGCGGGACTGGGGCCAGGTGGTTCACTGAGCTGGGGTATAGCCTGTGCACTGCAAAGTGCTAAGCAGCATCCCTGGCCGCAGCCCACTCCATGCCAGGAACCACCCCCGGTCATGACAAGGCCATGTCCCCAGACATTTTACAGTGTCCACTGGGACACAGGATCACCCACAGATGGGAACCACTAACTATGTCCAATCTCTACTTAGTGGCCAGAGAAACTTGTTAAAAATGGAATCCTCTTAGCTGGAATGACACCAGCACTCTGGGAGGCTGAGACAAGAGGATGGCAAGTGTGAGCCCAGCCTGAGCAAATTAGCAGTTTAATGAGATGGTGTCTCGGGATTAAAAAGGGCTGGGAGGTAGTTCAGCTGGAGTACAAACAAAGGCCCTGGGTTCAGTCCGCAATACTGCAAGAAAAAAAAAAAATCAGCTTTCTCCTGTTTAAATTGTTCATGGCTCCCTAGTGTTCTGGGGTACAGTCCAAACCTTGTTTACCTTTAAATGGGGTGTTGAGCTCTTGACTATTGCATGTGTGAAGGCTCCTGAGGCTCAGAGGCGCCTGTCACCTTTGACAGTTTCATGCTCCTTGATGTGATGCCTGAGGCCGCGTCTGACTCTCCCGTGGAATCTAATGACAGAGGGTGGCTTTCAAGGCTGGGTGGTCTGGTGGTGAGTGCAGCAGCCTGTAGTGGCCCTGGCTCCAGACCACGTGGGTTAGGACCCGGGACTTCCGCACGCCAGCCGTGGGACTTGAATGTTTAGCCGCCGTTTCTAAACCTCGGGCCCCTCTTCCAGTTCACCAGTTGGCAGAACCCTGTTCCTTGGGGACATTCACTCCTGCCCTGGGGGCCCCTGTACATGACAGTTGGCCGCTGTGCCAGTGTGGGTTGAGCACACATGTTTTTGGTGGTACTGGGGATTGAAGCCAGGCCCTTCCCATTGAGCTAATTCCTAGCCCTTTTTATTTTTATTTTCTTATGTTGAGATAGGGTCTGGCTAAGTTGCTTAGGCCAAGCTCAAATTTGGGATCCTCCCGGCTCAGCCTTAGAGTGGTGGAAAGACGGGACCTGAATTCCAGCTGCAGAGTTTCACAGGATTTAAGCTCGGGAGCCACACCCACACTCAGGCCAGCGTTACCCAGCGTGTTCGCCCCTCCTGCAGACCTGCCTGTGGCCCTGGCCATGCCAAGCCCGAGTGGGTTCCTGCACTTGACACTGTCCATGAGCCCAGGAGACGCAGCACAGAGGGAGCCATGGAGCCAGGTGTGGACAGGCAACAAGTCCACGCCCGGAGGTGAAGGGATGGGCCAGGCGGTGGTGAATGTATTGAGGTCCACGCCCCAGACAGCCTCCATCTCCTCTCCCATTGTAGCCACAGACTGTATAGTCAAGCGTGGCTTGTATGTCGGTTCTCAGCCTAGTCCCTGCCTCGGGGGTGCAGGAGCACAGTGGTGGGCAGGTATGCATCCTGTGGGGCGAGTCCTAAAGAAGGGAGCTGGTAGCCCCCAGATGGTGGGTGGGGGTCCTGAAGGAGGCAGCTGGAGGATGAGAGGAGGTGAGGGAGGGCAACCTGGAAGCATCTGGGGTGCCCAGGGCAGGAAGTCACGTGCAGAGAGGTGGCTGAGCCACATCAAGCTCAGGCTCCTCCCTTCTCAGGCTGTCTCCCGATATGGGAGGTGCGGCACCTGGCCAAGGAGCCGTGATCTAGGGCAGTGAGGCCCCAGGAGCAGAGGAGCTCGGGAGAGAAGGGCACAGCGGCTACATGCAGGGACCTCTGTGTGACCAGTGAGGGGCATTTCTCCAGGAGCCACAGAGGATCCCTCATTCATCAGGAACCCTGCTAGGCCCTGGGTTCCACAGGGCACCAGATAGCGGAGGCCCCAGAGCCCGAGGTAGAAACCAGGTGCGCCTGGCCCTACACACACACAGGAGACAAAACCCACCCAGGGCCTCGTGCACCTGGGCAAGTGTTCTGCTGCTGAGTGGCAGCCCCAGCCCCTGGCTACTTTGTAATTGAGGTGAAATTCATACAACATAAAATTAATCACTTTTAAGTATATTATTCCGCAGCATTGTCAGCTCAGTGGCAGCCACCACTACTGTCCATGTCTAGAACTTTCTTTCTCATCTCTCAAATTGAAACTATTCCCATTAGGTACTAAGTCCTGTCCCCGCCCCAGCAACTTCCTGCCACTTCCAGTCCACTTCCTGCCTCTGGGTTCACCTGTCCTGGGTGTTTCCTGACCACAGTGTCCTCCAGGTCCGTCCACACTGTGACAAGTGTTAGCTTTTTATTCCTTTTCTAATATTGTTTTTAATTGACACGCGATCCTTATCCTGAGTTACCGGGTCTGTGTGATACCTTGACCGTGAGTACAGTGTGTGGTGAGCAGGCTGGGGTCATTAGCGTGTCTGTCACCTCACATCTACAGTTCCCTTGATGGAGACAGTCCAAGTCCGCCAGCTATTCTGAAATATACAATACGTCATTGTCACCCGTCGTCATGCTGCTGAGCCTCAGAGCTTGCAACTGTGACTTTGTAGCCCTCTTCTGTCCCCTCCTTCCCTCCTGCCGGCAGCCAAGCATTCCGGCCTCAGTACACACCGCGGCCTCTTTTGGAATAGCTTGCAAGCTGAAAAAGGTTTTGACCATTTTTCATTCTTTCTTTTCCTTTGTTTTTCTGAAGGGTTTTGCTATATAGTCCAGGCTGGCCTTGAACTCACTATGTATCCCATGGTGGCCCTGAACTCTCGGTGATCTTCCTGCCTCAGTCTCCCAAGTGCTAGTTTTATAGGCATGCACCACCATGCCCAGCTTGGTTTTTACAGTTTTTAAATCATTAAAGAAAGCCTAAAGAAGATCTCGTGTCAGCCCTCACGTGTCAGTGTCTACACATAAAGGTGTTTTTTTTGTTTGGTTGGTTTTTGTTTTTGTTTTTGTTTTGGTACCAGGGATCAAACTCAGGATCTTGCACTTGCAAGGCAGGCACGGTGCCACTGGGCTAAATCCTTGGCCCCATGTAAAGTTTTTTTTCTCCACATAAAGTTTTATTGGCATACAGCCCTCTGCACTGATGTATTCTCCACATCTGCCTCACACCACCAAGGCACAACCCAGTAACGAGACCCCAGGTGTCCTGTGGAGCCCAATACACTGCCCATCAGGCCTCTGCAGAAGACATTTGGTGACCATGTTCAGGCATCCAGCCCTGCAGGGGCCCCCTCGAGTGCCCCTGTCCTGGGGATGGATGCTGATCTCACTCCCCACCTTCGGTTTCTCTCTCTTCCTGGTGCTTTCTCCAAGCCAGTGGAATCCTGAAGGGCTTCGACCCATTGCTCAACCTGGTGCTGGACGGGACCATCGAGTACATGCGAGGTGAGCGGGCCCCCCTTGGTCCTCCAGCCCCTTCCCCTGCCTCCAGAGGGTGTGGGGGTTCCTGTGATCCCACCCTGGTCCTGGGCCACTGGCATAGCCAAAGAGCGCCCCCTCTAGGACTCAGAAGTGCAGCCCTGTCCACCAGAAATCTCCTTGACCTTTCTTTTCACACCTGTACTAGAAATGGAACTCGGGGTCCTTCACACTGAGCTGCATCCCTAGCTCTTTTTATTTATTTACTTATTTTTAAATTGATTTTTTATTTTTGGTTGTTTTGGAGACAGGGTCTCACTGTGTCCTTGAGACTGACCTGGAACCGAGGCTCTGGTCCCCGGGTCTCTGGTTCATGTGGCTGGGACAGGCTGTGCTCTCCCAGGGATTTCAGCGTCTGATTTCACCACAGGTGTGGGACCTGGTGGGGCGTGACGCTTGGTTGCCACCCCAGGGCAGCACCTTGCCCTGTGCTTCCAGCTGGGTCTGTCTGGTTCCCGGGCCGGCCTGGCCCCCTGGACAGCCACCTCTTCCAGCCTAAGGGTCCTTGGGAAAACACAGGAGCTACCTGGGGCCCGCAGTGGTGGCCACTGAGCCCCCTCTTGCAGAGCCGGCACATGTCAGCAGCCACAGCACCCCTGTGCTCTGGTGTCACCCTGGTCACCACTGTGCCTCACGGGGAGGCAAGAGTTTGGGGGATGGCGCTGTGTCCCGAACCACGTCAGGGCTCCAGTGTCACACTGTAGGCCACCTGGTCCTCGCCGCTTCCCAGCTTTTCGTCACAGTGACAGATTTTTAATTGCCTACGACCTCACAAGAGCCCGGCTCCAGCATGCTGTCCCTCATCATGGGATAGTGTCACTGATGATGGGGTGAGCGATGGCCATCAGGGATCCTGGGGATCTCCGAGTCCTAGAGTCCAGGTTCTGTCACGTCCGCCCCCTGCACATGGCTGTGGTCCTGGAGAGCCTGTCTGCTGAGGTTCCCGAGACCTCAGTGAGCTCAGGAGCCGAGGCGCCACTCTGAGCCCTGGTGTGTCCCGCAGACCCCGACGACCAGTACAAGCTGACAGAGGACACGCGGCAGCTGGGCCTGGTGGTGTGCCGTGGCACGTCGGTGGTGCTCATCTGCCCGCAGGACGGCATGGAAGCCATCCCCAACCCCTTCATCCAGCAGCAGGATGCCTAGCCGGCTTCAGGCTCGGGGCACAGCGGCTGCCTTTTTGTATAGGTTGAATTATTGTTTTCTTAATAAAACTGCAAACCCCAAGCATTCCCACCCTGGCTCTTGCTTCCCCAGCCTGCTCCCCAGGGAGAGTGGGTCTCCCCAGGACTCGGTTCAGCCCCACGCACCCCAGGTTTGTTGAGCACCAGCCATAATCAGCTGGAAGCAGGAAAGAGTTTCTGGGGTGGCCCAGGCGGGCCCAGGAGGGGACTTGGCCCAGCTGACCCCGCCCCACATCCCCTGCCCCACGCACCACTGGGCTCTGTCACCTTAAGCCAGCTCCCCGTCACTCCCACACAGCCAGGTTCCTGCCTGGCATGGGCCCCACCGAGATCTTCCCACGGCCCTTCCCGGCTCCTCAGCTCCTCCTGAGGCCAGAGCCCCCCGAGGGAACAGGTGTGTCTGGTCCTCACAGAAGGCTGGCAGGACAGAAGGCTCTCACTTCCGACTGTGCCAGGGGCTTTGGGGTGGTATGAGGGTTGTCCAGGCAGGAGCCTGGTCTTGACCCGGACCTCAGCAGAGGACACAGAAGCAGGCTGGGTGGGAAGGGAGCTCCACCCCAGGGCCTGGGTAAACTGAAACCTAAGGGCTCCAGGCTTATCGAAGGCATCTGGGTCCTGATCCCTCCCCGCCCCTCTGCCATCTGGCCTGGCCCTGCCTCGGCTCCTTATCGGAGGCCTCATGGAGGGGGATTATCCACGGGTGTCACAGCCCCAAGGAAGGGCAGCCTCACCGTGACATTCAACCGAGCAAGCCTCCCACCCCACACCCCTTTCACAGTGGGGAACCAGGGCCAAAGGAGAGGAGCCACACCACAGAGGGACCAAGAACCAGGGCAACAGAGCTGGCCGCCCCTGGAGTCCACACCCTGACCCCTGGCTCCCTGCCCTGGGGTGGCAGCAGCTCGAGCAGCCTGGAGACCCTGCCTCCTGGGGAGAAAGCAGGAACTTTCCATCTTTGGAGCCTGGGGACAACAAACAGTCAAGGGGGACCCCAGCTTTTCCCACAGAGACGCAAGGCTTGTTCCTGTGCCCTTCAAAACAGCCCCCCAGGGCCAGAGATGTAATTCAGTAGAACCACGCCTGCCTGGCACGTGTAAGGTCCTGAGTTCGATTCCTGGTACCAAAAAAAACCAAAAATAGCCTCCAGACTGTGCTGCACCTACTCCATTACCCTCCAGCCGGGCAAGGATGTCAAAAGCCATCCTCTGCACCACGTCCTCAGCTCCCACCTCCTCCCACCAACAGCTGTGAGGTGTAGGGTGAGTGTCCCAGCCTCTCCGGGCCAACTCAGGCTCAGGAGGAGACACAGAATATCCTATTCACAATGGATGACCCTCTGCCTAAGAGCACCAAGCCCTGTGCCCAAGTCCAAAGACAATCCGGATGGCATGAGACCCAGACAGAGGGACTAAGGCCGCACTCCTCAGCAATGGGCCTAAAATGAGCCACGTGTGGTGGCTTATGCCTGTCATCCCACCACGCTGGGAGGCTGAGGCAGGAGGATCACAAGTTTCAGCCCAGCCTAGGCAACCCAGTAACTCGGGAAGATTTCTCTCAAAATAAACAAAAAGGGGAGGCGGGGTAGCACAGTGGTAGAGGATCTGCCCAGCACAAGCGAGGTCCTGGGTTCAAACTCCACTACTGCAAAAAATATTTTTTATGCCACTACATTTGGGGAATGTTTGTTATGTGGGGGCAGAAGATCAAGAAACTTCCTGATAGAAGGCTGTGGCAGATTACCAAGGGGTGGGGCAAGTGTAGCAAAATAAAATGTGCAGTATAATGTCAGTTATTCCATTCACTGAAGACAATGATTTCTGAAGGATTGTATTTTTCTATGCATTTAAATGTGCCAGGGAAAGATCTAGAAGGGTCCAGCCCCACTGGGAGTAAAGATTCTGGTCAAGGGAGTGTTAGCCAGCTCTGAAAGTTTTAATATTTTAAAAGGAGAAATTTAATTTTAATGCTTTACTTTTAATATTACATTGAAAATGTAATATTTTACAAGGAGTCAGCGAAGAGAAAGGAAGGAGAGAGATTTAGACAAGGAGAGGCAGGAGGGGGCAGGAGGGAAAGGAGGGCACTGAGTGACACCGGATCCCCTAGCTCTCCTGCCCTCTGGCCCCACTATAAGTCCCTGCCCACCCTCTCCCCCAGCCTGCGCCTTGCCGACCACAACGACGGGAGGTCGCCCCCTGACCCCAGCCCGGATCCCCCACTTCCAGCTCCCCGCCCGCGGCCCACACCGCCCCCCCCCAC
>NW_022900949.1:9786424-9792744 GCF_012274545.1 Fukomys damarensis
GCCCGCGGCCTCGGCCTCCCGGTGCTGGCCCACAAGCCCCGGGTCCTGTCGGAGGAGGCCCCGCTCTAAAGTGGGCGGAGCCCAGCGTGACCCCAGACCCTCTAAAGGCGCCCAGGACACCGCCCCCCAGCAGGTTCTGGAAGCTTCCGAAGGTGGGCGCCGCCTTGACGTTGCTGATGTCAGTGCTTTGCCTCTGTGCCCTGCGGCTTCCTGCTTCTGAAAGGCTTTAGTCCCCTGACCCCTGCCTCCAGCCCTCGGCGGGATCTTTGTCATCCCTCTCATTTGCAGATGAGGCTGCTGAGGCCCAGAGAGGTCAAGCAAGCTTCCCGAGGGTCACACCGCCTGGACTGGCATGGAGGTGGGCGGGCTGCCCCCCGCACCTCCCGTAGCCACCCTTCCCCTGCTCCACCCCCAGCGTTCCTGCTACCCAACCACCTTCTGGGTGGCAAAAGCGGGCACAGAGCGGATGGGAAGGAGACCCTCAGAGAAGAGGAGGGCGGAAGAGGGAGAGGAAGGGAGAGAAGAGCCAAGAGCGGGGACCGAGAAGCCACCTTACCTGTCACTGCAGGTCCCCTCCTGCCTCTCCTGGCCCAGGGGAGGCCGAGCCCCAGCCCCAGAGCAGCCTCGGAAGGACCCTGAAGGACCTGCACTGCCATGTGAAGCCCAGGAACCCCCACTGCACCCCTGCAGCTGAGGCAGGTGGTGCCCCTTCCCCGGGCTCAGTTTCCTGGTCAGTGAGATGGGAGACAAACCGGACTTCTCCTGGGCTCAACGGAGGACATGAAGAGAAACAGGTTCGTAAGGGGGCAGCTTTCAGCTGATGCGGGGAGTGTACCTGTCATCCCAGAACTCTGGGAAGCTGAGGAGGGCAAGTTCAAGCCCAGCCTGGACGATTTAGTGACCTATTGAGATCCTGTCTCAAAATACAAAATAAAAAGGGCTGGCGTGTAGCTCAGCGTGAAGGTCCTAGGTTTCATCCGCAGCACTGCAAAATCAGCAGAAAGGGAGGGTGCTTTGCGAAGGAGAAGAGCTTTGGGATCCAAGGTAAAGGACAGAGGACACCACCGCCACCACCATCACCACCCCCACTGTCCTGCACACTGGCCGGGCCCCAAATCTCCCCATCCCTGCCTCGCGCATCTGTCTAGCAGCCTTGTGAGCTCTGTGTGGGGGTCAGCGGCTGGCACAGGACAGGCTGTCCTGGTCTCAGCCAGCAGGGGGCAGGACTCTCCCAGGAATGAGGCCTGGTTGTCACCAGGTCTCCCTTGGGCAATGTGGGGGAGCTCAGGGAGAGAGGGACGGTGCGGTGCGGGCAGAAATCAAACTCCAACCCCACACCATAGCACACGCTCGTCACGCCAGCTCCTCGGGAGGCTGAGGCTGAAGGATCTCAAGTTGGAGGCTAGCCTGGGCAATTTAGCAAGAAAGCTTAATCAAAATAAAATAAAAAGGGATGCAGTGTAGCCTGGTGGTGAGCACTTGCCTAGCATGTGCCAGGCCCTGGGTTTTATCCCCAGCGCCAAAGACCACACAATTAAAATAGAATTGATTCGGAAGCCTTTAAGGAACACACGACACCATTTCTACCACAATTCTTCCAGCAATTAGTGGAGGCAGGAACACTTTCCAACTAGCTTTCCGAGGCCAGTGTAGCCTCACCAAGAAAAACTCACAGAGAAAAAAGAAACCACAGCCCAAGACGGCTCGTGAACATAAACACGAAAGTCCTCATTGAAAAACTGGCAAGGGCCGGGGATTTAGCTCCGTGGTTCTATGGCCTGCCTCCCAAGCGCAAGGTCCTGAGTTCAATCTCTGGTACCAGAAACAACCCAAACAAACAAAAGGAAAACCTGGCAAACTGAATCCACCCATCTACACAGAGGATTAATGTAAAAGCGCACACCTGCCATCCCAGCTACTGCAGAAGCTGAGGGAGGAGAATGGTAAGTTCCAGCCCAGCCCGGGCAATTTAGTGAGTTGGCAACACCGTGTCTCGAAACAAAAAACTTAAAAAGGGCTGGTGATGCAGCTCAGTGCAAAGGCCCTAGGTTCCATCCTTACTACTGCAAAGGGGAGGTAAGTATCAACCGGCTGCAATAACTGGACCTTTTCGGTGTTTGTTCATTTTCTTGAGACACAGTAGTATCGCTATGTAGTTCAAACTAGCCTCGAACTCACTTGGTACCCAGGCTGGTCTTGAACTCACAGCCATTCGCCTGCCTCAGCCTCCCAATTGCTGGGATTGCACCACCATGCCCAGCAAATAGACTTTATTTAGATCCAGATTTGAACAAAGTGGAAAATACCGCCGCCTGCCTTGCAAGCACAAGGTCCTGAGTTCAATCCCTAGTACAAAAAAAGAAAGAAAGAAAGAAAGAAAAAAAAAAGAAAATACCTCAAAATGTAAAAAAAAAAATTAAGAGGCAATCAGTAACAACTGGATATTGAAGAATATTAAGGAATTACTGTTAACATGTTAAAGTGACAGTGGGATTGCCGGTTATGCTTTTGTGTATTTATTTTTCAGTCCTGATATTTTAGCCATGCAATGTTTACTGATGATGGGGACCACGCAGCAGCTGGGGTTGCCCCGCCCTGGTCTGTCCGGCAGACAGAGACTGACTCGGCTGGAGGGGCCGTGCTTTGGACATGGGTACGTGGTCTTCAGCCTATGACTCACTTTTGTTGGTGTTTGAAATTTTCTGTAATAAAAGATTAACAGAAGCAACAGATCCCTTCACAGTCTTTCAGGGGCTGCTAATATGTATCAGGGCAAGGTTTATTTTGTCTTGTTGTAGTACTGGAGATTGAACCTGGGGCCTTCGCACTGAGCTCCATCTCCAGCCCTTTCTTACGTTTCACTCTGTGACAGGGTCTCACTAAGTCACTAAGTTGCCCAGGCTGGCTTGAACTTGCGATCCTCCCGCCTCAGCCTCGCGGAAGGCTAGGATGACAGGTGTGTGGCACCCCCTTTGGCCTACAGGAGGTGTCCTTCAGGGCCCTGCCCTCCTCCTTTTTTGAGTAGCCTTGCGGTGGTGACTCTGGGACCCTTTGTCCCCCCACCCTGTGATGGCAGGGGATGCATGGGGACACAGCATCCCGAATGACTTGCCCTGGACCAGCACTGCTCAAAGAGTGGCTCTGGAAACTGTCCCAGCTAATCTCACGGTTGCTGGCTGAGTGTCAGGCAGCCTTCTAAATATGCTATGCACTCAGTCCTCCCAACTGCCACAGCGGCTTCTCACCGAATGGGGCTGAGAGAGGCTAGTCACTGGCCTAAGGTCACACAGCCAGTAGCCCGCCACACCTGGGCTGGCCCAGACCTCTGGAGGCCGAGCACCTAGATAGTCTATTTCTCTCCCAGGGATCCAGGACTGTCCCCCAGTCACCCCGGAGAAGGCGCTTGTGGGAGCTTCTGCCCCCACAGCCCCCTTCCGAGGCTGTGACAGCCATACCTGATCCCCGCACTTCTTGCTGCAGAAACAGGATGAGGGGGAGGGTGTTTAATTTTAGAAATAATTACACCACATCAGGGCTCCTACTGGGGGGCTCAGGACTGGAGGGCCCCCCCACAGGCACCCCTCGCGCACCCCTTCCCCAGGGCCGTGCAGGGCTCCCACGCCTCCTTGCAGCCCGCAGTCATCTCCCTGCCCCCAGGACCGCCCACAGCTTCCCCAGCAGGAGCCGCCCTTTCCTCCCAGGTGGTCCGTCTCCATGGCAACGGCCCCATAGCAGGTGGTCCGTCTCCAGGGCAACCAGGTACCTGGGAAGCTGTGACCCAGCCTGCAGCCCCCTCCCAGGCTCTCTCCCATGTCCCATCAAGGCACCTCTGGGAGAAGAGCCTAGGGGACCCCGCTGGGAAGCTGGTCCCAAAGAGACCAAGGGACAGCCCAAGGTCACCTAGCAGCTGCCTTCCTCATCCTGCCTGAGCACTTAAATACCAGGTCCCCACTCAGCTCAGGTGTAGTCCCTGCCCTCAGATGACTCCCACTAGGGACCAGAAGGGAGAGACTCTGGCCAAGGAAAGAGAAGCCAGTGGCACACACAAGTACTCCGGGAGGCTGAGGCAGGAGGACTGCAAGTTTGAACCCAGCCTGGACAGCACAGCATCCGATCAAGACCTTGCTTATAAAAACTAAGGGGCCGGGGATTTAGCTCAGACGTTCCGCCGCCTGCCTTGCAAGCACAAGGACCTGAGTTCAATCCCCGGTACAGAAAATAAAATTAAAAAGGGGCTGGGGTATAGCTAGTGTGAAGACCCTGGTTTCAATCCCCAGTAGTGCAAAAAGAAAGACGGGGCAGAACAGGGAGGGGACATAAAGCCATGGTCTCAGGGAGCTGCCCTCCAGCAAGGGACAGCAGTAAATGCCACACATCATTCAATCATTTCATCACTGATATTTATTAGCCGTTAACAGTGTGCTGGGGGCTGGAGAGCAGGCATAAAAGGGGAGGGCAGAGAATAAACAAGACAAATCAGCAAATTACAGAATAGCTCAGGAAATTGCTGCGGAGGCTGGGGAGGAGGGACAGAAGGCGGCAGGGTTGGCAGGATGAGTCAAGGGGAAGGGAGGGCTGGCGCTCCAGCTGTGGCAGGAACAGCCTGTGCAAAGGCCCTGAGCTTCATCTTAGCCTCCAGCCACTTCTGGAGGACAGAGGCACAGGGTACCCTGACCTGCCCCTCTGTCACTGAGGGCAGAATCTGAGACAGAAACACTTTTTTTTTTGAGAGGAGAGGGAGAGAGAGGGAGTGCAGATCTTTCTACATAGCCTAGGCTATCCTTGAAGCTACAGTGGTTCTCCTGCCTCAGCCTCCTGAGTGCAGGGATCGAAAATCTGCCTCACCAAAACTGGCTAGGACAGGAACTCTTCTGAGCTCCCGTCTCACAGATATGGACACTGAGACTGGAGAGGAAAGATCCCCCATGGTCACAGGGCCGTGACACGGGAGAACCTAGACTTGATCCCAGGGAGTTGGCTGATGTCCCTCATGTTCCTTGGGGAAGCCTCCCTGGGCCCCAGCTTAGATCCACCACCAGGCAAATGTGTTACCCTCCCATGCCTTTGTGCTGTGTCATGGATCTGTCACCCCTGTCCCTCTGCTTGGAACACAGTAGGTGCTCAATGAACACTTTTTTCCCAAGAGCCCAGAGAGGCAGAAATCAGAGCTTCGGGGGCTCAGAGAGGGAAAGCAACCTCCCTGAGGTCACACAGCACCTCAGTAGCCCCTGTCCGAACTCTGAGCAGAGGGGTCACAGCTTCATTCTAGACCTCTCCTTGGCCACCCATGAAAGCCGCCCACCCTGTGCCTGGTCCCAGGGGGACCTGGCCTTTGGCCTCCCAAGATGCAGTTTCTGGGCTGCTGGCCAACGCGACAGTCTGGGAACGGCGCCGACTTGGGTCACAGGTGGCAGAGCGGATGCCAAGCCAAAGCCTCGGAGGACGCAGAGGGCGGGGAGACGGGATGGGGAGGGGGTGGGCAGCACAGGGTGACATGCAGGTTCACCCTCGCTGGTCCCCCTGCGGCCCTGGCTGCTGCCCACTGGGCAGCCACCGCTTCCTGGCCCAGGGTGAGAATGGGGACCCTGTGAGGACCCAGTGCTGGGCGCCTCCTGTTAAACCAGGCTCTGAACCACCAAGCTTGGAGACACCTATGGCTCCCCAAACTATACATAAAAGACCCCTGCTAAAGCTGGGTGTGGTGGCACACCCCGTCATCCCAGTGTTGTGGGAGGCTGAGGCAGGAGGACCACAAGTTTCAGTCAAGCCTGGACAACTTAGCAAGACCCTGTCTCAGAATTTAAAAAAAAAAAAAATGGCTGTGGATGTAGCTCGGTGAGAAGGCCCAGGGTTCCATCTTCACCAATGCAAGGAAGAAAAAAAAAAAAAGTGAGTGTAAACCGGATCCTGAGAGTAATAGGGAGCTACAGGAGGTTCTGGAGCGCTGAGATTAAGCTGCCCTCCCGGGACACCAGAGCACCGCAGCAGCAGAGCCTGGAGGTCCAGCCTGAGGGGTGTGAGGGGGTGGCCGGTTCCAGACCAACCACCCGCCGCTCTCCCTGGCGTCTCTTCCAAGAAAAAAAAAAAAAGTGAGTGTAAACAGGATCCTGAGAGTAATAGGGAGCTACAGGAGGTTCTGGAGCCCTGAGATTAAGCTGCCCTCCCGGGACACCAGAGCACCGCAGCAGCAGAGCCTGGAGGTCCAGCCTGAGGGGTGTGAGGGGGTGGCCGGTTCCAGACCAACCACCCGCCGCTCTCCCTGGCGTCTCTTCCCCCGCGGTCTGTGGGGGCCAAGGGGGGTATTCGGCCCGATGTGGGCG
>NW_022900949.1:9793174-9806043 GCF_012274545.1 Fukomys damarensis
CCCCCAGCGTAGGAAAGGAGCCCTCAGCCCGCCGCTCTGTGCCCCTGCTCTGGGGGCGCACGGTAGAAAGGCAAACGGGGTGTCTGGTGTCTGGAGTCTACACCGTTCGGCAGCGTCGCTGGAGCCTACGGAGCTGAGCTATCGGAGCGAGGGATTCGGGGTACGGGGCTCAGCCTCTGCTCTGCGGGCCTGTGTCGGGGAATGGGGGGCTCTGTCCATCTCCAAGGTCTGGCCTGGGTGCCCCGGGGCCTCTGGGCCTGGCCTGGAGGTTGGGGTGCCGCGAGCCCCATTCAACAAGTTGCGGGGGAGCATCTTGTGCCTCATTATGAGCACAAAAAAGATTCGGGTCCATCGGTGTCCGCAGACCCCTTACAACTGAGCTTCCTGACTGATGCCTGGGGCACCGAAGTGCGTTTTGTTCCCCCTCCCCAAGTCCTGAGGGATGGGAATTTCTGGGGACAGGGCCCTGGAACCTGCACGTTTAACCCGCAACCCCCAGTGAGCCTGCTGTTTGTGGGGGTCTGGTGTGGAGTGACCCTGACAGGAGAGCCATCGAGGGGCCTGGTGGGGGGACTTCTGGGACAGGGAACTGAGGTAGCAGCCCCCTCAGGGCTCCTTGGAGGAAGCCAGCAGCCAGCTTGTGAGTGACTGAAGGCACAGGACCCTGCTGGAAACTGGTTCCTAGAGTCAGGGCTGTCTGGGGCCAGGGTACTTTGTCCCGCTCTGTGTCCCCTGTGAACCAAAGCAAGAGCCACTGGAGACCCCAGGGGCTCCTCTGAGGACCTGGATGGTGTGGGGTTCCCAGGTGGGGACATCCAGCTCAGGAGCACTAAACCCAGCCTCCTCACCCGCCTTTCTGTTCCCTGTCTCTGCTGGCGCTGTGGGACAAGCATCACCCCCTCTGTGAGTGCAGGGTAAGGGAGAGGCGGGTCACCAAGCCCCAGCACAGCCCATGACACAGATGCTCAGAAACACGGGGTCTCGGGGTCCTCATCTGCAGAATGGGGGTGGACACTGCTTGCTGTCCACCCCCGGGGGCGGCCCGGCATCCAAAGCCACCAGGCAGAGCAGGAACAGAAAACAGATCTGGGCAGAAAACAAATCTGGGGATTTAGCTCAGTGGTTCCACCGCCTGCCTTACAAGTGCAAGGTCCCAAGTTTGATCCCCGGTAACCCCCAGAAAAGAAAAGAAAAGAAAGCAGATCTGAGCTGAGGTTGGATGTGTCTTCCACTCCCACAGCGCTGTCACCCCCAGGCACCCCTGAGTCACCGCCGCATCACCCGCTAGAGGACACCAGGGCCCAGCAAGCCGCCCACCTCCCCACGTGGCACTCGTGGGCCCTGGTGGTGCGAAGAGCTGGGATTCTATGAAAAGGAGCTGGTGCCCGATGTGGGTTCCGGGCTGATTCAGTCCAGCCAAGGACTCGTGTGTGAGCTGGGGTCACTCGGACCCTCAGAGTCCAGTTCTCTGCAATAGATTTCCTTATCCGTCCTTGGTACTGATGGGTCAGCAGCTGCAGGGTGCAGTGGGTGTGGATCGAGGGCCCCCCGCCCCCCGGAAGCTCATGGGCAGCACCTGAGCATAGGCTACAGAGGGAAAGTGGGTCGGGAGGCCCCTTCCCCCCAAAGGGCTGACAGGGAATAATAGCAGATGGAGACTAATTAGGGCTTAATGAATTGTCACGGTCCAAAACCCCGGGAGGGCCTAGATCTAGGACGGAGGGCATACCGGTCCTGGGGGGCTGGCAGTGCGTCCCCAAAACTGGACCTCAGAGAGCACCAATGTGTCCCCAGAAGTGGGCCCCGGAGAGGCAAGTGCTGTGTGAGGCTGGGCCCCCACACTGAGCAGGGGGTGACTGTGGTGGGGGCAGAGGCTGGGACACATGGCTCCAGCCTCTCCCCTTTGGGTGATGGGGTGGGTTGCAGCACCCCGTGGCCTGAGAGGGACAGGAGGCAGGATGTGTGCAGGTAACCTGGGGGAGCAGGGGCTTGGAGCTGGTACCCCGGGGGGGGAGTCCCTAGGAGGTCCCTGTCCTGGGCCTGACACAGAGGATGTGCCCCTTCCTCAGTCCTGCAGAGACACAGGGGAGGCTCTGGAGAGGCCTCGTCCCTCCTCCCTCTCCCAAATGGTGGTGGTGCCCTGCGAGGGTCCCAGGCTGCTCTAAAAAGGTCATCCCACACCTGGTGGCCTGAAAGCTCGCAGTTGTGTATGTCAGGGTCGTGCAGTCAGGAGACTGACACAGGCTCCCGTGGCTGAGTCTAGGTGCCAGGGCAGGGCTGCTTCTCCCGAGGCTCCAGGGAGAACCCTGGTCCCTATCCCGGCTCCTAGAGGCGCCCACAGCCCTCGGCTTGTGGCCCCGTCCTCCATCTGTGGAGCCAGCAGCATGGCATCTTCAGCCTCTCTCGGCCTCCCGCTGCCTCTCAGGGGTCCCTGGATGGCCCTGGGTGACCCCCTGTCGGGCTCCTCCACATGACCCCACCTGCAGGGTCCCTTCTGTCGTGGTGGGTGACAAGGCCGCAGGCCCCAGGATTTGGAGGTGAACATCTTCGGAAGTCACCATTGTGCTGACCCCAGGCCCCAGTTCCCTGTTAATCGTCCCCGTAGCTCAGCCACTATGTAACAATGGGCAGCAGGACTTTTGTGTTTTGTTCAAGGAGAACAGCACCTGGCATGCAGTGGGTGTGCGTTAGGGGCAAACCCGTCATCCTAGCACTCCAGGAGGTCAAGACAGGAGGATCTTGAGTTCAAGCCCAGTCTGGCCAATGTAGAGACTCGTGAGACCCTGTCTCAAAATAAAAAAAATAAAATAAAATAAAAAGGGCTGGAGATGGAGGCCCTGGGTTCCATCCCCAGAACAACCAAAAACTGAAAAAGCACAGGGCTGGGGATTGCTCCAATGCCTGCCTCAAAGGCTCAAGGTCCCAAGTTCGAGCCCCAGTACCAAAAAAAAAGAAAAGAAAGAAAATAAAAGAAAAAGCACTAAGTGGTAGCCCGTCCCGTTACTTCCAGAAAAGCCCCAAACAGAAGACTTGTGGGCTGGGGCACCGCAGTGGCCCGCACCCCCTCAGGCTGCACTGGGCTGGGAGGAGGCCGTAAGACCTGTGGTCAGTGGCAGCAGGGTTCGCGCAGGCCCGGCCCTCACTTCCCCTCCTGGTCAAGGCTGCCTGCCCGCCCCGCCCCTCTGCGGCCTCTCCTGCGTGGTAATGAGCCTGTGTCCTTGAAATGCACTTCCTGGACCCCCGAGGCCCAGCAGTTCGTGGTGCACATGTTGGAGGCCGGCGCCTGAGCAGGGTCCCCGTTCCCTCACACACATGGATCAGCCCCGGGGGCGGGGGAGGAAGCAGGAAGGTTCAGTCCGCCAGCCCTGACATGGGCTTTTTTTTCTTTTCTTTTCTTTTTTGAGTAGTACTGGGGCTGGAACGCAGGGTCCTTACACTGAGCTCCATCCTCAACCCTTTTTATTCTTTATTCTGACCCAAGGTCTAGATGAGTCGCTAAGTGGCCCAAGCTGGGCTCAAATTTGCAATCCTCCTGCCTCGGCCTCCCGGAGTGCCAGCATGACAGGCGTGGGCCACTATGCCTGACTCTGGCTTTGTGCCTGCTCCAGGGTGGCTCATCCTTGTGCCTTTGGCTAAGGTGCAGAGAGAAGGAGGTGACATTCTCTGGGGAAGCAGCCGTCCCTGGTTGTCTAGCGATCATAGCAGTGTCGCCGTGTGCTTGTTTTACTGACTGGAGCCTCCATGACAATGGGATCTTTGCTTACTCCTCACTGCGGTCCCGTTCTGAGGAACACCGGGCGTGCACGTGTCCAAGCCTCAGTTCCATCTGGAAGGCCGAGTGGGCCGAGGCTCTGACCGCAGAGGGCTGAGGTTTGGGGCTTTCCCACAGGGCTGGGGTGCAGAAGTAGCTGTTCCTGGCCACTTATCTGCAGCAGCCCAGAGAGGGTGCTCGAGGCCGGTCCCGGGTCCCTGCCCTGTCCATGTTACCTGAAGCCACGCTGGCTTTGTTGGCCCCAAAGCTTCTGTGTTGGCGGAGCAGGTGGAAGTCAGGGTCCCCCCCGAGCTGCGCTTGGTGGCACAGGCTTGTGATCCCAGCACTGGGGAGACTGGAGCAAAAGGATTGCTGTCGGCCTGGGCTAATGTGGTGAATTCAAGTCCAGCCTGGACTGCATAGCGAGATCCCGTCTAAGAAAAGAAAAAAGAAGTCAGGGTGCCGTGGGAGATGGGGGTGCTGCCTTCCTGGAGAGCCAAGGAAGGAACAGGCTGCAGGGATGTATGTTGAAGATGTGCAACTGCTCTGCCTGCTGTGTGTCTTGGGCACGTCGCTTGCCCTCTCTGGGCTCTGCTCCCCACTCTGTGTCAGGTAGACGCATCCTGCTTTGTCTGAGGGCATCGACCTGATACATGCTCTGGGCCAGCGATGTTACAGCGGGGACTGTCACCGAGGGCAGCTCAGTCCTCCAGCGGACACTGGGCTATGTCTGGGGACACAAGCGGCTGTCACGAATGGCGGAGCTCTCCTGGCCTGGAGCAGGTGGAGGCCAGGGTTGCGGCTCAGCCCCTGCAGTGCCCGGGGGCTGCAGGCAGGGAGGGTGGAGCTAGGGACAGCTCAGTGTTTCCGGTGTGAGGTGGGGACATCGGAGGCACAGCGGAGGCCACAGGCCAAGGGGACAAATGGTGTCTGACAGCTGCGGGTGGGTGTGGTCAGTGCACCGTCCGGGAGGCCGACAGGAGATGGACGGACGGCCCTGGGGTACAGAGTGAGGGGGGGGCCTGCAGGGACAGAGAAAGCGAAGGTGGAAGCCGCCTGCCCGGCTGCCTGCGTCTCCTGTCTGGCGCAGTCCCTTCTCCTGCCCTTCACCCCTGCAGCGTCCACGCTCCTGACCGGGAAGACTTCACACCCAGCCCCTAACCCCATTTATTTGGAGACAGGGTCTCCATACGTCCCTAAGTTGTTGCCCAGGCTTGAACTTGGATCTTCCTGCCTCAGCCTCTTGAGCAGCTTGGTTGACTTCAGGAGGTCTTGTGGGTCCAGTGTCTTCCTACCAGAAGAGGGGCTAAGACTGGAATCCAGTAGCTGAGTGTGGTGGCGCATACCTGCCATGCCAGCATTTGGGAGGCTGAGGCAGGCGGATCGCTGTGAATTCAAGACCAACTTTGGCTACACAATGCGTTAAGGCCTCTATATGTATTGAGACCCTGCCTCTAAAAACAAAAACAGAAAGGCCCGGGGATTTAGCTCAGTGGTTCTGCCGCCTGCCTCGCAAGCACAAGGACTCGCGTTCGATTCCCCCGTACCAAAAAATTCAGACCTCCACCTAAGCAGGAGCTGGGGTCCTGGCCTTCTGAGCCCTTTCTATGGGGAGACTAGCACAGAAAGGCTGCCGGTTCAGGGCGGCCAGCCCCATCCTCCTCTGAGGAAGGGAGGTCTGGGGGAAAAGTCAGCTTCTGGCTGTGACCTCCTTCCCCAACCTCCACTCAAGGTGGCCTGCCCCGTGCTGCCACCATCGAATGCCTAGGAACATGAGGCCCAGAGAGGCCAGGCAAGCACCCTCCAGCCACACAGCGAAGGAGGCTAAGGGTGGGAAGCAGCCCCTTGGCCTGGGGCGCCAGACCCTTCAGGAGAGGCGCCTGAGCTTCACTCCGGCTGCAAGTCCTCCTCTGTCCCCACCAACCTCCAGCAGAGGAAATGATGGGTAAAGCCAGGAGGGATAGGTTAGGGTTGGGAAACTAGGTCACAGCCAGGCAGGCTCGAGGGACCAGCTGTCCTCTCGTCCAGGGAGTAATTATAGAGCCAGAGCTTGCCCGGTGTCCCGGAGAGCTCTTCTGGCTGCACGTTGACAGGCAAGGTCCAGAGAGGGTACAGTTGTCACCAGAGGTCACACAGCAAGTCAGGATTGTGGCTTCCTGCTGGCCTCTCAGTAGCTGCGACTGGGCAACTTCTGACCGGTCAGTATTGAGAGCTACCTGCCTGTCCTTATCCACATTCTGTGAGGCTGCTTTGAAAATCATGGTGCAGCCGAGCACGGTGGCACACACTTGTAATCCTGGCACTTGGGAGGCTGAGGCAGGAGGATCACTTCGAGAGGCCAGCCTGGGCTACATAGTGAGTTCAAGACCAGCCTGGACTACAAAGCAAAACCCTGTCTCAAAAATAAATAAATAGGGCAGGGATTTAGCTCAGTGGTGTTTTGCCTGCCTCACAAGCCCAAGGTCCTGAGTTTGATCCTTGGTACCACCAAAAAAATGTGTGTGTGTGTGTGTGTGTGTGTGTGTGTGTGTGAATTAATCATCAATCAATTGTGGTGCAAGCCTGTGATCCCAGTTATTTGGGAGGCTGAGGCAAGAGGATTGAAAGTTCTAGCCCAGCGTGGGCAACTCAGAGATTTAATAAGACCCTGTCTCAAATTTTTCAAAAGGCTGGGGATGGAGCTTAATGGGAAGGCATACACAGAACATTTTAAATTTTCATAAGCTGAAGGGTTCTGTGTTTGATCTGTTTTTGGGGTTTTCTTTTGTTTGAAACAGATCTCACTGTATAGCCCAGGTTGGCCCCAACTCACAGCAATCCTCCTGCCTCAGCCTCCTAAGTGCTAGGATCCTAGGATCCCAGGTGTGCGTGCCAGCATGCCTGGATTTTTTTTTTTTTTTTTACTGGGGACTGAACTCTGGACCTTGCACTTTTGAGGCAGGCAGTGGAACCACTGAGCTAAGTCCCCAGCCCCTGATTTATATTTTTTAAAGAGGGGAAAAAGGGAGAGATCAGATACTGCTATAGGTTGAGTGCCACCCAGCTCTCCCTAGAGACTTTCTTGCTCCCAACCAGCAGGACCGAGTGACAACTGAGAAGTAAGCAGCCATCTTCCTAGGGCACCCAACAGTCTTGGAGGCAACAACAGTCAACTCGGCCCCTGAGTCATCCTCTGAGGAGCACAGCCAGCATCATGAACCTTCACTGAGTGTCTGAGCTCAGTAGGAACACGGTGTAGGTGTGCAAAGGTCCTGAGGCAGAGGGAGCAGGCGAGGGTCTCCGTGGCCGGGATGAGGCTGCCTTCTGCAGGGTCCTATGGCCCAGGTCACGGGGAGGCTTCTGTCCTGAGAGTCAGGAAGGTTTTCCCCTGTGGCTAGGATGGAGGAGATGGCCTCGAGCAGCAATGGTGGCACTGAGACAGACATTGGGTGGGGCCAAAGAGGACAGCCTAGGGACTCAGGGGATCACGGTGGGTCTTGCCCACCCAGGAGGCCGGGCTTCCACCCAAATGGTGCCCAGCAGCAGGGGCGTGACTTCAACTGCTTGCTGGGGACCCGCGGCCCACGTGTCTGGGGGTGCTCAGTGCTGGAGGAGGTGTCCAGACCTGCCTCTGCCCTCTCCAGGACCACGCCAAGTGCACCCATTTCCTGAAGACACTCTCCCCTACGTGGGGCATGGTGACACCTACCTGCCGTCCCAGCACTCGGTCTGGAGGCTGAGGCAGGAGGATCTCATTAGTTCCGGGCAGCAGCATGGGCTACATAGAGAGACTCTCTTTCAAAAATCAAACAAGGCACTCTCCCTGTCACACCGTGGTCCGTACCATGCAGAAGGCACTGTCTGTGTCCCAGTCAAAGGCAGCAAGTCTGTCTTGGTCCCAGCTGTGTCCAGGGCACGTGTGTGGCACACTGTGGGCGCTTAATGACTGTCTCGTAAACGAACCAGCAGATCCCTCTCCGAACCACTCAGGATGAGCTGTGTGACACTGAGGTGACCTAGGTTGCTCTGAGCCTTGGTGTTGCCATCTGTAAAGTGGGGTGGCAGGGGGACCCACCATGGGGTCGTGTGGGGGTGAAAGGAGACAATCCGGGCAGGGCCCTTGTCCCAGGGCCGGGGCAGAGCAGGGGCTAAGGGAGGATTTGGTGCTGTCACCGTTATGGTTATCACCATCCTCACAGTTCCAGGGGGGACAGCAGCGTCGAGCAGAGCTCTGATTGGTACTTCAGGGACACTGGCGATGTGGACTCTGTCACAAGAGTAACCAGGGAACTGACACTTCAGCCGAGGCCAGTGTGAGGTAGAGAGGGAACAGGAGAGTCATCCCAGCGGAGGAACAGCCACGCAAAGGCCCTGGGGCAGCATGGAGCCTGAGGTGCTGCAGAGGGAGGACGGGGCAGGAGGGAAATGGAGGGGATGGGCGGGTGTACAGGCAGGGCTCTAATTTCATTCTAACGGTGTGGAGTTCTTTCCCACAGAGGAAAAACCCAGCAGCTCTTCCTACCAGGAGTCTCTCTCTCTCTTTTTTTTTTTTTTTTTTTTTTTTTTTTTTTTTTTTTTTTTTTTTTTTTTTCTTGTTTTTTGTTTTTGTTTTTGAGACAAGGTCTGGCTATGTACCCCAGGCTGGTCTCGAACACATGGGGATCCTCCTGCCTCCCGAGTGCTGGCCCTATAGGCATGGGCCTCCACACCCACCTTCTTGCCAGGGGCCCCCTCCGGCATAGGCTGCCGAGCCTCTGTCCCCCATTGCAGGGACAGGCTGAAAGTGACTGCCAGGAGAGGCCACAGAGAGGGGCGGGTTTAAGGTGGGAATGGCGGGAGTGGCAGGGCAGGAGGCGGGTAGGGCTGTGACACCGGCGGCTCTCGCCCTCCGGACCCTCCTGGGACACAATTTCCCTGCCCTCTGTCTGCAGCAAAGTGCGGGGAAAGAGAGACACAGAAAGCCCCGGCACAGGGGGAAATTAGGCCACGTCCGGTGCGCACCAGTCCAGGCCCAGAAGGCCCCTCGGGTTGTTGGGGTTGATGCCCTGTGCTGCGACCCCGTTCTCAGTGACCTTGGCCACTTTGCCATCATGACACAGGCAGTTCCACGGGGCCAGTGATTTCCGGCATTTGGGGGGACATCAGCACGTGTCCTGTCGTGTCCCCAGATCTAGAATTCACTTGATGTTTCATTTTATCCTGAGTAGGATTTTTCTGCCTGAAATTGCTTGGCAACCTCGATTTTTTTTCCCTTCATGGAATGGGGCTTCTGTGGTCTTTCCCTCCGGTTCGTATCTCCCGTGGAGACGTAAACTGATAAACCACCGTTTAGGTGATGGAGTCCTACTCACCCACCCCCATATGGGTAGGTTTCAGCTGACTTGGTACGTGTGCGTCTCCCTGCAGTCCACAGCAGACGTGGCTGTGACTGCAGCAGTCAGGAGGCTGAGGCAGGAGAATCACAGGGAGTTCAAGGCCAGCCTGGACTACACAGCGAGACCCTGTGTCCGAAAGAAAGTGTATTTGATAGATCCCCCGGCGTTGTGTTGTCGTTCTTGTTGTTTGGTTTGGTGGACTTTGTTTTCCTCTCCCTACCTCTTGCTCTCTCCCTTCCCTCCCTTCCTTCTGTACTTCTCAGGATTGAGCCTAGCGGGTTCACACTGATCTCCATCCCCAGCCCTTCTTATTTTGATGCAGAGTCTCGCTAAGAAACTAAGTTGCAGGGCTGGGGATTTAGCTCAGTGGTGCTGTCGTCTGCCTCACAAGCCCAAGAATCCAAGTTCGATCCCCAGTACCGAAAAAGAAACTAAGTCGCCCAGGCTAAGGCTCAAATTTGCAATCCTCCTGCCTCAGCCTCCCAGAGGGTGTTGAGATGGCAGGCGCGTGCCCCTGTGCCTGGTTTGTGACCTCACCTCAACTACAACTTCAGGTAGAAGCTGTCCCGTTCCATTGTTCCATCACCGGCACCAACCAGGCCGAGATTCAGGCTCTGCGTGAGCTCATTCTCACCGGGAAATCTCAGGAGTGTGTAGAGGGGCAGATGCTGCCCTTGTGGGAGTTCAGTGGGTCCCCAAGAGCCAGGCTGGGGAACCTGGGTAGAGATGCCTGGGGGCTTCAGCTGCCTGGTTGCTGAAAATAACCTCTCAGCAGAAGCAGCAGGGCCATCTGGCTTCCTTCCCTGCCTGCCTGGCTCTACCTCAACCCCCAGAGCCAGGCTGCAGCCAGGCAGAGTTGGTGGGGAGGAGTGAGGCCGCTGCAGCCAGGAGACAGAGTCGAATGTTGCTGCCTCAGGGACTCAATGCTAGCGCCCACTCACCTCAGGGCCTTTGCACAGGTGGCACCCAGCCTGGAACACCCCATCCCCACCGCTCTGGGTCTGTGTGAGTCTCCCGGGGTGGCTGCACCCCAGGCTCACAGCTCCGGGGCCTAGAATGCAAAGGCCAGTGTCTGGGCGGGGCCGTACTCACTCCGGGGCTCCAGGGTCTCCTTCCCCGCTCTCCTGCATCCCAGTGCTCCAGATGTCCGCTGGCTGTGGCACATCATTGCAGTCTCTGCTCTATCCCCCAACGTGAGTCTCGGTCTCCGAATTTCCTTGCTGGGAGGCCTCCAGGCGTTGTACAAAGGCCAGCTCATCCAGTGTGACCCGTTTTGACCTGACCCCAACTGTAGAGACACCCTTTCCAGTAATTCTTCTGAACAGGGGCCTGAGAGCAGGGCTTGACCAGGTCCTTAGTCGGTAGGGACACCGTTCAGCCCACCACGGACTCCTGGCCTGAAGTCAGCCCTGATCATCATCCTGCTGACCCTCACACAGCCTAGGACAGGGCATCCTTTGCTCTCATGGCCTGTTTTTTGTTTTTGTTTTGTTTTGTGTTTTGCAATCTTGAGAGCTAAACCCAGGGCCTTTGCACTGAGCTGCATCCCCAGCTTTTTTAGTTTTTATTTTGAGACAGGGTCTCACTAAGTTTCCCAGGCTGAGCTTCGACTTTGGATCCTCCTGCCTCAGCCTCCAGGGTGCTGGGATAAAAAGTGTACATCCCCACGCTTGGTTCTTGTCTGTTTTGATTGGATGTGTCAGTGTTGGGGCTGGGCATGCACTTTCCCAGCTTGCTAAAGCCCTTGGGTTCATCCTCACAGCGCAGTAAAGAAAAAGGAAAGAGTGGGGAAGTGTTTATCAAGCTGGGCTGTGTCCTGGGCACAGCTCTCAGGACCCGGAAGAGGGCATCCTAGGGGGAAATGGGGGCCTGGGGGTCTGAAGGTCCAGTTTATGCGTGTGGACAGGCAACAGGGGTTTATGACACTATTGCTTCCAGTGGTGGTCAGAACAATGTAGATAAACAGGGTAACAGGGGGAAGATAGGGAGGACTTTCGGCTGGGCAGACCCTTGGGGGGACAAGAAGACATTAGAACCATCTGTGTCCCCAGCCTATTGATGTGAGCCCCAGAAGAGCAAGAGCACGCTGCCAGGTGTGGTGGCGCACACCTGTAATCCCAGCACTTAGGAGGCTGAGGCAGGAGGATCGCCTCGAGTTTGAGGCCAGCCTGGGCTACATAGCGAGACCTTGCCTCAACCTGCCCTCAAAAAAAAAAAAAAAAAAAAAAAAATCCACAGCTGACTTATTCACCAGTGTACTCAAATCAGTATAAAATAAGCACTCAATAAATCTCTTTTTTTTAAATTTTGGTTTTTTGACACAGGATCTCAGTATATATTTCAGGCTAGCCAAACTCACTACATAGCCCAGGCTGGCCTGGGACTCACATGATCCTCCTGCTTCAGCCCCCTGAGAGCTGGAATTACAGGAGAGCCCTACCATACCTGGCCTTTTTTTTTCTTTATTTATTTGCAGTACTGGGGACAGAACCCAGGGTTTCATATATGCTAGGCAAGCGCTCACCACTGAGCTGCATTCCAGACTTTTTTAAACCTTTATTTTGATGCAGGGACTCACTGAGTTGCCCAGACTGGCCTCAAACCTATAATTGTCCTGCCTCAGCCTCCCAACTACCTGGGATAACAGGTACCCAACAGGGCCAGGGGTTTAGCTCAGTGGTTCTGCCGCCTGCCTCTCAAGTTAGGACCTGAGTTCTATCCCCGGGACAAAAAAAAAAAGTTAACCAACATAAATATCCTTTTCGACAAAATCTTGTACATTACCTTCATATGGCTCCTCTCCAGCTCAGTGAATCCTCTCTTTGAAGACATTTTGTGCAGGTAAAAATTCACATCACAGAGCTGAGTTGTGATATGACCCTGTAATCCCTATCCCCAGGAGGCTAACACAGGAGAATCACAAGTCCCAGGCCAACCAAGGCAATTTAGTGACTTAGTGAGACCCTGCCTCAAAGAAACAAAACAAACCAAAAAAAAAAAAAAAAAAGGCCTGGGGCTGTAGCTCAGTGCAAAGGCCCTGGATTCAATCTCCAGTACTACCAAAAAAAAAGTAAATTTTAAAAATCATATTATAACATAAACTCACCCTTTAAAGTGTAGTTCAACTCTGTAGGGTTTAATACATTACAAAGTTGTGCAACCATCCGCCCCTCTAACTCCATCCCCATGAGCAGTTTCCATCCCCTCCCCACACCCAGTCCTCTTCCTGTCTCTGGATTCACCTGCCCTGGATGTTTCCGGTCCAGGGAGCCCACACCGTTTCTGGCGTCCCTCGCTGAGCATGAGGTCCCGAAGTTCCACCCGTACTGTGATAAGCGTCACAGCTGTGTCGTTCCTTTTTCTGGTTGAGTAATATTCCCGCGTGGGAATGGACCAGGCCATGTGCGTTCCTTCCCGCGCTCCAGGGGCACCTGGGCCGTTTCCACTTTCTGACCATTGGCCATACTGCCTGCAGGTTTCTAGAGTTCAGTTCTCTTGCCTGGAGACCCCCAGAGGTGGAGTTGGGGGTCCCGTGCTGGGGTACCACTCTGGAACCTCTTCAGAGGTTGGGCTGGGTCAGGAGGCTCCGCAGCGAGGTGCTGACACTGCTTGGTCCCCAGGTGCGCGTGAGGATGCTGGTGTGGCCCTAGGCCAGGCTCCGCACGATGACCTGCTGGCTGCGTGTGCTCAGTCTGCAACTCCTACTGCTGCCAGCGGCGCCACCCACTGCCCAGGGCTGCCCGGCCCGCTGTGAGTGCACAGTC
>NW_022900949.1:9806203-9807094 GCF_012274545.1 Fukomys damarensis
CTAAACGTCATCGCGCACGTGGAGCCCGGCGCCTTCGCCAACCTGCCGCGCCTGCGCGTCCTGCGTCTCCGTGGCAACCAGCTCAAACTCATCCCTCCCGGTGTCTTCACGCGCCTGGACAACCTCACCCTGCTAGACCTGAGCGAGAACAAGCTGGTCATCCTTTTGGACTACACGTTCCAGGACCTGCACAGCCTGCGCACTCTCGAGGTGGGGGACAACGACCTGGTGTTCATCTCACGCAGGGCCTTCGCGGGGCTGCTGGCGCTCGAGGAGCTGACCCTGGAGCGCTGCAACCTCACGGCCCTGTCCGGGGAGTCCTTGGGCCACCTGCGCGGCCTGGGCGCCCTGCGGCTGCGACACCTGGCCATTGCCGCCCTGGAGGACCAGAACTTCTGCAAGCTTCCGGGACTCCTGCACCTGGAGATTGACTATTGGCCGCTGTTGGAGGAGGTGGCCGCAGGCAGCCTGCAGGGCCTCAACCTGACCTCACTCTCGGTCACCCACACCAACATCACAGCCGTCCCCGCAGCCGCGCTCCGCCACCAGGCACACCTGGCCTGCCTCAATCTGTCCCACAACCCCATCAGCACGGTGCCGCGAGGGTCGTTCAGGGACCTGGTGCGCCTGCGTGAGCTTCACCTCGCCGGGGCCCTGCTGGCCGTCGTGGAGCCCCAGGCTTTCCTGGGCCTGCGACAGATCCGCCTACTCAACCTCTCCAACAACCTCCTCTCCACGCTGGAGGAGAGCACGTTCCACTCGGTCAACACGCTGGAGACCTTGCGCGTGGACGGGAACCCGCTGGCCTGCGACTGTCGCCTGCTGTGGATCGTGCAGCGGCGCAAGACCCTCAACTTCGACGGACGGCTGCCGGCCTGCGCCACCCCGGCC
>NW_022900949.1:9807471-9813930 GCF_012274545.1 Fukomys damarensis
ATTTTTTTTAAAAAACGCGCAACGAGACGCAGGCGGCCGTGCGCTTCCCGCTGGACCTCACCACGGTCCTGGTGTCCACGGCCATGGGCTGCATCACCTTCCTGGGCGTCGTGCTCTTCTGCTTCCTGCTGCTTTTCGTGTGGAGCCGCGGTCGCGGGCAGCACAAGAACCACTTCTCGGTGGAGTACTCCTTCCGAAAGGTGGACGGGCCCGCCGCCGCCACCGGCCAGGGGGGTGCGCGCAAGTTCAACATGAAGATGATCTGAGGACCGGGCGCTGCGTCAGGCCCCGAGGGTTTCCACCTAGGCATCCTCCTCAGGGGGCGGCGCGAGCCAGCTGACCCGCAGGACCGCCCCCCACTTTTATAAGCAACCAGCCGCAGGCCTGTTTTTCAGCCAAGCGCATCTTTTGCAGTTTCTCAAGACTTTTCTAAAGGTTTCCACCTCTCTTCCGCCCCCACCCAGCTGTGGTCCCCGGGACTGGGGCTGGGGTGGAGGTATGGGGGGCTGGGCTCCTTTCTACTAGGCCTGCATGGCTGGGGGCTCTGAGTTCCCGACGGGAGGTGGCCCCTCTAGGGGAGACAGTGGCATGGGGGATGCACGGAGGGCACCCCAGCCCAGGAGAGAGCAAGCAGAGGTCACACCGATTCACACCTCCAGCCGGACACAGCTCAGGGGGTGCACGGCACACACCCAGCAGATGCTAGAATCAAGTCGTGGCTGTGGAGCTGGCCACAGGGGCACACTCAGCTCACACCCAGGACACTCATCTCACACTGGGCCACACTCACCCCATACTTAAGACACTCCCCTCATGCCCAAGGCACACTCAGCTCATAACTAGGGCACACTAAATTCACTCCATTCACACCCAGCTCACATCCAAGGCACACTCAGCCCATGCTGAGGACATACAGAGTTTACACCAGAAACACAAGGTTCACACCCAGGGCACATTCAGCTCACACGCAGTGCACACACGATTCACACTCACCCCAGTGCACATGAGCAGCCCTGGTCACAGTCCCCACCACCCTGTTCCCATCCTCCCACTCCCCAGGACGACCTGTGGGCCAATGGGGTGCCCACTGGCAGAAGCCATGTCCCTAGTGCCCCTGGCACCCGGCCTCAGGGTCCCCCAGCTGGAGGAATCATCCAGCCAAGTTCACATGGAGCCCTGAGCTGGCACACTCAGGTGTGGGTGAGAGCACACAGTCGGGGCGGGCACTGAGTCCCTGCCACGTACCCTGCAGGGGTGGTGGAAGGGAAGAGGGCTGAGGACCCTAGTCACTGAGAGACAGTGCCACAGGACCTTGGTCTCTGTGACAAAGGGGCAGATCTAGGACCAGAATTCGAGTCCCAGGCCAGTTGCAGCTCACGGGAAGAAAGAGCTCCCCAGGACCACTGCCTGTGTCTGCAGGTGGTGAGCTCCCTGTCACTGGAGGTTCAGCAAGCGCAAGGTGAGGTTTTTCAGAAGACTTCAGACCCCGGACTGGCACCGTCCCTGACTGGCCTCCCCCACTCAGCTCCTCCCCACCCTCTACCTCAGCCAGATGACAGTTGGGATACTGTAGGGGCACAAGGTGCAGGCAACCTTCTGGGGCCTGAAACTGACCCTAGCCAGGGAGGAAGATTTTTTTAAGCCAGCCCTGCCCCTCCTGCCCTGCTGTGTGGTCTCAGCTGGTGACTGGATACCACCCAGATCTGTAGTGTCGTCTTCCCTGACATGGGTCCGAGAGTCCAGGCCTGTACACGGGGCTGCAGAGCTTGGCTTGGATCCCAGATCCCTCGAGGCCGTGGCAGACAAAAGCTGGCTTTGTGGGAAGGACTCAGCAGTATCCCAGCAGGGCTGTGGCCCGGGACATAGGGACCCCTGGCCCTGCCCACCATGTGCAGAGGAGCCAGCAGAGTGTGGGCCAGAGGTGCATGCTGTGGCCCCAGACCACTCAAGAGACCAGCCAGGCAGAACTGTCTTTCAGTGGCCTCCAGGCCCTGTTGTCATGACAACCCCAAGGGCCTCCTGACCCTGTTGCCATGGCAACTCCAGGCCTCCAAACACAACATCCAAGTGCCTTTAGCGTCATTCAAAGATGTGGGGGGCTTTCCTGGAAGCACTGGGGGGGTGACAGCATCAGTATTGGGGTTCCCCAGCCCTTTCTCCCCAAGTCCCAACCCTAACCAAGACCCTTCCGCCCACCTCCCTCCACATCCTGCTGTATTTGATTGGAATCCAATAAATTGAAACTGATTTAATAACAAACTTAAGGTTGTTTTTATTATTCACACGGGAGGAGTAGGAGGTGGGAAGGGGTCCCTGGGAGGGAATCCTCCTGGCTTCAGCTCCTAGGGTCCCACTTTATTGATGGGCCGTAGGTCAGCAAAAAGGCAGAAGGAGCTAGCCATGGTAATCTCAAGCACCAGGAGGCTGAGGCAGGAGGATTACTGAATTCAAGGCTGCACTGGGCTATATAGTGAGATCCTGTCTCCTTAACCAAAAACAAAACACAAACAAAAAAACAAGACAGAAGGATTCAGCCCTGAGTTTCTGGCTAGGGAGAAATAGGGACCATAAGGGAAACTCCTGCCATGAACTCATAGGAAAAAAGGAGAAGTCAGGTCCTTGAGGTGCCTCTTTGGACTGCAACCTCCTCACTCTGTCTTGGGGAAGTCATCCCTGAGTCCTGAAGGAATGCTAATAGAGTGCTTTATCACAGGGTATGGTGGGAAGCTGAGGCAGGAGGATTGCAAGTTCCAACCCAGCCTGAGCAACTTAGTGAGCCTCTGTCTCACAATACAAAATTAAAAAGAGCTGAGGAGCCAGGGATTTAACTCAAAGGTTCTGCCACCTTCCTCGCAAGCGCAAGCTCCCAAATTCGATCCCCAGTACAAAAAAAAATCATGGCTGAGGACGTAGTTTAGTGCAAAGGCCCCAGGTTCAGTCCCCAGAACTGTAAAAAATATTTTTTTAAAGTTGTTTTATCCAATTCCCATTTGTTTTCATTTTTTTAAACCTCCATTAATAGATGGGTAAACAGAGATAAAGACAGGAACCCAGTGTCCAGGATCCCAGGATCCAACCCCTAAAGACACAAGAAGACATTTGTGCTCATTCTGTATTTTTTTTTTTTAAGATAGGGTCTTGCTCTGGAGTTTAGGCTGGCCTTGAACTCACTATAGAGTCCAGGCTGAACTCAAACTCGAAGGATCCTCCTGCCTCAGCCTCTTGAGTACGTAGGATCTCCTTGCAGAGAAACTATTGCCTCACGTACCTCAGTTTCCTCACCCAGAAAGGCTGCCATTCCCTTTCCAGTGCCTCTGAGTCCCTGATTTGGGGCAAGTACAATACTCAAGATTGTCCCCAAACCTGTGGTATTGTGGGGTGACTGGGGGAGGGGACTCCCTGACTAAGGGGGGACGCTCCTTCTGCAGGGGGCCAGGGCCCAGCTGGAGTGGGCCCCTAGCAAGGGTCCATGGGAAGGCAATCTGGGACTGCAAAAATAAAGGGCAGGCCACTGGCCTGTCTCCAACCCCCAGCTGCCAAGAGGGACTCACTTTTGGGGGGATTTCAGGTCCCCACCCACTCTCTCCAATGTCTCCTGTAACAGGCACCTTTGCCAGGTGATTACCAAGAAAGCAAGGTAACTTCCCCACCCTCTCCCTCTGGCCCTGAGGGTTTCTTCCCTTTGTGTTTGTTGTTTTGTTGTTTGGTCCTGGGGCTGGAATCCAGGGTCTTCACAGGAAGCTAAATCCCTAGCTCTTTTTACCTCTTTTTGGTGGTACCAGGGATCGAACTCGGGCCCTTGTGCTTGCAAGTCAGGCAGTGGAACCACTGAGACAGGTTCTAGCAAAGTCTAAGTTCCCCAGGCTGGGGTTAAACTTGCTATTCTCCTGCCTCAGCCTCCCAGAGGGTGGATGTGCATGTGCCCAACTTCAACATTTAGAAAAAGATAGGATCTACATACTTACATGATCTGATGCGGGACTTTGGCCTCCGTTCCAACAAAACTTTACTTAGAAAAACAAGTGGTCAAGCTGGGCACGGTGGCACACACCTGTCATCCCAGCACTCAGGAGGCTGAGGCAGGAAGACTGAAGTGAGTTCAAAGTCAGCCAAGGCTACATAGAGAGACCTTGCCTCAAAAAACAGAACAATGGGCTGGGGATTTAGCTCAGTAGTACAGTGCTTGCCTTACAAGTGCAAAGTCCTGAGTTTGGTCCCTGGTACCACACACACAAAACAGAACAAAATCCAAGAGGTGCAGTGTCTAAGACAGGATGTAGGAAAGGCTTTCTTCCTTCTCGGCAGCACAGAGCAGGACAGTGACTTGCCCACAAGCACAGCAAGGCTCTGAGCCAAGACAGAGGCTACTGAGACGGCCTCGAAGAAGGGAGAGCAGTTCTCAGGAACTGAAAACCCACAGGAAAAAGTGGCCTGGTTTCATTTCTCCCAGAAAAGTTGGGGCTGGAACTCTCTGCCCACACCTAAGGCAGGGAGCCCGCTATGTCCGGCTGCTCCCAGTTTTGCAGGGACCCCACTGCCACCCACCCACCCTGGTGGTACAGCCCCTGAGCTCTCAGCCCAACTTTCCCACAGGGGTCCCCACCTTCGTCCAGGCCTAACCCCTCGGCTGGGACGCCCTTCCCACAGCACACTGGGCTGCCTCGCCCCAGCTGGGGAAATGATGTAAAAGGGGCCCCCAGCCCCACCCCGGGCCCGGCCTGTGGCCTAACAGTTGCTCCATGCTTCCTGTTGGCTGGAGCCATTTGGGGAGGCCGGGGGCCCGCAGGACTCAGCTTGTCCCCTTCGTCCCTACAGCCTGAAGGTAGGGGTGGGGTGGGGGGCTGGGCAGAAATAGCAGCATTTCTTTTCTTTTCTTTTCTCTTCTTTTTTTCTGGGGCTGGGGATTTAGCTCAGTGGTGTAGCTGCCTGTCTCACAAGCGCAAGGCCCTGAGTTCAATCCCCAGTACAAAGAAAAAACAGAGAGAGAAAGAGGGAGAGAGAGAGAGAGGGAGGGAGAGAGAGGGAGAGAGAGGGAGAGGGAGAGGGAGGGAGAGAGAGAGGAGAGAGAGAGAGAGAGGTCTCCTAGAAATTAAACCCAGGGCCTTTTCATTGAGCTTCATTCCCCACCCCTTTTTAAGGTTTATTTTGAGGCAAGATCTTGCTAGGTTGCTTAGGCTGGACTGGAGAAAACTGAGATCCTCCTGACTCAGCCTCCCAGAGGATAAGTGTGTGCCACCACAATGGCTCACAAGCAGTAGCTTTTTGAGGTTGGATGAAGGGCTGGGGCCTTGAAACTGGGAAGTGGAAGCCTACCGCAACAGCATGGCTTGCGGTGGGCTGTGTGTGTGGCTGACTTCTTGGGACAAGGCCCAAACATAGCTCTTGTTCATTTTTACCCACCCCTTGCTGACCCCTGGATAGCCCATCCTCTAGGCTGGGCATTGAGTCCCACCCTGAACATTCAGACCCCGAAGGATGGATGAGTAACATGCCTGTCTTGTGGGTAAGGAAGAGTAAGAGAGGGCAAGAAGTTTACCCAGGGTCACACGGCAGACCCAAGGCTCGGCAAGGAAGCCACAGTGGAGGTGTTGAGGCCCCTGGGAGCAGGCAGCACCGAAGCACTCAGCCCCCGCCTGTGCACGAGGTTATCCTACATGTGCCCCCTTCCACCAACAGCATGAGCAGCCCTGAGTCCCCCACCACCAGCAGTGAGCCGCCCTGAGTCCCCCGCAGAGAACCCCGAGCCGGGCAGCCTGGCCCAGCCAGCTCAGCCTGCGTACTGCAACCTCGGTGAGCAGCCAGCTGGGAGCCCTGGGCCGGGGAGGGCAGGGGTGGCAGGAGCCAGTGGCGGCCATACCTGGGAGGAGGGAGGAAGCTCTGGGGCCAAAAGCTTATAAAACGGAGTCACCTGCACAGCCAGGCAGGGAATACAGTTTCCTGGGGGCTGAGTGGTGTGACTCTACCTGACTGCACCAGAGCCGGTGCGCTGTCTGCACACTGGGCCTGGCCCCCTAACCTGTAGGACACCTGGCAGTGGCTGGTTTGGTTTTGTTCTGTTGGGGATACAGGGGATGGACCCTACGGCCTTTGCACTGAGCTCCATCCCCAGCTTTTTCAGTTTTTATTTTGAGACAGGGTCTCAGTAAGTTGCCTGGGCTGGGCTTGAACTCAATGTTCTCCTGCCTCTGCTTCCCAGAGTGCAGGATGACACCATACCCAGCATTATTCCCATTTTAGAGATAGGGAAATCAAGGCTGAGGTGTAGTCACAAAGGCCACATGGCCCCCAAGTTCTCAATCCCCCATCTCCCGCACAGGGGAGGTCCGCGCCCATCTGATGCCCTTCAAGGCCTGCCGGTCCCACACCCCCAGGTCCCTCTCCTCCTCCGGCCCCCAGCCCCCACCCCTGCCCAAGAAGAACCTGACCCGGATGCAGTCTCTGCCCAGTCGCGGGGTCCCC
>NW_022900949.1:9814123-9815342 GCF_012274545.1 Fukomys damarensis
TGCACGGCTCACGGGCGGCCGCCCTGGACCCTGCAGTGCCGGCCACGGCTTCCGCCTGCTGGAGCGCACACCCTGCGCAGAGAGCGAAGACGCCCTCTACTACCGCGTGGTGCGCATGGGCGAAGACGCGTGGCACATGCTGGCGGCCAAGGTGAGCCCGCACCTCCACCACCCGCCGCCGCTGAGACAGGGTCTCTCTGTGTACTTCAGGCTGGCTTTGAATTTATGTAGCCCAGGCTGGCCTTGAACCCAGTGGGACCATCCTTGGGATGACCTGTTTGTCCTTGACAGCCCAGCTCTAGGGCCTTAGGTGACACCTCCCTCTTTACCCAGGGGTCTCTAAGAACTGCCCCCCCTTGACCCCTGGCCACCACCAACCATTCTCCTCCTTTTATTTTACTTCCCCGCTTTTATTTATTTAATTAATTAAAAATTTTTTTTTTTTTTTTGAGAGTACAACAGGGATGGAACTCCAGACCTTGTGTTTTTCTGAGGCAGGAGACAGCACTGCTGAGCTAAATCCCTGGCCCCATTTTTTCTGCAGGGTCTCACTATGACTATGTACTTCAGGCTGGCCTTGAATTTTTTTTTTTTTTTTTTGGACTGGGGATCAAACTCAGGCAGGGGGCGAAACCACTGAGCTAAATTCCTGGCCCCATAAAGTCACTACGTAACTCAGGATGGCCTCAAACTTACGGCGATCCTCCTGCCTCAGCCTCAAAAGTGGTATGTGCCACTCTCGCATCCATCCTCCCCTTTAATTTTCCTTGGTTCTCACTAGGAACCACACCAAATCAACACGGAGCCTCTGCTTCCTCGGACCTGGTGGGGTGGGCTGGGGGTGGGCTGTGTGGGTCCGGTTGTGTCTGTGTGACATATCCCTGTGTCCCACAGGTGCCCAAGCCTGGAGCAGAGATGCCCCGGGAGTGGAGCCTGGAGCTCCAGGCTTCCCTGCCCCCGCATTACAATGTTCAGGGATTGTGTGGCCTAATGCCGGAGGGCGCACTGGCTGGAGCACCCTGGACTGGTCGGGTGGTGCTGGCCGTCGAGGTGCCTGAGCGCACAGTGGCCCAGTGGCTGGCAGAGTTGGGTGTGCGGCGGTCAGAGAAGCTTGTGTGGGCCGTGGCCTTCACCGTACTGCAGCTGAGCGCAGCCTTGGAGCTCCTGGAGAAGCAGGGCGCCGCCGTGACTGAGCTCCGCCCCGAAAACCTGCTGTTGG
>NW_022900949.1:9815798-9820394 GCF_012274545.1 Fukomys damarensis
TGCTCGCGCACCTGGCCGAGGGTGCCGCAGGCGGGGTGGCACCCGGCCTGGAGGAGTGGCTGTGCTGCGAGTATCTCGCTGGGGCCACAGTGGCTTCACTGGGCCACGCCCTGGAGCTGCTGTGGACCGACCCTAAGTGACAGTGACACCTCTGGCCCGGGCTTGTCCACTTTGCCAGGGCTGGGGCTGGAGTCTCCGTGACACTGTGGACACCGGCTTCCAGCAAAGTCCGAGGATTCAGCAGATGGTACTGGGGTGTGACGCAGCCCTACGTGACCTGGACCCGGCGCCTCACCAAGAGCACTGCTTGCCCCTTGGGTGCTAACACCAGTTACCATCTCCATGAAGTGGACACTGGCCTTCCATTAACAGCACTGAGGGGGCAAGCGGGTGCAAACGATGACCACCAGTCTGCCAACTATGGTATGGTGAGTGGGACATGGGAGAGCACAACTGTCATCCTATCACTCTGGGAGGCTGATGCAGGAGTATCTCAAATTCAAGTCCAGCCTGGGCCACTATCTCAAAATAATAAAAAGGGTAAGAGATATAGCTCAATGCAAAGGTCTTGGGTTCAATCCCCAGCACTAAAAATAAAAAAGCCCTGATGGCCTCACAGGGCCTGACCTCAGGACCCCAAAGGCCTCACCCCACCACCCTCCTCTATCAGGGAGCTCTGGGCTCCGCAGAGGTCGTTCCCCCACACCGGTTTCAGTCCCATTTCCTTCAAGAAATAAAGCTGCTTCTGGTTGCTCTCCAGCTCCCACCCTGCCCCTCCTGCACACTCAGCCCCACCTGGGAGTATTTATCCCCTCCAGATCTGCGACTGTCCAGCTTCTCCACCAGCTCCCTGACCTCAAGAGCCAGGGTGGCACACAGCAGGTGCTTGGCTAATAACCAAGGTGATGGAATGACCTGAGACTCAGGGGAACTCCGAAGGACCCCCCAAAGCCTCCGTGGGGCCCTCTCTATTCTACCCCCACATAGCTGCCCACGACTTTCACCACCATCACACAGGACCAGGGCCCTCTCCTGCCCATACTGCCCATGGCTCCCCAGAACTCTCAGAAAAGCGGGTCTCCTCCTAGGACTGTGGACTCCTAGCCAGCCAGCCCCATGCCACACTCAACAGAGGCTGCCCTGTGGCCTCCAAGCTTTCACCAATCTTGTTTCTTCCCCTGGAAGCTCCCATTTTATTGCTGTTTCAGCCTATTTATCCCTCAGCAACCCAGCTCCAATTCCTTCTCTGCATCTGTGTGGCCCAGATCAGCTAAGAGCCTTTTCCCTGTCTCCCCCTGCCGGCTGTGGGGTCCCCACCACCACTGAGGAACACCCCTAAGGATGTGCTGTCAGTCTCTCCATTCAACGCTGGGCCTTTTCAGGGCATGACCCAGATGCAGCCAGCAGGTGGCGATGTGGCCCCATGGATAACGTTGGAAGCCAGGATGGGTGCCTTTTCTGTAGCCTCCCTTGGCACTGTCCCCAACACCAGCCTCCACAAGCCAACAGGAAGCAATAGGGATGGGAGGTGGGGGACACAGACCCTTACTGTTTCAGGCCCCTCCGAAGCAGCTTCCAAAGTCACTTGAAGGGGACAGCAGGGCCAGCTGGCCAGCGAGGCAGGGACATACACAGGGCAGGTCACCGAGTAACCCCCACTGTCCAGGGCCTGGAAAGGGAAGGAAAGCCAGGCTGCAGTGAGGAGCAGGACCCAGAACTCTCCCACAGCTGCCCCTTGGGAATCTCCAGAGCTGAGCCCATGGATCCCCAGGTACTGGCTCAGGGTGCTTGGGGGCACAGGTGGGCCAGGGGAACCTGCCTCTACTTTTGCCTTCCCGCTGGGCCACCGCTGACAGGAGACAGTGGCCTGAGGTCCCCAACCCAGGATGCCCTCTCCCGAGCTTCTTGCCCCAGTAACACCAGAGTCCACACAGGTCACGGAGGTGTCATCACATTTATTCAGATTTTCGAGAGCAGAGAAGAGATTAATGCCTATCTTTCCAAGGGAAGAGACCTAAGACTGGGTCCACTGAGCAACTCCTCCCGTACAAGGGGATCTGAGTCATCTTCAACCAGCAATACAAAAGTAAAATATAAACTTTTATTTAGAATTAAAGCAAATACTTCAGTATCACAAACACAACATTAAACTTCAAGAAATATACCGCTAATTTGGAGTGAGCGTTTATTTGCACAATTATGACATGCGGACAAACCCAGAAGAGGACACCGAGTCTGTGTCCCCCAGTGCAGCACGCTGAGGGGACGGGGACGACCACCACCATGGGGGCTCCCCTGGCAGTCGGGCCACTACTCCTCCTCACCAGCAGACTCTCTCTCGAACGTGTAGGCCATGAAGCAAGCATCGGGTCTCTTGGGGACAAGGGGATGCCCTGGTCTCACAATCTCAAAGCCCAAAAAGCTGAAGGTCCGGAGCAAGGCAGCTGCAGGAAAAACAACATCAGGACCTGCGGGTGGGAGGAGAGGGGCTGGGCCTCGCCAGGGTGGAGTGGCACCACGGGGAGGAGGCACCTACCTCTGTCTTCCCGGTTCTTATGGAAGCAAATGAAGACATGGTCCGCGTGGAGCTGCTCCTCTGCAAACTCAAGGAGAACTGCGAAACTGAGATAGGCCAGGACCATCAGCATCGGTCGGCCCCTCACCCCACTAGGGGTGGACAGGAGGCTGGGTCACTCTGTAGGGGACAGATCATCCCTGCCCGCTTCCCACCCACCAGGACAACTGAGGGTCGCCCTGGGGGACCCCAGGCCTTGGCCTGCCCCGCCCACCTGTCCTTGCTCCCCTCAGGCAGGGGGCCGCCTGGGATCTCAATATAGAGGCTGCCGCCGCTCCACACGGCTCTCCAGGTAATGTGTTTGGCATCCGTAAGCCTGGACTGGACATTTAGAATCCTCGTCTTGTTATTAGACGTTAGTTCCTCTGTTACATTCAGCCGATTATCCTGTTCCAAGTGAGAGCAAATCCAACCCCATGTTAGAAACCTTGCCTCTCAGATGGCATCACCCCCTCCGTGCAAAAGTAAGGCAGCTGCCAAACTGGGAAATCCAGAGAGCTCCAAAGTCACTGTCACCCACCCAATGAGCCTTTCAGGGCAGAGCAGGCTATAAAACTGGCTCTGACTGCACACACAGGCGGCAGTCTCCTGCTCAGGCTGTCCCTCAACTCCCAGCCACGAGCAGCCCAGTACTTACAGAGTAGAATGAGTTAGCTGAAAGATTGTGATCCCGCTGACTATTCCCTCGCCCACCTGGGATCTTCAGGGGTGGGTGAGGGACATCAGGAGCACCACCGAGGCCCTGGACCCAGGTTACTACAGCAACTGATGGAGACCCTGGAACTGGAGCAAAGATCTGGTTACAGGGCAGCAGGCAGCTCACATATGTCTCCAGGCACTTCCAGAGCAACAGACAAGGTCTGGCCCAAACCAAGTGTCTTCTCTTCTACCCCGCCATTACCTGGGTCAGGGGAGGCTTCTGCCCAACCCCAGCCCCCACTCACATCTCACCCCCCCATTTCTAACTCCAACACCCCAGCTCCAGATGCAATCAGAAATCCAGGATCTAGCGTTTTCCTCAGCAGCCAACACCTGTCTCTAAGAGGAAACTTCAGCCACAGACCTCTCTGGTCAGAAACTCGCAGCAGGGCTGCTGTCTGGATCCCAACCTGATGACACACTGTCCCGGCCCCTCCCGCACCCTGCCTGGCCCCTGGGTTGCGTCATCTCGCAGACGCCTTGGCCCCGGGGGAGATTTTCACAATCGCACAGATGACAGCGCCAGCAGCCATTTGCTGCACAGTGTAAACAGCCCCAAAGTCGCCTCCATTTTGCACAGCTCCAGTGCAAGGCCCCCAAACCACAGCCCGCCAGCACGGCGTCACCGCCCACGGAAGACCACAACGGTGGCCGTCAATGCCCACCTGGGGGAACAGCCCCAGAGGAGACTCCGCCAGGACCCCGGGAACCCCAACAACAGCGAAACGGGCACCGAGTACCCCACATCGGCCCCCATCGCACCCGTCCCCGCTGACCCCTCCCGGCCCCCACGGTCTCGGCAGGAAGCCTCCCGGGGGGCCACGCACTAAAAACGGAACCCACAACCACGGCAGAGTCGGCCTGCGCTAGGCACGAACAGTTCTGAAGCACAGCTCCTCAGCCTCGACCAAAAGTGCGAATTCACGGGACGCACACCCCAACACCGTCGGACCAGCCTGGCCCCACAAATCCGGCCCCGCCCCTAAACCCGAACCCCCTATCTGCCAACCAAACCCCAACTCAGTTCTGCACCCCCCAAACCAACCTCCACAACCTGCACCTCCCAAACCCGACCCCAACTTGCCTTCCTCCCGTGTGCACCCTCAAATACAACCCCCCAACCTAGATCAATGCTGACAGCCGACTCCGGGCCCCTACAAACGCGATCCCCGATTTCGCATCTCTCTCAGAGACCCCCTGGGGCCCCTAATTTCAATATTCAACCATGAACTCTTCCCCGATCTGACTCCCTATCCTAAGATCCCTAGCTCTCGTGGCCCGAATCCCATCTCAAATCAGAGTTCTCGTCCTGTGAACCCCAA
>NW_022900949.1:9820664-9825681 GCF_012274545.1 Fukomys damarensis
CTAGGTTTATCCCCTTCCTTCTCTCTGGCGAAGCAGTGGCTGTTGAGGATCCGCTGCAGGGAGGATTTCACCATCCGGCCGCTGGGGTCCGAAACCAGGAAAACCTCCGCTGCGCCTCTCCGCGCCGCCGCCGCTGCTCGCCGTTCGCAAAATGGCGCCGCAGCCGCCGCCTGCTTTTATAATCGCCGGTCTAGGCCACGCCCCCAAGCTGCTGTGAACGCAGACACACGAGGGGGTGGAGCCGCGGAGGCCGTCGGGAACAGTAGGTGCGCCCGCCTCTTCTGGAATCTGATTGGTAAGAGGCGAGGGGTCAAAGTAAATTCATGCCGACGATTGGCCTATGTGCTTCTGGTACCGCCTTCTCTAGTGGCGTCACCCTGCTAGCCTGTGGGGGACGGGGCCTCCGTCCTGCCGGAAATGCACCGTGAGCGTCCCGCCCCCACCAGCCTGGACTTGGTGAGGGGCTGCTGCTCGCTGATGCGGGACTCGCTGTTTGCAATGTTTCCTTTACGGTCCCTGTTGTCCTCTATAGGGTCCCGTTATCCCGTGGGACTCTTCTTCCCCGAGAGCCTCTGGGGTGTTGGGGGGAGGAGGGCGCTCATCCCCCGTGGAACAAAATTATTTTCAATAATGACCTTGTAATAGTAATTATTATGTTCTTGGTTTTTCAGTGTGAAAACTTTCAATTTAAAAAAAAAAAAACTTTCAACATTAAGATGTTTCTTGTAAAATTTGGACCTAGTGAAATTATTCTTGCTGATAAATTCCGATAAATTTTGCCTATATGTAAGGATCACGGCTCCAAGCAAAATGAAAATTCACCAGTGCCAGGCACGGTGGCGCATGCCTGTAATGCCAGCACTTGGTCGCTGCGAGTTCGAGGCCAGCCTGAACTACAAAGGGAGACTAATCCTAGCACTCTGGGAGGCTGAGGTAGGAGAATAGCAAGTTGAAGCCCAGCCCTTCTCTAAATAAAAAATAAAAAGGGCTGGGGATGTAGCTCAGTGTGAAAGTCCTGGATTCCGTCTCCATTCCAAAAAAAATTTTCTTCTTCTGCAGCTAAGCCCAATAAAGTACTTCTGTGATTTACGATTCAGACTTCAGCAAAAAAAATTAGAAACACATTTCATGTATAATCTGCAATATGCTTTCAACGAGCAAAGATGGGACTTACAGTTAAATAAAGGAATATACTTTGCATGTAGACTAAAATTTGGGTTTACCAGGCAAAAATATTCTACCTCACAGTTAAATGTAGGAGAGTTCATATTTTATGTATGAACTAAATTCTGCTGTTCCCCAGGAAAGGCTGGTACATCTGCAGGTCCTGCTGTGTTTTGTGGGACAGAACCCAGTGCATACTAAGCAGATAGTTTACTGCTGCATTTCACCCCAGCCCGTTTCATAGCTTTAATTTGTTTTGTTTTGTTGTTGTACTGGAGATGGAACCTAGGCCTTTACACTGACCTGTGTCCCCAGTCCTCTTTTCTATATTTTAATTTTAAGACAAGGTCTCCCTAGGCTACTGAGTTGCCCAGGCTGGACTCAAACTTTTGATCCTCTGGCCTTGTCCTCCCACAGATGGCTTTTTTTTTTTATTTTTTGGTTTTTTGAGACAGGGTCTCACTATGTAGTTCAGACTGCCCTGGAACTCACTGTGTAGCCCAGGTTGGTCTCGACCTCACAGCGATCCTCCTGCCTCAGCCTCCCGAGTGCTGGGATGACAGCCGTGCGCCACCATGCCCGGCCCTAAATGGCTTTTTACTTAATGTTAGATTGTCCCTGATTTTTGTACAGAGAATCTATTCAGAGAGTGGGCTTCCAGATGCCCACCCACACGGAGAGCTTGAGCGTACTGACTCAGAGTAGTATTAATACCTTTGTGGTTATTTAGACTTGTTATTTAGGCTAAACAGACTTGAGCATTTTCCTTTTCTTCTGTGGTGCTGGGATGCAACCCAGGGCCTGGAGCAAATAAGGCAAAGACTTCCCCACTGAGCCACAGCCCCAGATTTGGAAATCTGTTTTCTGACCTCTGCTTAGCTCCCCAAGGAACGCAGTTGGGCCAGGCGTGCACAGCAGCCCCAGGCACTGGGGAACAGCAATGCCTCAGGCATGAAAGTAACTCCGGTCGTCAGTGGCCCTGCATGGTGGGATGGACTCTGCTTGGCTTTGGAATGCTCCGTTAGGCTGAGGAATGGCATTAGGCACCTTCTGGGGCCTGTGGAGGTCACAGGGGACCCCGGAAACCTCCAGAGAGACACTGGGCAGGGAGGGTTTCTTCCTTGGCAGGCCTTGTTGCCCTTGATGGCCAACACAGGCTTCCATTTGTGGGTGCAAAGAAATAAGCCAGTAACTTGATGAAAAGAAACCAAGCCTGGGCGTGCAGCTTAGTGCCCAGCACTTGAGTGGCACACATGAGGTCCTGGGGTTCATCCCTGGGGTGTTGGCGCATGCCTGTAATCTCAACACTGGGGAGGCTGAGGCAGGAGAATCACAGCCAGTTTGAAGTCAGCCTGGGCTACATAATGAGTTCAAGGCCAGCCTGAAGCACATAGTGAAACCCTATCCCAAAAGAAAACAAAACAAAAAAGAGCAAGCCGGGCATGGTGGCGCGTGCCTATAATCCCAGCACTCGGGAGGCTGAGGCAGGAGGATCGCTGTGAGTTCGAGACCAGCCTGGGCTACATAGTGAGCTCCAGGTCAGTCTCAACTACCTAGTGAGACCCTGTCTCAAAAAAACAAAACAAAACAAAAGACAGCAGCCTGCAGAAATGTGGCAGAGGGAAGCCGTGGACCGGGCTTGGAGGACTATGGGGTCTTGGCTCCTGTCACTCACACAGTTAGGGCACTGTGCTTCAGGAGTCAGCTTCCCCCAACCAGGATGGGTTCCCCGACGTTGGGGGCCCCCAGCACTGGATGAGAAAGATCCATTGCTCCTTCTCTGCTTCCTGCCGCCCCCAAGGACTGTCCCCGATGCACAATCCAAAACACTTTCTATTCTTTGCAGTGCTGGGGCCTAGGGACTCTGAAGGAAACGAGGGAGCCACAGGCAGCAGAGACTCCGAGGGAAGTCAGGTAGGGCTTCCTGGAGGGGGAGAGGGTTGAGAGCTAGGAAGAAACAGCAGAAGACAAAGGACAGGAAGGCCAACAATGGAGGGCCCATGCCAGCCAGGATCAGGATCACCCTCCAAAATCAAGTGATATATATATATATATACTCATCATCCTAGCCACTCAGGAGGCAGAGGCAGGAGGGTCTCAAGTTTCAGGATGCTCTGGGGTCACAAAGCACTATCTCAAATTAAAAAAAAAACATTTTTTTTAAGACTGTGATATAGCTCAGTGTGCAAAAGCTTAGGTTCAGTCCCCAGAACTGAAAGAGGGAGGAGAAGAGAGGATTTGTGGATTGTGAGTGTGGTCAGATGAATAATGACCCCCAAAGGTCTACATCCGGACCCCCAGTATTTGAGAAGATGTCACTCTGGTGGCAGAAGGTTACTCTGCACATGGGCTAAGGACCCGAGAAGGGGTCATCTTGACTACCCCAGCCCCAGTGTCCTTCAGGTCCCCCTGAGCAGGCACAGCGGGGAGAGAGGTAGAGAGGCTGAAGACAGAAGAGGCTGCTGGCTCGGCAGATGGAGGACGGGGCCGCGAGCCGAGGGCGGCAGGCGCCTTGAGGGGCCCGGATGGAGACTGGGTTCTCCCCAGAGCCTCGGGAGGAGCAGCCCTGCCGCTGAGACTGGATTCGGCCCTAGGAGACCGTGCTGCCCTCTGACCCCAGGGCAGAGAGAGGACGCTTAGGGTGGGATCTGCGGGACATGAAAAGGCAGAGGGCCGGGTGTGCCCAGCATCTTGGTGGCCGTGACCTTTGAACAGAACTCCTCCCAGGCCTGTTCGTCTCCTGCTGTGTAAGTTTTATCTAAAATCTGGGGCCAAGCATTTACCTCAGCGGCACTGCACTTGTCTCAGAAGCGCAGGTTCCTTAGTTCAATTCCCAGTACCGCAAAATCAATCAATCCAATCACACCTAAACTACAAGTGTATATTGATCTCTAGTCAGTAGTGTTCTGTGCTGAAGTGTTTTGGGAACAGAGACAGATACCTACAAGTAAAATGAAATTTAAGAAATAAGTAGACCCAGGGCCAGGGATTTAACTCAGCCGTTCGGTGGCCTGCCTTGCAAGCGCAAGGACCCGAGTTCAATCCCCAGTACAAGAAAAAAAAAAAAAAGAAACAAGTAGACCCAGGACCAGGGATTTAGTTCAGTGGCACTGCGCCTGCCTCATAAGCATAAGGTCCTGAGTTCAATATCCTGTACTCCCCGCAAAAGAAAGTAGACCCCGGTGGTAGCACGGCCCTCAATCCCAGCACTCTGGGAGGCTGAGGCAGGAGGATCATAAGTTCAAGCCCAGCCTGGGCAATTTAGTGACTTAGCGAGATCCTGTCTCAAAATAAAAAATAAAGCGGGCTGAAGGTGTAGCTCAGTGGTGGACCATCCTGAGTTCAAACCCCAGCACTGAAAGAAAAAAAAAAAGCAAGATATATAGGAGTGTGTCTCAGTAATGAGCATTTTCCTAGCATATAGGAAGCCCTGGGTTCTATCACCAGCACTACAAAAAAGAAAAACAAAGCAAAATATTACCTGTAGAGTCCAGCTGGTATATGGATGTGTGCCATACAATTCTCTCAACTTTCCTACACGTGAAAATTTTCAATGTTAAACCAAGAGGTATAAATAAAAATTAAAAATAATAAAAAAATTAAAATACTAAAAGATAAAAATGAAAAAGATCAAAAAAATTGGGTTTTGCTATTCCTCAGTTCATTTTTTTTTCTTTTTGTTGTTTATTTTTTGAAACAGGATCTCACTAGCTAGTTCAGGTTGGCCTGAACTCACTGTGTAGCTCAGGATGGCTTTGAACTCCCAGTGATCCTCCTGCCTCAGCCTCTGGAGGGCTGAGATGACAGGTGTGTGCCACCACACTGGACTCTTTTTTTTTTTTTTTTTTTTTTT
>NW_022900949.1:9825726-9827983 GCF_012274545.1 Fukomys damarensis
CTGAGTTATATCCCCAACCTTTTTTGTTTTTTTTTGAGAGAGGGTCTCACTGTGTAGTTCAGGCTGGCCTTGAAGTCACTATGTAGTCCAACCTGGCTCTGAAGTCTCAGCAATCCTCCTGTTTTAGCCTCCCAAGTGCTGGGATTACAAGTTTGGGCCACCATGCCTAGCTACCCAGCACTTTTTTGTTTTGTTTTGCTTTTTTGTACTGGGGATTGAACTCAGGATCTTGTGCTTGCTATATGACCATTAAGCTATATCTCCAGCCCTCCCAGCCCTTCTGGTGTTTTAATTTGAGACAGCCTTGCTAAATTGCCCAGGTTGAGGTCAAACTTTCAACTCTATCCTCCTGCCTCAGCTTCCTACAGTACTGGGATGATAGGCCTGTGATACCACTGCCAGTTTGAGCATAACTTTTTTTGTTTTGTTTTTTGTGAGACAGGGTCTCACTATGTATTTGAGACTGACCTGGAACTCACTATGTAGCCCAGGCTGGTCTCGAACTCACAGGGATCCTCCTGTCTCAGCCTCCCAAGTGCTGGGATTACAGGCATGCACCACCACGCCTGGCTTTGAGCATAACTTTTAAACCTGGCTTCCTCTCTAGATGAAAAATTGAGAATGCCTGTGGACACATTTACGTAAATAGGATGAGAAAGAGGAAGGAAGTGAGAAGCAACCATCTTTACAGTGCACCCAGCAGCCGAAGTGAGAACAGGGTTTGGCAGAGGAGGCTCAGGGGCAGGGCCGGAATTTGGTCTCAAAGCCCCACCCGAATCTGCTGCCTGCTGATAAAGCACAGGGCCCAGGTCCTCCCCCAGCCATGACTGGGCTGTGATATCACCCGGAAGGAAGACCAGGAAATTGGCCCCAAGGCCAGCTGGCTTTTATCAGAAGAGAGGTTTTTTTCTTTTTCTTTTCTTTTTTCCTTTTTGTTGAGATGCTGGGTTTGGACCCCAGGGCCTTGGCACATGCTAGCAAGTGTTTTGTTGTTGTTCTTCCTATGTTTTCAATATTTCTTTTATATTTTCTCAATCTTTCTGAGGTTGGTATGAAGATTTCATTGCACAGAACAGAGAAAAGGGTCTTTGGGTCAAATGTCTCCATGTTCCTGGACTGTTTGCTGCCTTATTAACCTCATATCACTGTGTTGCCAACTTTGTCCCTCTATTTCCCCCCATTGGGGATGGAACCGAGGACCTTCGTACTAAGTAAGCTCCAACCCAAGCCCTTTTAATTTTTTGTTTGTTTGTTTGTTTGGTTGGTTTGTTGAGGCAGGGTTTCCCTTTGTAGTTCAGGCTGGACCTGAACTTACTATGTAGCCCAGGCTGGCCTTGAACTCATGGCAGTCCTCCTGCCTCAGCCTCCTGAGTGTTGGGATTACAGGTGTGTGACACCATGCCTGGCTCCTTTTAATATTTTGAGGCAGGGTCTTGCTAAATTGCCCAGGCTGAGCTCCTCCCGCCTCAGCCTCCCACACTGTGCCTGGCTCTTTTTATTTTTTGCAGAGCTGAAGATTGTACTGCAGGCCTTAATGCCTTCTACCCAAATGCTGCATTCCTGAGGTCTTGCTGTGTTAGCCCAGCATGGCCTTGAACTCATGGAGACCCTCCTGCCTCAGCCTCCTGAAATGAGGGGATCATAGGTGTATCCCACCATGCCTACCTAGCCTTCTTTTTAAGAGAAAACAAAATATTAACAGACAGGGAGGCATTAGAACTCTGACGCACTATGGGAGGAATGTAAAATAGTGGAGCCACTATTGAGAAGTTGATACCTCAAAAACTTGAATTATCACAAGGCCCAGAAATCCACTCCCAGGTAAATCCCAGACAAACTGAAGGCAGGGGTCAACCACACGTTGTACACCCATGCTCACAGCAGCATGATTCACAACACCAAAAGGTGGAAGCAACTCCAGTGTGCATCCATCGTACCAATCAAAATGTGCTTCTCCACACAGTGAAATATCATGCAGCCTGGCAAAAGAATTGAGTGGTTTTTCCAAATTGAAGCTACAATTTTCTCTGGCCATAGTCAGAACGGCTTGCATCAAGCATACAAAATGCAGTCAGGCATGGGGTTTCACACCTGTAATCCCAGCACTTGGGAGGCTGAGGCAGTATTGTGGCAAATTCGAGGCCAGCCTGAGCTACATAGAGAGACCCTGTCTCAAAAAAGAAAAGAAAAGGTCCCGATTTCAATCTCCAGTACACCCACACACAAGAAGAAGAAGAAAGCAGGAAGGGGGGGGAGG
>NW_022900949.1:9828060-9834668 GCF_012274545.1 Fukomys damarensis
GGGAGGGGGGAAGAAGAAGAAGAAGAGAAAAAAAAATCCTGTTGGCAAAGATGCCAAACTGAGCCTCTGTCCCAGGAAACACTGACTCCTGTCCGTTTTTCTAGCCCAGCACTCTCAAAGCCACTTCCTATCTCTGGGTTTGGCTGTCCTGGCGTTTCTTGTCCACAGAGCCCATGTTGTGCCCTCTGTGTCTGGTGTGTCTTACAGATCTCAGCGATGAGTGTCTACCAAGCATGCGTGAGGCCCTGGATTCCATCTCCAGTCCTTACCAAAGACTCTGGACCCACCTCTCCTGGGGAGCTTGATTGAGTATTTCAAGTTCTTCACTAGTAGCTGAAGGTCAACACTGCACATGACCTGCTCCAGGAATGCTCTGTTAATGAGGTCTGGGACCTGTGCAAGCCCTGGGAAATCCAGGACTCTATCTTTTTTCTTTTTGGCTTTTTGAGACCAGGTCTTGCTATGTAGTCCAGGGTGGCCTCGATATCCTGGCAATCTTTCTGCCTCAGCCTCCCAAGTGCTGGAATCACAGGCTTAGATAGGTGCCTAGCTTAGGATATTTTTTAAAAACAAAGCGCAAGAGGAGTCTTATGGGCACAGGCATTACTCCCAGGAATGGCTTCAAAAGGTGACCTAGAACTCAGGAGGCTGAGGCAGGCAAATCCCAAATAAATAAATAAATAGACAAAAAGGTGGCTAAGTGACAGCACATGCTAGTTCTCAGGAGGCTGAGGCAGTGGGATTGCAAGTTCCAGCCCAGCCTGGGCGACACAGAAACTTATTGAGACCCTGCCTCAAAAACCTAAAAGGGCTGGTGACGAAACTCGGTGTGAACTCCCTAGGTTCCATCCCCAGTACCCCATCCCAAGAGAAGTTTCGCTGACAGAATCACAGAGGGCAAGGTGACGAGATGATGGCTGGGACACTGTTTCCGTGGTCTCATCGGTTGTCTGGGGTTTGCCCCACACAGAAGGGGGGGTAGGCTCCGCCCTGGGACGGGTGGGGGTGGGGACACAGGCAGTGCCCTCTTGCCCGCCCCTCCCCCGGCCCCGCTGGCCGCCCCTGATCGGCCCCCCCAGCTGTCCCCAGCCACCTGTCCCTGTCTGTCTCAGGACTGCCTTCCCATGCTCCATCCAGTCCGCGGGGCCCAGTGCAGAGGCTGTGGGGTAAGCGGGGTCTGGGAGATCTGGGTGGAGTGTGGGTCCCCGGCATCCGGGAAGGGGGTCCCCAACTCCTGAAGCGACTACGCCCTACACACACACCTGAGGCTGTGCTCCCTCCCCGCCTCCCAGGGGGCCAAGCCCCTCTCCCAGCACTGTCTGGAGTCCCAAGGAAGGGGTGGTCTTGCTGCCCCAAGAGGAGGCCTCACTGAAGGTGACTGGCAGCCAGAGGCCCTGGGGACTCCGAAGAGCAAGGCTGTGGGTCTGGCTGCAAGCTTAGCACCAGTCTCCGAGGAGTCTGGCTCCAGCCTGTTTTCCCTGTGCTATACGCACACAAAGGCAGCAACCGGAGGCCTGGATCCAGTTTGAGGATCAGCAGATTCCTAGGACTACCTTCCCTGCCCTCGCCGGTCACCCGGACCAGGCTAATTCTGGCTCCTGGGGCTTGGAGCCCCTTAGATCCGTGCGGTGGGGGCTTTTTTTGTTTTGCTTTGGTCCCCACCACCCCCACCCAGTCCTGGGGCTTGAACGCAGGTCCTTCACACCGAGACACCCGCCCCAGCTCTTTGTTGTATTTTATTTTGAGACAGGTCTTGCTAAGTGCTAAAATTGCCCAGGCTGGGCTCAAATTCTCCATCTTCCTGCCTCAGCCTCCCAGAGTGCTAGGATGACAAGAGTGTGTCAGGCTTTGGGGTTTGGTGAGGATGGAATGGGTGAAGGAGACCCCCAAAGAAGGGATGGCCTGGAAGGGGCAGGGCCACCTCTGGCCTTTCCTGATGTCCTTAGACACCAGATAAAAATAGTCCCTGGTCTCAGAGAACATGAGCTGACCTGGGCCTGGGTTCTGGTTTGGGCTGTACGTCTGACTTACTGCTGTGTGGCTTTGGGTGGGTTCCAGTCCCTCTCTGACCTCCTACAGCCTTGACCACCATACTGAGCAATGCAGGGGTGGGACCTGAGAGAGGAGAGATCATGGGGAAGCTCCCAAGGCTGGTGTGGGGGAGTGGAGTAGGGTACCTAGGGCTGTACTTTGTAAATTAGTCAAATAGTAGTGGCCATGATGGTATCTGCCTGTCATTCCAGCACCCTGGGAGGCTGAGGCAGGAAGACTGCAAGTTGGAGCCCAGCCTGGACAACTTAGGGACTTAGGGAGACCTGTCTCAAAATAAAAAAAAGGGCTAGGGATGTACTACAGTGTGAAGGTCCTGGGTTCAAGCGTCAGTACCCGGAAAACAAAAATGTGTGAATTTATCCAGGAAAGCTGCTCCAGAGAAAGAGGAAGACACAAGGGCTGGGAGGTGGCCCAGGGGCTGGTTACTTCTAGCCCACAGCACCCCCAGGCCACATGTGACCACTGCAGGCTCTGGGAAGGCAACACCCCTTCCCCTCCACTCCCAGGCCCGCTGAGGAGGGAGGGACGCTGCTCCTGTCTCCATGACAACCAAAGCCTTGGAGGAGCTGGACCGGGGCCTGGGCAGCTGCCTGGCTGGCGAGGACCTCTCTGTGCTGGTGGAGGCCGGCCTGGGCTGGCCGCAGGAGGACAAGGCCCGAGGTACCTGGTGTCCCTCCACTCTGCACTGACTTCCCTGCTCCCCACTTTCTGCCTCAGGGTTTGCCCCAGAACACAGGTGCCAGACACAGATCTGGGTTTGAGTCCCAGCAGGCTGCTACTGAGCACTGTGTGTCTTTGGGCAATGCTGTCTCTGAGCTGGTCTGCTCTGTGAGGTCATCTGTAACACGGGCTCTTCTCTACCTTGGCCCAGCAGAGCAAGGAGGGGGTAGGGTGGGATTAGCTTGGGGGTGTCCCACAACCTTCACTGTCTCTATTCCCACGAACAGCGACACCCAGGGTAGCTGAGACCAGCAGCCGGCCCCAGGTGAGTAGCTGGGGACCTCAGAGTTGGGGACATGCTGGCCAAGGAAGAGACTGTCTCTTAGAAGACAAAAAGAAACACTACCTTGGTCCCTGTTGCTTTTGCTACGGTGTGGGTGCCATGAACTGTTGCCCCTCTGCCATGTGCCACCTACCTTGGAGTCAGCTGATTATAGACTGAAACCTGTACAAACTGTGAGCTAAATAAACCTTTCCTCCTTTTAAGAAAAAGAAGAAGACTGGGGATTTAGCTCAGTGGCTCAGCCGCCCGCCTTGCAAGTGTAAGGTCCTGAGTTCAATCCCTGGTATCAAAAAAAAAAAGTAAAAGACCGCTCTGATTGGGCTTGGTGGCCCATGCCTGTCATCCAATCACTCTGGGAGGCTGAGGCAGAAGGATCTCAAATTAAAGACTAATCTGGGTGATTTAGCAAGACCTGATCTGAAAATTTAAAAAAATTAAAAGGGGCAGGGGGTGTAGCTCAGAACAGAAGCTCCGGGTTCCATCCCCAGTACTGCAAAAGAAAAAAGAAAGAAAAAGATGAAGAAGAGAGAAAGAGAGAGAGAGAGAGAGAGAGAGAGAGAGAACTAACAGAACAAAACAACTGACCCAAAAGTCTGCTTACCCGCACAGGTTTCTCAGGAGCTGCAGGCGGGGAGCGGTGTGGATGCCAGGCACAAAAAGATGGAGAAGGAGGCTATGGCCAGGGGAACACCAGACCCCGGAAAAGAGAAGCTGAAATCCGGAGCGAGTGGGTTTGCAGCAGCCTGGGATAAAAAGAGGGCGGGCGTGGTGTGGTGCAGGGGGCGCAGGCCAGCGGGTGGGTCCTCCAAGGCGGGGAGGTGTGGATGCCAGGCACAAAAAGATGGAGAAGGAGGCTATGGCCAGGGGAACACCAGACCCCGGAAAAGAGAAGCTGAAATCCGGAGCGAGTGGGTTTGCAGCAGCCTGGGATAAAAAGAGGGCGGGCGTGTTGTGGTGCAGGGGGCGCAGGCCAGCGGGTGGGTCCTCCAAGGCGGGTGCTGGGGCGGGGGAGGGGCTCTGGCTGAGTGGCCTCCACTGTGGCCTCCGCTCATCTGTGTGATAACTGCAGGTCACTGGGGAATGGCGGGAAGACGGTGAAACAGAAAGGCCCACTGAGAGAGCTGCAATTCCAGGAGAGTGTACATGCTGGTTGGGACTAGAGCACGCCCCCGGGCCTGAGCGAGGAGCTGCCCTGGGGAGATGTGACGGTCAACAAGTGCCTGGTCCTGGCTTCGCTGGTGGCGCTGCTGGGCTCGGCTTTCCAGCTGTGCCGCGGTGAGCCCGGGTCCCTGGACATGGGGCGGGGCTGGGGCCATCTGAGCACCCCACCTCCAGGGAAGGGGCGGTGCACGCGAGGGTAGGTCTGGAATGGGTCTTTTTTGTTGTTGTTCCTGGGAATCGAACTCAGGACCTTGAGCTTGCAAGGCAAAATCGCTGGTCCCCGGGATGGGTTTTTTGTTTGTTTCCTTGCACTACTGGAGCTGGAACCCCTGGCCTTTGTACTGAGCTCCATCCTCAGCACTTAGATTTTTTTTTTTTTTTGAGACAGTCTTTCTAAGTCGCTAAATTGCCCCAGCTGGGTTCGAATTTGCAGTCCTCCTGCTTCGGCCTCCCACAGCCCTAGGATGACAGGCATGTGCCACCACGCCCGAATTAAGGAATGAGTTTAGTGCCCTCGACCCTTGGCCAGCCTTGCAACCCTGTCCCTGCCCTGAGCCTGGGGTGACTCCCTCACCTCGCCCAGATCCTTACATTCCCCTTTCTGAGAAAGACAGTGACGAGTGTGCCCCGTGGTCACCCCACGCACCATCTCACAGACTCCCTGGGACAGAGTGGCGCAGGGCCCTTCCCCTTCCTGTTTGAAGTCTCTTGCCCTCCTGGCCTGCACAGTCCCCCTCTACCTCCTGTGTGCTTTAGGGGAGGGTCTTAACGCCCACCAAACCTTGCCAGGAGGCTGGCCTGCAGCCCTGGGGGAAAAAAGAATGACCCTCCTTTTAAAGGGGGAGGTCGGACAGAGCTTGGGGAGGGGCCGCAGGCCTGTAATCCCAACACTCAGGAGGCTGAGACAGGAGGAACTCTTCTAGTTCCAGGCCAGCCTGGGCTGCCTAGTCTAAGGTCAGCTTGAACTACAGTGAGACCCTGTCAAAACAAGCAAAATAAATAACAAGCAAATAAATAATAAAAAGCGAGGTCTCGAGGGAAGGGGCGCCCCTGCACCACAGAGCCCAGTGGCTCAGAAGCCAGGGAAGCTGCCTCTTGGTACCCAGGGGAGTCCCATGGCCCGAATAGGGGTGCTCAGGGAAGAGGGAGGGATGGATGGTGGGGTCCATGTTGCACCCCAGGATGATCTGCCTCCCCCCCAGATGCTGTGGCTGGAGAGGAGCCGGCCCCCACCCCGTGGATCTCACCGATCTCACCCCCCAAGGACCCAGCTGTGCACGCAGTAAGCACTTCCTTAGGGGGCGCCAATGGGAGGGTGGGGAGGCGGGCTCGGTGACAGAAGTGGGTTTGGGCCTAGGATATCACACTGTCCGCATTACAGTCTAAGCCCGTCGCCTGGGTGCCCCCATCGAAACCACCTGCGTCCCAGGTGGGGCCACCTGCACCTCAGGCAGAGGCAGGGGACAAGCCAGAGGTTTCCAGGAGCCGGCAGGCTGCAGAGAAGGTGCAGGGAGATCCCGGGAGGGTCACAGGAGAGGCCGCTGAGGAAGAGCACGTGACTCTTGCCGAGCAAGCACCCAAGGAGAAGCCAAGGAAGGAGAAGCCGGGGAAGGAGAGGCCGCAGAAAGACAAGAAGCCTTGGAAGAAGAAACCGCGGAAGGAGGAGAGGCCACAGAAGGAGAGGCCACAGGCTGCCAGAGAACCCAAGGAAGCTCTGCCCCGACGCTGGGAGGCGCGCGAAGGGGGCCATCGGCCATGGGCGAGGGACTCCAGGGACCCCGAGCACCGGAAAAGGCAGGCCTGGGCCTCCCCGCGGCGCTCCGAAGAGGACCAGCCCCCGGGCAAGCAGAAGCACCGCCTGGGCAAAGGGCGGAACTGAGCCGTGCTGGGTTCTCCGTGAGAATCCCAGGACCCATCTACAGCCTCCGCCGTGGCTCCAGCAAAATAAAGGAAGTGCTGCGGCCGGCCGAGTAGTCTGCTCCTCTGTGCCTCAACTCCCGGGCCTGAAGGATGGGGGTGGAGAGCACCCCCGGGGGTGATCCAGGCCTTGCGCGATTGAAGAGAAGGGATCCATGCACGGTCACCCAGCTGGGTGCTCCTGGTCTTTATTGAGGTGATGCTTGGGTCTGAATAAATATGGGACGAGGGTCACCGGCAGCCGCACTCGGTGGCCACCATGTTGGGCACGTGGCGCGCGCTGATGCGCCCCTCGGACAGGCTGATGAGGAGCTTGCCCGTGTAGGCCGTGGGCACACAGCAGGGTGGGCGTGCCAGGACTGCCCCGCGAGCCTGCATCTTCAGCAGCAGCACCACGTGGTTGGTGTAGTGCGGGTTGTGGTCGGACTGCGGCCAGCCGCATGCACCCTGGCAGTTGTTGGCCTGGTAGGTCTCG
>NW_022900949.1:9835105-9838027 GCF_012274545.1 Fukomys damarensis
TTGACCAGGCCCTGCGGGAAGCTGGCCAGCGCGCCTGGATCCAGGGTCAGGCGCACTGAAGAGGCCTGGGCCAGGGAACCCCGCAGCGCGCGCACCAGGCGCGTGAGCGTCTCCAGGAAGGGGTCGGTGCCGGGCGGCAGCTCCTCGGGCTCCAAGGAGGGCTCCAAGGACCGCCTGGAATCCACAGTGGGAGCCAGTGTCACTAGGGTGTCAGGTTGCGCTGCCCCCACCTTCTCTGGCCCGCTGTTCTGGGGCCTCCGCGTACCTGGACGGTGGGAAGGGCATCGTATCCAGTTGGCCGTGCGCAGGCAAAGGCCTAGGCCCAGATCGTGGCAGCAGGAGTAGGGCAGGGGTCATCCGCGTGAAGCAGCGGGGGTCGGTCCCAAACATGAGAGTCTGCAGCTGGGCCGTGCTCAGGGTGGCACCTACGCAGGGAGTGGGGGCCGGCTGGCTCAGGGGCTGGGGCCCAGGGTAGCTTCCTACTGCCTGGTTTCTCATTCCCCCTACACCCTGCCCCATCCTACCGTCTCCATGGGGCTGCAAGGTCAGGGCAAGCCCTGGGCCGTGCCAGGCCCCCTCCGGGTGGTCCACAGCCAGTGCCAGATAGCGAGTATCCGGGGTCGGGCAGAGTCTCTGTGGAGATGGGGGCCCAGCCTGGCCTTGCACATCTTTTCTGACTTTCTGTGCTGGCAGTCCTCCACATTACCCTTGGAGCCCCCTCCCAAGCAGCCCAAGGGCCCCACGCAGCTGTTTTCAGGTACCTGGGCAGCTGGCAGCCCAGCCCCAGTGACAGTGACTTCGGGGCCAGGCCCAGGGTACAGCACCAGCAGTGCCTGCTCCTGGGGGATGACTGCTCCAGATGGGGGCTCCTGAAACCTCAGCAAGGGTGTTGGGTCCCATGTCACTGCAGCCAGGAGAAGGGGGCTGCTGAGCCAGAGGCTGAGCTATCCCCAGGTAGCCTCTTTCCAGTGGACAGAGAACCTGATCAGATGGGCCAGAGGTCCGAGGAGACTCGGCCCTGCTCCCAGGATGCCAGGTACGTTCCTCCCAGGAGGGACAGTGGCCTTTCTCCCTGCTGCCTTCCACGGAGTGGGCAGTGACCATGTCTGAAGGATGTAGAGGACCTGGGCACCTGGGGAGGGCCCTTCCCTGGGGCTTCCTCCTTGGTTGGGAGCGGGCCACCTGGGAGCCTCCCACCTGATCCCCAACTTCCAGGCATGAGATGGAGGGCACAGCACTCTACCTCAGAGAGGACCCCACCACCCTTAAATATGAGGAGCTGCACTTGGGCCTCTGGGTCCCCCAAGTACCTTCTGCCAGGTGCAGGATCAGCAGCCGCTGCCCTCCAGGCTCCTGCAGCCAGGCCCCTAGGTGCTGCAGAGCAGGCAGGACAGCCTGGGTATGGCCAGGGCTGCAGACCCCGAAGGTGGCCAGGTCATGTGGTCCCCAGCGGGTGCCCTGCACAGCCTCCAAGAAGGCCTGCTCGTAGCTACTCAGGCCCCCCACCACCTGCAGAGGGCTCCCACTCCCATTGCTAGCACTGCTCAGTGTCACCAGGCACACAGGGTCTCGTGGACTACCCAGCGGCTGGACCCAGTCTTCAGGGAAAATGAGGCTCCTGGTGCCAGCAGCCAGCTCTTCTCCAGGGGTCTTGGTCCCCAACACAGCCCCCAGGGCCAGCAGCACTAGGGGTGGCTGGGTGAGAGGCAGCCCCTGCATGATGGGTGTGCCAGGAATGGGTGGCCGGCCTGGGCTTATATGGCTGGGGTGGAATGTTTGGGGGAGGGAGGCCCCTATCTCCTCTGGAGGTGACCTTGGGGACAAAACTGTGCCCCACCAGGGGCCTGGGCAGGTGGGAGGTGGCCTTCTCAAAAGGTTTTCTGTCTTACCCTGGCCGTGTATCCTTGCTTTCACCAGATAGAGCTCAGCCCAACTGCACTGAGCACAAAGCTGTCCTTGAGGGGTTGTCCACTGGGACTAAACAGCCCTGGGGCAGCAAAGCCCAGAGCCCAGAGCCCCAATGGAAATGGGGGCAGTAGAGGCACCTGTGTTGCTGGGGCTCCCCAGGACCCTGCCACTCATCCATTGTTTTTGGTACCGGGATGGAACGTAGGACCTTGTGCTTGAGGCAAGTATGGCACCCGAGCTAAATGCCCGGCCCTCACCCACTTATTCTGAGACAGGGTCTATGTATATAGTTCATCAAGCTGGCCTTGGACTATAGGCCAGGGTGGCACTGAACTTTTGGCGATCCTCCTGCCTCAGCCTCCTGAGTACTAGGATTACAAACCTGCACCACCATGCCCAAAGTCCTTACCCACTTCTTGGGCCCCAGTTAAGGCACCACAGCTGGACACCCAAGTGCAAAGGGATCTCTCCTGCTCCAGACAGGGTGAGTGCAGCTGTCCCGGGCCACAGTGTGGCCTGTGAGTGTAGAACTCGTGTGTGTGTGTGTGTGTGCACACACTCACAAGGATGTATCACAGAGCCCTGCCACTGGGCCCTCACTAGGCAAACAGCCACCACCTCGCCTCTCCTGGGCCAGAGCCACCACAGCAATCCATGAGACATGGGGGAGGCTGTTTAATGGGCTCTGGGGACAATACAAAAGCTCAGGCCCTCTGTGGGAAAATACAGAAAAACAAGCAGCCAGACAGAACAGGGAGGGCAGGAGACTCCTCAGTTGGTTGGGGGAGGGGGAGGAATGTTCCCAGGGCCCTCCGAGGGGAGAGGGGGCCTCAGCATTGGAGGCATGGGAGTTGGGGGGTGTACCCCAGGATTGGAGGGGTGAACTCCAGGAGGCTGGGGGTGTACCCCTGGAGCTGCAGGATGGACCCCAGGAGGCTGAGGGTGGACTCCGGGAGCCTGTGGGTGAATTCCGGGGGCTGGAGGGTGCACACCAGGGGCCTGCGGGTGAACTGC
>NW_022900949.1:9838321-9851749 GCF_012274545.1 Fukomys damarensis
CAGAAGGGGGCATGGGGGGCAGAGGCAGGCCTCCCGGCGGGGGCGGGGGCAGAGACTCAGGCAGTGGTGGCCTGGGGGGCAGACCATTCATCAGTGGGGGTGGGGGTCGCTTCACCCCAGGGGGCCCTGCGGGGAGGCTGGGTGGAGCCGGGGGCTTCTCCATCTTGAAGTGGAACTGGAGGAAGAACTAGAAGGGAGAGGGCAGGCTCAGCGGGCTGGGTCCCCAGGACTGCACACCCCAACCACCCAGCACTGGCACCCACCTGCTTGGTTTCCCGGTTCCAGTGAGTCCAGAATTTGCCTTCGGCCTTGTCGATCTCTCTGCTGGGCACCTGGTGGGAGCGGGAAGGGTGACAGGGCTCCTGGTCCCCACATCCTTCAAGGCCACAGCACCAAGGCTGGAGAGCTCCAGCTCAGGCAAGAGCTCGGCAGTTGGGGCACCTGTTCCCCTCGCTGGGCCCCTCCTGAGGAGCTCCGGGGAACAACACTGGGATGGAATCCAGAGCCTTGCACACTAGGCAAATGCTCACCACTGTGCTGCATCTCCCACCCCTTTTCAGGGTTTTGTTGTACTAATTTTTGGGTTTTCTTCCAGAGGTCTTGCTATATTCAGGCTGGCCTTGAACTCATGGTGATCCTACTGCCTCAGCCTCCTGAATAGTTGTGCCACTTGGCCTCCTAAGGCCTTTTTGTGGGCTGTGGGCTTGATTTGGGAGCAGAACAGACTGGATTTAATCTCAGCTGTTACTTAACTAGTCTCTTGGCCTTGGGAGGTCAGAGTTCACATTACTTACTTTGTTGCTGCTGTACTGGGTTACAGCAGTCACCCATCCTGGCCTGGCCCCTGGGGTAAGGTGGCATGGATTCACAAATCTGGGCCCACACCAGCACTCCCACTTCTCTGGGGACAAGGAGTCCCAAGGCAGCCTTCACAGGCCAGGGTGCAACCTGGCAGGGACATGCAGCCTGCAGCGGGCAGCAGCTGCCCACACGGAGCTCCTACCTCCCCATCTCAGGGCCGTGGGCAGGTGACCACGCTACCTTGAAGGCAATGGTCTCGTAGGGCTCCGCGGCCATCAGCAAGTACTGCCAGCGGCGGTCTGGGGGCTCAATCCTCTGCTCATAGGCAGACATGAAGCGGTGGCGGGGCATGATGCCCTCGGCGATCTCAGGGTAGTCGATCTGGGAGGACACAGCCAGTTGTGGGGGGGCCCTGGGCCTCCCTACACACCCAAGACCCAAGCCCTGGTCTTACCTGGAACAAGAGGCTCTGCTGGCCCATCTCTGTGTCCCTCTGCTTGGTCACTGCAACACAAGAGGGTCAGGCCCAAGAACTCGTCTCTCCTGAAGCCCAGGGCCCTGGCACGGTCTAATGCCACCCATGGAATGGGAGTGGGATGTGGAGAGGTGCCTAGGCCAGTGAAGGGGGTACTGGTGGCCCCAGAAATACCTGAAGTGGGGGTGGCAGGTGGGCTGAGGGGAGTGGGTCTCACTGTACAAGATAGGGCCTGACGGTGACAGGGATGTGACCACCCCTGGTGACAGTACTGAGGGATAAGGGTGAGGGGGACCTGCCTAGAAGGCCAGAGTGGCATTCTGGGACCCAGGGTCCACAAAAAGCTCATTTGCATGGCGGTGGCAGCGGTGGGCAGATGCCCGCACACACCTTTGTAGCCAGGACGGCCAATCTTCACAAACTTCTTTACCTCCACCTTGACCTTCTCGGGCGCTGGCTGGGCGGGGGCTTCCTTGGCCTCCTTGGCCGCTCGCCGGGCCCTGTGGGGAGGACAGATAGGGCGCTGTGGCCTTCTCCATGGGATACCAAGGCCACAAGCCCAGGTGCTGGAGCCAGCCTGACCTTGGAGCTCATTGGTAAGGTGAGGGACAGGGCGAGGGAGACTCGGGGGTTGGAAGGAAGCAGAACAGGGGCGGCCCTCCCTAGTCAGGACCAGGCTGGCTCAAGACCACTGCTGAGCCAGGGTCCCTTTCCTGAATGCCAGCAGGGCACGTGGATGGATGCTGGTAGCTGCATGGGAGGCTGAACACTCACAGGTTGGTCTGGTGCTTCTTCCCCTGGGTATGTGCCAGGTAGCTCCCCTGGGGAGGGAAAGAAGCACCATCAGGGCTCAGGGAGCACCTCACAGCCCCTCCCTGAAGCACAGGATGGGACAAACAGGGCCTGCTGCTCCACACAGGCACTGGAGGGCTGGGTCAGGGCAGGGTCTGGCCGTGGTGACTCATCAAGTTCTGGGGGTTCTGCCTGTGTGGGGCAGCGTGCACCTGTGAAAAGCTGCAGACCCAGGAGCTGGGCTGCACGGGGACCTGCTGGGGACAGCTATGCAGCCACTTCTGGTAACACTGCCAACAAACACACCCTCTGACCCACATTTGGCAGGGAGCGGGTAGAAGCCAGGGACGCTGCTCAGCACCCAGGATGCCCCGTAGAGCATGAGGTGACCCCAGCATGCACAGGACAGCACAAGAGCGAGCAGACAGGACACCCTCCTGTACCATCTAGGCCAACTCGTACAGATCCCAAGTCTGGCGTGCAGATGGCCTGCGTCAACACCCCAGGCTGTCACTCAGCCGATCTCACAGCCCCAAGCAGAAGGACCAGAAACCACACCAACCTCCCTGAACCTCAGAAAGATTCAGAGGAAAGGCCTGCCCAGAGGGTACAGATGGTGCTGGCTGCACTCCTTAGACACACACGAAAGTGACAGCACCAACAGAGGACTGGACAGTCAGTCACCCGGCAAGTCCACCAGGGAGAAGAACTCCAGGTGCTGAGGGGGTGAGACGCAGGTGGGGACCGAGGAGGCTTGGCCAACACCTGCAGCCCTTGACGTCTTTCACAGAAAGATGCCCTGAAGCAAATGGGCCGCCAGTTCTGAGCGGAGGGTCCCAGGCTAACCCGCTCTGTCCTCTCAAATGACAGTGAAAAGGGCCCCAAGAGGTCAGGTATGGGGCTGGGGTGTGCAGGGCCGGTGCCAGAGCGGAGTCTTAATGTACCTCGTTGTTGTGAAGGGTCAGGCAGAGCTTGCACTCGTAGGATCCCAGGTGGTTTTTCATGAAATATGGGTCCTGGGAGGTGAACAGATCATCCATCATACAGCAGAAAATCACTGCCCTGTGGTCAGGACCGAGGCTGGGAAGGCTGGGAGCTGCTGCCCCCTGCTCAGTGACAATGGGAAGAGCCCAACAGTGCCCCTCTTTGGGGTCAGCCCACCTTATTGATGTCGATGGTCTCCAGCGCCAGCTGCCGGAGGCGCTCCCTGCGGTCCCGGTTGCTCTCGGAGGAGGAGGCCACACCTCCACTGCCCGTCTTGCCCCCGGGGCGGTGCTGGAAATCCATGGTGAAGGCCTGAGGGCTTCACAGTGCGACCAGGAGAGAAACTGCAAATGCGAATATGGGACAGGGACAGCTCTGGAGATCATGGCCGCTGCCCACCACTGTGGCACACTGTAGCCAGGCAGCAACAAGGACACTGAACTGGCTTCAGAGACTGATGTGGGGCCGAGGGGGTCATTGGGACACCTCCCAGGAACCACGGCGGAGGCAGGGAGCAGGTCACTCCAACCCCCAGAGCACTGAGACAGGGACTGGAAATGGCAATGGAGTCCCCAGCAGAAGGCAGCCAGAGAAGACGAGGCCAGCCTGAAGGGAGCCTTCCCCGACTGACCAAGCCCCCACTTTACTCCTCCTGAGTTTTCTTTCCAGCTGGAAAGAAACTAACTCCACTCATCAAAAAGTAATTCTAAGCTGGGTGTGGTGGCACACGCCTATAATCCCAGCACTCGGGAGGCTGAGGCAGGAGGATCGGCTGTGAGTTCGAGACCAGCCTGGGCTACATAGTGAGCTCCAGGTCAGTCTCAAGTACATAAGGGAGACCCTGTCTCAAAAAACAAAACAAAACAAACAAACAAAACAACTCCAGGGCCGGGGATTCAGCTCAGTGGTTCTACCACCTGCCTTGCAAGCGCAGGGACCCGAGTTCAATCCAAAAAAAAAAACCTAACTCCATTTCAGTGGAAGTTATCTAACTGTGGATTCTGCTGCCTAACACACAGGAGGGTCTCAGCAGCTGTTTACATCCAAGGAAGGGTGCTAAGAGCCTCTTCCACACCCCTGTGACCATCCTGCAACTCTCTTCCTATATTCTATCAGGCTCAGTCAAAGCCAAGCGCCAGGTGGCTTTCTCTGATCACTCAACACTGGCCCCTGAAGTCTTCAATGTTGGCCCCAGGCCCTGGCTTTACCCCGGTTGAGCTCAGAGACAAAGCCCAGGAAGACAAACGTGTTATACTCCTGTAAGATATCCTCATTCTCCTTCCCAAACCTATGGTATCATTTGATACAGCAGGAAGGATTTCACAAAGGGGATCACAGAGCTTGATGGGGCGGGGCCTGTTCTGTAGCAGCGATAGCCCAATGTCATTACAGGATACCCACAAACGGGTGGCAGAAGGGTCAGAGTCAGACAAAGAGAGGGATGGCGGAGGGAGGAAGGGAGGGAGAGAGAGATAGAGACTGGAAGATGCCAGTGTGGCTCCAAAAATGCAGTTGCAGGAAGGAATTGCAAGCTGAGGGACAAGTGCACCTCTAGGAGCTGCAAAAATGCAGGACACAGACTCTGTCCTGGAGCCTCTCAAAGAACCAGCCCATTTTACACCCAGCCAAAATTCTAGGTATGTGAGTAAACAGGCTGTCCACAGACAGCTACTTGGGAGAGCAGGGGCTCCAAGTTTCCAGCGGCTCTGTCCTGCAGGGCCGGACGGCACCCAGTCCAAGTAGAGTGCAGAATGGGAAATCAATTTATTTAAATCTGGGGAAGACACAATGAGTACATGAGATGTTGAGGTTTAAAGAAAAAAAATCAAAGATATGAAAAAAACACAATTGATGATAAAACTGAAGTTAACTGATTTTTGGAAGACACAGTACGGCACCAGAAAAGCACCTGAAGCCAGGTGTGGTGATACATGCCCGTAGTCCCAGCACTCAAGAGGCTGAGGCAGGAGAACTGCCATGAGTTCAAGGCCAGCCTGGGCTACATAGTGATCTCAAGGGCAGCCTGAGCTACACAACTCAGTCTCAAAACAACAGCAACAACAACTACAAAAACCCACAAAACAAAGAGAAGCAGCCTGGTTAAACACATTATTTGTTTTAGCACTGAACAATATTTTCATCTTTACAAAACACAACGATGAGGATGTGATGGACTTGCAGGGACGGTGAGGGACGTGAGACTTCACCATAATAGGAAATCAGCAGATGCCACCTGAAAATGGATACACTTATAATCCTGGCATGGTGGTGCACCCCTGTCATCCCAGGAAAATGAGACCAGCACGGTCAACTTGTGAGACCTTGTCTCAAAATAAATAGTGTTGAGGCTGTAGCTCAGTGTGAAGGCCCTGGGTTCAATCCCCAGTACCACCACAAAAGCGTGCGTGCGTGTGTGTTTGCAAAGAGCAGGGGAACAGTTTCCAAGAATTGAGGAGGTGGCCTCTGGACCTCGACTTAGGTCTGGGATTCTTTTTTTGGCAATGGGGGACTGAACCGAGGACCTTTGCGCTGAACTACATCTCCAGCTTTTTTTTTTTTTTTTTTGAGTCAGAGTCTAAGTTGACCAGGCTTGGCTCGAGCTCGAAACTGTCCTGCCTCAGCCTCTCAGAAAGCAATCTATTTTACAGAGGTCCTCCTGGCTCTTCCGTTCTGCGACGCCCGGGGTGCATTGCAAAGTGGGACCACCTCACCTAATGGGTTATCGCTTTCGGCGCGGGGCGGACGCTAGGGCCCGGGATTTACAGGTAAAGGACCTGAAGCGCTCACAGGGAGTTAACTGATCCGCCAAGACCCAAAGTCAGACCAATAGCGAAGTTCTCCGAGGGGACCTGTGGGACAAAGCAGCCACGACTCTGACACGCCTTCAGAGAGGGAGCTCCGGGGCGCGCCGCCCGCCCGCGAGGCCCACCACGTGCTCCTCCATCTCACGCGCGCCCTTCCCCGGTAAACCCCAGGGCCGCGACGGGCCGCTTCCTTCAGCACAGGATACTTCTCACCTAGGACGGAGGCCGCGCAGCCGAGAGACAACCGCCACGACTTCGTAGTGCGCACGCGCGCTTAGAGCTAAGGAACTACTTCCGGGGGTAACGGACTAGGGTCTCACAAGTGCGCATGCCCAGTCCGCCCTGTGGCCCGGATGGATACTCCGGCGGCGGGAGGTAAGACAGACCGAGACGAAAGCGCGGGCTAGACACAGAGGTGCGCGTGCGCACAACACTCAACTAAATGTAGTAGATTCCAGGTGGCGGGGACCAGCTCTCGCGAGAGAACGAGCTGAGCCTCTTTAATAAATTACTGCTCCCCAACTTCGCCTGTCTATACAGGGAAGGGGCCAGGAAATTGAGGGCGGGCAGAACCAACCAAAGAGAAGGCCTATCGGCCGTGTGGGTGCTGTGAATCTGTCCCACTCCAAATTCAGTGTATTTTATGGTTATATACAGACCCTCAATTTCCTGTACTACTTGTCCACGCTGCGCCCGCACGCTCGCGCCACCCAGCGGTGGAATGTTGGAACGGCCGACCAACAACGCGTAGGCTCCATAGCTTTGGCGGTGCTTCCGGATTGGTGCCCTGAGACTTTTGTGGCGCAGGCCGCGGTAGAACCCGGGACGGTGGCCGGGAAGGAGTGCGAGGCGAACCAGTCCGCGTTCTCTTTCCCGGATCCTCACGGCTGCTACTATGCGGTACAACGAGAAGGAGCTACGGGCCCTGTCGCAGCAGCCGGCCGAGATGGCGGCCGAGTTGAGCATGCGAGGACCCAAAAAAGGCAGCGGTGAGCGGTTTCGGGCCAGCGACTGGGTCAGGACGGAACGGGGTGAGGGCGGGGGTCCCCCGGCCAAGCTGAGCCCCGCCCTGTGCCCCGCAGTGGCCAAGAGGAGGCTGGTGAAGCTGGTTGTCAACTTCCTGTTCTACTTCCGCACCGACGAGGCTGAGGTAGGGGCGTGAGGGCCGCGGGGGGCCCGCGCGGGCGGGCGGCCAGCGCTCATGGCCGTGTCTTGCGCAGCCCCTCGGAGCCCTACTTCTGGAGCGCTGCCGAGTCGCGCAGGAAGAGCCCGGAGGCTTCTCCATCAGTGAGTGGCTCCCGCCGTCCCCTCCCCGGCCAGGCTGCTCCGTCCCTGGACACAAGAGCCTCTTTGACGGTCCTCGGGCGGCCCAAGGTCAGGTCCTGGCCGCCCGCCCGGCGCACCTGCCTAGCCACCTCTGGCTGGGCTCCTGCCCACGCCTCCCGCCTCGCCCTGGATTCTTTTCTCCTGCGTGGGCCCTCGGCCAGCCCCGCCCAGCTGCTGCTCCACCTGCCGCCCGGAACGCCCCGGGACCTTGGTTTTGGTTGTTTCTCCCCTTCCTGTTAGCCAGATGCTGGATACCCAGGAGAGAGGGATGGACCTGCCGGTCACCTGTCATCTTTAGGAGATTCAGGTCTGCAGGGGAAGATGGACCCGGTCTCTTGGGGCTGGCATTACAGTGCCACAGACTTGGTGACTTATATACCAGGAGCGGTGTCTGTAACAGTTCTGGGAGAAGAAGTCTGAGGTCTAGGCAGGGCTGGTTCCTCCTTAGGCTGTCAACACTGGTCCCAGGCCTCTCTGGTCCCATGTTCTTGGGCTTGTTGGAGCTTTGTCTGGCTTCTGCCTCTATCATCACACGAAATTTCTCTTTATGAAGACACTGAATATTGGATTTAGGTTTTGGGTCCCCCCACCACCACCAATACGGGGCATTCGACCCAGGGCTTTCACAGACCTTGTTTGTTCCAAACAGGTTGACATTCGCAGGTTGTAGGGGGAGGCCAGGAGTTGAACCTGTCTCTTGTGGAGATGCAGTTCAACAGAATGCAGTAAAACCATAATGGGGCCACGGGAAGGAGCAGTTTGGGGCCCTGAGGAGAGGGAAGCTCAGGCTTGTGGCTGGCTGGGTGTGGAGCAAGTGGGAACCAATCAGGTGCGGCTTCCTCCCTTATTCCCTCTACCTCCGCAGGCTTCATCGAGGACCCAGAGAGGAAGTATTATTTTGAGTGCTGCACCCAGGAGCAGTGTCAGGAGTGGATGGAGGCTCTGCGTCGGGCCAGGTGGGGCTTGGGGACAGCTGGGGGACCCTGGGCATCGTGGCCACGTAGGATGGGTATTTGGAATCTGACCAAGCAGGTGCTGCCCTCTCTCTCAGCTATGAGTACATGCGGAGAAGCCTCATCTTCTACAGGAACGAGATCCGCAAGATGACAGGCAAGGTGTGTGCAGAGTCAGAGGTAGCAGGGTTGTGTTCCTAGGCCTCTGGCTCATGGCCACCACCCCACCCTGTCCCCCTGCATAGGACCCCCTGGAGCAGTTCGGCATATCTGAGGAGACCAGGTTCCAGCTGAGCAGCTTGCCAAGGGACAGGCGGGCGTCTTGCGTCGGCACTCAGCTGGATGAGCTGGACTAACCCTATGCTGGGCCCTGACCTGGGTCCCCTGGCCGCACGAGGGCTTGCCCTGGGGTGTTTGGGCAGGGGCTGCATTTTTGGAGAAACTCAGCAAGCACCCCTTCCCTGTGCCTTGGAACCCACCAGCGGGTTGCCACACTCTGCTGCTAGGCGAAGTGCCCAGCCCCTCCCTCCCATGCCCCCACTGAGGACTGGGTGGGCAACTGACTGGCGAGGCCCTCCTGTCCTCTGCCAGCTGAATGTACAAAGCTAAGGGAAGCTGTGAATAGTGAGCCTCTCCCCCGCCGGCTGTGAACTCCACTGCTGCTGATGGGGGGCAGGGTGGCCTGGCCCTGGGTCACTGCACTCACTGTGTTCAATAAAGGTACCTCTTTTTGTAAACTGGATGATGGCAGAGTGGATGGTGAAGACGGGCCATGGGAGAGTGCTCCCCAACAGGGCAGAATGGAGGGGAGTCTAGGGTGCCCCAGGGCCCCACATCAGCTGTGTTTTAAGAAGTTGGGGCCAGGGGTCTTTCCCCAGCTGCAGAGCGGCTGCTGGGACTCCCTTTACCCTAGGGACAAGGGTCCCCACAAATTACCAGGAAAAAAAAGGCTGCATCGAGACCAGGTCCAAGTGAAAACTGCTTTTATTACAGCGCCGACGGGTGGGAACAGTGCAGTGGGCGCCCTGGGGAGGGGTACAGAGTTCATTACAGACACAAAGCAAAGCCAGAGAGGGGCAGATAATGGGGCATGAGGCGAGCTGTGTGTGGATGGACCATTTCACCAGGAGGAGGGCAGCAGGGCCGTGTGTTCTGTGGGAGGATAAATAGGGGGGGAGGAGTAAGTCTTAAATAAGTAGACATTCACAGGGCTCACATAAAGGGTGGGAAGCCTGGTTCCTGGTGACCAGTGGGTCAGCAGGGTCCCAAGAGGGTGGATTGTCCGGTCCTTAAGGTTTCCTGACCAATTCCTGAGCAAGAGCTTTATGGCAGCTTCCCAGGAGTTGCCCGAGGGCCAGGGCAGCACCAGTCCCCAGGCTGGGGTGGCCCAGGACAGTGGAGCCACTGCCAGCACCAGACTCCAGCATGGCCTTGTGCCACTGTCCTGCCCACCTCCTGGTGACGCGGCTCAGCAGGTCTGGGTGAGAAATGGTGCCGCTCAGGCCCAGGGTGTGGAGGAGAGGCGCTGCATATGGTTAGCTTACTGTGGGGCACAAGTCCATCCCCGTGGGCTCGAGGGGACTTGTGGCCATGCTGGATGCACCAAAACCCAGCAGTGGCTGCACTGTGGGCACGTGTTCCCGACACAGGGTACTTAGTCTCCTGACACTCAAGTATATATGTAGATACGTTCACGGGGCAGGGCTGTCAGAACACAGCCTGTGCTGTCCCGAGCTGGCACCGGCCGTTGGGCTGGCCAGCAGAAGCATACAGTGTTTGTTTAGAGAACATGATCCGAGACCAGGGACTTGCTGCCTGCTGACTTTGCTACTGTCACCTAGGGTGCTGTGTGGTGAGAGGTGACCCTTGCCCCCCAACGCCAAGCAGCGTCCGTAGGAATGAGGCGCAGCACCTAGAGGCCAGGCTGAGAGCACCAACGTCGGGGGGCGGGGGGAGTCCCCAGCACCATCTTGAGAACTCACTGCTAGGTGGGGAGGAGTGGGGGTCCAGACACAGGCTGGTGAGGCTGAGCCAACCAGAAACCCAATACTCAGGCCTTCCACATGGACACAGGACAGCACGAGCCCTGGCCAGGGCCACGGCCACAGCCAGCACATGCGTGCTAGCACCCAAGGCTGCTGGGGTGAGACAGACACCAGGACCACTCACAGCAGCCCAGGGAGCCTTTGAGGACACAGTGACAGGCAGGACCCTGGCCGCAGGTGTGGGACGTGCACTCCTGCAGGGTGTGGGGTGAGGGCCAGCCCTGCAGCCAGTGCCATTTTTGTGCATTTGAATAAATAAGATTTCTATTCCCCTTGCTTTCCTTTCTTTTTAAGCTCACTGTGCATTATACAATCTAAAAATAAATGCAGTCAAGTCTATGAAATTTATAAATTTTCATCACATCTCCATAAAATACCATCACACATCAGTGTGACTCTCTCCTATACATAAAACACTGGGGCCGGCGGCAGGCCTGCCCCACATCACCCAGCTGGCCTGCCCCAGCCACAAAGCAATGGAATACAAAAGTAACTGCACTTGTCACACGCGCCACCATGGTCAAGCACAAGCCTCCTTGAGCACCACTCAGAACAGCTTTATGCTGCACAGGCCCCTTCCCACTGCTGCTGGCCCACCGAGCGCCCCGTCAGAAAGGGCCCCGTGTGCCAGCTCCTGCCCGCCTGGCCACATGCCACAGGCAGGACCCTCAGCCAGTGGTTCACAGTCGGGTCCATCACTGTGGTGGGGTGGTGGCTGGCTGGCACAATGGCTCCAGAGGAGTGGAGTGCTGGCCGCCAGGAACAGGGCCTTCTCCAAGGGACTTTCTGACAACCCTACTCAGGGCTGTGCCTCTGGCTGGGGATGACAGGTGTCCGAGGACTGGCTTTGGCGTTGGTCAGTGTCCAGGGCAGCACCAAGAGGCGGAGGCAGGCGCGGGCCTGGTGGCCATAGCACCGGTTTGCGGTGGCGGGCGTCTCGGCGGGGCCCGCCCTGCGGCCCAAGTCTTTATATATAAGGTTCTCTCTTACATAGACATTTATACTTCTCAATAGGTTGCCTCTGACAACTCAGATGGAATAAAATAAGTCAGAATTGTTTATACTTTTTAAAAAACGATAAATACTTTATCTAAAACTATTGACAGTACAGACTGGACCAGTCCCAGCACCTCCTGTGGTGTGCCGCTGATTCACAGTGGAGCTCCTCATCCTGCCCGCCAATGCTGTCGTCCATCTGTGCTTCTGTCTGGGGCGGGAGCCTGACAGCTTGAGCACCGAACAGCAGGTGCTTGGTCCACACCGCCCTTGCATAGGTCGCGCGGGTGAGGTAGAAATCCTAGTTACCTGTGGGAACAGTGCAGAGTGGCCCGTCAGCAGTGCACATGGGGGAGCCCAGCACAGCCTGGGGGGCCGGGATGGAGGCCTCCTGTGAACAGACCCACGGCAAAGCCACTTCCCTCTGCCAGCCAAGAAAGGCCAGAGGCAGGTTCTCCTGTGGGCAAACAGGGTGCTGGGCAACTTGCCACTGCAGCAGCAGACCCTGGCATTCCTCCAGGTCTATCATGTATCACGGGGACTCAGGTTTGGGCTGTACCCACTCTACCTCTAGCACTTCTCAGGACAGAGCTCAGCTGGCCCCCCAGACCCAGGGACCAACACTGTCATCAGGAGGGCGTCACCACGCCATGGTCTTCCTGCTTCCATGTGCAAGAAGGCAGGGCATGCCGCCACCAGCCTAGCAAGCACTAGGTCCCAAGTTTGATCCCTGGTACCAAAAAAAAAAAAACACCAAAAAAACCAAACCAAACAAACAAAAAAAACCAAACCAAACCAAAACCAAAAAAGCCAGAGCAGGGCAGACAGCCCTGGTTGGCCCTCCTCTACTCCTCACCCAGCAGCACATCCCTGCCACAAACATCAGCCTCCTTGGGTGATAGGTGAGGCTGGCTGCCTTGGGACTCTGTTTCGCAGTACCTGGGATCCAAGCCAGGGTCTCAGAACTGAGCTACATCCCCAGCCACTTTTTATTTTACAATGGTCTTGCTAGGCTGCCCAGGTTGGGTTCCTACTTACAATACTGCCTCAGCCTCCCAGTGTGCTAGGATGACAGGCATGGGTCACAAGCTCGGCTTACAGCCCCAGGACCCAGCCCATTATGCACAGCAGCCTCCCCCAGGGGGGGCACTGTCACTGCCCCAAAACTCTTTCCTCCACTACCTGGTGGGCTCTGAGCTGAGGGTAGCCGCAGCCTTCCTGTGGGTGGCCAGCATCCACCCCCCCCACACAGCCTGGGCCCAGCTGTCCAGGGCGCAGAGCTCACCCAGTGGCCTCAGGGACTTCATCTAGAGTAGAGACTAAAGGCCACCGCATTTTGGAGCCTGGGCCTCACGGGCCTTGGACTTTCTTAATACCCCATGGGATAACTCAGCAACTCTGTGTGGACAGCCTGTAGCAGCCTCTCCGGGGCTGCGCCTACCATCTCCCAGCTGCCACCTTTCCCAGGCTGGTGGGAAGAGCCAGGAGTGCACTGGCCCTGACCCTCTGGGCCTCTGCCCACAGCACCCACTACAGCTGCCCCACTCCCAGGTACTCTCCTGCACTGCAGGCGAGGGCTGTGCAAGCCCATGACCAAGAGGACTGGGCAGCCAGGGTCCTGATACTCTCCTCCTACTGAGCTCCTGGCAGGCCCTGTTGCCTCCCCTCCACCTCAGGTAGACCAGCCCACCCTTCTGGCCACAACGGTTCAGCAGCCTTGACCCAGGCCCTCTACAGGCCCTTCTCTGTGCAGAGGGAAGAATGATTTGGTTTCGGAGTGAACCATCTCATTTGGCTCTAGCCTTACCTTACAAAATAGGAACTGCTAGCTAAGCAAGCTCTTTATCGGGGCTTAACCCCCGAAAGGTGCGCAGCATAAGGAGGCGGCATGCCAAGAGAAACCCACACAGCGGACGGCCCCGTGGAGCTGGCTTGTGGGACGGCGGGCGCAGCCTGCGCCAGGGCCAGCCGGGACAGGGGCTGGTGGTGCACCGTGAAGGAGGGGCGGGAGGCCTTGTGCGGGAGGGAAGTGAGCTTGACAGACAGAGAGGCGTTAGCAGGCTGCAGAGAGGCAGCAGAGGAGAGGGGTAAAAAAGCTTTGTTAGCTGGGATGGACGCTAGGTTCTGCAGAAGCACGGGCTCAGGGTTAGAGGCCAGCAGCGCAGGGGGAGGAGGCAAGGTGACGTTAGGAGGAGGGGGTGCATGGAGGATGCCCAGGTGCTGAGGAGGAAGCGGGGGAGGTGGAGGGGGCG
>NW_022900949.1:9851798-9858981 GCF_012274545.1 Fukomys damarensis
TTAGGTTTGTCACATTGTTTTGTGCTTTTATTATCATTTTATTCTCTGGTCTTTTGTTACACATTGTCTGATCTATTTTTTATTAATAATTTATTTAGAAATTTATAAATCAATTTCTGAACTATCAGCTACATTCTTAATTTTAGTTATTTTTTTAATGTTTAGATACTTAATATTCTAAACACTGTGTCACTTCAAATTCTGTTATATTTATTTCTTTGGAAACACTCAGGTTATCTATATTAAAATATTGTGTACGAGGTGCTGGCCGCCGCCTGCAGTGGGCCCAGGCCCAGCGTGGCGCTGCTGCACACAGCCCCGCTGCCGACACTGGCTCCAAACGGGCGAGCAGAGGCGGAAGGCACTGCGTGGTTAGAGACACCTGCAATGGGAGAGAAAACTCAGCTTCAACAGGTGGGCATGGTCTGCACACAGCCAAGAGAAGCACGGTGCAGCTGTGAGCAAGGCGGAAGCAGCAAGCCGCAGCTCCAGGTCACAGGTGGCACAAGCGGCAAGCGGCAGGCACAGTGGCAGACACTTACCTGTGGCCAGGCCAGGCCCTGCCCCTCTGGGCCCACCTGCCTGCCTGTGCCCAGCCAGGACTGCTTGCCCCCACTATCCACGGGGCTGGGGCAGCCACCCTGAGAAAGGACTGCCCTAGCTATGTGCACCAAGGTCTTCTGAAAACAAGAAGGATGTGTTACAGCGGGAACCCAGTGTGGACTGGTCACCTCCAGTCACACAAAAGCCCTGCTCTGTAGCACAGAGCTCAGCCTGCGGAAAGGACCCGCAAGGCAGCTTGTGACAAAGCCAGCAATCCTAGAAGGCGCAGCCTGCTGGGAACCTGCCCTGGGGAAGCCAGGCTCGGGAAGACACGCCTCGCCTACCTCCAACAGTTCCGCCGGCCACCCCGGAAGGGAAGCTGCCCATAGTATGCGAGTTGGTCAGGCGGGTTGCGGCAGATGACACGTGCACCAGGCCAGCAGCAGCTGGCACAGAGCTGAACAGGGACTGTAGCATGGAAGAGCCAGTCACTGAACCCAGGTTGGCCTGCAGGGACACGGAGCCAAGGGAGAACTGTGGCCCGGGAGTGAAGGCGCCCAGAAAGGGGCGGTGTGCCTGGGCTGCTGAGGCCACGCTGCCTGCAGAAGATGCTGCTGGGGCAAGGCTGGGGCCACCTAGGAGGCCTCCAGGGGGCACGGTGGCAGCAGAGATGAAGAGGTTGTGACCATTCTTGAAGTCAAGCTCACGGTCCCGGACCTTGCTAACCCTGCTGCTATGCGGCAAAGCAGCCTTGTCCGTGGGCCCACAAAGGGGCAGGCCTGACTCGCCTGACTCCTTGCCTGGGCCAACCTCACCCTTCAGGCCGCCTAGGCCCTCCAGCTGCCGCTTGTTCAGGAAGGGATTGGCCTCTGGCGGGGCCTCTTTGCCCCGCTGTGAGGGAAAGCTCAGGCCAGCTGCCTCGGGGCCCTTGTGGGCCAGGGAAGCACCATCGTTGAAGCCATGTAAACTGAGGTCTGCGGCCAGGCCCCCACTGAAGGCCAGGCCGTTGGGAGGGTTGGCGCCAGGACTGAGTCCATCGGTGCCAGACAGTGACCCAGAAAAGCTTTTCCTCGGGTGGGTGGTGAGTTTGGTATCGGCTCCTGTGGGTTCCTCCAAGGCTGGCCGGAAGGAGAACAAGGAGTTCTGGCCCAGGGTGGAGCTGGCCTGCAGAGGGCTGTCAGCAGACTTGGCCAGGCCGATGTCGGAGATGGGTGAGAAGGTGGATTTCCACTTGCTGCTGTTGACCGGCTCACTTGAGGGTGTTGGCTTCCTTCCCAAGCTGCCACCTGATAGGAATGAAAAGCAAAGGTCATGAGGCCACCATGACTGCTGCTAAATATGGGATGCTTGGACTCAATGTACCCAACACAAATGTGCCAGCTGCTGAGACAGAATGGAGGCAGCACGGAGGGTGTGGGATCTGTAAGTGGAGGGAGGAGCCATTCCAGCACAGAGAGGCTCTCAGAGATGCCCAGTCCTGCCCATGTGTGGAAGACGGGCTGGCCAGCACACAGGACTTCAAGGGCTGGACTTCAAGCCCAGGATAGGCATTTCTGGGGAGGCAGGAAGGCAAAGAAAAGAGCCAGTCCAACTTAGCTAAGAGGAAGGTGGTAAGCACCCACAAAGTCACGGCACAGCCCAAACTCACGGGAACAGCTGCCCACAGAGCCACTGAGATCACCTGGACGGGCCTGGCCCAGGTAAGGGCAATAGCAGGCAGCACTAAAACTCACCGTTTTCCAATGTTTTCGGGGGAGATTTGCTTTCCAAGGAAATGGTTGCAATTTTTCTCTCAATTCTGTTAAGAAAAAGAAAAATTGTCCTTAATGTTTGAAATCTAACTACATCCTAAAAGGGCTATAGGATCATCAGGATTGGGAACACTCAACAGCTTGGGGAGAGAACAGACACAGAGCTGACCCTAAGGACCCTCACAAGACCCTTGGACAGCTGTCCTGCCTCAGACTCCTCTGACCCTCAGACCCTCTGCTGGGAACTAGACTGTGCCAGGTGCACATGGGTGTGGTTTCTCAACACATGGAGAAATGTGCCAGTCCAAAGCACAGCGGCCTGTTTCAACTTTCTGACCCTGGTGCAGCACAGCATTCACCATCCCTGACATAGACACACCCTAAAGAACACCATCCACCCAGGAGTACAGGACAATTCACACAGCCCTGGCACGACTCAGGCAGGTGTTCCCAACACAAGCTCGAAATGCCCCAGGGACATACTTTACAGATTCCGTATCTGTGGCAGAAAAGCAAAAAGCCAGTAACTCAGGATGCCAAAGCACCACCAACAGCAAGGAAAAAACCAGACCCAAGGAGCTTCATCCACCTAAAAGGGACCCTGAAACAGCACTGGTCATGTGCAGAGGGCAGAAGAGACTCACAGGTCACACATTTGACAAGAGCTTGCTTCCTGGTATGTGAAGAATGCTCACAAGCGACCTGTTACAAAGCCAGCAGAACACACCAACAACACAGTGGCTGCACAGACAGGGACAAATGTTCACTGCAAACACATAAGCAGCCGTTGTGTGTGTCTGTGTGTGTGTAGGGGGTGCCAGACAGGCAGCAGTGAGACAAAGAAAGGGAAAAGGTAAGCAAGCAACAAAGCAGACCAAAGGCACAACCGCTGGGGTGGTGAACTGCAGGACAGCAACAGGAGCCTCAGTGGGAGATGAGCTGGTACCTTCCCAAAAGGAAGATTTTGCACGATGCTAAGTGATCCTGCGATTCCACCACAGGGCACTGAGCAGATGGAAACTCAATTTGCAAACAAAGACCTGCACATGAATGCCTACAGCTGCTCAGTTCATAGGAAAGTAAAGACAGAAATAGTTGCCATGTCCAGAGAAGGACGGATGGATGGACACACACAGCAAGGTCCAGCCCACTCCAGGACATCACTCAGCTAGGACAAGGAGTGAGGCTGTGACACTCGCCACAGTGCAGATAAAACTTAAGGATGCCATGATCAGCGACAGATGCCAGACACAAGAGGACACAGAGAGGGGCTCCATAAAGAGAAAACATCCAGGACAGGCAAGTGTCCTTCCAGAGACAGGAAGTGGACTTGTGAGTGCCAAGGAACATATTAAAAAATAATTCTTCAGGGACTGGGGATGTAGCTCAGTGGTTCCATGCCTGCCTGGCAAGCGCAAGGTCCTGAGTTTGAGCCCCAGTACCAAGAAAAACAAACAAAAAACAACGAAGGCAAGCTATGTTGGTACAACTCTGAAAATCCTTTTTCTTTGAGATGGGGTCTGGCCATAAACCCCTGGGCTCAGAGACCCTCCTGTCTCAACCATCCGAGTAGCTGGGACGACAGGCTTGCATCACTCCCGGGTTCTGTATTGCAGTTTCTTCACCTTCCTTGCTGTGGTCCAGTCCCCTGTCCTGTGGGCTCTCACCCTAACCCTACTGTGTCTCGGGACACAGTGCTGGGCCAGCTGGTGGAAGTGCACCTGGCCACCGCAGATTCACTGGGCAGCCGTCAGCCCCAGCTTTGTGTGGGGAGCTTTGCACCTGGCTGTTTCAAGAATGTTCTCTGGGGCTGGCGCCAGTCAGCAGGTCAAGGAGCCCATGCCTCAGTGACACATGAATCCAGGCAGGCCTGGCTGATGGAGGCTCCCCGTCCTGCGCCCTGCTCACTCGAGTACTCACCGGGCACTGCTGGGCTCGTCTTCAGAGCCTGGCTCTTCATCTGAGGTCAGTGGGGAATAGTGCGCCCCATTGGTCTGGCTCAGGGGCCGTTCCTTTTTGAGCACGGGAGGCTGGTCGTGGTCCTGGTAGGGGACAGGGGAGCTCTTCAGCGAGTTCTCAGGGGATGAGATGGCCGTGATTTCCAGGGGCTGGTTGATGTTACTGACCTGAGGGGGTAGAGGAGGCAAATGCACTCAGACCACGGTGTCCTCAAGGTCCATTCGTACTGTGGCAAGTATCACAGCCTTGCTCTGGACGCATGGGCCCCAAAGCACCAAATGGCTTTGCATGCTTTCTGACCCGCCCAGAGTCTTGGGGACATTGAGGAGCCCCTGGCACCTTCCAAGCATCTGGAGCTTAGCCAGCAGCAGGGCACTGTCATGGGCATAGCCATAGCCACTGTTACTGTCCGAGCAACATGCCCTCACCTGTGGCCCAGCTCAGTGACACAGACCTTGTCCTATCCCTCAGCCTGCACCCAGCCAGCCAGGCCAGGCCTCCCAGACACCCCAGGGCCCTGCCCTTTGAGCTCTGTAGCACCACCCGTCCTTACCATGGAGCTGAGGTTGAGAGGGGACCCTGAGGACTGGGTGAAGAGACCGGCAACAGTAGGCAGAGCTCGCCGCTTGGGGGATACGCCTGCACTCAGACTGGGGGTCCCAGCCGACATGCGCTTCCTCCGGCCACGCTTGCGGCTGTCCTGCCCATGGCTTGTCCCACAGTCCCCACGAGTGCCTGGAGCCAGGGGGCTGTGCTTGGTGGAGGGTGACTGCTTGGCACTGCCCACACCAGCCGAGATGGTGAACACAATTCTCCTCTTGGCATCGCTTTCTGGGTCCGAGAAGCCGGGATCAGTGGGCAGGTCACCTTTGCCCGCGTCGGGAAGCAGGCACTGGGCGGCCCCCAGGAGCCGGGGACTGGCGGACAGCTGGTGGGTGGGAGAGGCAGGTCCAGAGTTCCTAGGCTGTGTTAGCAGTGGAGGGTGTTGTGGCGTGGTACTGCGGGATCCCACGGTGGTAAAGAGGCTTCCAGAGCTGGAGGACTCATCAAAGGTGGCTGGCTCAGCTCCAGGCGCCAGTGGTGCCGGACTGCCAGCTAAGGCCCCGCTAATAGCCACGGAGCCAGCATAGGAGAAACCTGCAGAAAGGACATGGGGCTCTCAGGGGGTGGCAAGGCCCAGCCCACCACAGGGGATGAAGGGATACTGAATCCCAGCTTAGGAGGGGTTGGGAGAGCTCAGAAAGTGAGGATGGGCCTGGGAATGGCCTTCAGGGGTAGCCCTGGTGGGTGTTAGGGCAATCTCCAATATAGGAGGAAGGTGCTGGGCCACCTGTGGTCCCTTGGAAGGGACAGGGACCTGCCTTATGTAATCTAGCCCTGGGACCTGCTGCCAATAACAACTTGGTCCCTATCCCTGACTGCTCAGCAGCAACAATTGGCAAGTGGGCCAGGATCCCTCATGCCATCCAGGTTGTCGTGGTGTGCACCTGTCACCCTCCTGCCCATCACGGTGGCCTGTGCCTTAGTCTTAGTGAGACACCAACTCTGGGGACACCTTTCTGGAGCTGGTCCTGGTTCGGGCCTTACCCCAGAGTCATGGAGTGGGAAAAGTTCACACTGTGGGGGTGATCCTGGGCCCAGAACCTAGAGTTGCTTACAGGGAAGCCCTGAGGGCTGAAGCCTATTTCTGTTAATGCGTGGCAGTAGTGCACTTCTGGGGCTCTCCTGGAAACAAAGGGGCCCTGTCATGAGTTCTGCCAGTGGGGTAGGAGGGAAGTGGAGTTGACTGCTGCTGGCAGAGTGATACTCAGGATGGCACTGGGGTAAGCACTGGGGAAAGCCCAGCCCCCACCGTGCTCCAGCACATGAAGTCACCAGAGACCTGGGAGACACTTTCCAGCCCCAAGTGCCAGCAAGATCTGAGGACAGACACCCCTGCACAGGGGTTGGGACCGTGCAGTCAGAGGTGCGGGGAGCCATCCACATGCAGCCGCAATGTGTCACGTGACAGGAGGGGGTAGCGAGAGGCTGAATCCTGTCCACAGCAGTGACCCACCTGAATGCTGGCCCCTTCAGGCACCCCCAACTGAGAAGCTTCCAAAGCCCAGAATCAAATGTCCTGACTGCCTGACTCACTAAGAGCCTGATCCAGCAGCCAGAAAACACCACTAGGCAGCAGGATGGAACCATCTGGCCTCCAGGGTGTCTCCAGCAATGCTGCGACTTCAGCCCAGGCTTTCTCCCAGTGCTGGGTGGGAGGATGGAAGGTACTGTGTGGGAGACCACAGGAGGGATCTGGACTTGATGGTGGCCTTCTGAAAGTAATCTGCTATTCCTGGGAAAGCAGCTGTCATGGCTGGCAACGACCGCCTGAGGGGTGTCCCGCCACCACTGTGGTAAAGACAGCTGTACTGGTGTGAGGCCTTGTCCTGTCACTCACATGTGGCCTCTGGAAACTTTAAATTATAGCAAAACCTAAGCGAGAGTGCTCCCTGGCCATCACAGGAGGATAGCTGAGCCCTGTGCCATCACAACAGGCCTGTCTAGAGCAGAGTCCAGCTGGACACTGGGCATCTGCAACACCCACAGGGGTCTGTTCACTGAGCCACTTACCACACCCTGGGTCTCAGAAACCTCCACTTTCTGGCTGGGCAGGTGACAAGGACAACAGCTGACAGGCACAGGGGCTATGTCACCCAGGACAAAACCTAGCCAGAGGTTGCTTTACAGGAACCCAAGATCTTAGAGCCCAGCCTCCCAGGGCTCAACACACTGCCAACCTTAACTCAGACTGTGCTGCCAGGACAGATACTATGAACAGATAAAACCTGGACTGGGGCTGGGGATTTAGCTCAGCGATTCTGCCGCATGCCTTGCAAACCCAACGACCAAAGTTCGATCCCTGGTACCAAAAAAAAAAAAAAAAAAAC
>NW_022900949.1:9859286-9870249 GCF_012274545.1 Fukomys damarensis
AAAAAAAAAAAAAAAAAACTGGACTGGCAGCCCATAGGCTTTTTTTTTCCTTCTTGAGATAGGATCTTGCTAAATCACCTAGGCTTGGTTCAATTTTGTGATTCTCTTGCCTCAGCCTTGCTAGTGCTGGGATTACAGGCATAAGCCATCCTGCCCGGGCAGGTTGGCCCCAGGTGGGGACAGTGCGGCAGCCTGTGAGCAGGCCTTTTGGGTAGGACAGGGGTTACCTGCAGACGCCAGGGCCAGGCTCCGGCTTCCTGAGGCAGTACTCCCGGCACCGTGGGCATTAGCACTGATCTGCTTTTCAAGTGTGGATGAGGAGTCTCGGGGCTGCGGTCCAGGGCTGGGGGTGTTCCTCTGTGAGAGAAATCCATAATGGGTCAGCAAGATGGGGTAGGATTTCAGGCAGTGGACTCTATTCTACCCACTCATGCCACCTTGCACTAGAAACAGACTGGAGGTGAGAAAACACAACACACTGTGGTTAAACCTGGACTCCGTGTGCCCTACTGGCCAGGGAGAAGCAGCACTCTTCGCCCCTCTGCCCAAAATCAGCCTGGCCCGTGGCTCACCACCCTCTCGGCGCGGCTGGGCAGCACCACGCTGGCCAGGGGAATGCTGACAGGAAGCTTGTTGGGCTGCACCGTGCTGAGTGGGATGCTGATGGGCAGGCTGGTGATGGTCTCCCCGTGGCTGCTGTACGTGCGCTCCTTCCCGCCCTGTGCAAATGCAGACCGTCTGTCTCAGGCCAGGAGACCTCGACCTGCATGTATGATCTGCCTCCCCGACACACCTCTGGGGACATCTCGAGGCTTGAGGGTTCCACACCACTCCCAAGCTGCCCCTCCTCCTGCCTGCCTGGCCTGGTGTCCTGGCCTGCAGGGCCCCTGCTGGACCTTTAACCACCTCCCTCCAGGCCCCCATGGCAAATGGGGCAATAGCCTTCTAAACTGGCTCTAGCATGGTTAGAATGAGGGCCAACCTGGCAAAGCCCACTTCTGGAACCTGCACCACAGGATCTGCCTGGGTCCCCTGCCCCGTCATTACCTGGCTGCACATCCCATGGTCCCCAAATAGCTCCACAAGATCTCCAGGCTAGGCTGTGCACTTCATGGAGCCCTAAAGTCACCCTGGATGAACTCTCCTTCTAGAACCTCCCAAACCTGGGGAGCCCGCCCTGCCTGGCACTCAGCTTGGGGACCCTAGGGACACAGGCAGGACAGAGCTAGTGCCCCATACCTTCTCACTGTTCTTCTCCCCTGCTGTGGGGATGGCCCCAGGGGAAGGGGGCCTTGGGTCCTGAGGGCTCAGCTTCATGCTGTTGGACAGACCAGGGCTCTGGTAGGGAAGGCTGTTCTCCTTGGTGTGATCAGCTCTGCAACAGAAAGCTGCGTCACTCTTAGGACCCCTCAAAAAGCTCCAAACCTCTTCCAAACACATGTGGGCCTACTGAGATCTCAAGAGGCCCCAGGGTACTCACCTCAGATGTGGCTCGTTGGCTGCTGCCTTGGCTGACGCATGGTCCTGGCTCAGGTGCCGCCGCAGCACGATCTTGGCCGGTGAGAGTCTGGTGTAGTCAGGCAGGGCCAGGCCAGACAGCTTCTCCAGTCGAGGCCGGCCACTGTGGCTGGGGGTGCAGGGCACAACCTCCTGGTCCAAGGGGGAAGCCAGGTACTGCGGGGTGTTCTGCTTGGATGAGGGCCGGCTCAGCGCACTGCAGAGCTCGTAGCTGGCAGCATGGCCGTTCATGGAAAGCTCGGGGCTCATGCTGCTAAAGGGAGGCAGGGAGAACTTAGCACAGTCTAGCTCAAGGTGCAGCCTGCCAGTGGCCTCAGCCTCTAGCTCGCGGCCCAGGGCACCCTTCCCACGCAGGTGCATGGACAGTGCATCGTCAGGAGGCACACAGGACTTGAGCTGCAGAAGCTCCTGCTGCCGCTGACTCTTCTCCAGTTCCACGATGCTGATCTGTGGGGCAAGAGGTGGCAGTCAGACTGCCAGGTGTGGAGTGGCCACACAGCCTGGGGCACTCCCCAGGTCCCATCCCCCATCCATCCACAACAGGAGGGACCCTCCCAAGGAAGGAACGAAAGGTGACCACGAGGGGAGCTGCCAGGATGCTCCTCGCTTGTGCAGTGAAAAAGCCTAAGCTGTCAAGAACAAGATGTTCTACTAGGTACAGTGGCACAGCCCTGCAATCCAGCCACTTGGGAGGCTAAGGCAGGAGAATTTCAAGTGCAAGTTCAAGGTCAGCCTCACGTTACTTATCAAGACCCTGTCTCAGCAATGATATTTTAAATTTTTATTTGTTTTTGTTTTTTTCCCCTGGTATCAGGGATCGAAGTCAGGACCTTGTGTTTGCAAGGCAGGAAAGGAGCTACTGAGCTAAATCCCTAGCCCTTATTTGTTTGTTTGAGGCAGGGTCTCACTATGGAACCCTGGTTGGCCTCAAACTCTCAGCAATTTTCCGCCTCAGCCTCCCAAGTGCTGAGATTATAGGCATGAACCACCAAACCTTAAAAAAAGCTGGGGATGGGCTGAGGGCTTAGCTCAGCGGTTCGGTGGCCTGCCTTGCAAGTGCAAGGACCTGAGTTCAATCCCCGGTACCAAAAAAAAAAAAGAGAAAAGCTGGGGTTGTAGCTCTGTAGTACAGTGTTTGCCTATTTTTGTGGAAGGCCCTGAATTTAATCCCCAGCACCACAAAAAAGAAGAGAAAGTGAAAGTCAGATACTATGTGAAGACTCTTCCAGGCTAAAAGTGTAGAAACAGGCTTCATTTGGTTACTAAAACAGCAAAGCAAACCTTTTTTTTTTTTTTTAAATGGAGCTTCCCTCTGGACTCCTAAGCTCAGCTGTTGAGGTGGCATGCACCTGACATCCTAGCACTCTGGGAGGCTAAGGCACATGGATCACAAGTTCCCAGCCCAACCTGCGCAAATCAGCAAGACCGTCTCTCAAATAAAAAATATAATTGGATGGGGATGTAATTTGTTGTGAAGCTCCTGTACGCTGTACATTGTACATCCTCAGTACTGTGAAAGAAAAGAGGAGGGGTGTACAGAACCTGTGCTCAAGTGATCCTCCTGCCTCAGCCTCCCAGAGCAGTGGGATTACAGGTGTGTTTACCACCACATTTGGCTCTGGCTACTTCTTATTAATAAGACACCCTCTGCTGGGTGGTGTGGACTCCAAAGTGTTCTGCTGGGGGACACACGATAAATACAGCAGGGCAACATGTCATGGAATCTTCAAAAGCTAGTAAAACTACTTTGGGGAATGTTATTAAGGAAACAGCCTTAGAGTCTCCAGGCCAAGTGTGGTGGCACATGCCCACGATCTGAGGACTCTGGCAGGGTGGGGCAGGAAGGTGGCAAGTTCAAGCCGGGCCTAGACAACATAGTGGGTTAGTGAGACCTTCTTTCAAAATAAGAGCTAGGATGTTGCTCAGTGCAAAAGTCCTGCGTTTAGTCCCTAGTACTGTAAAAACACAAAAGTCTACTACAAAGAACCGCATCCGAGAGTCTAGTGACAGGGGTGCTTCAAGATATTAAGACTGCACTGTGCACAGGCTACTGGATGGGGGTTTTAGATTCTGAAGTCGAGGCTACACATCTTGCCCTTAAAGTACTTGCCCCTTCAGAGCAAGCTGCCCCAAAAAGGCACGTGGAAGAAGCTTATCCTCGAGACCACACTCCCTCTCTTTTCCCAGTTTTCCTGCCTTGCTGAGCATACTTCTCTCATCATCAGAAGAATAAACTGTTGAATAAGCAAATCCTGCCAGTGACCCTTTAACAAGCTATTTACTTGGAGGCACCGAGATCTGAGGTTCAGAATGGCACCCTGAGGCCCCTGCACTCCCTATGGGGTGACAGTGAGCTGGCCCGGAGTCACACCATCCCAAGCCATCTTCAGGGCCCCCGGGTCCACCTGCAGCTCCAGGCAGTGCCGCTGCTTCTCGGAGATCTGGCTCCGCAGTGCCTGCTTCTCCTTGCGCAGGTTCTCCAGGGAAAGCGTGGACCAGTCCAGCTTAAGCTCCTCGCAGCGCGCCCGCAGCTGTGGGGATAGGGATGGCATCTCCGTGGAGCCTGGGCCAGGCACACACTGGGGGAGATCAGAGCACAGCAGGGCTCCCCCATGTAGATGCCAGGGTCCAGCCTGAGTCAACTCACCTCGATCCTCTGGGACCAGAGGCAAGGCCTGTACCTAGAATGCTGCACCAGAGCCAGGAGTCCTCAGGGGGCCCAGATGGGGACTTTCTGACCACCTGTGCCCAAGGACTGCATAGCTGACCAGGGGACTGGGGCAACAGGCCTCCACCCAGCCCGGGGCCCAAGACCCTGGATGAGTGCTCTACAAGGCTCCAGAAGGCCCTCCCACAGGCTGGTTCACGCACCAGCCGCAGGCTCTGGCTGCGCAGTTCTCTGTTGTCCTTCTCCAGCTGCTCCGACTGCTCCCGAAGCTGCTGGTTATGGGCCGAGATCTCCTTCTGAGCTTGGATCAGGTCATTGTAGGTCAGTGCTTTCACACCCAGCTAGAGATGCAGGGGATGCAATAGCATGTGTGAGGTTTATGGGTGGTAGGGACAAACCCTGTGATGACCTGAGGGGCCCAAGCATGTCTTCCCAAAGAGGAAGGGTGCAGCTTTTCCCTGGGTGGCAGAGAGAAGGGGACAGGTAGGGCCACGGAGAGGAGTAGAGGGAGCCTCAGGGATGCAGCCAGGGCCCACCCCAGGTGCTAGGGAACTCTGAGGAAAGTACTTTGAGAAAAACAGCAACTGAGCCAGCTGATCCACTGGACCACCCACCCCCATGGCCAGGTGAGAGCTCAGCTGGGAAAGGGTGCCAGGGTGGCCAGGACATCTCCAGGTACTACCTCATCCAGTTTCTGCTGGAAGAGCCTTCGGATCTCTTCCTTCTGAGCCTGGCAGTGTCCAAAGAGCTGCTGAGCTGTGCCCAGCAATTGAACATTCCGTTCCTGCAAGCAAGAGGGGTAGGTGATATGGGGACCAGCACATTAAATAGATCCTGAGTCACCCTGGCTGTGGCCCCACGCACCTTCTCCTGGTCCAGCAGCTGCTGCAGGTTGGCCTTGTATTGCGGTGTCTTTGTGTATGCCAGGAACTGCAGGTACTGGATCTTGAAGGACTCTAGAGACAAAGGATGTGGCATGGGAGTAGGACACGCAAGGCAGGGCCTTCACGCAAGCCCACCCAAAGGAGAGGGTGGGAGATGCGTCAGACACAGGCATGGGGGTGGGTGGCTGGACAACCTCTAGAGATGGCCTCACGCTGTGTGTGCGGTCGTCACACAGTACATGATAGTTCCCCATGGTTCCCCGGCTGCCAGTGTGCGGGGACTCTGCACAGTGGGGAATCCTCTAGGATGCTAAGCAGCATCCCTGATGTCTACCTGCCCCATGCCAAGAGCACCCTAGATGTGACAACCATAGATGTTGTAGACATCACTGTGTCCCCAGTCTCTGATGCTCATAGGGCCCCAACCTGAGCCTCTGCCAACCTGCCCAGTGCATCTGACCCCAGCCCCTATCCCTCAGGGGGGTCAGCAAGGGGTCACTAGGAGCCCCCAGCCTGACCTGTGAGGTGGGAGCTACAGCCCACAGGCCATGGCACCCATCCTGAAAGCCCACAGGCCCAGGGCCAATGTCCCAGCTGGCACCCTCCAGTTGAGCCTCACCTAGCAGCTTCTGCAGTGCGGGCGGGGTGGGCGCCACCAGCAGCGGGTTGGGACCGTGCCGAGGCACACTTGGAGGTAGCTGGTAGAATGGGCTGTGAGGGGACCGGTAAGCATCTGTAGAGAAGAGCAACATCCCAATGTCAGCCCCACCAACTGGATGGGTACCTTGTGGCTTTGTAAATGTGAGGTTCAGTACATTTCTCAGAGTCGAGAACTCCCTAAAGACCACATCTTGTGGTCCTGACCACCAGACAACTGCCCCACCCCCTGCCACTGTTGAATCCATGACTTTTGAAACCTCTGTGGGTAACACTGCTTCTGCCTTCTTTTTTTTTTTTTTAAGTATTCGACATTTAAACCAGGGCCTTAGGGCCAGGGATTTAGCTCAGTGGTTCTGCCACCTGCCTCGCAAGTGCAAGATCCCAAGTTTGATCCCCAGTACCAAAAAAAAAAACCCCCCAAAAAACAGGGCCTTCACACTGAGTTATAGAGACAGGTTTTGCTAAGTTTCCTAGGCTGGGCTTGAATTTGTAATCCTCCTGCCTCAGCCTCCCAGGGGTGCTGGGATGACAAGTGTGCATCTATGTATCCAGCCCTGCTTTTGTTTCACACAAGACTCTGCCTGGCAGAGAGGTGAGGACCAAGCTCCACACACTGTGTGGACACCCCCGGAGGCCTGTTGCAGGCTATGATGCTGCTGTCCTTCTGGCTGGTCTCTGCTCTTCCCGCTGCCCTAAGGTAGGCTCAAGGTACAGCCCCCGCATGACTGTCTGGGGACCTAGACATGGTGCCTGAGTGAAGATATGAGGCCAGGCATGGCGTGAGCTGGGCCCATGTCTGCTCACCCTGGGGCGATGAGGATGCTGTCTGGGACACAGTCTGGGCATGGAGGAGATCCAGTGCAGTTTGGTTCTTTTTGGGCTTACGCTCAGGATTTGCAGTGTTCATTTTCTTGGGGCGCCCACGCTTCCGACCAGCCATCTTCCGCCCTTTCTTGTTCAGCTTCTTCTTCCGAGCTTTGGAGGGTGATGGCTTTTTGACGGTGGTCACCCCAGTCTTCTCTTCCTCAGCACCAGAATCCTGGTGGATGGGGAGTTAAGGCAACAGTAGGAAGGGTGCCCACACGGGTCATGTGAAACCCTAAGGGGAGCAAAGCGGGGGCAGCGCAGCCCTGCAGGACTCAAGTCCCCATCCCCGGCACCCCAGCTGTGTGTGGGCAGGCCTTACCATGGGGGTCTCGGTGGGGCCAGCTGCTTTGCTCTCAGGGACCTTGGTTGGGGTGGTCGCATTGCTCTTGTTCTCTCGCTGCTGCCGGCGCCTAGCGGCTTCCTGTTCCTCCTGGGAAGAGTCACACAAGTGTCCCGATGACCCCAGTGCTGCCTGCGTCAACTCCTCCACCCAGACATAGATGAGCAAACTGAGGCCCTGCAGAACCTGAGTGGCAGCCCTCACCAGGACATTCACAGCTGTGCAAAAGGACACACACCAGGGGCTCTGACTGTGACAAGGGAAAAAGAAAACTGCCTCCAGGATGGAGGAAATGCCAGAGGCAGAGGAGAGGTCCAGCAGCACCCCCACTGCCACAAGAGACCAAAGGCCCCCACTGGCAGGGTGGGACTGACAGTGTTCCCCTGAGAATCACCAGAAACTCTGGGTAGCCCCTGGGCATACAGGAAGGACATGGCCTGAGGGCCAGCAGGGACCCAGGCCAATAGAGGCCCACAGCCCAGCCCCATCCAACCAGGGAACAAAGAAAAGGCTAGAGATGGGCATCCCTGTGCTGACATCTAACTCCACAAAGAAAGGTCACTGGGATAGGCATGTGCTCAGCTTTGGTGGCAATTTACCAGGCAGCCAAGGCCCGAGAAGCGGCATGGGGTAGACCATGCCTTCCCACCTGGCTTCTATAGACTGGAGCAACAGGGATGGGCAGACCAGGCCAGCAAGATCCCCTCTATTCTAAGGGAGGGTACAATGGGCATCTCCCCAGAATGCCACAGACAGGGCTCCACGGGGATGCACACAGCAGAGCACTGGGAAAAGGCTGCACCCAGAGGGGACTTGGGGGACAAGGCCCTCAAACTACCACCCCACCCTAGCAACTTAGCACCTCTCAGGCTTTCCACATTACTGAACCATGAAAAAAGAAACAGACTTACCCTGAGTTTTGGATTTTTCAGACTAGAAAAATAGTTTTCAAGCTAAAAAGAGAAAAACATGCTTATTAGAAGTCAATCGCAGACTCCGCCAAAATGAAGATGACACCTCCGATGAATGTGTCCATAAGCCACAACCACACCTGGGGACCAAGCACACCAGCTGGCACCAGCAGTGGAGACCTGGTTGTGATGTGGCTCCGTAACACCCAGGGTGGCCAGGCACCATCCTCGCTTCCCAGACAGTCACAGCTGGGCACATACTCCAGGAACACAGGCTCCCCTTGGGGAAACATCAGCCCACACCAGGACTCCTGCTCAGGCCATGTGGCCATGGTGGTAGAGCACCAGAGGTGGCTGCTAGCTCATAACCTTGCTCAGCTGCCCTGTGTTACTTGTGGCCACCAGTCTCCACCCACACTGCCCAGAATGGACACAAACCCGGGCTGTGGTGAGCGATACGTATGGGATGGGACACGTGCATTGTAGCACCTCAGCACACGGAAGGCAGCAGGGCAGTCCATGGAGGGGGTGCCCAGGGGAATGGGTGAGTCACACGCCAGCCAGGGCATGTTGGGGACACAGGAACATAGCCCATGCCTCAGAGCTCTGTCTCATGCAGAGAGCTGGGAATAGGCAGTGGAGGAAGAGACAGGTGCTTACACACTGCAGATCTCTGGGTGACAAGGGCACACTCACTCTCCCATGTCACTCAGGAAGACATGCACCCACCAGAGCACAGGGCTACCAAGTGGCCCTGACCCAGGCCTCGCTGCCTCCATAGGGAGGGAGCAGAGGGGAACAGCAGCCCAGGGACAAGGCAGCCCAGAAACACTTCACAGTCAGGCAGTGTCTGGGACACTCACTATTGTGCGGTCGATAGTGTGCAGATAGTAGGAGACCGGCTTCCCCGTCCACGATACAGAGCCCTTCAGGGGCGACAGCTCTACCACACGCATGATGGTGCCAATGTCTGAGGGCAGGAGGGTGGAAGGGACAGAGACAGGTCAGGACCTGAGCTGTGACCTTGGCTGCTGGGCACCCCAAAAGCCTGCCAGCCAGGAAGACAGACTCTAAGCTACGGCCACCAGCCTTCATCCCTGCCCACCATGCCAGCTGGCCCATGGTGTCCCTGGGCCTGACCACAGAGGCTGGGACAACACATGACTAGCAGCCCATAACAGGAGGGCAGGGGTTTTCAGGAAAGGTGATGTACCCAATCGAGCAGAAAGGTCCAAGTGACCAGGAGACATTCAGATGTGGGACTATGCAAATCAAGTGAAGAGCCTACAGAGCCCACAGTGGGAGCCAGCAGGGTGCCAGAGGGGAGAGCCCTACCCCGAGGCTTCCAACACCCCCAGGCTTTCCTTCTCCACCATCTCTTCTCAGAGGTGCAGGGCTCACCCTGCTAGTCCTGCCCCACCAGGGGACAATGAGTGCGATCTGGGGACATTTGTGGCTGTCATGATGGTGGGGGAGGACCTGGCACAGAGCAGGCAGAGGCCAGGGGTACTACCTGGTACCCTGCAATGCCCAGGACACCCACCCTGGAGAATGACCAGGCCCAGTGGAAACGCTGCCAAGGGGAACACCCTGTCTTGGGGCATGTCAGTAGTTTATAGAGTCACCAAGAACATTAATCTAGCAACACAAGAGCTTATTACCACTCAAGTTTCTGCTGTTTATTCTGAAATTCAGAGGTGCAAAGGGCTTCGAGGATACAATTCTGCCACCTGAAACACAAAAACTGGTTACTGCCATTCATGCTGTAAACAAACGGACACACACAAACACAACTGAGAGACATGGAACTTAAGAGTACAGCAAAAAGTTACAAAAGGAAAAATGAGTGCTCAAAACAAATACCAGGGCCTGACTCCTGTCTACTTTCTTACAAGTGAAGAAAATTACCCTTCAATGGCTAAATTTAATCCTATCCTACACATAACTCTCCTTGAAAATGTTTTCAAGATGTTGTAGCGATACCCGCCTATAATCCCAGAACTCTGGGAGGCTGAGGCAAGAGGAATGAAAGTTCAAGCACAGGCAGGACAACCTAGTGATTTAGGGGGACCCCATCTCAAAATAAAAATAAGAACACATAAGGGCCAGAGATTTAGCTCAGTGGCATAAGAGCAAGGTCCTCAGTTCAATCCTTGGTACCAAAAAAAACACACCAAAAACAAAAAGCATAGGGCCAGGGATGTAGCTGAGTGCAAAGATCACAGGTTCCATCCCCAGTACAGCAAAATAAATACACAGATAAATCCTCAGGTTTTCATAAAATCTTACTGGTATTGACCTCTGACCTCAGAATATCAAATGAAGGACAACCAACCCTTCACAACCACCTTCACAAATAGCAATGACCTTGCTGCACAGTGCATGGCTACACCAATGTTTGGGAAAAAGGTCACAGAGCAACTCGGTACCACCGCACAGTGGAGGAAGAGACAGCCACAAGGGAGGGAGGCCACTAACACCACCGATGTGAATCCTGGGGTTCACCGTTAAATGAGGAAAAGCAGGTCAATCTGTGGGCATACAGCAAAATCTTTAAACACCAGCTACAGGGCTCAGGATGTAGCTCGGTGGTAAGGTGCTTGCCTAGCATGTGGGAGGCTCTAGGTTACACACACACACACACACACACAAACACACACACCTGGGCACAGTGGTGCAGGACTATAATTCTAGCACTCAAGATGCTAAGGCAGGAGGATCACCAGCCTGGGCAAGACAGAGTTCAAAGCCAGTCTGAATATATAACCAAGACCCTGTCTCAAAATACAAAAATCAACCAAACAATACTAGAAGAACATTCGATCCCCGGTACAAGAAAAAAAAAAAAAAACTAGAAGAGCAGGCCAGGAGATGCTAAGAAAGGGCCCTCTGGACAGTCAGCAAAGGCAAGATGCATGTGAATGTTTCCATTCAAAAGCAGACCTGAACTGGGCATGGTACAGCATGCCTGTAATCCTAGCACTCAGAAGGCTGAGACAAGATGATCACTGTGAGTTTGAGACCAGCCTGGGTTACATAGTGAGTTCAAGGCCATCCTGAATTACAGAGTGAGACCCTGCCTCCACCCCCCTCAAAAAAAAAAAAAAAAAAAAAA
>NW_022900949.1:9870487-9901608 GCF_012274545.1 Fukomys damarensis
AAAAAAAAAAAAAAAAAAAAAAATAGCAGACCTGAGAGCTAAAAAGAATAACCTGCATGTAACCAGAAAAACAAAAACAAAAAGCCAATTATAGGATCGATGTGGTAACAGTTAGATGGGAAAAATAATTTTTCCAAATAACTCTTAACTGGTTAAGTGTGTGAGACTGCACTCTTAACAAATTCTAAGGACAAAAGAACAAGAAACCTTACATTTCACTAAATTTACTGGTAAAGATTGATAGATTGATATTATTACTACCTGAAACTATGAAGCTATTTTACGTACACTGCAAAAAAAAAAAAACATATTAAACACACACTAAAAATAGCCATATTAAGTATTTATTAAATACATACTAATGTTTTTAGGAACCAAGCTGTTTATTGTAATAAATTTAAAAAATAAAAAAGAGCCGTAAGGCTGTACGTGGTGGTAAAAGCCTGTAATCTCAACACTTGGGATGCTGAGGCAGGATGACTGCCATGAGTTCAAGGCTAGTACAGACTACATAGTGAGTTCAAGGCTAGTTTGCACAACAAAAAGAGACCCTGTCTCAAAAAAAAATTTTTTTTTTCAAAAATAATAAAGGTTGGGCCAGGGATTTAGCTCACTGCTGCCGCCACCTGCTTCACAAGCACAAAGTCCTGAGTTCGATCCCTGGTACCCGCCCCAAAATGGAGGCTGAGGCAGGTGGATTATAAGCTCAAACTCAGCCTGGACAACTTACTGACCTGGCAATATCCTGTCTCAAATAAAAAAAGAAAAGAGCTGGGGATGTAGCTCAGTGCCATGCATTCTATCCCCAGTACTACAGAAAATTAAAAAAGAAAATATGAAATTAAAGAAGTCTAAACACATGCAACCATTTATACCACCCATGCACACTCACACACACACCAAGGCTCTCATTCCCTCAATGCAAGAGGGGCTGGGCTGGGGCAGCACAGGGTCAGGCCTAGGTCCCTGTTCTGGCAGGGAGGGAACAAGCTTCACAGATGACAAGCAGGACACATCCAGCATCACCTGAGCTCCAGAGAGCAGGGACGGTGGTAGTGGCCAGTTACCCATCAAGCACAATGACACCTCACCCAGTGGAGGGGCATGATGGGAAGTTGTGTAGACCACCCCAGCATGCATGGCAGTGCTAGTCATCAGTGACCTCCCTTCTGCAGAGCCTTGTATGACCACAGGTTCTAGCAGGGTCAGTCAAGGTGACAGAGACCTTCTGAAGGCAGAGCCAGTAAGACGGGGCACCCACAGCAAGCCTAACTCGTCTGACCACCAGACATCCCAGCACCCAGAAGCCAGGAGTACATGCAGAGAGGAGTCCTGGATGCCCATGACCTCAGAACACAGCCCAGTCAGTGCTCAAACACACATTGTTAAAATAAGGCTAGGCTGAGGGATTTAGTTTAGTTTGCCACCGCCTGCCTCACAAGTGCAAGGTCCTAAATTCAATCTCTGGTACCAAAAAAAAAAAAAAAAAAAAGGGCCAGGCATGGCAGTGCAAGCCTGTAACCCCAGCCTATAATCTCAGGGAGGCTGTGGCAGGAGGATCACCATGAGTTTGACGCCAGACTGGGTAACATAGTGAGCTCAAGTCCAGCCTGAACTACAGAATGAGACCCGACCTCATAACTGAAAAACAAAACCAAAACCAGAGAGAACAAGTCACAGGAGCAGCCACACATGAATAGTGGCTGGAAAGCTGGGGAGACAGGGTCCTGAGAGCTGCCCTGGGGACAGCTGAAACTGGAAAGCCAACCAAGGCCTGTACGGGAGTCACTGTTCCTCTTCTGAGGTGACAACAGTGCCCAAGGGAGGTACCTTGGTCCTCAGGAGGACCCAGGGGTCAAGGGTGGAGCGTGGAGCCTGCAGCTTGTGATTCTAAAGTAATCCAGCAACAGGCTCCACCACAGCTCTTACTCAGGCACATGCACCCAGAGACACGTGCACCACTCCCTGATGGCAGTGCTTAGGTAGCTGGGAACTCGTTTTATGCTGCCTGCCTGACATTCTTACAACAAAACTGGAAGAAAGCTATCCTTACCCCATTCGCCTCCCGGCTTGGGGGATGGGAAGCAGCCTGGCTGGTGGGCACTCCCGTCTGTGAGGGTAGGCAATGAGGGCGGACCTACCCCCACTTCTCAGCCTAGGCTGGGAGAGCCAAGGAGCCATGGACTGCAGTAGTGTCCCCCAAACTCACACTAGAAACAGCCACAGCCCAAGTCCTGCAGGCTGGGTGGGTAACTATCAAGGTCACACAAGCCATGGGCCTATCCAACCTCCAGAAGAAGAGGGGCTTTGAGGCAGGGGCTTGGATAGACAAGCCACCTCAACGCCAGGGAAAGCGGCAGCTTGCAGGCTGTGGCCTGGGAACTGGGACACAGGTCAGGGTCTCAGAACACAATAGGAATGAGGTCCCCCTGTCCTGGGACCTGGAGACACAGGGCCTGGGTAGATAGATGGGCTGCATTACCTTCCTTCATGTTTGCAAATCGCTCCTTCAGCTGGTGATCCACCTCAGGACCAAAGGCAAAGTTATTCACAAATATAACACTGCAAAACAATGTTCCAGTTGAGTAAAACCAACGCTCCACGTCACGCAAGTGCAGAGTCCCAGTGTGGACAACAGGCTGCCGCCGCCACTGCCAGGCACTGCCCACACCCATCCCAGGAACTCATCTGTGGGGTCCAGGGCCACGGGGAGACATTGGCCAGTCCTTCTGGATGGGCCAGGATTTGAACCATGACAGTCTGAAACCCACATCATCTGGAGACACACCCGACAGCCTATGAAAGGCAGAGGGTGGACAGCAAGGACCGGACAAGTACAACAAAGACAAATGGCAGCTGACCAGAGACCAAGCAGGAGCTTGAGGGCAGAGCAGGGATGTGGTGACACTTTTAAGGCCGAGGAGTTCAGCAGAGCCCTCTGCCCAAGCCTGTGACAGGACAGCTGAGGACACTATTCATGCACAGGACCAGTACTCGGGGTCCTGTCCACCCAATTCCGACACAGGGCCACATGGGCAGGCTGGCAGCTCAAGCAGGGGCTGTGAGCGGGGCTGGCACTCAGAGAAGAGTGCACATGGCAGAGACCTTGACGGCCAGCACCAGCTGGGCCCCAGCCCATGAGCAGCACAGCCCCGCAGCCGTACCTCGTGTTGGCAATCCGCTCTCTCCACTCTTCCGACAGGAAATCACCCCGCTCCAGCTGAGAAAGAAAACATGGACACACTTACTCCCATGACTCTGTCCCCAAGGCTGCTGTGAAAAGAACATGAGATGAGCAGAGTCGGAGGGCAGGAAGGCCGTGAGCTACCAGGCTGGTTAGGAGCAGGCCTGCCCCGCCCGCACTCAGCCCAGAGCCAGCCTCGTCACCAGAGGATGGGGTGGAAAGGGCTGCCCTGGGGGAGAAGTGGTCACAACACACTGAAGAGCACCTTGAAGTCCAGGATGTGATCCCCATGAAGCCCCTTAGGGAGCTCCCCACAGAGGGCAGCCTGTACCCCCAGGAGCAATAGAGTGTGGACTGTGCAAAACCCCCCAATCAGATGAAGCATCCATGTCCTTGGTCACTGCCCACCACAAAAATGGGCAGACGAGGTGAGACTGTCATCAGTGCCAGGGGCTGAGTGCCCCGTACCCCATCACATCCTCTAGCCTGAGTCCACACAGCCATGTGCCTGTAACATGTGCCTCCAGCAAGTCTGCTAGGGGTCCACATCTCTCCTATCCTCACTGCTCTGCAGGGTCCATCAGCCAGGCCTGAGCAGAGACTCAAGTCCAAGGCCCATGCGGGCAGAGGAATATGGGACCAAGTCTCTGGTGCTGGGTGACGCCCTAGGGGAGGGTTCTACAAGCCCTGCGTGTTCTCCCAGGTGCCCCTGGGTGCCACTTCCCGTGGCTGGCTCTACCCTGGGTTCTTGCTGAGAAAAACACCTCAGACAAGCTCACTGGCTATGCATGTGGTACCAACACTCTAGGAAGCTGAGGCAGAAAGACTGAAAGTTCAAGGCTCAGCCAGGGATTCAGCGCAGTGGTGCCATGCCTGCCTTGCAAGCCCAAGGTCCTGAGCTCGATCCCCGGTACTGTTAAAAAAAAAAAAAGTACAAGGCCAACCTGTTCCACATAGCAAGACCCTGTCTGAAAATAAAAGGGCTGAGATGTGGAACACTTGCCTAGCATCCATGAAACTCTAGGTCATGCCTCAGCAACACACAAAAAAATTAAAAAACAAAGCCAACACAATCTCCAGGATGGCCAGGATACCAGCTCCCTCCTTTGCAGCTCCCCTCCAGGGGAGACCTCTGCTAGCACCCCTGGGAAGTATCTTCCTGACCCTGCATGCCCCAGTGAGGTTCCCGGCTGGCTGGCTCACACTCATGACAGGGGGGCCCCCCCAGGGATGGGGTGCAAAGGCAGCAGGGGAAAGCCAGGGGGCAGGATGCCCAGTAGGCGCAGGCAGATACTCTGAACAGCTCTGCCCTGAAAACTCCCCCAGAGCCCAACAAGCAGTTTGCAGGGCAGGTGAGAGCCTTGGCAGCAGGGAGGCCAAGCTTGTTCAACCCACCTCTTCAGTGAGGAGACTGCGGAGGCCCCATTCCACCCAGGAAGGCTAGAAAAATGGCCACAGCAAGAAGTGACAGCTATGTGTGGCCTCTATGGCATGGTCATCTGCCAGCACCTGAAGCAGCTAACACACTGGCAGGAAAGAGCAGAACCCATAGTACCTGCCTCACTCTCTCTCACTTTTGAGACACAGTCTTACTAAATTGTCCAATCTGGCCTCAAACTTATGATCTTCGCGCCTCAGCCTTCAAAAGCTGAAGGGACAGATGTGTCCCACCATGCCAGGAAGGCTGAGGGGTACCATCGCCTACAGACACAGCCCCAGTGCATCTTTCCTGATGAAGGAAGCTGTGACAGGCCACACAGCTGCTCCTGTGGCCAAGGTCTCTCCTGCCCTCTTCTGTGCACACTAGGCCCTCATGTGCCCAGCCCTGGAGGGCAGTGGATCTCAGCACAGGGATGGGAGGCACCTCTCAACTCCTGTCCCACAGCAAGCTCCAAGGCACTGGAGGACAGGCAGGGACTCAGTCAGGGGCAGAAGCTGAGGGAGTAGGAGGGGACAGGAGCTGGGACCAGAGGCACAGGCCAGGTAAGAACAGCTCATGAGAGCGAGACACGACTGCAGCCACAGGAGGGAGCCGGTCAGCGGCCCAGCTGGGTGACATCATCTGCCAAGCCTCTGCAGTGAGGCGGGGATCCCTGGACCCAGATGCAGTTTGGGTCTGGAAAAGTACACTGGGCTATTTTAGGCTCCTGGCTTTTTTCTTCTTCCCTTGTTGAGTAACGGAAGACAGGACTTAGTGCTTGCCAACCAGGGCGCCGTGTCAAAGCCACAAGAGCTGCTCAGAAGCTTGTTCAAATATCAGGACACAAATTCCCGCCAAAATGAGGAATTAAAACAGCAAAAGCCAGGCATGATGGTGCAAGCCTGTAATCCCAGCACTTGGGAGACTGAGACTGGGAGGATGGCCACGAGTGCAAGGCCAGCCTAGGGGCTGCACAGTGAGTGCAAGGCCAGCCTGAACTACATAGTGACACCCTGTCTCAAATATCTTGCCCCACAAAGCAACAAAGCAAGTCCAGTACAGTGGTACATGTCTGTAATCTCAGCTATTCAGGCAGCTAAGACAGGAGGATCACAAATTCCACCCCAGTCTGGGCAACTTAACAACTTAGAGAAACCTTGTCTCAAAGTAAAAAATAAAAGTTAGGAATGGAGCTCAGCGACAGAGCACTCTGGGTTCCATCCCCCGTACTTTGGAGTAAGGGAAGCCAGGCTGACCAGCTCACACCTTGCCAGGGAATCGCCGGCAGTCACACAGAACACTGCTGGAGACGAGAGCGGATCCTGGAGGTGGAGGGTGGCACAGACCCCTGCCACCCCCACAACAGGTCAGCTATGGCTGCCCCCAATCCCATGAGGAACACCATCCTTCTCCCTAAATTCTGCTCACAGCCATAAGACAGAAGCCACTAACATGAACAGTGAGCATTGGAATCTCTACAAAGTCCTGGGAGTAACAATACACCAGGGCTACAATACAGCTCCAGCCACATCACTGACCTGAGCCCCTTGGGGCCAGGCACTGTCCACCAGGGATGACAAGATGAGGGGAGAGAAAGGCAATCCAACCAAGACCTTCCATCCTCCTCCCCGCTACTTCCTCCCACAGTCAGCCCCCGGCTCATACACCTATCATGCCAGCACTCTAGGCAGCGGAGGCAGGAGGATCCCAAATTTGAGCCCAGTCTGGATAACTTAGTAACTGAGCAAGACCCTGTTCAAAAGAACAGATAAGACAGGACTGGGGATGTAGCTCAGTGTGAAGGCCCTGGTTTAATCAAGAAGAAAGGGAAAACGGGCGTGGTGGCGCAAGCCTGTAATCCTTAGCACTTGGAAGGCTGAGGCAGGCGGACTGCTGTAAGTTCGAGACCAGACTGGGCTACATAGTGAGTTCCAGGTCAATCTCAACTCAACTACATAGTGAGACCCTGGCCCCCCACCAAAACAAAGAAGAAGAAAGGGAAGGGGAGCGGGGGGAGGGGGGAGGGAAGCTGAGGGGTAGGGAAAAGACAAGACAGACAGACAGGCAAGGTGGGCCAGTGCCACCACCTGGGATCCATGTAACAGCCCAGGAAAAATGGCAGAAGCAGAGGAAGGATTTCCCCAAGGCCAGTGCCACCCAATACCAAAGTTGACCAATGTGGCTCATTGGGCAGAGGTGCCTTGATGCAAATCTGCTGGAGAATCCAAGGCTGCTGCACACCCTAACCCGCCACACATCCACAGGCACGGACACAAGGCCCTGACGCCAATGCAGAAAAATAAAACAAAAACAAATCGACAGGTTAATACAATAAAACTCAGCTGATCTGAAACTGTCCACTCAGTCACCACATGCACGTGGGACACGAGTGCACACCCCACCACTCTCTCATGGATCATGGAGGGTGCCCTCACCGAGGTGGCCCCTGCACGGGCTGCTGCCCGTGAGCGCCCAAGACAGGAGGGCAGAAGGAAGATGAGGACTCTGCTCAGGCACAAGGCTGGCTTGGGCAGCCCCTGGATGTGAGTCTCCCTCCCGCTGGCCTCAGGGTCCCCACATGCCCTGGAGGACAGAAGGGTGCAGGCTGGATAGCCCAGGGAGGACAAGGCTTCAGCAAAGGTCCTGTGTACCAGCCAGGGCAGAAGCTGGTGGGTTTTGGGGGTGGTACGCCATGTCACCCACATGGCAAGATAAGAATGGGTTGGTCAGGAAAGAGGTGGGGCTGGGGGCTGGGCTGGGCTGGGCTAGGGTTGTAGCCACAGGGCATGGAGCGATGGCACTCACTGTGTATTCTGCATGCTTTTTTCCATACCATTTCATCCACTTCCTGAACTCTCGGTCCATGGTCTAGAAGGGAAAGAGGTCACATAGCCCATCAAAACTCTGAGCAGTGCTGTGGACTTAGCTCAGTGGTTCTGCTGCCTGCCTCACAAACACAAGGGCCCGAGTTCATCCCCAGTATAAAAAAAAAACTTCTGAGCAGCCAGGATGGCCCCAACAAGCCCACATGTCCACATATCTGCAACTCCCAGTGGTGCCTTCTGGCCTGGCAAGATTACAGGTCAGGACCTCAGTTTCTACCCATGGCACAGCCCTGCTAAGACATTCCTGAGGTGGGGCAGGGCCCACAGGAGGCAGGCTCAGCAGGCGTGTTCCAGGGCTCCTGACCCTCCAGTATCCAAAGGCCACCAGGCCACTGACTCTGGACATAGTACTGTGGGGCTGAGACGCTACCCACACCCTGCACCTCACTGCTCCCTACTCCGGGCAGAGGCTGTGAAAGGGTGGCCCCAGCAGAGCCTGATCCCCCATCAGGAAGAGGACAACCAAAGGAATAGTTGGAAGAGTCCAAACCAGGTTGGGTGCCAAGCTCAGTGGAGGAGCTCAGCACCAACCCCACCAGGAAGGTGTGGTCACAGGGCAGGGAAAGGAGCATAGAGGCCATCTCACCAAGCCTCCGTGCTCCTAGCAGCAAGGCTGGCCATCCACTGGGAGGGTGCCAGATATCACAAACACACTCACACCCTTGAGTCAAAAAAAACTCCTCAGCCTAGGAAGGATGCTGCCCAGACAGGGAAACCCAGCTGAGGGTGCCCCACTTTGACACCTGCCCTACGTAGCCCAGCCCCCAGGACCACGCACCTCCGCGTACTTGGCTGGGATGTCCGCTTTCTCAACTCCATAGTGATGTTTGCAGTTGGTGGCTGCAGCTACCTGGAGGACCACCTGCCCCACTCCTTCAATCACAGAGAGATGTGTCAGAGTCCCACGGATCATTTGAGACAGAGGCTCAGTGCCTGGGGATACCACCAAGTGGACAGCACCCAGGGAGGGCATGTCAGAGTCAGGGACATGGGCCACGTGATATCCAATGACATCAACAGGTATAGGACATGGGACAGCTCAAAGACCCATAATGTCCTGTGAGGTCACTGAGGACACCTCCAAAAATCCTACCCCTTGCAGAGTACCCATCAGGGGACGGACACCTCCACCCACCTCCTCAACCACATCAGTTATCTGTGGCCCCAAGAAAGACAGAAAGCATTTAAGTGTTTCCACAGTCCCAGGAGAGCTACCTATGATTTGGCAGTCCCCGGAACTGCGTCCCCAACCAGACCCCAAGGCACTGCTGCAACACAAACACACAGCATCTGGTGGTCAGGCCACCTCAAAGAAGTGCAACTGGCAACTACGGTAGCTCTGGGCCTGGAGACACAGCTGGGATCCAGCTGAACACAGTGTGTGTGCAAATAACCCTGAGCACCGGGAAAGAAGAGGTGGCCACCACCAGCAATTGGGCAGCTTCAGGAAACGAGGGGTACTGTGACAGGTGACTGGGGCAGCACCTTATAAACGTGGAGGGAGTAAGCCAGCCCCTTTCCTGCCCTGCCACCCCACTCTCCTGTGAGGCCAAAGCAACAAAGATACATCAAGGCAGGCAGGGCCCAGGCTGAGCCTCCCCAAGTGACACAGAAGCCAGGTCCAAAGTTTTTTTGTGCGCAGGTGAGGTCCTGACAGTGCTGATGACAGAGCCACCTGGCAGAGAAGGAGCCCCACAAGCCAAGCGCCTTTTGGGGCTGGCCAGGCAGGCAAAGGCATGAACAGAGCTGGAGGGGCTCAAGGGTCACAGGGCACAGAGCCCTAGGCCTTGACAGAGAATGTGGGCAGGGAGCAGCTGGGGAAGTCGCTGGAGTCTCCCTGAGCAGCTAGCTTGTCCTGCTGTGCCCTCCTCTGAATACACACACACACATGCACTTAGGCAAGGAGCACACCCAGGAAACCAGTGACAGCTGGCAGGCCCCTCACTAGAGACGCACCACTGCCCAGGTCCACGAATAGATCATCCTCGGTCATCTTGATCTCATCAATCATCTGGGCCACCAGGTCAAAGGAGGTCTCCCCATACACCTCAGGGGAGAAGGGCTCGTAGTTGTTGAGCTTCTCCGGGTCAGTCACCGAGTGGTTGTAGACCTGCTGCAGGATATGCCGCAGGAGCCCGTTGGACGGCCGCGTGTTCAGCTTCATGGGTTGGGTGGTGCCCTTCCACTGGAGACAGATAGACATGATGGACAGGTCATGCACGCATGGACAGCCTGCTGTGCCCTCCTTATCCTACTTTCCCAGTTAGATACAGTGCACTGCTCAATGAGGGTTTGCCTGGCACTCATGAAGCCCTGGGCCCTGTCCCTAGCACCTCTGCTTCAAAGAAAGTATTAATGTGTGCATGCGCAAGTGTAGGCTCTTTTGTGAGGTGCACACCCAACTACTCTCAGCTCTGACCTGCAGCAGGAGATGGAGAGCACAGCCTTGGTTCCCCTTGCTCAAAACTCTGCTTAGGCTCCCAGCACATAGGTTTACTTTCTCATGCTGAAGGTCACTGGGGCACCAGCCCATTGCCCTCAGGCTCCCAGCCCACTGGCTGCTCCATGAGGAGCAGCTGGGCCCCAGCCCTGAGGACAGACTCCTCACAAGACAGCAGTCTGGCCTCTTCTGCTCAGGCTCTCTGGCCTCAAAAAGGCCATCTTCAACTAAAAAGCCACTAAGGAGAAAAAAAAACTTAGTCAAGAGCCTAGATGTGCCGGCCACTTCTCAACCTTGGTATGGGGCCCTGGAGCCCCTGCAGGCCCTTGCATAGCTGTCCATAACTCAGGGAGTCAGTCCTGGCCCTGTGCATCACTATGAGGACCTGCACCTTGACTCCTTATGACAAGGGTGTCTGAGGCTCTGCACCGCAATGCCCTTTGTGGTGCAAGGCCGCCTGCTAACAAACACCACACCCCCTCAGCCACATACAGCACTGGGACAGTGTGGGACAGTCAGTGGGAACCTCTCAGAGCCGGACTGCACAACTGAGGGGCCAGACCACTGCCACTGAATGGGACCCAGAATCTCAGCAACAGGCAGCTGAACCTTAGGAACAGGCTTCTGGGCCCTGCCAAGGCCCAGCTCCAGCACCAGGAGCCACATGAAGACCCCCCAGCCTGTCACTGCCTATGGGGGAAGCTCCTAACATACTCAGCAGGCTCAACTGTCCTTCCTGTGGCCAGCACTGGTGGTAAAGGCCATGGCCAACACCCACACAGCCTGGCCACCATACACATGGCACACAATTAGCCAGCCAAGGGCAGCTGGCCACATGGGACTCTTATTACTGCCAGCTTGGGAGGGACTCTCGAGGCCACACTGCACCATTCCAGATTGCCCCAGGAGAACCTACTCTGTGGCTGCACATCCCTTCCAGGGCCAAACACCTGTACTTTCTCTCAAGAGGATCGACCTTGGAAACAGGAAGGAATGCACACTCTGCTGCATCCCAGCCCTCCTAAAGTGCCACTGTGACCAGTATGGAGGATACAAGTCACAGGCTAGCTGGAAGGCAGGCGTGGTCTTCACAGCCTGGGAAGCTGCTTCTGCTCACATCTCTGCCTTATCCCTGGGGACAGGGCAAACCCAAGGATGACAACCCTCAGGACCCACTTCAGAAAACAAACTGAGGCTGGCTGGGCCCTGACTGTGCTGCCACCTGGCTCTACCACCCAATGTGAGTCATCACACAAGTGGTCTGCAGGGTCTAGAGGCCTGACTTCAAAAACCCACCAGGTGGAATGGGACAGACTTGTGGGTGGTGAGGCCACCTACCAGCTGGTGGATGCTGTCGATGGCCCGGTTGTACTTGTCACACAGCCTCTGCATGCTCTCGAAGCTGGAACAGGCAAGAGAGAGGTACCGTCCCAGAGCAGGACTGCCACTGCCACTGGACGGGACCCAGAACCTCAGGAACGAGCCGCTAGGCCCTGCCAAGGCCCAGCTCCAGCACCAGGAGCCACATGAAGGGCCCCAGCTGGGGCCAGGGACACACCCCAGGCCTTGCACATGGGCAGGGCAGAACCAGGTCTGATACCTGTGAGGGGCTCCAGAAAAATGCCAGCACACAGGCAATCAGGCCTGACCAGGAAGTCCTGGCCAGCAGACTGTGCAAGGGGCAGCTTGGGCTGCTTTGGGCCCAGGGGTCCAACCCAAGGTCAAGGAACACCCAACAAGCACAATTAGAAAAGGACTCTGCACAGTGGGAGGGACTTGGCGAGGCCCTGACTGTACCCAGCTGGAAGCAACAGAAACCCACCAGGGCCCTTTTAAGCAGCCTCGGAGTCTTTCTTCCCCTCGCCAGGGTCACCCACAGTGTCCCCAGAAGGGCTCCTATGTAAAGACAATGGGGCCACCCAGCTCGGTGTGAGGCAGTGGCTGGTACTAAAGAGCCCAACCCTGCAGGAGGGGCAGCTCCTCCTTCCCACACAGGCATCGCCTCTGTGTAGGAAACTTAAGGCTCCTGTGTGCTCAGAGAAACATAATCAGAGAGCTGAGACCAGGGTCTCTCCCACAGTTACTATTTTCAAGGTGTGAGCCTGCAGCCCTGGTTATAGTACGTGGGAGTCTGTATGTATGTGTGTGGTTTTTTGTTTTTTTGTTTTTTTTTTGGTACGGGGGATTGAACTTGGGACCTTGCACTTGTGAGGCAGGCAGCGGCACCACTGAGCTAAATCCCCGGCCCTACGTGTATGGTTTTGTTTTTACAGTTCTGGGGGTTGAACCCTGCACCTTTGCATTGAGTTACATCCCCAGGCTTTTCTGATTTTATTTTTTTAAATATTGAGACATGGACCCACAAAGTCACCCAGGCTATGCTCAAACACGCAAACCTTCTGCCTCAGCCGCCCAGAGCGCTGAGATGACAGGTGTGTGCCACCACACCCAACTGCACAGAGCCTTTAATGCACAAATTTGTACTATTCTCAACAGTCAGTTGGCTGAGCCCCAAGTCAGCCATGAGGTGCTCTCCCCAAAGGACCTGCAACTCACACTGTCACTGTCGACAGCAGGAAGCTCTCTTTTCAGCCTGTGGAGACAGGACTGGAGGCAGCGCTGTGCCTTTTAGGGCCCAGGGGGAGCCCAGTGCCTGCAGGAGGGAAAGTGACCCTGGGCCCTCTCCACGAACACACAGGCTATTTCCTTCCTGAGGGGGGCACTGGGAGCCAGCAGAATAATCATACCTATGTCACCCAGGGGCACTCAACCCCTCACCTCCATGTGCTTCCACTGGCACAGTCCTCCCATCCTTGAGCTGGATAAACCTGGCATAGGCTCTGTGTCTGATAAGTTTTACACTTTCTAGCAGGAATTAAATCCAAATCAGAGCTCCAGGCGACAGGAACACAGCGTCCTTCTATAGCAGGGCAACATGAAAACCCTAGCACCCTGTCATCTCCCTACTGCTCAAGCCCAGCCTGGCAGCAGCACAGTGACACCCCATCTCAAACCCAAATACACAGGGCCAGGGATTTAGCTCAGTGGTTCCACCGCCTACCGGGCAAGCACAAGGTCCTGAGTTCAATCCCTGCTACCAAACCCCCCCACAAACAAAAAAACAAATATACAGAACAGAGCACAAGATCACAAAGGCATGATGCCCCAAAGCCTGAGGGCACCTTACAAAGCACAGTGACAGCAGGACGTGAGATTCCAACAATGTCAAAGACCACTGCTGCATCAATGCTGGCATCCCCAAGCAGATGGGACCCCCAGGGACACACACAGGCCTGAGGCGACCTGGCAGTGTCCAGAGGTCCTCGGCCAACACCTCACTTGTGCATTGGACCAGGCAGGGGCTGGCAGCACCACAACCAACCAGGACCACATAAGATCCCCCCGGAAGGACATCACGAACCCATGTGCGTTTGGGAGCTGCCTCCATCCTGAGGCACCACCTGGGAAACCCCCTCAGAGCCCTGTCCTCACCAAGCCTTCAGGACTCTTTCCAGGCATGTTTTCTCATATTCTAACCCTCATATCCTGCCTTCAACCTGGACAACCGGAGACCACAAACCTCTGGAGACCCACCACGCTGTCTTGGGAGGACATGCAGATGGGAAGTGCAGCAGAGTGGGCCCAGTGACTTGGCTCTCTGGGCTCATCTTGCAGTCATCTTGCATGAACACCATGTGCCCACCAGGAGGTCTTAAATTTGCTTTGAACCCAGGCCCACCTACCTGATAACCTTCCAGCATTTCCTCTTTTTTTTTTTTTTTTATAAAGAGGCAGGATCTCACTATGTAATTCCAGCTGACCTTGAACTCTCAGCAATCTTCCTCCCTTAGACTTCTAAGTGCTGGGATCATAGGTGTGCACCACCCTAGACAGACTTTCCTAAGTGATGTGCCTGTGTGTTGAAGGCTCCATAAAAATTTCCCAGGGATAGGCCAGGGATTTAGCTCAGCGGTTCGGTGGCCTGCCTTGCAAGCGCAAGGACCCAAGTTCAATCCCTGATACCAAAAAAAAGAAAAAAAAAATTCCCAGGAATAGTCAGGAAGCTTCTTAGTATGTGTACAAAGGGTTCAGAAGGGTGGCACAACCCAACTCCACAAGGACACAAGTTCCTATGCCTAAGCTCTTGCAGACCTCGCCCTTGGCACCGTACCCAACATCTGGGGACTACTTGTCCAGGTCCTTATCACATTCCTTGTAAGAAACCAGTCCCCTAACAGGTATTTCCCTGAGGCCAGGCTCCAAGGACCCAGGAGGTAGTTTATCTCAAGTTTCTGCAGCACCAGGTCACCTCTGTCCCAGGGTCACTGCTCTGACAGGAGTGACAGGAATCCCTCCCCTCTCTGTTGGAACACCAGAGTGCTGGCCGTGGAAGGACAGGGCTGGACCAGGAGATGGGACCAGCTGTCATGGAGGCTACACTGCTTGAAGCACAACAAACAAGCCCCTTCTGTGTCTAACTATGAAGTCAAGAGATTGGGCCACACACACTGGGTAAGGCTCCTTCAGGAGCCACAGGACTAGGCTCACCGGAGTGCTCCTGACAAGGCAGGTTACCAGAGCTGGAGCAGCTGTGAGCCTGGACTGGTCTTCTTTCCAAAGAAAAACAAACCTCTCCAGCAGGCATTCCAGAGATGCCTGGCCCTCCACCCACTCTCTGGGAGGAAAGTGCTACGACCCACAACCCCTGGCCAGGCCCTCTGCTGGCCAGCTGAACTGCAGGACTAGGGGCTGCTGAGGGCAAGCAGTGGTGGCCTGGGTGGAAACATTGACATCTGGCAGCCACCACCAGCTATAAAAAGAGCTGCTGTTTACGCTGGGTTAATTCCACACACACCAATCTAGTTTCAGCATGTGGAGTTTCCAATTTTGTCCTCACTCGGACAGCCCTCGCCAAGGCTCAATAAACATTTCCAGCCAAAGTAATCGTACAGAGCCACAGCTAGCTCTGCAAAGAAACTGTGCAGCTGCTGCACCATCGAGGAAGTGCTCGTCCTAGAGGAGGTGATTGGGCAGTGTCTGCTTACCTTTTGGTATCATAGTCAATTAAAACATAATTCTCCATGGCCAGCTTGAGATCTGGGATTTCCTCACAGACCCATCTGAAACAGAAAAGCAGAAACCACAGGAATACTATTACACAGGCCTCACTTTTTTTCTTTTTGTTTTTGTTTTTTTTAAAGGCCTCAAATTCAAATCTCCTCAACACTACTGAGTCTAAAACGGCAAAACAAAATTTGCACTGGGTGTGGTGGCACATGCCTGTCATCCCAGCACTGTGTAAGGCTGAGGCAGGAGGATCATGAGTTTGAGCCCAGCCTGGGTAACTTAGCAATTTAGTGAGACCGTCTCAAAATAAAAAACAAAATGGCTGGGAGGTAGCTCAGGGACCAGAGTTCCAATCCATAGCACCACAAAGAAAAAAAAAAAAAATCCCACGATTCAAAATGTAAAAGAAAGAAGGAAGCATTATCTTGTAACAAACGCTGTAAAGTTTATGACGAGGTTGTTGCAAATCACACAGATTTTATGCAGCTTCAAAATCTAACAATGTTGGATAGGGATTTAGCTCAGTGCACCATGCCTGCCTTGCAAGTGCAAGGTCCTGAGTTTAATCCTTGGTACAAAAAATAAATAAATAAAATAAACAAGATAAATAAATAAAATTAATTTCAAAAATTAATAAACAAAATCTAACACTATTGGCCCTTGCAAGCAAAATGAACTCAACTGTCACTATAAAAAGTAAAACACAGGCCTGGCGATATGGCTCAGTGGTCGAGCAACGTCTACCAAGTGTAAGGCCCTGTGTTTGATCCCCAGCAATGCAAAACAAACACAACAATAAAAAGTAAAAAATGACTGGTGCAACCACTGTGGAAATCAGTATGGAGATACCTCAAAAAACTAGGATTAGAGGTTTCATTTGACCCAGATGGGTATTTTCCTCTGCTGGGTATCTTCCCAAAAGAATTAAAAGAATCATAGCACAGTGACATATGGTCTCACATGTGTATAGCAGCACAGTTTGTAACAGCTAAAACTTGGAAACAGCCCACTGCCTATCAACTGGAGACTGGATAAAGAAGATGTGTGTGTGCGTGTGCGTGTGTTTGTGTGTGTGTGTGTGTGTGTTAATAAAAGGGAATATTACTCAGCCATAAAGAATGAGAAACTAGGGCCAGGAATCTAGTTCAGTGGTTCCGCCACTTGCCTCACAAGCACAAGGTCCCTGAGTTCAATCCCCCGTACCCCCCCCCAAAAAAGAATGAGAAACTAGAGATATTTACGGCTAAGTAGATTGACACCACACTCTTAAGTGTAATAAATAGGACACCTGTGTAAATACCAAATAGTTTCTCTGTTGTAAAAAACTAAAGTGTAAATAAGAATCAAAATCTATAACTGAGGGCTGGGGATTTAGCTCAGCAGTTCCACCGCCTGCCTTGCAAACACAAGGACCCGAGTTTGATCCCCAATACAACCCCAAGAAAAGTATAACTGATAATGTGAAATAGGTAAAATAGTCTAAACGAGTAGGGGAAGTAGAAGGGGTAGGAGAAAGGAAAGAAGGGGAAAGAAAAAATGCGAGAAAAGGAAAAAATGGAAACAAAGTCTTTGTAAATAGGGAAGGGTGGACAGGGGAATGGTGAAAAGATAAGAACCAAGATATATGATGTAAAGGTACAAAATCCCAATGATGAATGTAACTGTACTGTATACCTAAAAAGGACCAATAAACTCAGTGGGGAAAAAAAAGTAAAAAATGTTATGCCAGGAATAGCCAATAACCTTGCACTCAGGAGGTTGAGGCAGGAAGATTACAAGTTCCAGCACAACCCAGGCAACTTAGCAAGACTTTGTGTTAAAAAATAAAAAGGAGGGGGCCGGGGAATTAGCTCAGTGGTGCTGCCACCTGCCTCAAAAGTGCAAGGTCCCAAGTTCGATCCTAGGTACCAAAAAAATAAAATAAGATAAATAAAAAGGAGGTATAGGGCCGGAGATTAGGCTCAGTGGTGCACCATCTGCCTTGCAAGTGCTAGGGCCTGAGTTTGATTCCTGGTACCAAACAAACAAACAACAAAAAAAAAGGAGGTGCATGTGGTGGCACACACCTATAATCCCAACACTCTGAAAGGCTGAGGCAGGAAGATCTCAAGTTTGAGCACAGTCTCGGCAACTTAGTCATTCAATGAGTCCCTTCTCAAAATTAAAAAATAAATAGAGAGGAGACTGGGGCTGCAGCTCAGTAGTAGAGTACTTTTCTAACATGCACAAGGCTTTGGGTTCTATCCCTAGCACCATTAAATAAGAGGAAGACAATGCTGAAAGTCTGAGACATGGGCCATGTGAAGAGGATACAATCAGCTGTAAAATCACAGCATGACAAATCTTCCTAGAGAAATAAAAAGGCAGTGAGAAGCCAAGCTGGAAGAACCTTACTTTGAGGCTGGTGAGGCCAAGCAGTATGCAGAGCATCTGCACCTGGATGGGGGAGTAGGTTCTGGGGCTCCCTGCTCACATACTCAAGAGCTCCAAATGCTGTTGTTCTGGGCTCCTGCTGCCTGACAACACTCTGGGAACCCCAGGAAAACGACACACTCAAAAAACCAGTCCCGCACGCAAAGGTCAACCTAGTGTAGTTGGTTTACTAGACATCATGGTCATGTGGCTCAGGGATGGCACACAGTGACAGAGGTTGAAGAAGAGTGAGGCTCAGACAATAGCACCCCAAAGGCATGCATGCTCTGACCAGCTAGGAGGCCTCAGCCGTGGGTCTGGCACGCAAGTCCCACTGAATCTGCCTCCTCCTCCCGCACAGGATGGCATACTCTCCCGAGCTCCACATCTGCCTGAAGATGAACACTCACGACCCTGATCTTCCCTGAGATCTCCTGTCTATGATGGAGGAGAAGCCAGGTGAGTGACATCTGCACACCGCCATTCCTAAGTCCACTTCTGTCTCCAGGGCTTTTACCCAACAAATACTGGGCATGGTGAGAACAGATTGAGGGGATTACAAAAGGAACAAGGGCACACGTGCGATACGCCTGCTGCCCCCTCACCCTTGCTCAGAGCTACCCTGTGCCATGTGCACCCACACGAAGGCAGCAGGGCCCAGGGCTCAGCTCTATGGCATCCCACCCCACGGGTGCCCACACCAGCACTCACCGAATAGTCTCGATGATTTCATGAGCAGCATCATGGTGTTTGTCCTGAAAAGCAAGGGGCAATGTCACAGACATCAGGCCACTTTCTGCCCACCCATGGGACAGCAGGAACTGGAGGGGCGGCTCCTTCCTCCTAGGCAACCATCACTGTGGACTTTCATTTCCCTACTGATGTGGCTCCCAAGCCGTCCCATTAGGACCCCAGGTGCCCACCACAGCCCTGGTGCCTCCCTGAGCTGAGGCTGGCTATGCTAGCCTCTACCTGGGCTCAACAGCAGATGGCAGGTCACTGAGCCCCTATAGGACATGGTGTCCCCTGTGTAAAGTGGCTAACACCAATCACAACTGCTGGCCAGCCCAATACTTAGCCACACCAAGGCCAGAATACTCTATGTGTGCAATTCATCCTCAAGCTCCAACGCCACCACCCTCCATTCAAGGATGGTGTCATCAGAACCAGGCACATAGCTGCCATGCACATGTCATATACATGTATGATGCATTAAAAACAGAAGGACAAGCCTGGCATGGTGATACAACCCTGTAATCCTAGTATTCAGGAAGCTGAAACAGGAACCTCACCATAAGTTCCAGGAGCCTGGGCTACACAGTGAGTTCAAAGCCACCCTGGACTACTTATGACAATCCTGTCCCAATAAAACAAACAAAAAAACAAAACAAAACAGAAGGACAAAAAAGGATGAAGGAAAGGAGGTGCAGCCTTGTGTTCTCTGCCTCCCACACAACCCTGTGAGGCCAGAGGGTACCAGTCTGGTGTGGTGACCCCTTCACCCTCACCACGGCCCTTGAATAACATCCACTACCACAGCTCACCAGCCACACTCATGGCAGCCGACATGGTCAGTGATGAGAGCAACACCCCTCTAAGTACACATACATGCACTTTTCCCGGCCCTGGCCCCAGACAGGAAGAGCAGGATGAAGCCACACATCCACCTCTCCAGCCGACCGCTGTCCCAGGTGTGTGTGGGCCTCTCACCCCTGTGAGCACAGAGGCTCACCATTGCCACCCATCTTCCCACAGCTATGAGGGCACTCTAGCCCTTGGGTTGCCCTGGCCATCTTATCCAACCATACAGCTGAGGACTTTCCCTGGTGCAGCCCCAGGCCATCCAGTGCACAGCCACATGTGACACGGGACTCTTGAAAGGCCACTGTCAGGCTCCAAACATCAATGTATTCATCATGCTGCAGCCACGCTGAGCAAGGGACACACTGCTAAGACTAACTTCCGTCTCCTCACTGCTTAGCACGGCCACCAGGGATGCTTGCTCACCCATGAGCTGGGCTCTATTTCTGCAGGGGTCCTTCCTCTGCTATCTGCTGAGTCTCTCTGCCTCACACTCCCCTCAGGAGCCTGGGCCAAAAGCATCCTGAGGACGACCAGCACAGGGCCACACATGACCTGGAAAGCAGAAAGGCCTGGGCAAGCCTGACAGGAGGGCCTGGTACCCGGATCATCCAAAGCTGCCCAAGCTACTCGAGGTGCCACCAGCGGGCTTACACCAAGAAGTTCAAAGCTACTCTGTGACAGCAACCACTTTTAGCCCAGGCCATGGTGTCCACACCTCCACAGCAAGGAAAAGGCACTGCCAGGCAGAGACACAGGAGAATGTATCTGAAAGGGATTCCCACTGTTCAAGAGAATCAGAATAACTCCATAAAAATACCTGAGCCTAGCCAGAGATTTAGCTCAGTGGTTCCGCTACCTGCCTTGCAAGCACAAGGTCCTGAGTTTGATCCTTGGTACAGAACAAAAAACAAAAAAAACGAAACACCTGAGCCTCAGCATGGTGACACATGTCTGTAATTCAGCACTTTGGGAGGCTGAGGCAGGAGGATCACAAGTCTGAGCCTATTAAGGCAATTTAGCAATGTAGTGAGACCCTTTCTCAAAAACAAAAAACAAAAAAAGCTGGGGATGTAGCTCAGTGCAAAGGCCCTGGGTTCAATCGTCAGTATCTCTAAAAGACCCAAGGTCTTACTCTTCCCTAATAGCTCTACTGAGGTATAATTCACATACCTACAATTTGCCCATGTACAGTGCATAATCTGGGCGGGCTGGGATGCAGCTCAATGATGAGCACTTGCCTAGCACTTGCGAGAGTTCCATCCCTAGTACCACAAAAACATAAATAAAAAGTTCAAAAATAAGAGATAAAGTATATATTCAGTGACTTAGCACATCCACAACCATCATTACTATTCCTTTTTTTTTTTTTTTCCTTCGGTACTGGGAGTTGAATTTAAGGCCTTCACTATGAGTTATATTCTCAGCCCTTTTTATTTTTATTTATCTGGGGAGGGAGTACCAAGGATCAAACTCAGGACCTTGCTCTTGGCAAGGCAAGAATGGTGCCACTGAGCTAAATCCCTGGTCCCCCTTTTTATTTTTCATTTTGAGGCAAGGTCTTACTAAGCCAAGTTGGCCAGGCTGGGTTCAAATTTGTGATTTTTCTGCCTCAGCCTCCCAGAGTACTGGGATTACAGGTGTGTGCCACAATGCCTGCTACTAAACCTTATCTTTCAAGGCAAAAAAAAAACCCAACCTTCTAGCACTCTTAACAAAACCCTCCAGAGCTAGAGGTATAGCTCAGCAGCAGAGTGCTTGCTGGCACAAATGAGCCTCTGAGGACCATCTCCAGCACCAGAAGAATAGGAATAAAATCCTCCAACCTACTGAGGAAAGGGCCAGGGATTTAGCTCAGCAGTTCGGTGGCCTGCCTTGCAAGCACAAGGACCCGAGTTCAATCCCTGGTACCAAAAAAAAAAAAAAAAAAAAAAAAAAAACCAAACCAACCTACTGAGGAAAAACCTGCTGATATTTAGGGATCCTTGGTGTGCCCCTGACTCCTGCTTGCCTGTGGCTTCTCTTCACTGATTCACAGAACTCCAAGAAAGGGACAAGAGAACAGCCAGGAGCCCCCAGTCAACTCACGCAGGGTATAATGGCTAGTATCTAGATGTTCCCCCAAAGCTTCATGCAGTCAGAGGTGGAGAGTTTCAAAAGTGGCTGGATTAGGGTATGTGAAAGTGGATTAAGGGTGCCCCTCCATGGGTATGGGTGGTACTAATCAATAGGTTTGTAGACTGGGCAGAATATGAAGGGACAGAAAGAAAGCAGGCTTGCTGCTTTTGCTGCCTCCTGCCTGCCATGCCATGAACTGTTGTTTTTCCTCTCTTATGCCCCTTTGCCATGCCACTCTGCCTTGGAGTCAGGGGCTTGGACTAAAACCTCTCCAAACAATGAACCATAATAAATCTTTCCTTCTTTAACTTGGAGTGTCAAGTTTTTTGTCTCAGCAACAACAATAGTAACGGAGACACAGAGATACCTCCATCTGTACTCCTCCACCACAGGCACAGGACTCCAGCTTTGTCAGGAACTCCATGGCTGGAAAAGATAATTGTTTCCTGTTCTGCTCAGGGGTTAAGAAAAAGCAGCTGAGAAGTGGTTCTTTCTAGTAAAAAGCTGCCTCAGCAAGATGCTGGGCAGTTCCTCCACTCTGGGGCTGAGCGAAAACTTCCTTAGTGAACACACCCTTCTATCTTACACTGTACGTGGTCATATTTGCAAGGAATGTGTCTTTTTTTTTGTACAGGCATTCAAACTCAGGACCTTGCGCTTGTGAGGCTGGCAGCGGAACCACTGAGCTAAATCTCCAGCCCTGAAAGGAATATATTTTAAGACCCCCAGTAGATGCCTGGAATCACATCAAAATCTATGTAGACTATTTTTCCTAGGAATAGATACCTATAATGTTTTTGTCTTGTTTTGTTTCTTTTTGGTACCACGGATTGAACTCACGACCTTGTACTTGTGAGGCAGGCATGGTGCCACTGAGCTAAAACCCCAGCCCTATAATGTTCTTTTTAAAATTTTTTTTTCTGTAATGTTCTTTTTGTTGTTGGTTGTTGTTGGTACTGGGCATTAAACTCACACTTGTGAAGCAGGTGGCAAAACCACTGAGCTAAATCCCCAGCCTCCTATAATGTTCTTATATTGTTGTTTTACAATTGTTTTATTGTTGCTATATGCTTAGCCCAGGCTGGTCTCAAACTTGAGATCCTCCTGCTTCAGCCTCCAGCACAGGGATTATAGGTATATGCCACTACTCCTAGCCCATGATAAAGTACAAATTATATAATGTAGAGATTAACAACAAGAAGAATAAAACAATTATGCCAATATACTGTATGTTATAGCTTATATCTAGATATCCACTCATACGTGGTGCTTTTGGGAGGTCACTGGATAGATCATAGGATCACTGGATTATGCAAGTGTGACAAGTCCACTGATTGATTGGTTTAGTGTTGTTTTGGGTATGGATAAATTGATTATGGAAAACGCCCACCTTGGATGTGGATGGCATCAACCAATAGGCTTGTAGACTGAATGGAATAAAAAGGTAAAGGAAGACAGGCTGCATACTGCCTCCTGCTTACCCTATGATGGACTGTTCCTCCTCTGCCATACTGCCTTGCCTCAGAATCAGCTATCTATAGACTGAAATCTCTATAAACTGTAAGCTAAAATAAACCTGTCCTCCTTTAATCTGTGGATAGCAGGTATTTTGTCCCAGTAATGAGAAAGTAACTACAAGACACTATAAGTTTGCATTTTGAGGCCAATACTACTACTAAGGAAAGTAGTGAGTTCAGTGCAGCAACAGCCTCTCTGATAACCAAGCTGGCTGCTGAGTGAGGTCCTGATCCTGATGGTGGCCTATGCCATATGGAGACTAGATAAGGGATGATTCTCACCTAGGCAGAACGTGTGGGACACCCTGAGATCCCAGCATGTGAAAACATGCAACCTCAACTCCGAAACTGACTCTGGCATTCTCCACCTAATATTTGGGGGCAGAGGTAAACCACAGGTAACTGCAACCATGGCAAGCAAGACTGCAAGTCTGCCTGGGAAGGTGGCTTTCTGCTCCTCAGTGACACTGGGTAGCTCCTTCCAGGCCCACCTACCTCTCAGACAAATGCAGTCCAACTTGCAGGAAGCCAGGTGGGTGTGGGCAGGACGTGTGTGGAAACCACAACCTAGGACAAGGCACATCAGGTCTAGAAGCAAGTCTGGGTGTGGCTTCTAGACCAGGTGAAATCCATACCATAAGGATCTTGGCTACCCTCCTACTCTAGCCCATAGAGGGTCTGAGGTTTCCTCTTCTGGAAGAAGCTCAGGAAGGGGCCTTGGGTACCTTTCACATGGGACACACCTGTTGGTCTTCAGCACTTCTATCCTGTTCACCCTGGGGGCTACACCCATGGGAGATCAGGAAAGAAACCAGGGGATCAAGGCAGGTGGTGTGCTGTACACAGGGAGTATCCGGTCTGATGTTATTGTCCTTCATCTGCCTAGTACTCAGCTCTCCTCACAGCCTTTTTTTTTTTTTCGGTTTTTTTAGACAGGGTCTCACTATGTAGTTCAAATTGCTCTGGAACTCACTGTGTAGCCCAGGCTGGTCTTGAACTCACAGCGATCCTCCTGCCTCAGCCTCCCAAGTGCTGGGATTACAGACGTGCACCACCACGCCCGGCAGCCTTTTTTCTTTTTGTGTTTTATTTATTTTTGTGTGTGTTGTGTATGTGTGGTGCCGGGGATGGAGCAGGGTCTCTGCAATAAGCTATATCCCTAGCCCATTTCTTAAATTTTGAGATAGGGTCTTGCTAAGTTGCCTAAGCTAGGCCCAAACTTTTTTTTTTTTTAACCTTTTATAAAAGAAGACTGGGCTCGAAGTTGCAATTCTCCTGTTTCAGCCTCCCAGAGCACTAGAATTACAGGGATGCTCCACCATGCCCAGCTTTTTTCTTTTTTGCAACACTGAAGATGGACGAATGGGCCTCACTCATACTAGACAAGCAATCACCACTGAACCACATCCCCAATGCCCATAATTGTTTCTTTTTGAGACTGATGACTGATCTTGAACTCGTTTGCTAAAATGATCTTGCTGTCCCCACTTCCTAAATAACTGGGATGACAGGTACATGGACTGCCAATAATGCACAAGGCCCTGGGTTCAATCCTCAATACCACAAAGAAAAAGGAAAAAGAGGTGGGGAATTTAGCTCAGTGGTGCTGCCACCTGCCTGACAAGTACAAATGAATTCAAGCCCCAGTGCAAAAAAAAAAAAAAAGTTCCAGAAGTTTTGTCTTTTGTTTTTGTTTATTAAGAAAGGGTCTTGCCAGGCAGTCCAGGCTGGTCTTGAACTCACAATGTAGCCCGGGCTGGACTCAAATTTATAGTGATCCTCCTGCCTCAGCCCCCTGAGTGCTGAGTGGGATTACAGGCATGTGCCACCATGCCTAGCTGGTTTTGTTGTTTTGTTTTGTTTTGTTTTTGGTACCTGGGATCAAACTTGGGTCCTTGTGCTTGTGAGGCAGGCGGCAGAACCACTGAGTTAAATCCCCAGCCCTGGTTTTGTTTTTTGAGACATGGTCTTACTATGTAGTCCAAGCCATCCTGGAAGTCGTTATGTAGCCCAGGCTGGCCTCAAACTCATAAGCCCTTGCCTCAGCCTTCTGACTAGTGAACTAGACCTGTGTCACCAGGCCCAGCTAAAGAGTCAAGACTTTAGAGAGCACTAAGCCAAGTGCAGGACTCTTCTGCAGAGAGGTTTTCAGTTCCCAGAGGGGCTCTGAATGCACCTAGGCTGCTTGAGGGACCCTGCACAGTCACTCAGCTCATGTGCTGCCACCCACTTAGCTGTACATCAGATGCTCCGGGACATGTCTGTTGTCAGAGGCTCCTGTTCACTGGCTCCTTTTCCTTTTCTCTAATCTCAGCTGGGATCCTTCCGAGTTCAGAAAAGCCTGCATGATGAAGACAAATCCCCACACCCATCCACACAGCGACAGGTGTCATGGGTCACCTCTGGTCCTCCTACATCCTGCAGACTACAATAGGGAAAGAAATGGCTTCACAGATGCATAAGCTGCCTGGCTAGGGACTTGGTTCCTGAGCTGAATGCGGCAGACAAGACAGCAGGAACTGAGCTTGCTCTGTGGGGGAAGGACGTGGACTCCCAAGAGCTGCAGAGTCAAGTCTACCCAGACCAGGATTTTGCATCACACTGGTTGTGAGAACTACTCTTACGTGGCTTCTAAAATAGCATCACACTATAAAAGGGAAAGGAAAGGGCAAATGACACTGCCCTAAGCAAGTGCTGAGCTGGGGGCTCTGAGTCAGGATGCCTCCACCTGTGATTCATCTGATTCTCGGGAACAGCTTCTGCTCATACGGCCATGGGGGAGAACAGCCAGGTGCTGAGTCACCAGGAAGGAGGGCAACTGACCCAGCCAAACCCAGGTCCCTCGAAGCCCACACTGCAGCTCACAGCTACAGCAGCAGGGCCCTGACTAGGAGCCTAGGCCCAAGGATCACAGCTCAGCCCTAGTCTACATGGAGGAAGAGGAAGGGCCATGGGGTTCCCCATCAGACCCTAATTCTAGGTAGAGGCATGAAGGAGCCAAAGGAGAGATAAGCTGGCCGTGGTCAACATGCCAGGCTCAACTACATAGTGAAACTTTATCCCAAAACCCAAAAACAAGAGGTGGCATCTTGCAGGATTCAGCTCTCCTAAAGAAGAGGCCACTGACATCTGGCTGGCTGCACTGCATGTGCTGAGTGCAAAATCCACACAGCATTTCAAATCTGATGGAAGCGCACTCACACACAGAACAGAGTGAACTTACTCCAACTCGTTTATTTGCTTGTTTCTTCACATGGGGTCTTGCTATGTTTCCCAGGCTTGCCCAGAACTCCTAGGCCCAAGCAATCTTTCTGCCTCAGCCTCCCAAGTAGCGGGGACTTGACAGGCATGCACCACTGCACCCTGCCAAATGGAACATTTTAAAACTTGACCCTGCATCTGAAATTCACAAAGGGCCTTCCTTGGCCCTGGCCCAGGTTAGATACCTAATTCACTGCAGCATTGACACCATTCATCAGGAAGTCCTTTTCTGGCCGGCAGTCTTTATACAGGACAGAGGGTGAGCGTGGAATGGGGACTCCAATGTCACAGGGTAAGAGTGCCCTGCACAGTTTTGGGGCAGGCCTAAGGCCAAAGACAGCTGTAGAGAAGCATTTGGCTGACTCAGTGACTACCCAGGGATCGGAACATCCATCTACACTCATCGACGTGGGGCAGAGGTCTGTGCCCTTGTTCAGGTGATAAAGGGCAGCACTGCTGGATGTGGTGGTGCACGCCTGTCATCCTATGTACTTCGAAGGCCAAGGCAGGAGATCACAAACAAGTCTGAAACCTATCTGGACAATCAGCAAGACCCCACCTCAAAATAAAAAGGGCTTGAGGTATAGTTCATTGGTGAGCACGTGCCTAGCTTATGCAAGGCCCTGGGCTCCATCCATCCCAAGTACCACGATAAAACAAAGGACAGCATCTTTCTTTTTTTTTATTTTTGGTATCAGGGATCAAACTCGGAACTTGCACTTGTGAGGCAGGTGGCAGAACCACTGAGCTAAATTCCCGGCCTAGGGAAGCACTGTTCTGAGACTCAGCACTACTAACACTCAGGTCTGGTCACACTCTGTGGGGGAGCCCCCCATGCCTAGTGAGGTGTCCAGCCAGTCACGGGCTTCCCCTACTCCCTCATGACAACTGCAAAGGTCTCCATACCACACGTCTCCAAGTGTTCCTGGGGGCAGAAGCCTCCCAAGAGGGGCCTTGTTGATGGCTCCTGTCTGTGCACCTAGCCCAGGCTGCCATACCGCAATGTCAAACAAACCACGGAGGCTCTGTGACAGCTTGCTGGGGACTGAGCTATGGGAATACAAAGCGAACACAGTATCTCTCCATTATTTCTTTTTTGTGTGTGTGTGATTTTTTTTTTTAAACAGGGTCTCTCTCTTTCTCTCTCCTTCCCTCCCTCTCTCTCTCTTTTTTTGGGGGGTACCATAGATCGAACTCAGGACCTTGCATTTGCAAGGCAGGTACAGCATCACTGAGCTATACCTGGCCCTAGACATTACACAGGGTCTCACTACATAGCTCAGGCTAATCTTGAACTCACTATGTAGCCCAAGCTGGCCTCGAACTCACAGCAATCCTGCCTCAGCCTCCATAGTGCTAGGAAGACAGGAGTGCACCACCACACCTGACTTCTTGATTATTTCTTAAGAGCATCCACGCAGGGCCGGAGATTTAGCTCAGTGGTTCCGCTGCCTGCCTCACAAGCACAGGGACCCAAGTCCAATACCCTGTACAAAAAAAAAAAAAAAAAAAAGCCCAAAAAAGTGTAGCTGGGCATGGTGGCACACATCTGCCATCCCAGCACTCACTCAGGAGGCTGAGGCAGGAGGATCACTGCTAGTTTGAGGCCAGCGTGGGCTGCATAATGAATTCAAGGCCAGCCTACACAGTAAGACCCTATTTCAAAAGGCGGAGAGTGAAGCTTGAGCTCAGTGTGAAGACCCTGAATTCAATAGCCAGTGTTGCAGAAAAATAAAAAGTTTAACCGGACAGCCCTAAGGAGGCTAAAGCAGGAGCTCAACACCAGCACAAGCTACATGGTGAGCTCAAGCCACCTAAGCTCCATAGCAAAACCCTGACTTGAAAAATAAAGTTCAGGGCCAGGGATTTGGCTCAGTGGTTCCATCACCTCGCAAGCACAAGGACCTAAATTCAATCCCCAGTACCAAATACATAAATATATAAATAAAATAAAGTTTAACTTAAAAAAGACAAAGCAGGTGTGGTGGCGCATGACTTGTAATCACAGCACTCAGGATTGATGTGAGTTTGAGATCAGCCTGGGGTACATACTAAGTTCAAGTCCAGTCTGAACTACACAGTGAGACCCTGTCTCAAAAAAAAAAAAACCCACAGAGCTTTCCATGAGAGGCTGGGCTGAGGGGAGGCTCCCAAGCCCTAGATGCCATCAAGGGAAATAGGCAGAACCAGAGACCACAGCAGGACAGCAAACACTTCATGGTGCACAGAAAGGCCTGCCAGTCTTTGTCACCAGTCCCCGCTGAAGCCTGCCAGGCCTCAGCCTACACAGTCTAAAGGCCACCCTGCCTCCGCGCGTGAGTGTGGGTTGAGTGGGACGTGCTTCCCCGAGGTCAGCACAGAAAATACCTTCTGAGTCACCCTCCTCTCACTACTCATCAGCCATCGCCAGGCCTCCACCTATTCACCAGACAGGGACACTCATCTCCTCCGCTGCCTACAGCCGACTGAGTCACCAAGGGAAGGCCACCCCGACACCCTCTCAGGTTTTCTCCCCCACGCTGCCTGCCAGGTAAGCAACCCAAAATACCACTTTCGCCCTTCCTGCCAGAGACCAGCCATCCAACACCAGAAAGGGACCCATTCCCCTGAACCCTAAGTCAACTGAAGACCTGACTCCCCCCTCCCTCGACTCCCATCTGTCATTCTGCAAAGCAAGTTCTGAAGGTGGACATTTCCAAGTGTGTACAGCTGCAGCTGTTCCCATTTCCTTCCTCCCTCAGAGGGCCCCTCTTCTGAGACACCACTCCCATACTCAGATGGGGGGGTGGCTGGCAGCTCCAGCCTCTGGGGCCTCAGCTGACCCCTCTACCTGTGTGTGGTACTAAAATGCCACTGACCTTTTCCCAGTCCACCCTGGTCTTAGAAGACTCCTGAGATCAGGACTACTCTTGGCTGTCCTCTGCTCCCTGTTGCAGAACAGATCCTGAACCGGCACACCCCATCATCTCAAACTTGCAGTCAGGAATACTCTGCCCCTGCAGAATCTCAGCCTCCACAACACAGCATTTCCTTAATGTGATAATGACCGGATTCCCATGGAACATGAACTCTTAGCAAAATGCCCAAAGTCCCGGGGCAGGTGAGAGAGCACTGGGAACTCCTGAAAAGTTGCTGCTCCCTACTCACGCCCTCCGTGAGACTTTCCATGCACCCTATACACACCTGCTGGTCCTGGACAAGCAGCACAGCCGCAGCAGACAAGGATGCCCAGCCCCAGCCAAGTGAGGCCGGGCCAGCGGCCAGCGGCCAGCCTCAGTCCCTCCCGCCACTGGAACGCCAGCTCCCGCCAATAAGGCTGTGGGTGGGGACATGGCCACACTCACTGGGTGAACTTTCATCTCTGGACCAGGAGAACAAGGCAGAGCAAACCTGGCAACACCACTCTGCTTGAGGCCCCACAGTGAGTTCCAGGGGATTTCTTGGCTCATCCAACACTCAAAGGGGGGCAGAAGTGGACTCAGAGCTTTCAGCACAGGCCCAATAGCCTGGGTATCACACGGAAGGAAAGGACACAAGGCTTCTGTCCACCTAAGTACTTGCCCCCTCAGGCTGCTTTATTCTGTTCACAAAAAAAATCCAAAAAGAGCTCAGTATCCTGTGACCTGAAGGCAGATGAATGGATAAACAACCTGTGGCCCACTGGTCCAAGGGATGCAACTCAGTAAAACCAAAAGGAGTAACTTTTGAAGGGTGCATGGTTCTTGGATATTTTCTGCTAAGCAAATGCTGCAAAGCCAAAGGGCTACACACTTAATTCATTCATGCTGAGTCTCTGAGAAAGGCAAAATTACCACATAAGGCGCAGTACATGCAGGGCCTTCGACTATCATCCCAGCACTGTAGTAGACTGAAGCAAGAAAACAGCAAGTTCCAGCCCAGCTGTGGTAATTCAGTGACTTACTGAGGCTCTGTCTTAAATTAAGAAATAAAAAAAGAGCTGGGAGTAGTGGCACACACCTGTAATCCCAGAGCTCAGGAGGCTGAGGCAGGAGGATTGCTTAAAGTTCAAGATCAGCCTGGGATACATAGTGAGTTCCAGGTCAGTCTCAACTACACAGTGAGACCCTGTCTCAAACAAACAAACAAATAAATGAAGAAAAAAGGGCTGGGGATGTAGCTCAGTGCTGAGACCCTGGGTTCCAACTCCAGACACACACACACACACACACACACACACACACACACACAGAAGGGGGTATATACAAGGCAGGTGAGAGAGGGTCCCTGGGTCACTGGAAGTGTTCTGCTCCTACAGCATGACAGAGGTTTGGGACCCCAGGCATTTATCCGAGCTCACAGAACTACACCCTAAAAAATGTGAATTATATTGTATGTCAACTGAAAGAGGAAGAAGTACAAATCAAATTTCAAAGTTCTACGGCCCAAGAGGATAAACTCTGAGAGAAGGGAGAAAAGGACTGGAATTGAGTGTGCAAATGGTGGGAGTTTCCATTCCTGATCTACACCAAGCTGCCCAACTGGAAAAGCCACAGCAGCTTACAGCCTTCCCCCACACACCACCAGCAGGCGAGGCCACCGCAGCTCCGAAAGCTGACAAGAGAAGGCAAGAGGGGCCCCAATGATCACGCAAACCCAAAGGTGCCTGCCAACCTTCCTACTTCAATTCCCACCCAAACACACACAGGCCAGGCGGTCCCCTCAGACTGGGGCACTGACGCTTTCTTGAAGGAGCACTGGACTTCTGGAACCCCGTAAGGGGTCGGTTTTTACATTTACACTCTGGCTGTCATTTTCCAAGGGTCGCTAGGCTCAGGGGAACAAAGATCAAAACCTTCCCGCGGTCGATCCCACCCAACCCATCAAAATGAGAGGGACAACCTCCCAACTTCCCTAATCCTACCCACCAAGTCGAGGGGAGACCTCCCCAACTCCCCGCAGTCACTCTGGTCTTGCCCGCCAAGAAGGGGGGGACAACCTCCCCAACTTCCACAGTCAGCCTGATCCTGCCCGCCAACATTCCACCGACAAAAGTCCCTATTTTAAAATAAACCTAGGGGAACTCAGAAGACAGAACACTAAGCAGAAACACTGAGCGCCGCGGAGTGTCAGCGACAGGAACACCCTGGAGACAAGCTGTCCAAACCGGAGCTAAAACCCCGGCGCCCGCCCGCCAACGGCAGCCGAGCGGGCGCGGGGCAACAACGGCCGGGTCTCCAACCGCGACTCTGGGTCCCTGTCGTTGGGGAGGATGGGG
>NW_022900949.1:9902069-9915580 GCF_012274545.1 Fukomys damarensis
CTCTGTCGGCGCGCCCTCGTGGACTCGCCGGCCAGTGCGTACCTCACGCACGCATATACGCACGCACGCACGCTTGGCTCGCACGTCCTCGGCTGCCCTCGAACGCCCCCGCTGGCCGGAAATGGGGACCCAGGGAATCCCTGCGGGCGGGCTGCGTAGGGTCTCGAGTTCGAATCTCACCTGCCAAAGTCCCTCTGTTCAAAACCATCAATCGTCTTTTTTTTTTTGGTAGGGCGGTACCGTTGATCGAACTCAGGACCTTGCGCTTGCCTGGCAGGTGGCGGTACCACTGAGCTAAATCCCCGGCCCCATCAATTGTCTTTTAGTGACACATGGGAATTAAGTTGTAACTCCCAACCTGCTAGATGTCAGATACACCGAGTTAGTGCTCCCCAAAATCAAAGAATGAATTCTAGAGGCCAGGGATTTAGCTCAGTGGTTCCGCCGCTTGCCTCGCAAGTGAAAAGACCCAAGTTCGAGCTCCGGTACCAAAAAAAAAAAAAAAAAAAATTCTAAGGAAGAATGGAGGTTGAGAGTATGAAAACTTTATTGAGAGATAGCTCCTGAGAGACAGAAAGGGACTTGAGAGTGGGTTGCAACAGACCCCACCTAAGAGGAAGTTTTATGGAGCAAAATTACGGAGCAGGTACAAAATCCCGGTACGACATCAGACAAAACCACGAATAGCCGCTTAGATAGTATTGATCCAGTGGGAAAGCAGGTCACGTAGCAAGTATACGTGGAAGGAACAAAGACCTTTTGTAGGAAGAGATGGATCTGTAGGTCTTGGTCTCCCACTGGGGTGACTGATGTCTATGTAGACTTTATTGGATCCAACGATGCCAATTATCGTATCCCCTGGGGAAGCACGTAGGCCTAGTCATTCCATCTTTATCTTGAGGCCTGGCCTCCAGCGGATGCATTTCCAGCCACAGTTGTAATGTGTTTCATCCTCTGCACTGACCCCCTCCGGGGCCTAGCCCTGTCTGTCTATAGTACTTCTACCTAACTTAGCTGTCTGTAGTATTAGTATAGGACACCAAGTCCAAGACCCTGCTCTAATTCTAAGCACAGCACTCTTTCCATGATAATTCTGGGTTCTGGACGCCCCCCCCCACATTGGGAATTGAACGCAGCCCAGGCCTTCACACTGAACTACATCTCCAGCCCTTTTTTTCTTTTTCTTTTCTTCAAACTCAGGACCTTGCGCTTGTGAGGAAGGCACGGTGCCACTGAGCTAAATCCCTGGCCCCCTTTTTTCATTTTTTAAAATTTTAATACAGGGTTTTACTGAGTCACTGATTTGCCCAAATTGGACTCAAATATTCCATCTTTATGCTTTAGCCTCCCAGAGTGCTGGTATAACAAGAATGGGCTTCCACATCTGGCTAATAATGCTGTTTATTGAGCACCTACTATACATCAGCCACTGGCCATTGACAGAGTGAATATAAGGAAAGGTTCTTCCTGAAGAGAGCCTCCTTTCATTTAGTTCATCTTTTTTTTTCTTTGGTCCCGGTGATCAAACTCAGGACCTTTCGCTTGCAAGGCAGGTGGCAGAACCAGTGAGCTATATCCCCAGCCCTTATATGCTACATCCCCAGCCCATATGACTCGACATTAAATGGAAGGAGGCTCTAGGACTGGAGATGTAGCTCAGTGGTTCTGCCACCTGCCTTGCAAGCGAAAGGTCCTGAGTTCGATCACCGAGACCAAAAAAAAAAAAAAATCATATAATGGCCCAGGGGTGGGGGAACATTAATGAAAGTTGTCAGGTGACCCCAGACAATAGTTGAATTCCTTTGTCCCCTTGGCTACAAGTTTGTTTGTTTTTTTACTTTGTTTTGTTGCTTTTTTGAGCCAGGGTCTTACTATGTACGTCAGGCTGACCTTAAACTCTATATAGTCTAGGGTGTCCTTGAACTCATGATGATCCTCCTGACTCAGCCTCCCAAAAGCTGGGGTGACACACATGTACCACTATGGATGGCTTTGAGCAGAGTTTTAAACAGAGTAACATTCTAGATGTCGCTATTATTGGCAGCTAAGTTAGATTTAAAATTAGTATAGTCAGAGGACCAGGGATATAGCTTAGTGGCACCACACCCGTCTCACAAGTACAAGGTCCTGAGTTTGATCCCTGGTATCCCCCCCACCAAAAAAATTAATGTAGTCAGAAAGACACTGGGCTTCAAAGGAAATCAGTGCAAAAATAATGACACCAGCATTGAGGCTGGAGGAGCATCTGAAGAAGGGAAAGCCTTAAGATTAAAGTCATAATAGCCCGGCTTGCAGTCTTCCTGAAGAGATGAATGGAAATTTGAGATTATATTGTAGTTGGTACCACCCAGTCCATTAGGTCCAGATATCAGACACTGGGTGGATGACCAGAATACATGGCCCATCGGTTCCCCTAAAATATTTCTGTTTTAGAAGTCATAGGTGCCGGGTGTGGTATCGCACACCTGTATTCCCAGCACTCAGGAGGCTGAGGCAGGAGGATCGCTGTGAGTTCGAGACCAGCCTGGGCTACATAGTGAGGTGAGTTCCAGGTCAGTCTCGACTACAAAGTGAGACCCTGTCTCAAAAAACAATGTTTTTAATTAAAAAAAAAATTCATAGATAAGCTAGGGTTAATGATATCATCCATATACCCTTGCTACGTGCCCTGCTTCCCTACTGAGTCAATATTAGCTAAGCAGCTATATTTGTAATCTCTCTCTTTTTTTTTTTTTGTACTGGGGATAGAACTCAAGACCTTGCTCTTGTGAGGCAGGCATGGCATCACTGAGGTGAATCCCCAACCCCTATACTCGTAATCTTACTGACTATAGTTTGATGCATGTTTTACCCAAATGTGTGACTTTGCTGTATGCATTACCTCTGATGAAGGGCCTCAGTGGCCACCCATTTCTGGGACCCCCTCCTGACTCTCAGGACCTATTCCTATTTCCCAATAAATCATTCTTACTCTTCACCTTCTTCCTTTGGAATTCATTGCTTGATTTTAAGGGAGAGAGTAGGGGATTTAGCTCAGTGGTTCCGCCACCTGCCTTGCAAGTGCAAGATCCAGAGTTTGCTCCTCGGTATTAAAAAAATTTTAAAAATGAGAATGATTTCAGGGGAGAGGATCATGGCACATCTGACATCTAGGAAGTTGGGGTTATAGTTCTCCTATATCATCACCGTGAAGATATTTTGTTTTGGTTTGGATTTTTTGAGGATTGCTGGGGATGGAACCCAGTGCCTTCACACTTCCACACTTGCTAGCTAAACCACCACTGGGCTACAGCCCCCAACATCAAGTAAGTCTTTTTTTTTCCTGCTACCGGGGATGGAGCTCAGGACCTTGCACTTGTGAGGCAGACTAGGCACCACTGAGCTAAATCCCCAGCCCAAGTAGGCCTTTTTAATGACAGTACATCAGGGCCTGGGATTTAGCTCAGTGGTTCCTCTGCCTGCCTCGCAAGCGCAAGGGCCCAAGTTCAATCCCTGGTACCAAAAACAAAACAGTAAAACAACAACAACAACAGTAATAATAAGAGTACATCAGTGGACTTTGAGTAAAGCAGATAAGCCTTCCAACTAAAAGCCACAGGAGGTCAGTGTTTGTTCTAAACCCCACTGGATCAGGAGAAAAATCAAAATAGTCACTCCTAAAATTCCAAGTCACCAGCCAGCCGTTGTGGTGCACACCTGTGATCCCGGCACACTGACAGCTGAAACAAGAGGATCGTTGTGAGTTTGAGAACAGCCCAGGTTCCATCATGAGTTCAAGGACACCTAGCACTACATAGCAAGACCCTCATCTCAGAATGAATGAATAAATAAATAAAAATAAAATGAAATTCCAAATCACCAGACCAAATTATATGATTATCTGACTTTCCCAGAAAGCAGAAAAGACAACAGCCAAATTTAATTCCCTGACAGGCCGGTTGGACCCAGCATAATAGTGAAGCTCCTCCTGGGTTATAATCATGCACGCCTATGATCCCAGCACTCTGAGCACTGAGGCAGGAGGATTGCTGCAAGTTCGAGGCCAGCCTGAGCTACCTAGGGACACCCTGATTCAAAGAAGGAAGCAGGGTTGGGGATTTAGCTCAGTGGTGCCGCCGCCTGCCTGGTAAGCCCAAGGTCCTAATTTTGATCCCCAGTATGGGGGGCGGGTTTGGGAGAGAATTTCCCTAAGTTGCCAAGTTACCAGGTGCGATGGGCATGTCCTAGCATTTTTGAGAGGCTGACATAGAAGGATGGGAAATTCAAATTCCCCAAGAAATTTAGGGAGACCCTGGTATCTGGGGCAAAGAGGGGGTTAAGGGTGTATCTCAGCACTAGAGTGCCCCTGGGTTTGATCCCCAGTACTCCCCCCACCCACCCCCAAAAAGAATCCTATTACCTCCGTTTAGCAAGAATTTTTTTTCCTCCAGAATCCTCTTTACCTTTGGTTTCTTCTCAATAATTTTTCAACCACTGCCCCCTTCTCACTGCTCTTTGGCTATAAACTCTGACTTTTCCTCGATGTATCATTCAGTTTGCAACAGGCCTCATCCAATCAGCCGAATGGCTTGCCCTTAGTTTTGTGTTTGGCTTTTCTTCTGCATTGCTAGGCATTGAAGCCAGGGCCTTCTGTGCACAGGCACGTGCTCCAGGGCCCCCACCCCCATCCCCTAAAGACCTTAAGGGACCAAAAGGAGGTCCCTAAAAAAGGGAAATTCTGTCCCCACAGAGTACTGGACTTGAGCCATATTACCCTCTTTTCTCTGGGTCTCCAGCCTGCCCTGCAGATTTTGAACTTGTCAGCCCACACAATCCCATGAGTCAGTTCCTTAAAATAAATCTCTTGCTATATATGTGCAGCTCGGCTCTATTTCTGGAAATCTGAGTCATAGCCGGGGAGCTGCAGGCTCGCACTTTCAGGATCTCTGCCAAGTCACAGCTCCTCCGTTGGTTAGGATCACAGAATGGGGTCCTAGGTGGCCCCCTTGGAGAGGAGCTGCAGACCTCAACTCACCTATGTGTGGGGTTAGGCTTTTGCTTTTTTTTGGTACCGGGGATCGAACTCAGGTCCTTGCTGGGGTACGCTTTTGATTTTTCACAGAAAACCATTGCAGAACCAGTCGTGGCGGTTCACACCTCTGACGCAGGAAGATTGCCAAGAGTTTCTGGCCAGCCTGGGCTACATAGCAAGACCCTGTCTCAAAAAAAAAAGCATTTCAAGGTGTATCAGGACAGAGGAATCAACGTTTTTGTTGTCATTGTTGTTGGTTGGTTGTTGTTGTCTTTTGAGACAGGGCCTCTTTCTGTAATTTAGACTGGCCTCAAACTTACTAAGTGGCCCAACTGGCCTCAAACTCTTGTCAATCCTCCTGCCTCAGCCACCCCAGTCCTGGGATTACAGAATGCCCTGATGAAAGGTCTTTTTATGGAATTCTTCCTTTTACAATAGGTGGGGGTTTTTGTTATTGTTGTTGTTTGTTTGGTTTTGGTTTTTGGACAGGGATCAAACTCTTGGGACCTTCTGCCTGCAAGCAGGTGGCAGAACCACTAAACTAAATCCTTAGCCAGCCCCAGGGTTTTGTTTTGTTTTGTTTTTGTGGTACTGGGGAGCTAATGAAGGACCTTGTGCTTTAGAGGAGGCAGGTGCAGAACACCTGAGCTAAATCCCCAGCCTGGAATGCTTTGTTTTTTTCTTTTTTTCTTATTTATTTATTTTTATTATTATTATTTTTTTTGGTACCGGGACTGAACTCGGGTCCTTGCGCTTGCAAGGCAGGCCACCGAACCACTGAGCTAAATCCCCAGCCCCTTTATTTTTTATTTTTGAATCAGGGTCTCACTATGTAGTTGAGACTGACCTGGAACTCACTTTGTAGCCCAGGCTGGTGTCGAACTCACAGCGATCCTCCTGCCTCAGCCTCCCAAGTGCTGGGATTACAAGCATGCGCCACCGTGCCCAGAGGGAATTCTTTCTTTTAGCCAGCTTATATTAGAGGGCAAATCAGAGAAATATCAGGCCTGTGGCCTGCTGACATGTCCTCCAGGAAATGCTGGTGACCTAAGTAAAATAAAGCCTATGTCTTTCTCACATAGCAGGTACCATTTTCCCTTTCACCCTCAAGTCCTTTTTTCCTTCACCCTCCTTTTTTTTTCTTCACCCTTCTCCCTGTTCCTGCGGCCATCTCATGATCATCAATAAATGCAGCTACTTTCTACTTACTACAAGGTATCTGCCTGGCAGTTCTATCCTTGTCATACACAAGAACTTGGACTGTTTTGAGTACACTCAAGTGTAACACCATCGGCCACTACACAATTTTAAACAGGGAGTAGTGGCCTATGACTATAATCTCAGCACTGTGGGAGGCTGAGGCTGGAGGGTCACAAATACAAGCCCATCCTGGGCAACTTAGTGACTTAGAAATACCCAAATAAATCAATAAATCAATAAAAGTGAATGATAAAAATAATAAAATATAATAAAATAAAATAGATAATAACATAAGTAATAAATAGGGCTGGGGACAGAGCTCAATGCGAAGGCCTTGGGTTCAGTTTCCAAAAATAAAACAGAAAAGATTCCTGGACCCTGAACTCAGCCTTCTGTGCTCCTGATCTCTCCCTAAGCCCACCCCCGGCACTTTCCCTTGTTTGAGGGCTAGTAGAAGCCAGCCCTAGCCAGGAGCTCAGGACACCTGGGGCACCCTGCAACACAGTCTTAACCTAAGGCAGAGTTAGTCAACAGCAAGCTAGAGACAGGTAACCAGGGGCCAAGGAGATGAAGGTTTCTTTCGCCCCTTTTAATTGTATGCTATAGATAGGTAAGACCCACACAAGCTTCTGGTTTCAAACTTTAGCTCAAGAGCCAGGCGTGGTGCTGTGCACTTGTGATCCCAACCTTTGGGAGGCTGAGGCAGGAGGATTGCCATGAGTTTGAGGCCCACCTGGGCTATATAGTAATACTTTGACTTGAAACAAAACAATCCTGAAGTTCAAGAGACTGCAACATCCTCTAAGCATGTTGGTGAAGGCCTGGGCCCATTTAAAGTTCAGACCACTGACAAAGGGTTGGATAAAACCCGCAGTCCCTGAAGAAACTAAATGGAAACTACCTAGGAAGTTAAATAGGATCTGCTTCTCTCTGAAGTAGGTAAACACATCCCATTTTATTTCTAAAAAAACAATAACCACAGTCAGGGAACCCCATAGGAATGGAGGAAGAGAGTCTTGGGCCCTCATCTGTTGCTCACTAAAAGTGTGATCTGTAGCCAGGTGTGCTGGCACATGCCTATGATCCTGGCATTTGGGAGGCTGAGGCAGGAGGGTCACTGCAAGTTTGAGGCCAGCCTGGGGCACACAGCGAGACCCTGTATCCAAAAAAGGAAAAAAAAAAAAGGAAACAAAACAAAAGAGCCAGGTGTGGTGGTGCACGCTTTAATCCCAGCACTCAGGAGGCTGAGAAAGGAAGAAACAAACAAAACAAAAAAACATTCTCAGTGGTGGGGGACTGACGGTATCCAGGTGTTTAGAAACACAGGACTGTAGGTAAAAATTTGCAGAAGCAGGGTGTGGCTCCGGGGTGCAGCTTGTGCCTGCATTTCTTCCTCAACATCAAAAACACAAATAATAACAACTAATAACGTTAAACTATTTCCTTGAGATCACTGCACATGCATCTAGGGTTTTCTTTTTCGTTCATTCTGGAGACTGAACTCAGGGCCTCGCATATCCCAGCACTATGGGAGACTGAGGCAGGAAGATCGCAAGGTCCTGGAGATGTAATTCAGTGTGAAGACCCTGGGTTCAATCCCAGGAACAACAGCAAGAAAAAGGCTCACTAAATCACCCAGTCTGGGCTCAAATTCCCTTCAGCCTCAGCCTCTCAAATAGCTGGAGTGACAGGTGTGTGCCACTGTCCAACACTTCCTTTTCCTAGGTACGTTCTACTTCAAGTAAAAGAAAGAGAAATTAGATGTGGTAATTTAGATCTGTCATCCTAACACTCTGGGAGGTGGAAGCATGGAAAGTTAAGTCCCAGCTGGGAAATTCAGCATCTTTGTTAGGCCCTGTCTCCGAATGAAAAATAATAAAAGGGTTGGGGACGTAGCCCCGGGTTCGATTCCCAGCACTAGAAAAAACCACCGCCACTAGCTGGGCCCGGCAGTGTGGGTTCAGCACCACGGAGAGCTCCTTGCCTCCCAGACCAGGTGCGGAGGCGAGGGTGGGGTGGGGTGCTCTGGCGGGTTTTGCTTAGTGGGCTCTGCTCTTGAGCTGCAGGCTCGACCTTCTGGGACCTTCACGTTGCATGACAAGCTTGACCATTCCCCTTCCCAATTAAATTAGAAGAAATCACCGAGACTCCCCGGGGCACTGGGCTATAAGGTTTAATTCTCTAAGGGTTGGGGATTTACTGGTTCCAACGCCTGCCTCGAAAGTGCAAAGTCCCGAGTTTGATCCACAGTATCCCCCCAAAAAAAAGATTTAATTCTCTAAGTGCTGTCTTTGACACTTACTTAAGAAATTTCTATTGTCAGCCACGTGTGGTTGCGCCTGCCTGTGATCCCAGAGCTCAGGAGGCTGAGGCAGGAAGATTGCCCCAATTTTGACATCATCCTTTTTTTTTCCTTGCTTTTGCTATATTGGAGATGGAATGGAGGGGTATTCTACCACTGAACTGTTGTTTTGGTTTGTTTGTTTGTTTGGTTGGGTTTGAGACAATGTCTTGCTATGAAGTTCAGGCTAGCCTTGAACTCACTATGTAGCCCAGGCTGGCCTCAAACTAAAAGCAATCATCCTGCCTCAGCCTCCCAAGTACTAGGACGACAGGTGCATGCCACTTCACCTGGCCTGTCTTGTTTCTAATGGCACTGAAACACATGTAGCATAAAAATTATCAGCCTAACCACCTTTTGTGCATGCGTGGTACTGGGCATCAAACTCAGTGTCTTGGGGCCGGGGATTTAGCTCAGTGATTCAGTGGTTCTGCCACCTGCCTTGCAAACACAAGGATCTAAGTTCAATCCCCAGTACCAAAAAAACCCTTTTTTTTCAGTGTCTTGAGCATGCTAGACAGCACTGTACTATTGAGCACCTCTACCAGCCCTTCCCATTTTTTATTTCAAAACAGGGGTTCATGTGCGTGGTGGCACATGCCTTTAATCCCAGCACTTGGGAGGGTGAGGAAGGAGAATTGTCCTGAGTTCGAGGCCAGCCTGGGCTACATAGTGAGTTCAAGGGCAGCCTGAGAAAGAAAGAGAGAGAGAGAGACTCTCTAATTTGCTAAAATGCTCCAATCTGAGTTCCTCCTGTTATGGAAGGAATCAGTAAGTGACACACAGAGAGGCAGCAGAATGGAAGTAAAATAATAAATTTACTTATCAATAAGGGTCGATTGCACATAAACCGTGCCTGGATCAATAATGCACTGGCTTACAACTCCTCCTTTTATAGGGTTTTACAGCCTCGATCTCATTCAGGTGTTTACATTTTTTTCTCTCAGTTCACATTACCAAACAAATCAAGGTCACAAGACAATGAACTTTCAACCCGGATGCAGTTCTTTGTCAGGGAAGTTACCTTTAAGAATGCACATAAACCGTGCCTGGATCAATAATGCACTGGCTTACAACTCCTCCTTTTATAGGGTTTTACAGCCTCGATCTCATTCAGGTGTTTACATTTTTTTCTCTCAGTTCACATTACCAAACAAATCAAGGTCACAAGACAATGAACTTTCAACCCGGATGCAGTTCTTTGTCAGGGAAGTTACCTTTAAGATTTACTCAGTCACCTATTCCAGCCAGGGGGAAGGGAGTGCGTTTGGTCTACAAAGCTAACAATGGTTCTTTTCACTTGCAAAACTTTTGTGGAGACTAAGTGCCTCGGGCTGCTGTTAATTCTGAACTAAGCAGAGTGAGGGGCAGAAGTTATTTTACATTGTGACATTTCCTAAGTTTTTGCTACTAAAGTTTTCCGTATCACTCCTGTCTCAGCTTTCCCAAAGTCCTGGGATGACAGGTTTTTTCTTTCTTTTCTTTTTTTTTTCTTTTCTTTTAGACAAAGTCTTAATTTGCACTTCAGCCTAGCCTTGAACTCACTGTGTAGCCCAGGATGTCTTTATCTCGTGGCAGCTGTCCTGCCTCAGCCTCCCGAATGCTGGGAACACAGGCGCGTGCCACCACACCTGCTTTAACCCTTTACTTTGTCCTGATGTCTGCCTGGTATACTTTTCCCAAAACTGACCTCATTGGGACTTTGTCCTTTATCTCTCTTCATCGCCAAAGCTGGAATACACCGGATACTCAATATATTGTTATGGAATGGACAGATGGCGTGGAGGGAGGTGGACTCACAGATAGGTGTATGTGTCGATGGGCGGATAGATGGATGGATGGTGGGCGAATCGCCTGTGGATCAGGGAAACAATTCAAGGCTGGAGGTGGGATTGATAACTGATGTCCAAAGTTCAGGCCACGTCCTGCAGATCATGGCTCAGGGTCCAGCTCCTGCCTGAGAGGTGGTCCTTTTCTCCAAGCCTGCCTAGCACTTTTCTCCGCTGGCCATTCCAGGAATTGCAGGAAGCCCACCTACTCTCAGGACTATAAAAATGTGGTCCTGTCAAAACAATTGTTCAATTGTTATTAATGTAAACATTTTTCTTCAAGGAAAAGAGGTTTATTTGATTTAATTTAAACATTTCTGCCAGGAGTGGCGGCACACGCCTGTAACACCAGCAGTTGGGAGGCTGAGGCAGGAGGATCGCTGTGAGTTCAAAGACAGCATGAAGTACATAGTGAGACCCTGTCATAAACAAAACAAAACAACATTTTTAAATTAAATTTATGGGTACATTTTAAGTATACAGTACAGTTACATTTATCATTGGGATCTTGCACAAAACAATATTTTTTAGCCAGGAATGGGAAGCTCACACCTGTAATCCCAGTACACAGGGAGGCTGAGGCAGAGGGGGCCAGGGATTTAGCTCAGTCACGCTGAATCCACCTCAAAAGCACAAGGTCCTGAGTTTGATCCCTGGTACTGGGAAGACAAAAGAAAGGAACAAAGGGGCTGAGGGTATAGCTCAGAGCAAAGGCCTTGGGTTCAATCTCCAGTATTGCAAAAAATCAAGCAAAGAAGTTTTTTTGTGTGTGCCAGAGATTGAACTCAGGATCTTGCACTTTCAGGGCAGGTGGCAGCACCACTGAGCTAGATCCCCAGCCCACAAGTATGTCTTTTTGAGACAGCGTCTCACTATGTAGTTCAGGCTAGCTTTGAACTCGCTATGTAGCCCAGGCTGGCCTCAAACTCACAGTGTAAGACTTGAATAGGCTAAAGTGACTCCATGCTAATAGGCCAGACTGTGCTTCTTCATATGCTAATTGCTACCTTGGTTAACAGCCCGCCCAGGGGCAAATGGTTTGACAAAAGGTGACCCTAGAACATTTCCTGCATAAGATAAGCAATGTGTTTGCAGTCTTGTTCTGTGAATTCCCTGACTCTTTGTTTAGAAAAACCTTATAAAAAGTACCTCAGCCCCTGAGCAGTTGCCTCTCTGAGCCACCTGGTTCCGGGAGTGCCGTCTGGCCAGACTAATAAAGGTCTTTTACCATCTAGGCTGGTGTGTTCCTTCCTGGGTTTCTCGGTTCTCTGTCGTGTTCGCGGAGCCTCGCTGGGTGTTAGGGCCCAGCATCGTGGAGGCCTTTCGGCTGTTCACGCTCCGTGGAGTGGAAGTGAGACTTTAGGTCTTACAACAGTGATCTTCCTGCCTCAGCTTTGTGAGTACTGGGATTACAGCTGTGGGCCATTTCACTCAGTCAAATTTCTTAGGGTCCTACTCGTGTAGCAAACAAATACAGGTCTCACTCATATAATTTATTTTTCAGTGGGAGATTGTAGAGATGAGTAATAACTTGGTCAAAAATGCAGTGTCTAGCTTGGTGGTGAACACCTATAATTCCATCTACTCAGAATACAGGCAGGAGGATTGGAAGGTTAAGCCCCCTCAGCACTCAAGAGTCTGAGGCAGGAGGATCACAAGTTTGAACCCACCCTAGTGAGTTTATCCAGACCCTGTTTCAAAATATAAAATTAAAAAAAGGGACGAGAGCCAGGTGTGATGGGCCACATCTGTAATCCCAGCACTCAGGAGGCTGAGGCAGGAGGATTGCTGTAAAAACAAACACAACACACACACACAAACCACAAACCCATGGTGTGTTAGAAAATAGAATTATTTTAGTGTATGTGTGTGGTATTGGAGATGGAACTGAGGGCCATTCCACTGAGCTAATATCCCCAACCCTTTGTCAGTTTTAAATTTTGAGATAAGGTCATGCTAATTTGCCCTGGCCAGACTTGCAGAACAGATGAGATGACAGGCGAGCATCACCATGTCTAGGCCAATGCAGTCCTATTTTTTGTTTTGTTTTGTTTTGTTTTGTGGTTTTGGAGATTGGGTCTCACTACGTAGCCCAAGCTGGCCTTGAACTCACAGTGACCCTCTTGCCTCTGTCTCCTAAGTACCCAGGCACTGCGGAACTCTGCTTTTCTAATCTCTCCTGCAGGGCAGAGACCAGGAATATCTCATTCACAGCTCCATGTCCCAGCGTCTTCTTGTGCCTACCACACAATAGGCCCTCAGTAATTTTATTTATTTGAGGCAGGGTCTCACTATGTGATTCAAGCTAGCCTTGAATTCACTATGTGGCCCTGGTTTGCTTCGAACTCTCAGCAATCTTCTTGCCTCAGCTTTCCCAGTGCTGAGATTACAGGCGTGCGCCACCACTCCGGACCACTGCGTTGGAGCTTTAGCCCCGGGCCATTACTTCCGGTGGGCAAGTTGTTTCCCGTCCTGCCGGCTCAGGGTTTTGTGAGGCTGCAGAGAAAACAGGATTGGTTCGCGGAAGCGTGGGATTTCGGGGTTCTCAAGTAGCGTCATTATTGCTTCTTTTTTTGGTACCGGGGATCGAACTCGGGCCTTGTACTTGCAAGGCAGGCAGAGGAACCATTGAGCTAAATCCTCGGCCCACAGTGTCTTTTCGATTCAGAAAAGGCGAAGCTGGACTATTCCTCAGGAACTGCAAGGAGAGTTCCACGTGGGCGCCCCGCCTACCTCGGCCCCGCCCATAAAGGGCACGTCCATACCTGTCACTTAGTCGAGGGACTGGACAGGGCTGAAGCTGTCGGGCGCGTGGTTAGAACGCGGAAGGAGAAAGTAGGTGGAGTTTTTGTGGCCACTGACAGAAAAGAGCTCAGAGTTTTGAGCCGGAAGAGGCGGGAGCGAACTGTCAAAAGGGGAGCTGTCCGCACCACCATTGGGCTGCCTGTGGTCGTCAGGGAAACGGAGGCAGAGGGGCGTGGTTTGTGAGGAGGCGGGGCTTCCGGGGCCAATTGTCTGGGACCCAGCGGCCGCCGTCAGCTGACCTGCGGCCATCTTGTCCGCCATTTGCCAGCGGCGGGGTGCGGGAGCGCGGGCGCTCGTCCAGCTGGTCGCCCCCGCCTTTGCCGCC
>NW_022900949.1:9915947-9960103 GCF_012274545.1 Fukomys damarensis
CGTCCTTCCCGCTGGGCCTGATCGGCCTCCTGCTCGCTCTGGGGTCGTCCGGGCCTCTGTACCGCGCTCCGGCTCCGCTGGTTCCGGGGCTTCCTCCTTGCACATCCTGTCCTTCCGCCAGCCTCAGTTTACCTCCATTAGATGTTCTCTGTCCACCTAGGGAACGCTCTGTCCACAAGGCCACACCTGGAGCCCAGCTGCTTGTTGGGTGGCCTCCTTCCCTGTGCCTCAGTTTACCTTCCCGGAGGGAGATTCGACCGCCTCCTACCTCCCCAGGCGGATTCTCTCCAAGACTGCGCAAGTGCCCTAGCTGCGGCCCTGTCACCTGAGCGAATTTCTGGGTCACTGGTAGAAGATGCGGGACCTTCGCCTGCTCCAGCGCTCTGGAGTCCTCCTGGGGGGACCGAAGTAGGCGGGTCTCTCCCCCTGGGGAAGAATGGGGAAATGTGTGTCCAGGTTGCTCCCTGAGGCCTGGCTTGAACCTGCGTGGTCTCAGGCCCTCGCCTGTGGGCCCAAGCTGGGGCCACTTTCTCGCAGCCTGTGTCCCATAAGGGAAGGGCCTGTTATCCTGGAATGGGGAAGCCTATTTCAAGCAGGAACCCGAAAGGGAGGGTGTGGAGACGGTTTTCCAGAAGTAAAACTGTGACTGTGGGCATGATTTCCTTTTCTTCCCTCCCCTCCCCCCTCCCCTCCCCTCCCCTTCCGTTCCCTTCTCTTACTCTAACCTGTGAGTGACCTAGATTAATGAAGAGTAAGGACAGCTAGTGGCCATTAAGCGCCTGGCTCCCTTGGAGGGTGCCTGAGGGAGAGACGGGGCAGTGGAAGCCTTATGGAGTCTCCCTGCTGGACAGACTTTCCTACAGGAAGGCAGCTGTCTATTGTCCTACAAACCCCAGTGCCAGATCTACCTGGTGCATCTCACTGGGGCCACCAGGAGGGGCAGGGAAGTCCGGATTTGCTCCAGGTGCCCATAGCTGGCTCCTGCCTGGGAACTTGAGTCCTTTCCTGGTTCATCCCCCTTCCTTTCCCTCTTGCTGACCTTGCCTCTGGGCCTTCTTTGCTGCATTAGTTACAGTGTGTCACAAACTTGCCATCGTCTTATTGCCCTTTGAGTTGAAAGAGTAGCTAACTGGGGTGGGAATTTAGCTCAGTGGTTCTGCTCCCCAAGTGCAAAGTCCCTGACTGGCCAGCAAATTTGACGTGTGGTTTGCATCCTTTGGCAGCTTTTCCCCCCTGTCGGCTCTCCTGGCTGCCCTCCCACCACTCCATTCAGTGGGAATCCCTGAGTATCTGCCACACATACTCTCCTTAGGGTACCTGGTTTTGAGGGGCACGTGCTAGTGCTATGCCCTCGTTGCCAGAGGATGGAGGCCTGGGGCCTTGCACAGGCAAACTTCACGGTCTGCTACTAAGCCACACTCCCAGCCCTTCATTTGAAATTGCCACGTATTGACAGCATCCATCTATTTATATATTTCATCTATCTATCTGTACCAAGACTATATAGTCCAGTCTGGTCTTGAACTCATTGTATAGCCCAGGCTGGTCTCGAACTCACAGTGATCCTCCTGCCGCAACCTCTTAAGTCCTGGGATAACAGGTGTGTACCACCACAGATGCCTAGCTCCAGCTTTCTGCATGACCCTTGCCACCTGCCAGTTGGTGATTCTGGGCAGGCCACATTGAAACTAGAGGTACTGGTTCTCTCTCAGAAGTTATTCTGTCTGGGCTTTCCTCAGGTGCTTACCTCTGACTCCAGGCTCCTGTCTCTGGCTGCTGTTGGGGACCTGAGCTGTGCAGTGGCTGCTCTGCCCTCACCTATTTACTTACTCTGGTAGCACTGGGGAATAAGCCCAGGGCCTTTGCACTGAACTACATCCCCACCCTCACCCCCCATTTGGTATCGGGGATCGAACTTGGGACCTTGCCTCTGTGAGGCAGGTAACAGAACCACTGAGCTAAATCCCTGGGCACCCAGCCCTTTTTTATGAGATAGGGTCTGACTCTGTAGCCCAGGTTGACCTTGAACTTGAGGTGGTCCTCCTGTCTTAGTCTCCTGAGTACTGGAATCACAAGTTGTGCCACTATGCCTGCCTTTCCCATCTCTAACAAGGCAGCTTCCTTGTAGATACTGCCCTGTAACCCCTCTGCACCTGAAGAAAGATGTCCCAAAGCGTGCTTTTCCTGTAGCAGCAGTTTTCTAAAGAACATTTTCTTTTCCTAGTAGGTTTTATTTAAAACTTTACACAGCATCTCACAGAGGAGGCTCATTGGTAGTTCTGCAAAGAGGCAGTGTGACCGAGTGGTACTCGTGGTGTGTGATGTTCTTGGCCCTGCTTAGCCAGGTGGCCTTGCGGGAAGCAGGGTTAACAGTCTGGTCCCCTCCCCTTCCCCTCCTCTGCCGGGTGCCCTGAGAAGATGTGTCCCAGTGTTGATGTTGTTGCTGTTGTTTTGTTTTTTTTGTACCGCGGATCTAACTCAGGTCCTTGTGCTTGTGAGGCACGTTGCAGAACCACTGAGCTAAATCCCTGGCCCTGTTGGTTTTTTGTTTTTTTTGAGAGAGGGTCTCAATATGTAATCCGGGCTGGCCCGAGTAATGAGATTACAGGTGTATGCCACTGCACCTGGCTCTGGTATTCTAACTCTCAGCCTGTGACTCTTCAGGTGCTATATGTTCCATTTCATGTGTCACATTAAGGGGACAAAAAGGAAAAAGGAAAAAGGTCAGATGGTGGTGCACACCTGTGATCCCAGCACTCAGACGCTCAAGGCAGGAGGATTACCACAAGTTTGAGACCAGCTTGGGCTACATAGCAAGACTGTCTCACTCCACCAAAAAAAATAAAAAAGGAAAAGAAACTAGAAAATACTTGAGTGTGCTCAGGGAGTAAAGGTCTTTTCCTGGACCATTTAGCTCTCTGTGTGATGCTTGCAAGTATATTGTGTTATCATGCATAATACATAAGTAAAATATCTTCAGTTTTGCTGTGCTGGGGATAGAACCCAGGGCCTTGCGATTGTTAGACACATGTTCATTGCTGAGCCACATCCCCAGCCCCAAGTGACTTTTATTATTTTATTCTTACAGGCGCTTTCCTTAATTTGGAGACAGCTTTTGTGTGGTCGGGAGGGGTTTTTCTTTTATTCTCCCTTTTTTTTGGGGGGCAGGGTCTTCATGTGTGGTCCAGGCTGTTCTTGAACTCACGATGTGTAACCCAAGTTGGCTTTGAACTCCAGGTATCCTACTCCCTCAGCCTCCTGAGTACTGGGATCATAGACGTGTATCACCAATGGACTTTTCTTAGATAATCCCCCTCCCCCTGTATCAGGGATCAAACTTAGGACCTTGCACTTACAAGGCAGTCGTGGTGCCACTGACCTAAATCCCCAGCCCAGTGGACTTTTCTTATTTATTTTTGAGACAGGGTCTTCTATGTAGTTCAGGCTGTCCTTGAGCTCACTGTGTAGCTCAGCCTGGCCTTAAACTGTGGCTCAGGCTCCTGAGTGTTGGTCTCACACTGACCCATAATACTTGCTTTTGGTGTTTTGAGACAGGATCTTGTTATGTATCCCAATCTGGTTTTGAACATGCTGTGTGGCACTGGCTGGTCCTCAACCTTAAGTAATCTTTCTGCCTCAGCCTTTGGAGGGCTGGGAATACAGGTGTGCACCACATACCCAGCTCTGTTTTTTTTGATTTTTTGTTTTTTGTTTTTTGTTTTCAATGTCTCAGTTATCAGCTTTCATTCTTTTTTTTTATTGAGTTTATTGGCACTTTTTAGGTATTGTTTTTGTTTTTTGAGACTGTATCTCACTGTGTAGCCCAGGCGGGCCTCGAACTCATGGTGATTCTCCTGCCTCAGCCTCCTGATGCTTGGGATTACAGATATACACTGTCACGCCCAGCTGTTTGTGTTTTTTTGTTTTTTTGGTACTGGGGATGGAACTCAGGCCCTTGTGCTTGTGAGGCAGATGGTGGAAACCACTGAGCCAAATCCCCAGCCCTGTTTGTGTGGTTTTTTTTTTTTTTTTTTTTTATTTGTTTTTTTTTTTTTTTTTTTTTTTTTTTGGTACAGGGGATCGGGTCCTTGTGCTTGCGAAGCAGCCGCTGGAACCACTGAGGTAAATCCCCAGCCTGGTGTTTTTAAATAGTCATAATTTTCCGCCTTTCCTCCAGTGCTGGGGATGGAAAGTAGAGTTTAGCACATGCTAAGCATATGCTTTGTCATTGCATTTAAACTTTTTTTGGCGGGGTACTGGGGATTGAACTCGGGTCCTTGCACTTGCAAGGCAAGTGATTTAGCTGAGCTAAATCCCCAGCCTGTTGTTTTGTGTAGTTGAGACTGACCTGGAACTCACTATGTAGCCCAGGCTGGTCTTGAACTCATAGTGATCCTCCTGCCTCAGCCTCCTGAGTGCTGGGATGACAGGCGTGCGCCACCATGCCCAGCTTAAACTTTTTTTTTAAAATACACTCTCTTGGGCCGGGAATTTAGCTTAGCGGTTCAGTGGCCTGCCTTGCAAGCTCAAGGACCCGAGTTCAATCCCCGGTACCAAAAACAAAACAAAACAAAAAATACACTCTGTTAATAATGTTATTACACAGAGCGGGGGATTTAGCTCAGTGGTTGCGCCGCCTGCGTTGCAAGTACAAGAACCCAAGTTCAATCCTCGGTACCCCCCCCAAAAAATATATATATTTTATTACACAAATAGGGAAAATATCTTTCTCTAAATATACTGCAGTCCAGCCTGGCTCCGTTATCCCACCGGTCTGAGAGCCTGAGGCAGGAGGTTCATAAATTTGAGTTGTGCCAGGACAACTTAGTAGTGAAACCCTGTCTCAAAATAAAAAATAAAAATGGCTGGGGATATGGGTCAGTGTGAGGCCCTGAGTTCCATCCCTAGGACTGGCAGAAAAAAACCAGCTCCTCTTCTCCTGTAACCCTGCCACAGCTCTGATAGAGGCACTGTGACGTTTTTCTGCCCAGAGAGCTGGTGGGTGCCCCGAGTGTGCACTGGGTCTGTCACGCGTCCTGCCTGTCAGGCTTCTGCCTCGCAGCATGGACTTTCTGTGGGGGGGCCCTGCCACCTCATTTCTGAGCCTCCCCAGTGCTGCTGTCCTTGGTTTTTCCACCACACCCCTTTGATGGTCACTCACGTGCCCAGGAAGTACTGTATCTGCTCCATGGAATATTTGACAGATCTGGAGGATGGGATCCTTAGGTGGCTTTGCTGCCCAGTGAGCCCACCCTATCCCCTTCCTCCCCTTTTTTTTTTCTTGAGACAGGGTCTCACTGTGTAGTCTAGACTGGCCTCAAACTCTCCGTGATCCTTCTGCCTCAGCCTCCCAAGTGCTGGGATTACCGGTGTGTGCTACCACGCCCAGTGAGGCATACCTCACCTTGGCCTTGCTGGACTCTCTGACCTCAGTAACAGCCACAGGGGATGCTCTCATCCTGTCCCTCCTGGTACCATCCGACAGCATCCATCATGCACGCCCTGTCTGGGGATCAGTGCTGCTGGGGGCTCTGCAGTGAGTGCTTGCTTGGCACCTTTGCTGGCCCTGCTCTCCAGTACACTGGCAGTGACTGTCACCTGGGGCTAGGGCAGCAGAGCTGCTCCTACAGTGATGGTCTTTGAGTGTGCCCGGGCCCCAGGGTAACCTGTGACTACCCTGCCTATGTGCCAGGCCCCTTCTTCCCCTCCTCTGTCCACTGCCTGCTCTCCTGCTCCTAGCACGAAGCTCTCATCTGGTGCTTGTCACTTTGCCCAGTTTACGTGCTCAGGAGGAGACTGTGCCTTCCTGAGGATGGACCTCCTCCTGCCCACCCCTCCAGGGGCAGGTGGTGCCCATTGTTGGGGTCTGAGGAAGGACTGGCTCTGCTTGTGTCCTAGCCCTCCAGCCAAGGCCTCCCTTCCTGGTTCAGGTGTCCTGATGTGCTTCATCTGGGGTGGAGCTGCCTCTTCCGGCTTCTCAGCTAAAGTCCCGCAAGCCAGCTGTGGCTCCTGGCTCTGGGCCACAGTCTCCTCCAGGCCCCAGGTTACTGGGGTGCCTCCAAGGGTGACCCTACCCTATGTGCACAGCTGAGTACTGTTCCCCCAGCAATGCCAGGTGTGAGTCCTGGGACCTGTGGGTATATTGCTTCATGTGGCTGAAGGGACTCTACAGATGGGATCAAGTTCAGACCCTGAGGGTGGTCATCCAGGACTACCCGAGGCCCAAGGGCCCCCTTGAGAAGGCATGGGAAGGTGAGAGGCTGAAGATGCTACACGGCTGGCTCTGCAGATGGAGGATGGGCCACAAGCTGATGGCTGGGAGCACATCTAGGAGCCAGGAGCAGAATAGCCCAGCGAGGCTAGAATCTTGGCTGCGGTTGGCTACTATGTTTCTGGGACTGTTATACATAGACCAGCCCCTGCTTTTACAGCCCCCCCCAGTCCCCTCTCAGCCCCACACCTCAGCCTTCCTGTGACCGGCTTCCTGTCACATGCCGCCAGCCCCCAGCAACCGCCCCTACCACTCTAGAACCTGAGCTGCACCTCCTGTGCCCGGCCCTGCTCATGCTCGGGCCGTTGGCTGGAATGTGTTGCTCCATGACATCCTCCCCAGGCCGTCAGCCTGAGCCCTGGAAGTGCAAGCCAGCCTGTTGCCTGCCACTGAGGAGTGTGTCCCAGTGCTGCTCCCTCAGGTGCACACTGTGCCAAATCCATCATAAGAGGGACAACAGGACAGGAGCAGCCAGGAGGAGGGGATAGGCTGTCACCTGGTGACTTCCTGGGAGAGGAGCTGATGGGGAAACCAGAGCTCCTGGCATGGTGGCCGTGGGGCAGGAGCCTGGGGATGCTGGCCCTTGCCAGCCCCAGGAGGTATTGGGTGTTTGATGCCACTGCTGCCAGGAGATAACCCCATCCTGCCCACCAGCAGTTTAAGGTTTTCCTATAGTCTCCATTCATTAATTCATTTGTAGTAGTGGGGATGGAACCCAGGGCCTTCATGCTGAGCTCCATCCCCAGCCCTTTTTAAATTTTTTATTCTGTGACAGAGTCTAAGTCGTAAAGCTGCTAGGCTGGAACTTGGTGATCCTCCTGTCTCAGCCTCTCAGAGTGCTGGGATGCCGATGTGTGCCTGGGCACATGGCTTCTAGTCTTTTTGTGTTTACCTTGTGTCCCTGTGGTGGTATTTGGTCAGGCGTGGAGCTCCCTGGGATGTCCTGACTGTGATGCCCCAGGTCTCTTCTGCCCTGTGCCCTCCAAGCCCCTGCTTGGTCCCTGCTGCTCTCAGCCCTGCCCTTTCTGGCCTTGGCTCTTGGGACCCTTCCTCCTGCCTTGTCATGAACTCTAAACTTGGGTTCTGGGCCTTTGCACACCTGGCCTTTGCCCAGGGCCTTTCTGCCTCCCTGTCATGTTCACGTGGCTGGTGGGGCCCCTGTTGTGTGTGTAGCTTCGGAATGGGAAGGGATAAATGGCAAAAACCTCCCCATCTGCCTGCACAATGTCACCTGTCCTGAGGTGGCAGGGTGGAGTAGGCAGCTGGCCTGAGTGTGAACAGGGCTGTGATGAGCAAGCACACGAGGACCTTTGGGCCACCACAGCAAAGGGTGGAGCTTTCTAGTCCTAACTAAGTGGCAAACATTTCTGCTTGGGTATGAGAATTTCCAGCCCATTGCACTGGTGCTGCTGGACATTTGTTTGCTCTCCTGTTGTTTATTTCCATGCTGCGGATGGAGACCTGAGCCTGCAGCTGCTAGGCAGGCGCTCATTACTGAGCTGCAACTCCAGTTCTGAAGATGTGCTTTGTTACAACTGAGTTTGTGAGGGACAGTACTGTGAAGCTGGCATGAGCTAGGATTAGGTGGAAACTGAGGAGGTGCTGGTACTTTGTTGCCTCTGGCCTCAAGCATGGCTTTTTCAGCTGGGCCAGGTGGTGTACACCTGTCTGAGGCACTGCTCTGGGAGACTGAGGTGGGAGGATTGCAAGTTGGAACCCAGGCTGGGTGGGTTAGGGATTTAGCAAGGCCCTGTCTCAAAAAAATAAAAGGGCTGGTGTGTAACTTAGTACAAAGGCCCTGGCTTCAGTCCCCTGGAGGGAAAAAGCAAAACAAAAAACAGCCCTTTCCTGCAGCCTTGGTATTCAAGGTACCACATGGGAACCCTGATCAGAAGCTGTCCACTGGTCAGGCACGGGAGCATAGCATGCTTCCCAGGAGGTTTTATTTTTTTTAAGATTTCACAACTTTTTAAGTTTTTTGAGACAGTCTCACTATGTAATTCAAGGTAACTTTGAACTTTCTCTGTACCCAGGCTGGCGTCAAACTGATAATCCTCCTGCCTCAGTTTCCTGAATGCTAGGAAGGGAGATGCGTACCACCACACTTTGCTAAGATTTCAAAACTTGTGAGACGAATATAAAGTTTGAGCTGCGTTTTCATTCATATTTTATGGTACTGGAATTGAACCAAGGGCTTTTGCACTGAGCTGTATCTCCAGGCCTTTTTTAATTTTAGAATAGGGTCTTGCTAAGTTGTTAAGTTGCGTGGGCTGGGCTTGAACTTGAAGTCTTCCTTGCCTCACCTTCCCCGAGTGCTGGGATGACAGGTGTGCACTACCATGCCTAGTTTATTTCTTTTAGTAACATCAGTCATTGTCCTAAATGAGGGTTCCCTGGGCACTGTGTAGACTGGGGCTGGCAGGTAGTCGGAAGATGGCCTTTGCTTACCCATCATGTTGCTGCTCTGCTGAGCTGTCCTTTGAGGCCTCTTTATGACCCCTCCTATTCCCACCTATTCTTTTTGTTTTGAGACAGTCTCCCTATATAGTCTGGGTTGGCCTTGAACTCACTGTGTAGCTAGCCTTGAATACATGATGATCCTCCTGTCTCAGCCTCCTGAGTGCTGGGTTACAGGCACGGGCCGCCACACCTAGCTCCTACCTATTTCTGGACAGGGACCTGAGAACCCCGTAGTTTGCCTAAGGCTGCCGTAGATAGAGACATGACTGTGCCCTCCCAGGCTCGGGCACCTAACCATCCTTTCCTCGTCTTTGGTCCCAGGGCGGCTCACTTGGGTCACACAAGGCTGAGAGGTGCTTTTGGGCAACCACCCTTGGGAAGCCTGGGGGCCAGCATGGAAGGTTTGGGCACGTGGGGCCAGGTCCTGCCTATACTTCACGGTGAAGGGCTTGAGGCCTTTGGATGCGTCTCTGCCTGTGTGCAGGCAGCAGAGCAGCCCAGAAGCCCCTCTGCCCAGGCAGGGTAGCCATGCAGCTTTAGAAATGCTGGCTGCAATCAGGCGTGGTGGCGCGCACCCGTCACCCCGCACTCAGGAGGCCGAGGGAGGAGGAGGATAAGTTTGAGGCTTCCAAAAGTGAAAAAAATTCCTGACTGGATTCAGTTAGTTTAGCAGGGGCCCTTAGAATCTGAATTTTTCAAAAGAGCACACTAGGGAATTCTGGTTCACAGTGGGGGTTGAAATGGCCTGTTTTCCAACCCCTGAGTTCGTGTATGAAGAAGTATCTTACTGCTGCAGCTCACATAGCTGGAGAGAAGTGTGAAATTCACATGGAACTGATGAGGTGTCTGAGAAATTTCATTAGGCTACACTTTTGGTTTTTTGGAAGTGTTAATATGTAGCCATTTATACTTTACGCCACGGAATATTTCTAGTTTAGGGTCTTAGTGTACAGTCATCTCTTGTTATTCTTGAGGGCCCCTGAGGACACCAGAATCAGCAAATGTTCAAGTCTTTTCAGTAAAACAGGTAGAGCTGGTGGGCACAGGGCCGTAATTCCATCATTTTGAGAGGCTGAGGCAGGAGGAGCACAAGTTCAAGTCTGATTTGGGTGACTTAGCAAGACCCAGTTTCAAGACATGAAAAATAAGTGAGGGGCCGGGAACATAGTTCAGCGGTAGAGGGTCCCTGGGCTTAGTCCCCTCACCATCCATCATCAGTGAATCCGCCAGGCAGTGGGTGGTTTTTGCACAGAACCCACACACCCTCCCCAGTGGCTCCTGACGCCCAGTTCAACGTAAACGCTGTGGCATGGTGGTGCCGCTGTGTTGTCTGGGGTAACACACGGGCTTCAGTGTGAATTTGGGTGTTCAGTATGGGTGGGACTTTGTTTTCAATTTTTTTTTCCTTTTTGGCGGTACAAGGGATGGAACACCAATCTGAGGTTGGTTTAATCTGTGGACACTGATTAATATTTTATTATTTCTTTTTTTTGTGAGTGGTTGATATGGATTTTTTTTTGGACAGGGTCTCACTATAGAGTCTAGACTGGCCTTGAATTCGATACATAGCCCAGGCTGACCTTGAAGTCATGGTGATCTTCCTGCCTCAGCCTCCTGGATGATGGGATTACAGACGTATGCCCCTGAAATAGCCAGTTTTTTTCCTTATGAAAGATGTATAAATTTTCTACTTTTCTGTTAGCAGTGCTGTATGGAAAGAAAGAACATTGTCATTCTCTTGCCACATTCCTTATTTTAATTTATGTGACCCTGAGACAAATATCTAAGTACTTTTGAAACTTTTTTTCAGGGCTGTGGATGGAACTCAGGGCCTTGCATATGCCAGATAAATATTTTAGCACTGAGCTGCATTGCTAGACCATCCTCCTGCCTCAGCCTCCCAGAGTACTGGGATTACCAGCATGCACCACCATACGTGGTCAGCCCTATTTCTTCCAGGTAATTTTAGATTGCCTCTGATGTTTTGTTTTTGAGACAGCATCTTGCTTTGCAGTTCAAGCTGGCCTTTAACTCAGTATGTAGCCCAGGCTAGCCTCAAACTTTTGGCAGTCCTTCTGTCCTACCTCTTGAGTTCTGAGATTACAGGCATCCACTACCAGTCTTGCCTGTTGTTCTTTTTTTATTTTTTTGAGACAGGGTCTTCCTATGTAGTTTAGCTTGACCTTGAACTCACTACCCTAGATGGGCCTTGAACTCACAGCAGTCCTCCTTTCTCAGCCTCCTGAGTGCTGGCATTACAGATGTGAGCAACCACATCCAGCTTTGGGTTGCATTCTGGGTATTGTGAGTGATGTTACCAGAAAGTGACTGTCAGGCCCTCAAAGCCAAGAGGAAGGCCAGGGTCTCTTATGAGTTTTTCTAAGGATGTTTGGCTCAAGCCCTTATTGGCGGTATTTGCGGTGTGTGTCTAGGAGCGGACTCACCTGTCAGGTGCCAGCACTTTCTTCTTGGAGGCTCTGTCAGCCTGTTCCCCATAGCAGCTGTGCCTTCGTCATTTCCACGCCCAAATGTGAGGGTCCAAGTCTCCAACTCCCATGCCTTTGTTCTTCCTCCTTTTCTTTTCTTTTTCTTTTTTTTTTTGTTCGTTTTTTTGAGACAGGATCTCACCATGTAATTGAGACTGCCTGGAACTCACTATGTAGCCCTGGCTGGTCTCAAACTCACTGCGGTCCTCCTGCCTCAGCCTCCCGAGTGCTGGGATTACAGACGTGCGCCACCACGCCCAGCTCCTCCTTTTAAATCAATAGCAGTTAAGACCCTTTGAGATACAGGCAGGGGTCCTCCCACCCCAGCCTCTGGGTGAGCACTAAGGACCCCAGAGCAAGACCTTGTAACTTGAGGCATGAGGCACGAAGGTAGGTTACGTGACCCTTGCTCCATTGTCCTGAGTTGTCATAAAATATTTAACCCAGCGTCCTGTGGGACAATGGCCTCTGCCCTGTGTCCCCATGGCAGGTGACAAGGCAGGTCTCTGGCTCCTTAAGCGTATGGCTTGGGGTGACAGGAGAGGCATGGTGCATGCTGAGGGTGGTGAGGGCAGTTGCATGGAGATGTGGGACCATCCCACTGTCTGCAGTGCCAACCAGCTTTGGGAGGCAGCTGCCCTGTGTAGAGCGTCCAGTGCCCTGGACCCTGCCATCGGGGAATGGCTCTTGGTTCCATTATGAGTACCACAGTTGCTGGGGCGGGTGTGAGCAGCACCTTTGAGTGAGCTCATGGAGTCGCCCAAACCACTGCTGTCCTTGTGGGCAGTTTGGGTTCCCCTGGGACTGATGCAGCATTGGCTTTACTGTGGGTGGAGCTGCTCCCCAGGGCTGCATCCATTCGTCACACAGCAGGGCCGTTGGGTCAGAGCTGAGTGAGCCAGGAGACTGGTGCTCAGTGGTGGGAACCTGCACATGGGTCAGAGCCGCCCACGTGCTATGCCCAGATCTGAAAATACCCAGATGTTGTCTGTGCACTGCACAAGGGACTAACAAAACATGCCCATGCTCGTGCTGGAGAACCATGTGTCTGTCACCATTGTCCACTTCCTGTCTCTTGGCTTGCCTGTTCTGGATGTTACCTATTTGTGGAGCCCATGTGTCCTCCCGGGTCTGCTGCTCTCTGGAATGGATCTTAACTGTTTTAGCTAAATGTCTAGTTTATATTGGTGTTGTTACTTTTTTCTGTTTTAGGCAAAATACATCTCTCAGTGCATTGATGAAATCAAGCAGGAGCTGAAGCAGGACAACATAGCTGTGAAGGCCAATGCGGTCTGCAAGCTGACGTATGTAAGTGACCTTCGCTGTTCCTCGGTGGCACCTGTTGCTGCCAGCCCCCCCCGTCCATCCACCCCACCACGTGGGTGTTTGTCCACCCATCAGTCCGTCTACAGCCATCACTGCCCTCCACTATGTGGAGCTAATCAGAGTGGGGACTGGGGTATAGCCAGCCCCGAGAGCACCCCTCCAGCAGGGCTTCGGGCTCCAGTTCAAAGCAGGCACCCCACCTGTCTGCCTCCTCAGACACGGGGAGACTGGCTGTCCTGCCAATCCCTGCTGCAGGCATTTGTCACATTGTAGCTGTTATGAGGAGCTGCTTTGCTAGTCACCGTTGGGGCCTGTTACACAGTATAAATAAGCGCCGTCTTTTCAATAGTAGGAGCTTGTTGTCTTTTTTTATCTTTAATTGAGTTTATTGGTATAATTCTGATATGCATAATGGTCACACTCATTGTATGGAATGTCTTGTTTTGTTTTTCTTGGTGTTTTGAGACGGTCTCACTTTGTAGTTCCGACTGGCCCCGAACTCTCTGTGTAGCCTAGGCTGGCCTCAAACTCATGGCGATCCTCCTGTCTCTGCCTCCTAAGTGTTGGAATTACAGGTGTGCGCCGCCACGCCTGGCTTATCAAATGGAGTTTTTACTTGTACATGATGTGTCTTGATTCATATATATTTTTTTTACCATTCTTCTTCCTTATTGTCTTTACATTCTTTCCCCCCTTTTGTGGTACTGGGGATGGAACTGGGGGCCTTAGCACTAAGCCACATTCCCAGCACCCCCCTTTTGAGACAGTCTCAGGAAGTTGCTGAGTTACCCAGGCTGAACTTGACCCTCCCCTCATCTCCTCTCCGTTCTGTTCTTCTCTTCTCCTCTTCTCTGCTCTCTCTTTCCTCCTTTTCTCTCCCTCCCTCTCTCTCCCCTCCTTCCTTTCTCTCTCTCTCTCTCTCCCTTTCTCAGGCTGGCCTTGAACTCATAATGATCCCACTGCCTCAGTCTCCGAGAGTGCTGAGATGACAGGTGTACGTCACTATGCCTGGTGCTATAGTCTTTTAGTATTCGTTAACCCATCCCTGGGATTTTATTTTTTTCTTAAGAGTAGGAAAATTGGGGAATAGGAATAGTTCCTGAGAGACAGGAGGAGTCCCGAATGGGTTGCGCCATCCCTGAGATTTTAAATATCAGAGTCCTTCATAAAAAGCATGGGAATGGAGTGGGAATGTCAGGGCTGTTAGGGTTTAAACCCTTCCTTCCCCTCTGCTATGGCTCGTGAGTTAACCTTACCATACCTTCTCCTCAACAGTTACAGATGTTGGGGTATGACATCAGCTGGGCTGCCTTTAACATCATTGAAGTGATGAGTGCCTCCAAGTTCACGTTCAAGGTAAGGGTTAGGGACAGTGAGGTGGGAGGTGAGTGGGAGGTCTCTGTGGAGGAGAGACCCTTTCCTCAAACACTGACGTCCCTGGAGGTCATCCTGCGGCTGCCCTTCTCATGTTCGGAGCCTTGCCTGGCAGCTGTGAGGGCACTGTTGTGTGGTATCACCCAACTACTGTGAGCCAGGCTGTGGGCACCAGGTAATTGTCCTGAAACCTACCTCCATGCCACTTCCCAGGTGGTGAGCTCAAGTGCAGGAAGACGTTCTTGTTTTTAAAAAATTCTCTGAGCCGGGGGTATTGTTCAGTGGCGAGTGCTTGCCTAGCACACATGAGACCCTGAGTTATGTCACTAGTGCCTCAAAGAAAAGAAAAAGAACAAAACGTCAAGCATGGTAGCACACACCTGTTATCCCAGTACTCTGGGAGGCTGAGGCAAGAGGGTCACAAATTTAAGGCCAGCCTGGACGATGCAGTGACTTAGCGAGACCTATTCTCAAAAATGGAGGGCTGGGGATTTAGCTCAGTGGTTCAGTGGCCTGCCTTGCAAGCGTAAGGACCTGAGTTCAAGAAAAAGAACAAAACGTCAAGCATGGTAGCACACACCTGTTATCCCAGTACTCTGGGAGGCTGAGGCAAGAGGGTCACAAATTTAAGGCCAGCCTGGACGATGCAGTGACTTAGCGAGACCTATTCTCAAAAATGGAGGGCTGGGGATTTAGCTCAGTGGTTCAGTGGCCTGCCTTGCAAGCGTAAGGACCTGAGTTCAATCCCCCCAAAATACCAAAAAAAAAAGGGGGGGGGCCGGTTACATAGCTTTGTGCCAAGGCCCTGGGTTCAATCACATATCAAACTCTGTATTTCAGTATTCATTCAGGAAAGCTTGTGTTATAAATAAAAGCAAGGCTGGCAAGATATATAGTGGTTTAGAAGACCCTGTTTTGCCAGGTGTGGTGGCATGTACACAGATGTGATCCCAACACTTGGGAGGCTGAGGCAGGAGAATCACCTCAAGTTTAAAGCCACTCTGAACTGCATAGCAAAACTTTGCCTCAAGAAAACAAAAATTGGGGCCGGGGATTTAGCTCAGTTATGCTGCTGCATGCCTCGCAAGCACAAGGTCCTGAATTCAATCTCCAGTACAAAAAAAAAAAAAAAAAAAAAAAAAAAAAAAAAAAAAAAAAAACAAAAAACAACAAAAAAAAAAAAAAAAAAAAAAAAAAAAAAAAAAGAACAAAATTGAGAAGAGCTGGGGTGCAGCCCAGTGGAAAGGCCCTGGATTCCATCTCCAGCACCTCAAAACAGCAAAGAAAAAAATCCCTAACATAATAAAAACTCACTAATAAACTAGTCTAGTTCCCTGAACTTTCTCCACTTAAGTATCTTTAAAGATTTTGTCAACTTATTTATTATTGTTGTTACTATTTTGCGGGGGATACTGGGGATCAAACTCAGGATCTTGTGCTTGGCAAGGCAAGTGGCAGCACCACTGAACTAAATCCCCAGCCAGTTGTTGTTATTATTGGTGGTGGTACAAGGGACTGAAACAGGGCCTTTGCACTGAGCTTCATCCCCAGTTCTTTTTTTTGTGTGTATGTGTGAAGGTACCAGGGATTGAACTCTGGTCCTTGTGCTTACGAGGCAGGCGGTGGAACCACCGAGCTAACTCCCCAGCCCCACCACAGGTCATTCTTGATGGAGAAATGCTTAGGGCAGCCAGTGTGCGTGAATATTGAAAGCAGTCTGTGTGTTTGGGAGCACAGCTCTGCATGTCCCCTGAAGCCTGGTATAGTGAGCTCTGCGTCTTCCCAAAGCCCTGCACCTGGGCCTCCCTGTGTTGGAGCCCAGCCTTTCCCCGGCTGCCTCAGGCCTGTTGGCAGCCCTTGTGTGAATGCTGTGCCTCAAGGGACACGTGCCCAGCGCTGTGGGGAGTTCCTCCTTTTGAGTGTTTTGAGGACTGGTGTGATCTGCTGGTGGCCTCCAGGTGCCCCAGCCGTGGCCCCCAGAACCTAGGCTGCCCAGGAGGCCTCAGGCATCTGCTCTAAACCTTGGTCTGCTATTGGCTCCACAGCGCATTGGCTACCTCGCTGCCTCCCAGTGCTTCCACGAGGGCACCGACGTCATCATGCTGACCACAAATCAAATCCGCAAGGTAGGCCCTATGCATAAGCCTTCAGGCCTTGCCCCTGAGGTGGCTGGCCTCGCACTCACGTGACAATTGGCCAGCCCAGAGCCGATGGCCCAGCAGGTGAGCAGGTCTCACATGCCTGTGGTTCGTTCCCTCAGTAAGCTGATGTGGCTCTGGTGTGGCCGTGGTGTTGACTTGGAAGACGTGAGGCTATGGCCTTTGTAAGTCTGCACTCCTGGGCTCTGGCTGATTTGTGAGGCTGGGGTGTTGCTGAGCGTCCCCTTTCTCATGTCCTCTGAATGGTGTAGGGCTTGGGCAGTCCCTCCATTTCCCATTCCTCTTGGAGCCACGCCTGCCCTGCTGGGTTCTGTACCTTTTCCCACCCCTGGGCATCTTTTGCACCTGGACCTTGGGGTTATGTGACGTGTATTTTCAGGCTTATGCAGGTTTTTCTAAACTTTTATGTTTTGTGGTACTGGGGATTTAGCCTAGGGCCCAGGGCTTTCGAACTGAGCTACATTCTCAGCATTTTTTATTTTGAATTAGTCGCTGTGCTGTCCAGGCTGTCCTTAAACTTGCTGTCCTCCTGCCTTAGCCTCTGAGAGTACTAGGGTTATAGGTATGCACCACCACACAGCTTAGGTTTGTTTACCTTTTAGGATGGTCTTTGAGGCTGTGAAGCAAGCATTTCCTCTCGGGCCCCAGTCCTTTGAGCATCTTTCCTTCCTGTCCTGTGATGGCTTTGTCACAGGTACTGGAGCATTGCAGTCACCTTTTCAGTGGGTGCCTGGCCCATCGCTTGCCGCAGACTGTGTATCAGAGGCCACAGCCCTGGGGCCGGGGTCAGGGCTGGACCTTGGGAGGTGTCACTGGCCCTGCAGGTGACCATGGGCATGTGGGGAGTTGATACTTGGTGCAGGAACCCTGACTCCACCCCTGTGCAGCCTGTGGTCGGCTGGGCTACCTACCTGCAGCGTAGTGTGATCCTCAGGGCTGTAGGGTGAGGTGCCTGGAGAGAGGGGTGGGCTCCCAAGAATGAAAGGTGAATGGCAGGCGAGGGGGGTGGGCTCTGGCTGTCTCCAGCAGCACCTCACTGGGGTTTGGACACAGGCTTGTCATCCTGCCCGAAGTGTGCTGAGGCGTAGGTCAGGCCCAGGTGATGGGGATCCTTCCTAATGGAGCACACAACATGTTGGCCCCATCAGGAATGCTTGGGGGCTGCCAGTGTCCCCGCCGCTCCCAGCTTCACAGGTGCTGTCCTGGACATGGCAAGGTGTCTATATAGCCACAGCCCAGCTACTGATAAGCATTCCCTGTGTTGTGTGAGGTCACCACGGATGTGTGTTCCAGGTGTGCGGTCCCTGTGCCACTGTACCCGAGACCCACTTCCCAGGGCCTTGAGGGCAGGGGCTCTGGGAAAGGGCTGCTCTGGGCTCATTGGCTGCATCTCTGGGCGTTCCCTTCTAGAAGGCCCTGAGGCCGTGCCTTCAGCAGCCCTCCTTCTCTTCAGGGGCCCTTGGTACAGGGTGCTGTGTCAGGGGTCAGCTGTTGAGGGGAGAAGGGCTGTGCTAGGGCTTCTGATGCAGTTTCAACCCTGGGCCTCATTGCAGAGGGCTCCTCACCCACATCTTTTACCATGGAAGTCGCCTCTCACCCCAGGCCCTGGGCCTTCACACTGAGCTACATTCCCAGCCTTCTTCATGTTTTATTTGAAAGAAGCTCTCATTAAGTTGCCCAGGCTGAAGCTCCAACTTGTGATTCTCTTGCCTCCCAGAGTGCTGGCGTGCACCGCCATGGCTGGCGGAAGTTAGCTCTTAGTGCACCTGGCGTGTCTGTGGTCTACAGTTGGGAGCTCTTTCAGAAAGCCCATCCCTAGAAGGGTATGCGGTGTCTGCATCGTGCAGCTTAGAGTCAAGAGCAACCTGTGCTCCTGTTAGTTAGGACAGAAAGCCTGCATGGCTAGAGGAAGCACAAAGGAGGCTTCTCCCGGGCTGGGCCGCACTTTCCTTTTCCAGGGAAATGTGTTCTGCCCCCAAGCCAGAGCTTACAGCTGTGGGAGGGACGTAGAGATGTGTCCATTTTGCTGTTGGTGATGAGGCCTGGGTAGAAGCAGAGTTCCTGGGCTACATCCTGTGGGGCTCCTGCTGTCCTGGGCCCGCAGGGGGTTGGTTATGGTGTTCTCTGGTCTCCTGGGACGCAGGGCTGTGCTGGGAGCTGGACAGTCCTTGCCCAGGCTTTGCGATGACTGGTGAGCCAGGCTCCCTGTCCTCTGGAGCCAACAGACTCTGGCTCTCATTCCTGGTGCTTTGCGTCCATGTGTTCATCCTTCCCAGCTTCTCTTGGTGGCACTGTGGAAATGGCAGGGATTGTCCCCTTGCCCAGACCCAGTGTCAGGCCCCCAGTGGGGCAGTGAGATATGGGCATACCTTTTGTGGTGGACACGCTGCCCGCTGCCTGAGGCCACCCCTCACTCTGACCTCTTCCCTGCAGGACCTGAGCAGCCCTAGCCAGTACGACACGGGAGTGGCACTGACTGGTCTGTCCTGTTTTGTCACCCCAGATCTTGCCAGAGACCTGGCAAATGACATCATGACACTGGTGAGTTTGTGAGTGCCCTGGCCACCGCCGTGAGAGGGCGGCACCTGGTACCTGGGGCTCAGGCATCGCCCCAAGGAAGCTCAGATAAGACAAGAGCCCCATTGTGGTCGCACCTGTGGGCCCTGCTCCAGGGCCACTTCACTCTTGAAGTCCTTCTACTGGCAGAAGGAAAGGCCATGTCCCTGGCCGATTGGGCCTGGTGGGATGTTTGTTTTCTTTCCAAGGCCTCAGTGGCCAGCCAGCTTCACTATGGTCCCATCCCTCCTCTGTCCCTCAGGCCACCCAGGTTCACCCTGTCCACAGTCTGGCTTCTCATGGCTACTCCCCATGTGGAGTCTCTATGGTGCTCTGCAACATGCCAGTCCTCCCAGCCCCCAGAATGGCGTGGTCACTGCATGGGGTAGACATCGGCACCAGGCTGTAGCGTCAGGGTGGAGGGTGGGCAACTGTGGGGAAGGCCTGGTGGAGGCCCTTGGTGTCCTACATGTCCCCGGGAGACAGCAGGCTCTGCCCTCTTCCTGTCCTGTGGGCCCCAGCACTGCCGTGGAGCAGGCAGAGGGTGGGGGGCAGGGAGTGAGAGTCAGGGCAGGTGGGGAGAGTAAGGGGCTCTTGGGTAGGCAAGCAGCAGGGCAGGTGGGGACGCAGGGTGCACGAGCCTGCGCACACCGCTGCCGCTCTTCACAGATGTCACACACCAAGCCGTACATCAGGAAGAAGGCCGTGCTGATCATGTACAAAGTATTCCTCAAGTACCCCGAGTCCCTGCGCCCTGCCTTTCCCCGCCTCAAGGAGAAGCTGGAGGACCCTGACCCTGGTTGGTGGATTGGCAGCTTGGGGCACTCAGCCCATGTCCTGGGCAGATGGAAGGGCTGTTGTGAGAGAAGGGTGGGGGGTCACTGGGTGCAGAACCCCCTGGAAATCCCCTGAGGAGTGTATGGTGACAGCTGGCTGTGGCCTCTCCACATCATGTCAGCCACAAAATGCAATAGCTGAGCAAGCGGGGCTAGCAGGGTCGTGGTGGACTCAAGGTCCATTATGGCCAGCCACCAGTAGGGTGACTCCTCCTTGGGGGGCTCTAGGGTGCTGGGATGATGCCCACCCTCCCTCCCCCAGTAGCCGACCTGGAGCCCAGAACAGCAGGTGAGCACACACAGTGGGGATGGAGGGGCATAGCCGTGTGTGGCGTTTTGTCGCAGCCATTGTATTTCAGTCCTTAAGATGGAGAACAGCCATCTAGGGATTAGGACAGACAGAAGGGATGATGGTACAGTCATAGGTCACAGCCACACAGCCGTGTCAGGGAATATGGATGAGGAGTGGGGTGGGGAGGGGAATGAGGGACCTAGGGCTACAGCCTCATTAGCCCAGGGATTGCAGTGGGTAGGGATTTCCTTTCTGTGTGGGCTTTTTTAGATAGTTTCACTGTAGAGTTCAGGCTGGCCTTGAACTCACTATGTAGCCCAGGCTAGTCTTGAACTTGCAGCAACTTTCCTGCCTCAGCCTCCCAAGTGCGGGGACCAAGGGACTTTAGAGCAAGTGGCACGACTCCCACAGGCATCCTGAGCCAAGAGGGTTTACCACATGTGTCTCATGGTCCACGAGGGGTGTAGTCAGTAGGTGAGTCCAGCAGGCTGTGTCCCGTGTCCTGCAGGGAGGACCCTCCAGGAGTAACTGCACCTCTGGCTGGGTTCTGTGGAGGAACAGGGGGAATGCAAGCTGGAACCTGTCTGGGTGACTGAACCCTGCTGCCAAGAAAGTGACACTGTGTTGACGGGCTGCTGTGGCAACCTAAGGCGTGGAGGGGTGGTCAGGAAAGTTAGCTGGTGCTTGAAAAGCGCCTGTGGCCCAGGACCATGGTGTGGGTGTGGAGGAAGGATGAGGCCAGGGTCTTTGGTGGGGCTGACCTGACAACGTCTGGTCTGTGCCACTCTTGTCGCGGGTGGCTCCTGTGCAGGGCACTGTGGAAGGGGCTGGGGTGCAGCTCCCACAGAGCACTTGCCTAACAGACACCAGGCTCCAGGTCTCAACCCCAGCACCGGGAAAGCAAACAGACCGTGGCCCCACCTACTACCTTTAGTCATGACGTGGCCTGATAGCCTCTTTGGGGTGTTATGGGGAGGTCGCTGGTGTCCTTACCTAGTGCTGCTGCTGACATTAGCTGTGGTTGCTTGGTTCAGGCGGCCCCACCAGGACACCCACTGTCCAGTTGCTCTCCTGGCCTTGTCACTGATGATGAGTACAGGTGTCCCTCCCTGTCTGGTTCCACCTCCACAGGTTTGGACAGCCTTGTATTGGAAATACTTGACAAAGAAATTACATTGGTACTGAATGTGTACAGACCTCTCTCTCTCTGTCTCTCTCTGTCTCTCTCTCTCTGTCTCTCTCTCTCTCTTTCTCTTTGTTGACAGGGTCTTGCTGTGTAGTTCAGGGTGACAGGGTCTCATTATGTGCCCCAGGCTGCCTTGAGCTTGTGGTGATCCTCCTGCTTCAGCCTCCCAAGTGCTGGGATTACAGGCTTGCGCCACCACACCCGAGTTCTTGTCATTATTCCTTAAACTCTGGTACAACGACATACATAGTGTGTCCATTGCATTAGGTATCACGGGTCACTTGGAGGTGGCTGGAAGTTGTCGGGAGGGCGTGCAGGTCCTACGCAAATGCTGTGCCATGTCAGCTAAAGGGCTTGAGTGTTCTTGAACCCTGGTCTGGAGGTCCTGGAACCTGGGTATGTGGGTGACACTGTCTGGTGGTGAAACTTGGAGCTGTGGGCCTTTGCTCTTTCCTGCTAACTCGAGCACCTGTGGGACAATGGCGATATGTGTGCCAGAGCCTGCTCTTGGTTCCCTCACTCCTGCGTTTCTTCCTTACCAGGATGCCCGTGAAGGAAGAGCTCTCCTACTTATTTACCTGTTTGTCCTCTGGTATCCTGGCATCATCCACAGCCATGTTTCCTTCTACAGGCTACAATCTACTGTCTGTCTAGCTGTCTAAAATTATCGTCTTTGGCCCCCACCCTGCAAGTGCTGGGGATGGAACCCAGGGTTTCACATATACTATGAAAGTGCTCACCACTGAGCTGCCCCTCCAGTACCCCCCAACACACCATTTGGGGTTTGACACAGGGTCTCATTATGTGTCCCAGGCTACCTTGAACTTGTGGTGATCCTCCTGCCTCAGCCTCCTGAGTGCTGGGATTTCAGGTGTGCGCCACCATGCCCAACTCTCCCCTTACCTTTGAGCATCACTTTACTTTCTGGCACCTCAGTTTGCTTCTACCTCGTCTGGAATACATGTTCCTCCATATAGCCCTGGCCCTGTGGTAGAACTGGAGTGTAGGGACTTCTGGGCCCCCTGCAGACAAAGCGAGGGAGTGTGTGTGTTTGTGTGTGTGTGTGTGTGTACTACCACCATGCACACCCGTCTCGGGGTCACTCTGGCTGGCTGAGTGCATGTACCATTCGCAAGCACATTCTCAAGCCTCCAGGGCCTATTGTGTGCCCCGGGTGCTTACCCACACAGATGTCCCCTTGTTGATGAGACTGCCCCCCCATCCCCCCCATGGTCCGCAGGGGTCCAGTCAGCAGCTGTCAATGTTATCTGCGAGCTGGCCCGGCGTAACCCCAAGAACTACCTGTCCCTGGCTCCACTGTTCTTCAAGCTCATGACATCCTCTACCAACAACTGGGTCCTCATCAAGATCATCAAACTGGCAAGTGCCGCCCTGGGATGGTGGATGTGATGCAGGCCTGTCTGGTGGGCTCTGATGCTGTGGAAGAGAGGCATAGTCCTGTCTGTGCAGCTGCTTTTGCTGCCCACGTGACCATGACCCTCTGTCCCTTCAGTTTGGTGCCCTGACCCCTCTGGAGCCAAGGCTGGGCAAGAAGCTGATTGAGCCCCTCACCAACCTTATCCACAGGTAGGGATCTCCTGGGCCACACCTGACTGGCTCCGGTGGGCTGTGGGGGCAACACACGACCTCTCAGTAGAGCCTTGCAGGGACACTAAGTGAGCGCTCTCCAAAGCAGCAGGGCACACCCCTACGATTTTGCAGCAGCCACTGAGCAGCCCTTCTGTGGTATCCCTTAGCCCTCCAGGGCCCAGTGTGGGGTTTTATACTTTGGAGTCCACTTTTGTTTCCCCATCAGTACTGGAGATTGAACCCAGGGCCTTTGCACTGAGCTCCATCCCCAGCCCCTTTTCATTTTGAGATAGGGTCTTGCTAAGGTACCCAGGCTGGGCTCAAACTTGTGGTCCTCTTGCCTCAGCTTCCTAGAGTGCTGGGATGACAGGCATATGCTGCTGCATCCAAATCCCTTGAATTCACTTTTAAGACAGTAACTGCAGGGTAAGCGTGGAGGTACATGCCTGTGATCCCAGGACTCAGGAGGCTGAGGAAGAAGGGTTGCCATAAGTTCAAGGCCAGCCTAGGCTGCATAGTGAGTTGAAGACCGGCTTTAACTGCATAGCAAGACCCTGTCTCAAAAAACCAATAATATGGGCTGGGGATTTGGCTCTGTGGCTCCGCTGCCTGCCTCTCAAGCACAAGGATCTGCGTTCCATCCCCGGTACCAAAAAAAAAACCCAATAAGTAAATAATAAAACATAAAAATAAAGCCCAGGGAAGCCAGGTCTGCTGCTGAGGCTAAGGTTTCTATGAAACCGTGAAAAATCCTACATGATCTTCCTCTCAAAAAAAAAAACAACAAAAAAATGGCAACTGCAGGATGGAAACAACGGGGAAGTCCTGTAAATGCATCAGCTGCTTAATGAAAAAGTCTAATGGAACTTCAGCCTAGGCTTGGAACCTTTTGGTTTAACCACCCACAGTTGCTGAGTCTGCAGTGAGGTGTGCGGTTTTCAGAGCTGTGTTGAGTGGCCTCAGTTCTCACTCCCCTGGGGGTTCAGTGTTTTGAGGTAGAACAGTCTCCTGCTGCCCAGTCTCCCCTCACAAGCTGCTGTGCTGGCTGTGTCCTCCTGAGGACTGGCCTTGGGGCCAGGACCCCACACCCTGCATCCTTTTCCTGGTTGTGCGCAGCTGTGCCCCTGTCCCTGTGGTGTCTGGGCTGCTAGCGGAGCTAGGGCTGGGGTTTTCTTTGCAGTCTCGCAGAGCTTAGGGACAGGGTCTGGAGCCTTCAGGCTAGGCCATCTTTATTCCCAGTAGGGGATGCTTTGTCCCTTGAACACAGAGAAAGCGGCTGGATGGGCCCTGCTGATAGGTGGCGGTTGGGTGGAGGACAAGGACAGGCCTGAGCAGGAGTACAGAGGGGACACCAGGTGACGGGTGGAGAGGGTGAGCTGGGCCACACAGTGGAGGAACCCAGGGCTGACTCAGATGTGAGGATTTCTCACACTCCCTTCCTGGGGAAGGTTAGGTAATAGTGACTATCACCTGTGGCTGGGCTCTACGGGTGACCATTGTATTGTGTCCCTGGGGCCTCCAGCAGTGTCCCCACCACATGTCTGATGTGACCTTGACCCCGGTCTTCATGCCACTTCCCTCCCTCCCTCAGCACGTCTGCCATGTCCCTTCTCTACGAGTGCGTGAACACCGTGATTGCAGGTGAGGCCCAACCGTGAGTTCTGCTCAAGAGCAGCTAGGGGGAGGGTGCCAGGCCCGGGGCACAGGAAGAAGCTGAGTGGAGGGGCTGCAGCTGGCGGGGCCCATAGCCTCCCCTGTAGTCAGGTGGCCACACCTCTGTGCCTTGCTCCCGCCATCCCTTGGTGCTGGGTGTCCCCTTGGGTGTGCAATAGAGCTCATGGTGTAGCCCTATCCTGGGCCCCTTTGTAGAAGTGAGGGTCAGAGTCCTGGGAAGCCCAGCTGCCCAGCACACCGTTTCCCCAGGGGCCACCTGGACACAACGAGCTGTGGCAAGATGAATGTCAGCACCCGGGGATGTTTATTTGTTTTTGTGTTTTTAGTTTTTTGAGACAGGATCAAGTTACCCAGGCTGATCTCAGACTTGCCCTTCTCCTGCCTCAGCCTCCTGACTACTGGGACTAGAGGTCCACTATGCCCAGCTAAAGCATGGGGCTTTTATGGGGGCAAATGGCCCCACTCCCTAGCTTGTGCCAACTTCCTGGACTCTAGAAGCCAGCAAGGGCTGAGCATAAACTACACTGTTTGCATCGTGGTTTAGGCCTGGAGCCCCTCCTGTCAGGCCAAGGTCCCCAGATACCACTGGGACAGTCACCTTCTGAGCACACAGCTGAGGCCTGGGGCAGCTCTGCTTAGATACTGCTTGGACAGAATGTCCAGTTTAAAGGCCTTGCCCCTCAGTCCTCTGGCTGGGCAGGAGTGCAGGATGACAGGCTGCTGGCTGCTTGGCTCCTGTGACTGACCTGGACTCTTTGTTTCAGTGCTCATCTCTCTGTCCTCCGGGATGCCCAACCACAGTGCCAGCATCCAGGTACGTCCCAGAACCGGCCAGTACCCTGCTGTGGGGTGGAGACGAGCACTGGGGGAGTCGATCCCCTGCATTAGCTGTGGCCCTGACGCTTCCACCTGACCACTCCCCTGTGGGCAGCTCTGTGTCCCCTGCACTGGAGTCAGCTTAACAGTTGAGGCCCTGTGGATGTCACTGGCTCATCACTGAAGACAGCTGTCCTGTGTCCCTGAGCCTATGACACTGATACAAAGCTCTGTCCCCTTGGTCTTTTGGGCCCAGGGTCTCCCTGATGACTCAGAGGCCAATGGCATGGTCACCTCCAGTCTAGTCTAGTGACCCAAAAAATACAGAGAGGAGGCCCTAACGGCCTCCCTGGCGCACCAGGGCGGGGCCACCTGCCCCACATGGGGTCCCACGCACAGCCTGTCCATCAGGGTGTCCATGGGTGCTCTGTGTTCTGGTCACCATGGTGTCACTCTGGCTTGTCCTTTCTGGCATAGTCACGTGGAATAAGTCTGCAGTGGATGGCCCCAGGCTACTCTCCTCCACTTGCCACCCTGCAGCATCAAGACTCCTGGCCCTGAGGCAGGCCCAGAGGTGGTAGAGTTCACGCTTGCTTTTTTTTTTGGTACCGGAATCGAACTCAGGATTTGAGCTTTTGAGGCAGGAGGCAGCACCACTGAGCTACATCCCCAGCCTCATGCTTGGTCTTGAACAGAGTAACCCGGTGGGTTTTCCTTTTTTCAGCTCTGTGTTCAGAAATTAAGGATATTGATAGAAGACTCCGATCAGAACCGTAAGTGATCCCTGCACCCCCAGGCTCTCATTTTCCCATTTTCCATAGCTTTTGTAGAATCTGATGGAAGGCGACATGAACATTGTGATGCCTGGTATCCTTCTCAGGGGGACTTTCAGGGTAGAGGCTGTGTGTGCTTGTCCCTGGGGACACGGCTACATGGAGCTTAGCAAGGACTCTGCACACTGAGATTATATGTCCCTGTCCCCATCCGACTAGACAAGTGGCACCTGGCACCCCTGGGAAGCCCTTGGTGTCTGCGCTGTTTCTGTGCCTTCTCACCCAGGCCCACCTGGTGCAGAACACAGCTCAGAGCTGCCTCCCATCCAGGGTGACGTTTTCCATGGCCACTTTGAGTCCCTGCCTTTTGGGTTAGAGGTGGAGGTTTCAGACTTTCCTTTTGGAGGTTAGGAAGGGCATGTTCACTGCCTTGGGGACGCCACAGTCTTGTTAGCAACTGTTTGCCTCTGTGTGGTTGCCCTAGTACCCCATGGCCAATTGGTGGTCCATGGCTGATCCAGGTCGGTCCCCTGTGGTGGGTTTCATCAGAGAAGCCCAGGCTGTGGCTTGTGGCTCTTTGTTCCCACAGTGTGTCTGCTCGATACCACAGGCTCGGCTATACTCTCCTTTATGCACCAGGTGTGGGCTGCTTGGGATAGATATTGAAGACCGGAGACCTGAGACCCGCACACGGCCCACAGGCCCGGACAGGGTGTGCACATCTTGCCCTGTGCTGGGATGGCGGGATGAGGGACAATAGCTAACAAGTATCATCATGCTCTACACTGGATAACAGGATGAGGAGGGTAGGCAGGTGGGGGATCAGGAGGCATCCTTACAGGCGAAAACCATGCCCGCCCTGAGATCTGCTTTTCCCACTGCCCCCTGAACTGAGCCTTCCAGGGGATGCACTGCACTGCCTGTACCCAGGTCTGCAGGGGGTGCCCACAGCAAGTGCTAGCCAGGGACGCGTCCCATCTGCACCGTGTTTTTTTGGGGTCAGACAGCAGCCAGACATGCAGGCAGTGATGCACCTCCTGCGAGGCCCACGCTGCCCCGTGGCACTGGCATCCTACTGTGTCCCAGGGCCCACAGCCTCTCGGTCTCCCCACAGTTAAGTACCTGGGGTTGCTGGCAATGTCGAAGATCCTGCGGACACACCCAAAGTCCGTGCAGTCCCACAAGGACCTCATCCTGCAGTGCCTGGACGACAAGGACGAATCCATCCGGCTGCGAGCCCTCGACCTGCTCTACGGGATGGTGCGCCCGGCCCCGCTCTTCCCTCCTTAGGTCTCGGTCTCCCGAGTCCCCTCTTGGGCAGGGTCGGTCAGCAGGCAGTTGGGAGCCACTGGGGCCAGCAGGGGCCACCTGCTCCAGGCTAGCCTATCGTGAGGCCCTGTCTGGACTGGGGAGGAGCAGGGCCATGGCCTGCAGTGGCTGACACACTGGCGGGTCTTCTTGTGGCCTGAGCTCCCTGTGTATCCTCAGTTCCCTTGGGGAAACACCAGTCCCTCAGTGCCAGCCCCTTCCTTACTGTGTCCCCAGGTGTCTAAGAAGAACCTGATGGAGATCGTCAAGAGGCTGATGACCCATGTGGACAAGGCCGAGGGCACCACCTACCGCGATGAGCTGCTCACCAAGATCATCGACATCTGCAGCCAGTCCAATTACCAATACATCACCAACTTTGAGTGGTCCGTGCTTGCCACACCACGCTGCCCCTGGGCTGGGAAGGTGTCGTTGCGCTCCTGTGGTGCCTCTTATGGGTCCTTCACACTCACAGGTACATCAGCATCCTGGTGGAGCTGACACGGCTGGAGGGCACCCGCCATGGCCACCTCATCGCTGCACAGATGCTGGATGTGGCCATCCGTGTGAAGGCCATCCGCAAGTTTGCCGTGTCACAGATGTCCGCATTGCTTGATAGCGCTCACCTGGTGGCCAGCAGCACCCAACGGAATGGGATCTGCGAGGTGCTCTATGCCGCCGCCTGGATCTGTGGGGAGTTTTCGGAGTAAGTGTGTGTAGGGTCCCAGATGGTGGGACCAGAGGAAGGAACATGGTATCCGTCTGTCTGCACCCTGCTGCCGTTGACCACTTCCTGCTGGTCCCTGGCTGCTGTGTCTGCCCTGACTGAACCTGCTGAACACAGAAGGTGCCTCTGCTCTGGAACCCCAAAGGGGGCCAGCCAGAGGCACAATTGTGCCATCTTCTTAAGAGGAAAAGTTTAACAGTCATCAGTTTTTGGTCCTAAAGGAACAAATTAGAAGTTAGCAAGCTAGGCCACACTGGTTTGTTGCCTGCAGTTACTAGGCCTTTCCCGTTAGACTCCCTTGCCTCGATCCTAGATTCCTGCACAGCCAGCCATGGGGTTGGTTAGTGTTTCCTGCCCTCTTTTCTCTTGCCCCTTCCCTGCCTGACTGCTCTGAGATCAGCATGCCTTTGCCATCCTTGCTTTAGTTGAGTTCCCATTATAGGCTGTTTGTTTTTCCCGGCTCTTCTCAGTCCTGTCTGGTTCCGCACCTGCTCAGGTAGCGGAACTCTCAAGGTGGCACTTTGGTTCAGAGCCCAGGGCCCCTTTTTCAGCTCCCCACTACTTGGGGTCTCACCATGGCCCTTGTCCTCCAGGCATCTGCAAGAGCCCCACCAGACCCTGGAGGCCATGCTGCGGCCCAAGGTGACCACACTGCCTGGCCACATCCAGGCGGTGTACGTGCAGAACGTAGTGAAGCTGTATGCGTCCATCCTGCAGCAGCAGGAGCAGGCAGCAGAGGCCGAGGCTGCTCAGGAGGTGACGCAGATCATGGTAGAACGGCTGCCACAGTTTGTGCAGAGCGCTGACCTGGAGGTGCAGGAGCGGGTAAGCGGGGTCTGCATCTCCGACACGTGGCCCGTTGTCCCTTTTGTATACAAGTTGGTTGATGTCTATCTCAAGGCTGTGCCCTGCTGGGCTTTGAGTCCCTTAGTAGGGTGTGGGATTGATTGGCCTTGGGGACAGCTTCAGGGGTAAAAATAGCAGTCTGTGGAGATGGAGTGGGGTCCTGCTCCTTCCCCAGGGAGCTCTGGACTTCAAGACAGCAGGCAGGCAAGAGCTTGGGGTGATGGCCTGGGTGTCAGGCTAGTGGCCATGACTCCTCCTGGTGCTGGCCAGCCCTAGTTAGGTGGGTTGCCTGTCTCCATCAGGGAAGAGGCCAGATGTGTGGTACTGGCATGTGTGATGGTGAGAAGAACCAGCCCAGAAGGTGTCTACTGTGGTCACCTTCAGCATGTGATCACTGCACTCTGAAGGCATAGCACTGTCTAGTCAGGCCATGTGCCAACCTGAGGCTGAGTGGCCAGAGCCATTTCCCATAGGAGGTGGCACTGTGGGTATTGCAGAACTAGTGTGTAGTGTTTGTACTAGAGCAAGCTCCTTCTTATCCCTGATAGACTTGTTTCTCTTCTGTTTATTTTATTTTTATTTTGGTTTTTTTTTGGTACTGGGGACCGAACTCAGGACCTTGCCCTTGGGAGGCAGGTGAAGGAACCACTGAGCTAAATCCCCAGCCCTTCTCTCCTTCTGTTTAAAAAGATAGCTGTCTGGGGGGCTAAGGCAGGAAGATCAGAAGCTCAAGCTGAGCCTGGACAACTTAGCAAGACCCTATCAAAATAAAAAATAAAAAGAGTTGGGGTTAGGTAGCTCAGTGGAAAGACCTTGGGCTCAATCCACAGAATGCAAGGGGAAAAGAAAGGAAAAAGTTAGCAGCAGGGGTAGGCTGGGGCTCTGCAGCTGCTGGGCATTGCCATCCCTGGGGACCTGGTCAACTGAGTGACCCCCGTCTCCCTGCAGGCGTCCTGCATCTTGCAACTGGTCAAGCATGTACAGAAGCTGCAGGCCAAGGGCGTGCCCGTTGCAGAGGAAGTGAGCGCCCTCTTTGCCGGGGAGCTGAACCCAGTGGCCCCCAAGGCCCAGAAGAAAGTTCCAGTCCCTGAAGGGTGAGAAGAGAGAGAACCAGGGCAGGGGCTAGCGCTGTAGCTCGCTGAATATGTCCTTGCGCTAGATGTTGTGGGGGGTGGGACTGGCCAGCGCCAGGGTTGTCAGCTGGGAGTGGGGCAGAGTAAGGGGCCTGATCTTGGCACTCACTTTGCCTCTGGGGCTACACTCCACAGGGTCCCTGGGCTCTGTCTGGCCCTCTTGTGACCTCATGGGCTACCAGCCTTCCCACATTTCCATGTCTTCTCTAAGGGGCAGTAATGTCCCTTCTTTGGTCACATGGCTGATGGATGCTAGTGTTCAGGGTGTCACACAGTCGGGCCCATGGTGGCTGCTTCTTAGGGTAGACGTCTCGGGTTTGGCTGGTACAGCAGCACTCTGTCGCTGAGTGGCCTTGTTTCCTGTCCATAACCTCCGTGTCTGATACAGCCTGGACCTGGATGCCTGGATCAATGAGCCACCCTCAGACAGTGAGTCTGAGGACGAGAAGCCCAAGGCCATCTTCCATGATGAGGAGCAGAGGCAGGCGCGACACCGGCAGCCTGAGGTGGATGAGGAGGAGCTGGCCCGCGTAAGTGGGCGCAGCGGCCTCATGCTCTCCTTCACCTCATCCCGGGGGTCTTAGGACAGCGTCCCCATCCAAGTGCAGGCTCCTGACCCCTGGCCCATGCATTGCCTGTCACCTCAGGGGTTCATGTCCCTCTGTCTTCCTGAGCTTTGTTGCCATATGGGCATCCTGACAGCCATGCCTTCTGAGTGGCCACTGGGAGATGGTTGAGCCATGCTCCACTCCAGGCAGCCCCAAGAGCATAGGGATGAGGAGGGAAGCTGGGTCCCGCTATACCCCAGCTGCCGCTCCCTGGTGTGGGTCTCCTTCCTGGAGAGGAGTTGCCCCCAACTCTGTCCTAGGCAGGCCCCTTGGATGGAAGTAGTCATTCCACCTGCTAGAGCGCTGATGCTTCTCCCGACGCCTGCTCTTCCCCGGGAGCCCTGGAGTCTGTACAGCAAAGCCCCAGAATGAGAGGATCCACAGACCCCAGCCCCACCCTAGGGTATGGGGCATCGTCGGGGTTCATGTGGCTCTTGTCCCCACAGCGAAGAGAGGCCCGGAAACAAGAGCAGGCCAACAACCCCTTCTACATCAAGAGCTCTCCCTCCCCACAGAAGGTGAGTCCCCCACCTCCCGTGCACCTGGGACAGCACCGTGCAGCTACCCTGGCCTGACAGGGCACCTGGCACCTGCCTGGTCCTGACAGGGTACGGCAGCACCCACTACCTTCAAGTGACTTCTGCCCAGCTGCCCTAAGGAGGCACCACCTCGTGCAGCCTGTGGGCTGGCACAGCACCCTGGGCTCCTCATTCCTGACGCCTCCAGCTCTCAGGCAGGTCCTGGAGTGCGTAGGAGTCACGGTGACCATGTGGGACAGTGAGGAGACTGGACCTTCCCAGCCCTTGCCTGACTGTGGTCCTCACTCCCCACCCCGGGTCAGGCTGACTGGCTCAGGCCGCTGTCACTTTCCCAACTTGAAAAGCAGAGTGCAGATGGGAAAGGTGGCGGGAGCTTTGCTGTCACTCTGCAGCACACTGGTGTTTCACCCAGTGAATTTCCCCATCCTTAAGAAAAGGTATAGAGAAAGCTGAGCTGTGTTCTGGGGCTCCTGGCCACCCCCTGCGTCTCTGGCAGGACCTTCCTTCCCAGGGATGTGCCTGCCATGTCCCCAAGGCAGCTGCTCTTATGCCTACGGCCCTGGGCACCAGTGACACCTGCCTTGCTCTTGCAGCGGTACCAGGATGCGCCAGGTGTGGAGCACATCCCTGTGGTGCAGATTGACCTCTCCGTCCCCTTGAAAGTCCCAGGCAAGTGCCTGCTGGCTCCCGATGACTTCAGAGTCCTGTGGGTTGCAGGGCCTCCCTGCCTGTCCTCATCCCCATCCACAGAGGTGGCTTCTGCCTGGTGGGCTGACCGGTCACACGTCCCCGCAGGCGTGCCCATGTCTGACCAGTACGTGAAGCTGGAGGAGGAGCGCAGGCATCGGCAGCGATTGGAAAAGGACAAGAAGAAGCGCAGGAAGAAGGAGAAGAAGGGCAAGCACCGGCGCCACAGCTCGCTGCCCACCGAGAGTGATGAGGATATTGCCCCCGCCCAGCAGGTGGACATTGTCACCGAGGAGATGCCTGAGGTCAGTCCCCACCTGGGTGTAGGCATGTCACATCCCTGTCCAGGGCTGCCGGCTCCTGAGACACTGCTTGTCTTCCTCAGCTGGAGGGGCCAAGGAGAGGCTACCAAGCCAGCCCTGTCCTGTGTCCCCCACACACCTGGCCTCTGGGGTGCTCGTTCCTGAGGGCTGGCAGCCCCCATGCAGATCACACTGGGCGATGTACTCCAGGCAGAGCTGCACACTGCCTGCCCTCGGGGACACGGAACTGACCACTCTAGGCAGCTCTGCCTGTGACAGGGCGTGGGAAAGAGATCCTGCCAGGACCCCACAGTGCTGCTAACTGGACACTGCTTCTTCCCTGTCCTCTCAGAATGCTCTGCCCAGTGACGAGGACGACAAAGACCCCAATGACCCATACAGGGCTCTGGACATTGACCTAGACAAGTACGTAAGGGGAAGGCAGGTGTGTCGGTGCCCTGAGGTGGCCACAGGCTGTGTTCTGGGCCACGGGCTACACTCAGGAATGGCAGGGCGGGTAGTGACCCCCTGTGCCAAGATGCCTATGAGGGCTCTGAGGTGCCAGAGAAGCCCCCAGGCCTGGGGCGGCAGAGCGGGTGCAGGGGGCCCTACGGGGGCCAAGGTCAACTCGGCCAGGCGTGGGGTGCTCAGGGAGGTGGCAGAGTCTGCACTCCTGTGGCTGGAGCCTTCCTGGGCACACCTGGCACCCTGTGAAGTCACACATCCGCCTGGTGACCCAGCCCCCTCTTGTCCCAAGACCCTTGGCGGACAGCGAGAAGCTACCCATCCAGAAACATAGAAATGCTGAGAACTCAAAATCCCCCGAGAAAGAGGATGTCCCTGTGGTAGAAAAGAAGAGCAAGAAACCTAAGAAGAAAGAAAAGAAGCACAAAGAGAGAGAGAGAGAGAAAGACAAGAAAAAAGAGAAAGAGAAGAAGGTACACGGTGCCAGGCTGGGCCTGGTCCTTCCCCACCATTGCTTGGGGTCCTGGGTGGCCTGGGGCAGCTGGGTCATTAGTGGGGCACAGCCACAATAACTCAGGTCCCCATCTGATGCCCGTAAGGCTCTCCAGAAGGACACGTGTCCAAGGCCAGGCAGTTTGGCCTTTAGGTCCTGAGGTGCCGCACCTCGGGGTCCCCAGGGCATTTGACTAAACGTTCACCTACAGCTTTTATCTGAAGGAACTGGGGTTTTAAGGAGCCACAACATGGCTGTGTGGCTTTGTGGAACAGCCTAACTCCTCACGCTGTTGTCCATACATCAGCCCTTCCTGGCCAGTGCCCTGCCGTCCTCGTGGGCCAACATGTGGGCTGTTGGCGTCCGTCGTGGTGTGGATCCATGCGTGGTCTGTTAACACATCCAGTCCTGGTTCAGGGCAACCAGGAACGAGAAGGGCGGTGCTGTGAGGCCAGAGCACTGCTGTCCTCATCACTTACCCCTCAGCGCTACCCTCCTGCTGAAACCCCGTCTCCCTGTGGTTTCAGGCTGAGGACTTGGATTTCTGGCTGTCCACCACCCCACCACCAGCCACTACCCCCACCCCCATCCCGTCCATGGTAAGAGCTGGCAGACGTCTCACCTGGACACTGGATGCAGGGCCAGGTGCTGGGCAGGCATTGCTCCATTGACCCTGGGTGCAGGCCTAGAGCCTGGCACTGTGGGGTGTCCTCGCCAAACCGGCACTCCCTCCCCTGGGCTGGCTTCCCGGTACTCCCAGGGGCCCAGCAGTTGGCTGAGACCCACCAAGGTGGGAAGGGCAACCAGCCAGGGCTGCTGTCCACAGGCTCCCTGTCCCGTGGAGGGAGTCCCCAGCTCCTCCCGGCCTGCTGGGGTGGTGTCCAAGGCCCCCTTTCTCCTATGGAGCCGTGAGCCCCCGACCTTCTCGGATCCTGCAGGAGGAGCTTGGTGTGAATGCAGTCACCACCCCTGCCAACACTTGTGAAGGACCCAAGAGAGAGGAGGCAGAGGATGAGGATGATGAAGCAGAGCAGGATCCTGAGAGGGTGAGGAGCCATGGCAGGCAAGGGGTGTGGGCTGTGGACAGGCAGAGCAGGGCCGGGCCGGGCGCACAGAGGTGGCCCTGCTTTTGTAGCTACGTGGGCCGGGCCCCAGTGTGAGGAGTGGGACAGGGCAGCTGCTCACACCCGGTACAGAGGGGCGGTGCCGCCAGGCCTCTTCATGGGGGGCTTTGTGCCACTTTTGTTTGTGTTTATTTCAGTAACAGATTTATATATGTATTGGGGTTTTGGGGGTTTGTTTGCTTTTTGAGATAGGGTCTCCCTGTGTGGTCCAGGCTAGCCTTGAACTCACGCCTCAGCCTCCCAAATACTGGGATTATAGCCGTGTGCTGTCACATCCAGCAGACTCCAGCCTTGTAAAAATGTATGGTTTGGTGGGCCAGGCATGGTGGTACATGCCTGTAATCCCAGAACTTAGGAGGCTGAAGCAGGAGGATCACCACAAGTTTGAGGTCAAGTTGGGCTACGTGATGAGCTCAAGGACAGCCTGAACTACATATGGAGATCCTTTTTCAAAACAACAATCAATGAATAAGTAAAGTGTACAGTTTGGTGAGGCAGAAGAGACAAAAGTTTCAGTCCAGGGTCCAGGGATTTAGCTCAATGGTGTCACCGCCTGCCTCGCAAGTGGAAGGTCCCAAGTTTGACATTTAGTACCAGGGAAAAAAAAAGTTTCAGTCCAGCCTGGGCAACTTAGCAAGACTTTGTTTTACAAAATGAAAAAGAAAAAAAAAAGTTAGGAATATGGCTCAGCTCGAAGGAATTTGGTATACCAGGCTATACTATGTGGACAGTACCGTTTAGTATATCGACAGTTATAAAACCATCATCTCTGCTTAATTCTAATTCTAAGATACACAACTTCCGAGGAAGCCCCACCTATCCCCTCCTAGCCTAGCACCCACGAGTCCACTTCATATCTCTGGAGTCTCTGTCCTGGGCACTTCATGTCCGTGGAGCCCATGCTGTGTATCTGTGTCTGGCATCTGTCCCTCGTCTCTGAGCACTGTACCCTCAGGGTTTGTCCACACCATGCCGAGTGTCACAGTCTCACCCCTTTCCTGGCTGAGTGCTGTCCCAGGGCCTGGATGGACCTCACTATGCCCATCATCCATCCATGAGCCCTGGGGCCGTCTCTCTGCCGCCAGGGAGACTGGGCCCTCACTCCCTCACCGACTGTTTCCTTCCCTCTGGAGTGTAGCTGAGGCCAGTAGGAGGGTGCTGTGCTGTTCCCGCCAGGCCCCTCTTCTGAGCAGCACCAGCTCCCACCACTGACCTGAGTTCGCAGATCCTCCTCTCAGTCAGGTCTGGTCTGATCTGGCCTGGGGGGTGGGTAGTGAGGGGGACAGGGACGTCTGGTGCTCCCATCCCTCTGTACCCCTAGCCTTGGAGCCATCGGTCACTGTGGCTCCACCATGTGACATGAGGGGAGAGAGCGAACATTGGCTGCTGCTCAGTGGGGAAAGGTTTGGGACTTGAGCCTAGACTCCCCCTATGCAGAAATTCACCAGGCACAAGAAGAAGAAGCACAAGAAGGAGAAGGAGGAGAGGACCAAAGACAAGAAGAAGGTTAAAAAGAAGCAACCAGAGCCCGGGGAGGAGGCAGCAGGGCCAGTGGAGAACGGTGCGGCTGAGGAGGAGCCCATCCCAGTGAGTTACCCCAGCCCCTCCCAAGGTCAGGCATCCGCCTGAACGCACAGCCATCCCCCCAGCCTGTGGGGACCCGGAGCCTGGAGAGGCCTCCACGTCTCACCTGAGCTCTGTGTAGCTCCTGGGCTGACACACCTTCTCCTTCCGTAGCCCATGTCCAGCTACTGCCTCCTTGCTGAGAATTCCTACATCAAAATGGTGAGTGACACCTGCTCTCTGCAGAGGGACCTTGAGGGGCTGGTGGCTACCCCACAAGCTCCCGAGGCTCCCAGACATCATCCCGGGGTGCTGTCACTCCAGCACCACCCAGAGCCCAGCAGTGCTCCTGGCTATGTGTCATAGCGGAGGCCCTGTCCCTCTCCCACACTGCGATCACAGTGGCTCTGCGTCACAGCAAAGCACCGGTCAGTGCTGCAGTCTCTGGCAATGAGCTCACAACCCAGCCGATCCCCAGCGTTCACGCCCTACCCCCCTGAACCCATGCCTTGTGTGGCACAGACATACGACATCCAGGCCAGCCTGCAGAAGGACAGCCAGGTCACTGTGTCCATTATCCTGGAAAACCAGAGCAGCAGCTTCCTCAAGAACATGGAGCTCAATGTGCTGGACTCACTCAACGCCAAGATGGCCCGGCCAGAAGGCTCCTCCGTGCATGACGGTGTCCCCGTGCCTTTCCAGCTGCCCCCAGGTGAGTGCAGGCTCCTTTTGCCCTCAGTCGTGAGGTGACTTTGAGACCACAAACTTGAGTCTCATTGCTGCTCTCAGAGAAGCATGGTGACCTCGGTGGATGGCAGTGGGGGCCCTGGGGCAGGCGGAGGCCCTGGGCACTTCTTTATCCTGGGACGGTTTTACCGATCAGACTGGGGTCAGGACCAGGTTCAGGCCAATTTGGGGACACCAGTAGCCCATGTTCCTTCCCCTGTCTCCCTGGCACTGCCTGGGCCTGAGCCCAGCTGCCCACCCAGCCATGGGAGGGTCGATAGCCGGCACTGGGGTCAGACCGTGGTGGCCCAGCTGAGCCCCACCGTATCCCAGGCCTGCTCTTTCTCATCCGCATCAGGCGTCTCCAATGAAGCTCAGTTCGTGTTCACTATCCAGAGCATCATCATGGCTCAGAAGCTCAAGGGCACCCTGTCCTTCATCGCCAAGGTACACAGCACTGGGAGCCCACAGCCCCGCCAGCTCCATGTCTTTTTTACCCCACTCAGTGGGTGCTGGGCATCCTCAGGGACAACGAGCGCCTCCCTGGGGTCCTACACAAGCTGCCTCCCCTACCCCTCAGGACGCCAGTGGGGCCACACACGAGAAGCTGGACTTCCGGCTGCACTTCAGCTGCAGCTCCTACCTGGTCACTACTCCCTGCTACAGGTGCGTGTGTGACCTCACAGCCGGCCAGGCCACCCTCCCTGGCTTGCCGATGGCGACTCCCCTGTGCCTTCCCTCAGCTCTGCCCATGTACACCCACTCTAATGACCTAAACGCCTCAATGAGTTGTTTTTTTTTTTTTTTTCCAATACAAGATATTGAACCTAGAGCCTTTGCACAGAGCTACATAAGTAGTCCTCTTTATTTTTCTATGTTTAGACAGGGTCTTGCTAAGTCACTCAAGATGCCCTGATTGGACTCAAATTATAATCTTCTTGCCTCAGCCTGGGATAACAGGCATTGTGACAGGTATCCGGCTCCTCAGTGACCTCTTTGGAGGCCAAGTACTGACTCCAAATACAGTTACATTCTGGGGCCCTGGGGTGACAGCTTCAGTGTAAGGATTTTTATGAGGACAGTTTAGCCCATAACATTGTGTCACCCCTTTAGTCCTTTGTCCTTTCCACAGTGATGCCTTTGCCAAGCTGCTGGAGTCGGGGGACCTGAGCATGAGCTCAATCAAAGTCGATGGCATCAGTATGTCCTTCCAGAACCTTCTGGCAAAGATCTGTTTTCACCACCATTTTTCTGGTAAGGGATGTAACACTGCATTCACACTCAGTCGGCCACCCTGGCTCGTGTCACAGACCCCACTCGGGCCAGGCTGCCCCTCCATCCTCGACCTTGGCCTGTGGCCTGGCTTCTGGGGACCCTGCTCAGGCTCAGCGCTGGTTCCCTTGCAGTGGTAGAGCGAGTGGACTCCTGTGCCTCCATGTACAGCCGCTCCATCCAGGGCCACCATGTCTGCCTCCTGGTGAAGAAGGTGAGGACCTAGCCCCTGCTCTGCGGCCAAGGTGGGAGGGATGAGGCTCCAGGGCTCCCGTGTCCTCTGAGGGCTCCTTGGGACCACAGGTGGTCTCTCTCTCTGCTCTGTGGGGGAGAGATGGGCACAGTGTGCTTTCTCCTGTCACCTGTTTCGTCTCAGGGATCACTGGAGCAATAATACTCCAGAACGCATCTCCAGATGAGGAACAGAACGGGACAGGGACGTAGCTCGAGGCGGAGGCCCTGCCTTCACTCCTAGTACCAAGCGAAAGCATGCAGGGCCCAGTGGGGTGTAGCTCAGCAGGGTTGGCAGGGACAGCAGGTGGGAGGCAGGGCAGCCATGTCCCTCTTTCCCCCAGGGAGAGCACATGGTGTCAGTGGACGGGAAGTGCAGTGACTGCATCCTGCTGAGCAACCTGCTGGAGGAGATGAAGGCGACGCTTGCCCAGTGCTGAGACCACCGACCCCCACGGAGGACGCCCCATGGACAGATGCACAGACATGCAGATGGACACTCCAGGCCTCCCTTCTGTCACGTGTACTGTCCCATGCCACAGCATTCATGTAATCCACCGTCGTCCACTGTGCAGACACCAGAGGTCCGTGTTGCTTTGATGTATCTTTTTGATTGTCCGCCGTCTTTCCGGAGGCCCTGGCCGGCCCCTCCTCAATAGGGATCCCCCAGCTCTGCCACGGGGGGGCCACCAGGTAGTAGGAGAACCCCCGGACCGGGACCTGGTGGGCACCAGGGTGCTTGGCAGACAGGGCAGGGCTCACGGAACCCCTGCTGGCTGCTTTTGCCCCAGCCGTCCTGACCGGTGGCATCTGCAGGAAGGTGACAGGCAATTGTCACCGAGCTGCTGTCCCCTGAGCCCGTGGCGGAAAAGGGTCCTGCGGGCACTATATGATGTCTACATGCTTGGGAGCTGCTGGCGGGGACCTGGACCTGGGTCCCAGCTACAGGCGCGGCCAGGCACAGAATCGATGACAGGGAGGGGACCTTGGATCTTCCTCTCGTTCCACAGAAGTGGGTTTGTGTGGGCCACTGGGTGTGTGGTGGCAACACTGTACGGTTCCCTCCCCCAAGCAGATGCACCACAAATCTTGTCCCTTTGTGGCATCCAGGTGGGGCTGGGAGGGTACAGCTGCCCGTGTCCTCTGGCCAGACCCTAAGACACCATCTCCAGCACAGCAGCCGCTGGCAGGGTGAGGGCCCTCACTGGTCACTCCAGACTTTCCTCAGAGATGACGCTGTCCATGGCGTCCTACCTGTTCCTTTTGACGACAGTTGTCACTTTAGCATGTAGAATAATCTATTACAGAATCCCGTGCCGTGATTCTAGAACTCTGAAATTGTATGATGTGTTACATAACTATTTGCTATCGACATTCCCGTATAAAGAAGAGAGACATATCATGCTGCTGTAATGATTTTTGTGTCAAGATGATCCAATAAAGTTGCAAAACAGACATTAGCACATCACGTCTCCTGCCTGTCAGCACCCAGCTCGGGGTCACAAGGTGCTGAGACTATGGCTCATTGCCCCTTGGGAGATGACCGAGGTCCCCTTCACAGCGTCCAGACTTCTGGCCCATGAACAGGGCGCTGTTGCCTGCTCTGCCTTCCCTGGAGAACCCTTGGCTCCTAGCTGTGAGGTGAGTGGGAGCAGAGGCTGCTAAAGGCCATGGAAGAGTGACTGGCCTCACTGATCCCGAGTAGACCAGGGACAGTTGAACAAAGTTCACTTGGTCAGCAGGAGAGAGGCACGGGGAATCATGGGCCTGCCTGACCCTGGCTACCCGCCCCATGCCAGCACCCCTCCTGGGAAACCCTTCTGGCTGAAAACACCCGGGGACCTCTCTGTTGCCCTTACCCCCATGCTGCCAGGACCCTTAGAGGACGGCACTAGTCAGTAGCAGCACAAATGGGGTGCTGCTTATCCAGTGGTTCCTGGCATCTGTGTGTGGGTGCCCAGCCAAGTGGGGCTCTGACTTCCCAGTCTGTGTGGCAGGCAGGGCAGACCTCAGGAGCCTGTGTGCTGGTCCACATGATTGCCTGTTCCTCCTAGGAATTCGGGCAGAAAAGCACTGGGTAGAACCTCAAAACCCTCACGGGGCCAGCAGACCCCTAGGATGAGCAGCTAAAGACAGCAAGGGAACCCTCCAGCCCAGGTCGGGGATCATGAAAAAGGACTGAGCCCTACGCTGGGCCCTTGAGCGCATGTCCTCTGCCACCCCACACAGATCTGGGCCAAAGCTGCCCAGTGTTGGTGCCTCCAAGAAAGGATGCCCAAGGCCCAAGCTTCCTGCTTCTTTAGCCTGGCTCCAGCGTACGTGACCTGAACACCACACTGAAAGCTGACCTGGCTTCACCCAACTACAGCCTCATTCTGTGTCATCAAAAAGAATTCCTTGCTAGGTGCAGTGGCACTTGCCTGTCATCCTAGCTATGGAGGCAGAGGTAGGATGATCACAAGTTCAAGACCGGCCTAGGCAATTTAGGAAGAGCCTGTCAGAAAAGGGCTGGGGATGTGGTTCAGTGGCAAGCCCTTGCCTAGCATGTACAAGGCCCTGGTTCCATCCCCGACACCCCAAAAAGAAGAAAAAAAAACTTCCCATAAGCCTGTCCAAGTTTGCCAAAGTGGACCAGAGTGAAATATTGGGGACCCTTGGTACCTCTCCGGTCAGCCCTGGCTCTCCATTCCCTCATCTCTGCCTGAGGCTCAGATCCACCCCTGTGCTCAGGCGGGGACCTTTAGGCCTCCAAATCCCACCACCTGCTCTTTATCCCTGTGAACTGTTCCTCCTGACGTTACAAGAACTGACCCTCCTTGAGAAATGTTAGGCACTTTTAATTGTCATAAATGGCCTGATGGCCCTGCCCAAGGCTGATGCTATATACAAACTTGCCCCTTGCCCCTGCCCCAGCCCAGCCCCAGGCCCTCTGAGGGCTGGAGGGAACCCAAGGCAGAGGGACAGGCCAGTTCAGCCAGCTGAGTTCCTGGTCTCGGCTGCAGCTCCTGTCAGTGCTGGGTCAGACACTCCGAGGTGTTCTCCAAGGTCAGGTTGACCAGGTGCTGCGGCTCCAGACACAAGATGCTTGGTGATAGGCTGTGGAGGACACAGCACCCTCGGACCTTCCTTGCTTTCCTTCCCTGGCTGGTCTCTGTTGAGGGGCCCTGGGCCTCCTCCCAGCTGGGATATATGGTCCTGAGAACAGTTGTGTCCCCAAGAAAGCACCCTATGGGGTACCCCACCATCCTTCCCCATCACCCAGGGGACTGGGACTGTGTGACGGGGCATGACGAGGTCTGCAGCAAAGCAACAGACAAGCCAGGATCTCTGGTTTTGTGCTCCCCAACCCAGGGCCACCTGCTTCTGTGTGACCTCCCTCTGTGGGTCACTCACAAGGCTGGGGTAGCTCTGCGTGTCCCAGGCAAGAAGATGCAGGAAGAAGAGGGCAGTTCGTTCATGAGATGACCAAGTGGTGTTACGTGGGTAAGGTGGTGGAACAGGTGGCCAGTGGTCCCAGGTACACAGAGAGCCCTGGCCGCAGTGCCCACCCTGCCCAACACCCCTGTTCATCCGTCCCCACTGACCCAGAGGACCCCGCAGCACCCTCTCCCCCCACTCCCTCCTGCCCTCCTCTGGGGTGCCAGGCCTTACCTCATGCTGGTGTCCTGTCTGAAAGATACGTGGGGTTTGGGTCAGACCCCCAGCTCTGGGGCCAGGATGTGTCCCTGGTTCTTATGTTCCTCCTCTGGAGTGTTGACTACAGCTCTGCCATTGACTCAAGATAAACTAGACCATTATTTTTTTTGTCCAGTACTGAAGTCCAGGGCCTCTGTGCTGATCTACATCTCCAGCCGCCCCTCCCTTAAAGACAGGGTCACACTAAGTTGCTAAATTGCTCAAGCTGAGCTTGAACTTGTGAGCCACCTGCCTCAGCCCTCCAGAGTGCTGGGGTGACAGACATGTGGCACTGTACCCAGCTAGGGTAGACTAAACTCTCTGGGGACACTTGAGCAGGATGCTCTGTGCCCTCCAGCTGAGCTGAGCCCTGAAGAGAAGGGATCTGGGGCTGTCTCCTGTACTGGCTGGGACAGGATGAAGTCCTGCCTCCCTGCTGCACTTCTACAGGCCTCAGAAGCCCCTCCAACTTCACGTACCCCTGAGGTACTCACACATACACAGTAGCTCTGACAAAACTTGTGTTGGATTGGAGGGTGGGGGACTTACCCTCCAATTAGATCTGTTCCAATTAGATCTGCAATGACAGCAAGTTTGCAGTCAGGAACAAGAGGCCTCCATCGGTGTCCCCCCTCCATGTGCCTGCCCCAAGTCCTCCAACTCACATGTAAATGAGAAGGCCCTGCACAGCACTCTTCCACTCTGCGGAGGACCTGTGAGGACAAGGGGGTTGGAGGTGGCCACGCCCACTGCCCCAGGCCCCACCCTGCCCAGCCCTGAGCCCAGAGCCCAAGGTGCAGGCAGGGCTGGTGCTGAAGTCCTACTCGCAGTTGTAGCCAAAGCAGACGACATGCGAGTCAGAGCAGTTATGGCAGGAGATGGTCTTGTACTGAAAGATGCCTGCAACACAGGAGAGGCAGCAGCAGGCTCCCCTGGGCCTCCAGGCCAAACCACCACTGCTCACTCTGCCCTCAGCCTGGACCAGATGTCACTCACCACAGTGACGCTGACAGTTGATTTGGCCTGTGGGGGTGTGGAAGAAGCATTTTTTTGTTGATTGTTTTTGCAATACTGGAGATTGAACCCAGGGCCTTTGCACTGAGCTAAATCTCCCAAATACAGTTTCTATTTTCCAGTCAAGATTTTGCTGAGTCACTAATTTTTCCAAGACTGGGCTCAAACTGGTGATCCTCCTGCTTCACCTTCCCAGATTGTTGGGGTGACTGGGGTCCACCATGCCCAGTTAAGAATAGCACCTTCTTACCAGATCCAGGCTCACCCCTGGCTTTCCCCAGAGGCTCAGGGCCTGTTCCTCAGCCACACGGGGCATGTGCACATCTGGATTTCATAATCCAGAGGGAAGGGGCCTCTGAGGTGGCCCCCAGAGTGGAGGAGGGGGATTGCAACACCCCTAGGCCCTGCAGGGGAATCGTTTGGCCAGTGCTAGAGGAGTGATGGCATCCACCCTTCTGGGGCACTGTTCCCTTCCCCCTCTGCCTGAGGGCAGCAGCCAGCTCCAAGTCTTGGTCCCCAGCAGTGCCCTGCCCCGGCGGCCCCTGACACCCTCTTCTGGCTCTGGACCACGTCCCCTCCTCAGCTCACTTTTGATGATGGCATTCTGGATGAGATGCACCTGCTCGCGGAATATGACTCGAAGCTCACTGGGGAAATATCCTGGTGTCAGAGGTAGAGGAGGGATGTCAGGCTTGGGCGGCGTGGGTGGACAGGGTAGGAGGTCCCTGCCTCAGCTTCCTGTGCCTTACCCGGGAAGTACATCTTCCCCTGGTACAACCGATCCATCTTCCGGTACACAGTTCTGGCCACCTGGTCCAGATCCTCATGGGCTGTGAGCAGGAGGAGAAGGTGGCAGATGAGCCACGCTGCTAGGCCCGGGGGTCACGCTAGACCTTTGGGCTTCCCCACTTTGGGCTCCACGCTCACTGATCTCCGCCGGGATGGCCAGGCGTAGCTCTCTCATGGTGTCCCGGCTCCAGTCGGTGAGCAGAGCCCCCGACACAGGGATGTCACCCACCCACCAAGACTTGAGGTTCACGTGGTGGCGGTAGAAAGAGAATTTCTCCGAGAAGTTATTATGGCAATGAAGACAGCCGTGGGCCAGCGCCGCAGTCATCCCCAAGCACAGTAGTAGGGCCATGGCCCCCGCCACCTGTTACCGGCCAACCAACGGTGGCCACCGCGCCACGCCCCTCGCCGCGCACCAACCAATGGCGTCCGCTCGGATCCAGGGCCGCGCCTGTCCTGCTCCACAATCCGGGCCCAGCCGCGGTGTCAACCGGCAACTGACTACACTGGTTCCGCCCTCAGGTCTCGCCCATGAGATGCCACTCACAGAGAAGGTTCCACCCCTATCTTGGTCCCTTCCCCGACAGCTCCTCACGCATGCGCCAACGAGAGCTAGCTCCGCCTTCTGGATCGGCCCCGCCCAGTGCCCCCAATAGAGTAACAAGCTCCGCCTACAAGTGGTCACTAGCTAATTGGGAGTCAGCAATTTAGTGATTGCTAGGCAACGAGAGCGCAGCGAAGGAGGCCCGACTCTGCGCCTTCTTTAGGAAATTGGTCCTTTACTGGAAGTAGGTCCGGCCCGCGGGTGCGGCAGGGGCGTGGCCTTCGCAGAGTCCCTCCGCGGGCGGCGGCAGG